>NW_024037076.1:1968000-2624000 GCF_015706575.1 Patiria miniata | reverse complement strand
GCAGGAAAAAACTGGATAAATACTTCATAGAATGTGCTTTGGGAACAATGACCATTTATGGATTTGAACAGATGGAAAAGCACGTAGCACGATCTAATGCCCCATATTCGTTTTCCCCTGTTCATTTTCCAAACACCCACAGGAGAATGGCAGCACAGCGTGCACTGTGATGGAACTACTCCAGTACCTACTAGGCCCCATTGAAGAACACTGCAACCAAACCTCAGCCATCGGAGCCACCACTAGGGCCCAACAAGCGCTGAAGGATCTACACTCGCTGGACAAGACGACCGAGTCCACTGAGCAACTCATGGTAAGAATCTGTCGCACGCTCGCTCACTCACCGACAGAGTTTAATCGAGTCAGTCACAAGTCACTCACAAACTCATCAAAAGTTAGTCACAAGTCAATCAGAAGGTAGTCACAACTCAGTTGTAAGTCAGTCGCAAGTCTGTAACAAGTCTGTCACAAGTTGATCACATGTTAGTGACAAGTCAGTCACAAGTGAAATCACAATACAGTCACAAGTTGGTAATGTCGATCTCAAGTCAAATCAAGTTGATCACAAGTTAATCATAAGTCAAAATCACAAGTCAAAATCACAAGTCACAAACACAAGTCAAAATCACAAGTCAAAAAAACAAGTCAAAATCACAAGTCAAAATCACAAGTCAAAATCACAAGTCAGAAGCACAAGTAAGTCACAAATCAAAAAGTTGATCACAAATTAATCATAAGTCAGTCTCAAGTCAAATCACAGACAATCACAAGTCCAAACAAGTTTATCACAACTTTAATCTCGAGTCAGTGATGCACCTGGGAAGGATAAAATTAATTTTAACAAATGAAATGTAATTCTGACAATTTTGAATTGTGTTGTATGTGATATCGCTTTTGTCGCCACGCGCAGGTGCCGACCCTGGGCTCACAAGAGGGTGCTTTCGAGAACGTCCGAGCCAACTTCTCCGGCGACCAGGGACAGACCATTCGTCAGCTCCTCGGAGCCAACATGCTGCGGCGCGTGGCCATGTGCTGCCTCGCGTCCCCCCACGGCCGACGCCAACATCTAGCCGTCTGCCATGAGAAGGGACGCATCACCGTCCTGCAGCTATCGGCATTACTCAAACAGGCCGACTCAAGCAAACGAAAACTCACACTCACGGTAAGCAAGATCTACAATCCCATCATATATCAGACTCGAACCAGCCAGCCAACCAAGCAACTCGGAGTATACAGTGTTTATGAAAACATTTTTTTAATTATCAAGAATTTCGTTATTTTGCTATTGTCTCGCAGCGTCTGTCATCCGCACCGGTTCCCTTCACGGTACTCAGCATCACCGGTAACCCAAGCAATGAAGATTTCCTGGCAGTCTGTGGCCTCAAGGTTTGTGAAATTGACGCAAAATAATTCAGGGACCATCTCAGATCACCTCGTTCTACATCCCAAGCTGATATCACCATGTCTTGATATTGATTATTAATGATTGATTATCAAAGTATTGATTATTTATCACTAAGTAAAAGGTAAAGTCTGTCACCAGCCAATATGGCCCATCAGGCTGGCGTTTATCTCTGGTTTCCTTGGTAGGAAATGACTGAGAATATTTCTACTCCCCCTGGATGGGATGCTAGTCCATCGCAGGTTACTCCTCAACTAATGCCGATACCATTTATACTCCTGGGTGGGGAGAGGCAAGTGGGGGTGAAGTGGCTTGCCCAAGGACACAACATGTCCAGCAGATGGATTCGAACCCCTTACCCTCTGATTATTAGTCACAAACCCTAACCACTAGGCCCTACTCCCTCGTATTATTGATCACTGATTATTGATCACTGATTATTGATCACTGATTATTGATCACTGATTATTTTTATCACCAGGACTGCCACGTCTTGACCTTCACCAGTTCAGGGACGGTCTCGGATCACCTGGTTCTTCACCCCCAGCTAGAAGCCGGTAATTTCATCATCAAGGCTATCTGGCTGCCGGGCTCACAGACGGAGCTGGCTATCGTCACCGCCGACTTTGTCAAGGTGATCCCTGAACTTCAATTTCTCCAAATAAAAAAATACTTTAAGAATCAAAAAGTGGACCTCAGAATCTTATCAAGCTTACTATAAGTAACTTTCCTCACCAAAATTAATAAATCAACAATTTTCCAGCAAATTAAGAATTGTAGCATTATTTTTGTTTAAAATTTATTTAAGCACACTGGCTGGGGTAATAATTCTGTTGTCCAGTATGTACTATATTGGTTGATAGGTACACTGTATTAATTTTAAGTTTTTGATGCAGAAACAACCATTTTTTAACTGAGGGCTGTTCTCAAGTTAGCACGCTTACATGTTGGCGAACATTCCCAAATGGGAACACTTGGTACTCCCAGGCTGCCCAAGTTGGAGCAGCATCCCGATTAAGAACAGTCACAACATGCACTTCCAGTGAGCATATTTCAAGCACAAAGTGTTTGCGAAACCTTATTTTTTGTCTCCAGGATGCTTAACTTACTGAAACTGATGCTGGAAGCAAAGCCGCGGTTTCAAAAACTGCCCAAAATTTTAGTTGCTTCTTAAAAGCCATTAGCACCTGTGCGACATTGTATTACATTGTATTACATTGTATTATATTGTATTATATTGTATTACATTGTATTACATTGTAGTACTTTGTATGACATTGTATTACTTTGTATTACATTGTATTACATTGTATGACATTTTATGACATTGTATATATTCCTTGATGAATCCACAGATTTATGATTTGTCCCGCGACGCCCTCAGCCCGTGTTTCTACTTCCTGGTCCCAAGCGGCAAGATCCGCGACGCCTGCTTTATCTTCTCGGATGAGGGGACCCGCACGCTGGTACTCATGTCCTCGGCCGGTTACCTGTATACCCAGCCAATGGAGGAAGCCAGTGAGGCCCGTCACGGGCCGTTCTACGTTACCAATGTGCTGGAAGTGAAGCACGACGATTTGAAGGTAGGCGATTGGTCGAGATCAAGTTTCATCGACCAATCAAAAAACATCAGGCTTTTGGAAAGCTCTAGAGCCACTCAACGTTGTTTTCGTTTCGAGTTTTATCTTCATTTTGCCCCAAAATTTCCTTTAAAAAAAAATCAAAATCCTGCCCTCTATGCACAGCCTCTTTGTTGTTTGAACATCAGTATGGATGAGTCCAATAACCTAAGAGTGGATTTTTTGTTTTCTGCCAAGAATGGGTCTTCCAACTACACACTCAGCGACATTGAATACCCAGAAACAATATGGACAAAATATTGACAGTTTTTTTTTTATCTACTAGGATTCTGGTGGCCAAGTTGCTGGCGGTGGAGTTTCCTGCTACTACTCACACACGCTACAGTTACTCTTCTTCAGCTACTCGCACGGTGAGTTTTCTTTCAACTCAGTTGAAAACATAATCTGACAATAGAGGGCGCTGTTCAAGGTGGAACTGGACACCAAATATCACTAGGTGGCGCTGTTCATGGTGACCACTTTTGCAGACATGTGGTTTTGAGAACATAATCTGGCAACAGAGGGTGCTGTTCAAGGAGTGACTGGATACCATATGACACAAGGTGGCGCCGTACATGGTGACCACTTTTGCAAACATTATATTGAGGATGTAATCTGACAACAGAGGGCGCTGTTCAAGATGACCACTTTATTACAATAACTTTAAAATTTTGACACACTCCTGAAAACGCTGACTATAGATTTTCAAAATCAAGAGGCAATTGTAAGTTTAAAAAACTGTAAAATGTTTTTACAATTTCTACAGGCAAATCCTTCTGTGCATCAATCGGCAAGCAAGTGACCGAGCTGAGGAACCTCTTTCCAATTACACTGAAGAGGTCAGTATATCAAAACAGAAGACATATTTCAATACAAGAATTTGATCATTTAACTCCAGTATGTTTTCCATTCCTCAAAAGCATTAGTCTTGTCCTATATCAGTCCACAGTTTTCACTTTGGTTTTTTTTCTCACCGAACACAGTAACGGTAGTAGCGGCGGTAAGTCGGCCAACCCGCCAGCGTTATGTCAATGGAGCGAAGTGTCCAACCACCCAGGCTTGGTCTGTTGCCTGACTCAGACCACCAGCATCCCAGTGCTGCTGATGCTGGAACCAGACCGGATCAGGATCCAAGAGATCAAGACGCTACCTGCCAAAGCCAAGGTATGGAAGGCAAATTCACAAATTCTGACTCTGTTCCCTGAAAACAGGAACATGTCTAGGTTTAAAAGATCCATGCTAGTGTACAAGGTAAAGGCATACATTTCTGAGGTATCCTGCAATGCCTACAACTAGCGGCATAGCCCCCCATAAAAAATGTCCCCCCTCCCATGAAAATTTGTGGTCTTTAAGTCACCATAGTTAACAGGTTTAGTAGAAATTTGGCCAGTAAGTCTAAGATAGGGCCAGTGGCTATGTTGCCTCACCAGTTAATACTGATACCCTATTTATAATCGTTGAGAGAAGAGAGGTAAGTGTGGTAAAGTGGCTTACTTAAGGACACAAGATAGGGCCAGTGGTCATGTTGCCTCCCCAGTTAACACTGGGACCCTATTTATTCTCCTGGGTGGAGAGATGCAAATGTGGTAAAGTGGCTTGCCCAAGGACACAAGACAAGGCCAGCAGCTGGATTTGAACCCTCTGATCATGAGTCACAAACCCTAACCATCAAGACACACCGCCATGTGCTGGTTTGGAAGCTTCCTTTCAATTGTTCTTATGTTTATTTGCACATAGGTTCAAGACATGGTAGCCATCCGCCACTCCTCCTCCTCAGACCAGCACCGTACCACCCTCATCCTGCTGTGTGAGGACGGCAGTCTACGCATCTACATGGCCAACGTGGATCAGACAGGCTACTGGATGTCCAGTCAGTTCCAGGCCACCGGTGCGATCAGCGCCCTCAAACCCATACGCAAGAAGAAAGTCACCAAGTCCGGATCAAGTAAAGTTTTCTTTTAAGTTGCATACACTGTGCTGGATATATTTCTCCTAAAAAAATTTCAATTTGTATGATATATTTTTTACGGAAAAAACTACTTTATTCTCACTTTGGGTATCTGCAACACTCTGAAAAGGGCTTTAAGTTTTTGCACAAGTCAGTCACAAGTCAATCACATGTCAGTCACAAGTCAGTCACAAGTCAGTCTCGTGTCAGTCATATGTATGATATATTTTTTACGGAAAAAACTACTTTATTCTCACTTTGGGTATCTGCAACACTCTGAAAAGGGCTTTAAGTTTTTGCACAAGTCAGTCACAAGTCAATCACATGTCAGTCTCAAGTCAGTCACAAGTCAGTCATATGTCAGTCACAAGTCAATCACATGTCAGTCACAAGTCAGTCACAAGTCAGTCACATGTCAGTCACAAGTCAGTCACAAGTCAGTCACAAGTCAGTCACAAGTCAGTCACAAGTCAGTCACATGTCAGTCACAAGTCAGTCACAAGTCAGTCACAAGTCAGTCACAAGTCAGTCACAAGTCTGTCACAAGTCAGTCACATGTCAGTCACAAGTCTGTCACAAGTCAGTCACAAGTCTGTCACAAGTCAGTCACAAGTCAGTCACAAGTCTGTCAGTCACAAGTCAATCACATGTCAGTCACAAGACGGTCACAAGTCAGTCACGTGTCAATCACAAGTCAGTCACAAATCAATCACAAATCAGGCACAAGTTAATCACAAGTTAATCTCATAGTCAAACTGGACTCAGTAGAGGAAATTATTTACACTCAGAAACTTGGTCAGTCAATCAGTCAGTGACTCAGTCAGCCTGCCATAGGCTCACCCTTTAGGTCAGAAAATTGTTCTGCAGAAAACCCCAAACCTCTGTTGTTATGTAAAAATCTGTTAGCCTCTGCATTACAATATCTTTGTAATTATTGTTTGACTTGTAGGTGGTCGCCCATCTGGTGTGGTCAGTTTCCCCATTGATTTCTTTGAGCACTGCCAACCCATGAACGACGTGGAATTTGGCGGCAACGATTTGCTACAGGTGTACAACGTACAACAGGTCAAGCATCGACTCAACACAACGGGCATGTATGTCGCTAACACTAAGGTAAGAACTGGGGGAGTGGGGGGGGGGTGGGGTTGGGAGTGCTGGGAATTTGACTATTTCTGATTTGGCCGTAAGCCCGCACACCTTTGTTTTGTGTAAATATGTCGAAGTGCTTGTGACCTTTAGACTGAGCTATTGTGGTCACATGACTAAAAGATGTGATCTGATTGGTCAATGTACACTCTTTGACAGACAGACAGGAAGCTGCTTACCACGGAGTTCTGCACTTATATTCACCAGTCTACGCTTACACAAAACCCAAAATTTCTTTCTTATTACCAGAAAATACTGTTTAAAACATGAAGTATTATTCAGAACCACACACAGGTCACAAAAGAGAAGCACAGTCCCACAAAAAGCCTCACTTCCCTATTAATCCTGTTGCAATTGTTGTAAATATCTTGCTGAAGAACATAACTAACCAGTATCTCCTGGATTTAATTTCAAATCGAAAAAGACCATTAGAATCACCATTAAAATGTCACCAATCAATTACTTACCTTGTTAAAGTTGGCTCGTAACTTAACTTTGACATTTTGGAAGAAGTAAATTAAAATGGCGATTTTCTGCTTCTCTTTTTCTTTTGTTCAGCCTGGGGGCTTCATCATTGAGATCATCAACAACAACTCTTCCATGGTGATGGTTGGTGTCCGTGTCCACGTCGGTGCCCAGTCCATAGAACGTGTGCCTGCTTACCTGGTGGTCTTCGGACGAAGCACTCAGGTATGAGAAAGAAATTCTCATCTCAAATTTGTGTTTGTTCATACTTCAAGAATTATTGAATCGCTGTATTTTTACTTTACTTTCGATATTTCATTGAATGATAATGGATTCAGTTTCAGATTTGCCGAAAAAGGTTTCATTGTTTATTTAGTTGACTTCAACGTTCAGTATTCAATTCAGTAAATTCAAATACAAATTCAAATTTTTGGAATGCTGGAAATTGTTTCTCCCATTTTGTGCTCATATTGTGTGAACTTCTCTGTTTGTGTTAATTCCAGCTGACCTCTTCCCGCAACCGATGGTTTGATATTCCCTTCACAAGAGAGGAGTCGCTGACTGCGGACAAGAAATTCACTCTCTTTGGTAAGGTTGCAAACTGACATTTTAATTGTGATTTGCTTGTGATGGCCTTTGATTGACTTGTGATGGACTTTTGATTGACTTGTGATGACCTGTGATGACTTATAATGACTTGTGATTGACTTGTGATGGACTTGTGATGGACTTGTGATGACTTGTGATGACTTTTGATTGACTTGTGATGACTTGTGATGACTTATAATGACTTGTGATGACTTGTGATGACTTGTGATGACTTGTGATGACTTTTGATCAGCTTGTGATCAGCTTGTGATTGATATGTAATGACTTTTGATGACTTGTGTTTGACTTACAATTGACTTTTGATGATTTGACATTTGGCTTGTAAAGGCTTGTGAGTGTATGGTGATCCTCTTGTGATGGCCTTTGATTGTCTTGTGATTGCTTGTGATTGACTTGTGATTGACTTGTGATGACTTGTGATTGCACTGTGATTCAGTTGAGATTGACTTGTGTTTCATTTGTGATGACTTGTGATTGACTTGTGATGACTTGTGATGGTCTGTGATTGCCTTTTGTTTGCTTATGATTGTCATGTGATTGCTTGTGATGGCTTGTGATGAGCTTGTGAATGGCTTCTGACTACAATTCTCTATTCCTTACAGTCGGCCCATCGGTCGATCCGGCCGGCGTGACCATGGTCGATTCCATCAAAGTCTACGGGAAAACCAAGGAAAACTTTGGCTGGCCTGACGACCCTCCCGACGACTTCCCGTCCACCAGCGCCGGAGCCAACCTCCCGGCGACATCAAACAGTGCCGCTCCTGTGGCCGAGACGGAAACGATTGTTGCTCCGACCTCAACGTCCCTGTCATGTCTCGATCGTCTGGTGGCGTCATCTTTGGAGGTGCTGGATGGATTTGTTTGCCTGGTCAACATGGAAGACAAGGTTGATTTTTGGTTTTGTTTTTTTCTTGACTTTGGTGGGTTTTTTGTGGATTGAAATCGGCCCTCTGACCCCAGCAAACTCATTAGTCGAGTGGTTGAAGCATTTGCACTTGTAAGCATAAGGTTGTGGGTTCGCGTCCCACTGAGCCTGATTCTTGAAATTGGCAGATGTACTTATACAGATACTCATTATCAGATGTTGGGTACTCATCTCATTAAAATATCCTGTAAGTGTGGAAAGAGGCAATTGTTGTAAAGTGTCTTGCCTAAGAACACAAGCACCATGTTCCCCTGTCAGGGTCAAACCCAGGTACTAAAGCACACATGTCTGACACGTAACCATTGGACCACAGAGCTACACAAGGCAATTGTTGTAAACCTCCTTGCCTAAGAGCACCAGCAGCTGGATATTTAAGAGATAACATTTTGATTTCTCTGGATATTTCTATCAGGAGACGATCAAGCAGACCGTTCAAGACCTGGCCACGGAGCTGTTAACCCTGCCGACGCCCTCTAGTGTCCAGTCTCATGCCAAGTCCCTACTCTCCACCATTCAGCCCTCCAGCATGGCGTTTCACAACCACAAGGCAAGTCAGGACAAAGAAGTCATTCTCTGTGGAACACTTTTTGCAATACCGGACATTATACTTCTCCCCTTCTGAGTTCTGTTGTCTCTACTGTCTTTCACAAATTGGTAGCGTTTAGGCATGTGAATTTAGACTTTGTGTGTGTGTAGATCAATCTGTAGCATAATGGACATGTGATGTAAATGAATAACAGACGACTACTCAACACTCCAGTATACTGACTCCGCTCTTAACACATCACAACAAAGCAGCCATTTTAATACTGTCATTATTTCTAAACTGACATCTGCTAGTCACTCCTGATTTAAGGCAAGTTCATGCTCGGCACGAGAGTGAACGCAAATGCTATGTCATTGTCAGTCTTCACACTGCAAATTTTTTTCAAAAGTTGGACATATTTCAACCCAAACCAGATTGTGTTACTTAAATTTGTTACGTCAAAGTTACATGCCACTCACATTGGCATGCATAAAGTACGACTTGGCCTCAGCAACCCATTTTGTAAACTCTTCAAATTTTTAACCACGGCAAATTATGGTGCTAATAATTTGTGATTCAATTTCAGTAATGCAAATTCAGATCGGAGTCAAGTACAGACTGGTCTTTAAAATTACATAAACAACCGATTTCCCATTTTTAACCTCAGGATCAAGCCCAGATGCAGCGTGTCATCCAGTGCTTGGCCACTTCCCAGAAGCCTCAGCTCCGAGCGCAGAGCGCCCCCTCTTGTCAGCCCGCAGGAGAGCAACAACAGCAGCATTCAAAGCAGCATCTAGATCCCGAAGCATACCAGCGACTGGTCGTGACGGCGCGCTCAGTGGCGGTCGCCCGCCCGGCGAATCTGGTGCGATTCGCCGACAACTGCGAGTCATTCACGTCCAAAGAATCAGGTATTGTAAAATCAGTCTAAAGGCACACAAGATCATTTGCATTTATGCCAAAAGTTGCGTACTGAATTAGTTTTAAAAAGCCTTACTCGGATTAAAGTAATTCCGACTTTGGGACTTGAAAATCCGACTTTGAATTTCAGTTCAGACTTTTTAGAACCTCCGACCTTGACAAGTTGGCTTTTGGAGTTCCGACATTGTACTTTCCTACTCTTCTTTAGAAAAAAAGGACAATGAAATTTAATGAATTTTAACAATTTTGAAATGAAACAAAAATGTTTTTGTTTAATATTTCGCTTTGTGTCACGTCTTCCTTGAATTTTATAATAAGAATTTTATAATATCTGACTTCAGTTTTTTCAGAATCTCATCCCTGATAAAGCTCTTAAAATTGTTGATGAAGACAAAAAAAGTAACTAGAAAAATTTACATCTCTTAAAAAGACAAAAACCATCCATCCTGTACTAACAAAATTCTTTGCCTATTTCAGATCAAAATAGTACTTAGATTCACCAAAAAAATTGCTGTCGGACAAGACAAGTCTTTCAAACTTCAAATGTTTCATGCTCTTAATTCAAGTCTTGAGCATTCTGTAGATCGAGTGCCACCCTGAATCAGATGTTATCCAATTTTTGTTTTCTTCATAAAGATCTTGAGGTGACGGATCTGGAGGCAGAGGTGGAGGACCCAACCATGGAACCAGCCGGCAGCAAACTCACCGAGCTGACGGAGCAAGAATCAAAGCATTTCCTGGCTCGCATGCTGGATGCATTCTGGAGACTGCACAATGCCAAGCCTGCCAACGCCATGCTGGCACCCGCATGCTTACCAGGTCAGAATACTTCACAATTATTGACTGCTGTTGGCTAGTTTCAACTTATTTCATCTCTGAAAATTACAATAATTGATCAAAAATCAGAGTTCTCAGAAAGGTCGCCAAAAAGTTGTAAAAAATACATGAACTTAATTACAACAGTCAAAAATTGTTTTGTTATATTATCCACATTTAATGGGACAATAAAGTCTGTCACAAGCCAATACGCATGGCCCACCAGGCTGGCATTTACCTTCGATTTCCTCGTCATGAAATGACTGAGAATATATCTACTTCCCCTGGATGGGATGCTAGTCCATCGCAGGTTACTCCCCAGCTAATGCCGGTACCCATTTATACTCCTGGGTGGAGAGAGGCAAGTGGGGGTAAACTGGCTTGCCCAAGGACACAACATATAGCTAGCAGCTGGATTCGAATCCCTGCCCCTCTGATCATGAGTCACATACCCTAACCACTAGGCCACTCTCCCATACAGATTAACCTTCTATTACTTCGTAAGCTGTTGTATACAGCCCCTAAACATTCTTCTTATTCTTTTTTTCAACAGGCCTGACCCACGTTGAGATCACCGTAGGAGCCCTTGTTGAGATAATCCATGCATTCGCCTGCGGTGATTTGGACAACATCCCCCTGGCTACCAAGTTGTATGTGCGCCTACTCATGTGTGAGGTAGGTTTGAATGAAAGACATGTGAAAGACATGATATGAACATGTGAAAGACATGTGATAGACATGAGATAGACATGTGAAAGATGTGAGATAGACATGTGAAAGACATGAGATAGACATGTGTAAAACATGAGATAGACATGTGTAAAACATGCGATAGACATGTGAAAGACATGATATGAACATGTGAAAGACATGTGATAGACATGAGATAGACATGTGAAAGACATGCGATAGACATGTGAAAGACATGATATGAACATGTGAAAGACATGTGATAGACATGAGATAGACATGTGAAAGATGTGAGATAGACATGTGAAAGACATGAGATAGACATGTGTAAAACATGAGATAGACATGTGAAAGACATGCGATAGACATGTGAAAGACATGATATGAACATGTGAAAGACATGTGATAGACATGAGATAGACATATGAAAGACATAAGATATGCATGTGAAAGTCATGAGATAGACATGTGAAAATTATGAGATAGACATGTTAAAGACATGTGAAAGACATGACATAGACATGTGAAAGACATAAGATAGACATGTCAAAGACATGTGATTGACTATTTTTGTCAATTACTTCAACCCCAGGACCAGTCCGTGAGCTTTGCCGCCAAGCAGGCCCTCATCAAGGTCATGCGACCTCGTCACAAACGCCGTAAGGTGGTCATCCCCTCCCCCCAGCGTTGTAGCTCCCCACCCCCAGACCCCAACATTGCAGAGGAGGAAGAAGCGGAAGACAAAGCTCCCCAGGGGGGTGGGGAAATGCCCCTGGTGCAGGAGGTGTCAGAAGCGTCACAGGACGAACCCTCTTATGAAGTTGTAGTAAGTTGTCTCCTTCTTCTCTGAATTTTTATGATATGAAGTTTTGTCAAGGTTTATATTTTGAATTGCCCAGAACCGCCCTGCATGTTACTCCCTGTACTGTCCTAACCCGCCAAAACTGCCCTAGCGCTGTATATTTCTTAGGGTTTCATCAGAAATAAATACAGCGTTATACAATTCAGTACCGTTGCTAATGAGTTGTGTCCTTGGGCAAGCCACTTCACCCTCACTTGCCTCTGTCCACCCAGGAGTATAAATGGGTACCGGCATCATCATTAATGGTTACCGGCATCCAGGGGAATAGAAATATTCTCAGTTTTTTCATGCCAAGGAAACCTGCGATAAAAGCCGGCCAGATAGGCCACATTGGCTCGTGACAGACTTTACTTAGTAAATTATCTTTTCACAGGAGCAAGCTGAACCCATGGTCCTTGAGCCCGCCGAGGGCAACGTTGCCGCTCCAGGAGTCAACCAGCTTCCCCTAGAAGCCCTCCTAGGAGGACGCAGCGGCTTCGCCCCCATGCTGGACATCCCACCGGACGCAGACGATGAGGCCATGATGGAGCTGGCCATCGCGTTGAGCTTACAGGACCAATCTGGGCAGGACGGGGGAAGCGGGGGGCTAAACCTGCAGTCCCTGGGGTTGTCCGGTCATCATCATCAGGGCCAGAGCTCCTCGTCACTGGAGGCTGGAACGCTGTCAGACACCACGGCTTCAGGTAAGGCAGAATGCAGTGTTTTTAGTCCATGGTATATAGAACAATGTTTATAGCACATTCTCACAATTGTGAGTAAATTTTAATGGGTATACATTTTCCCTATCAGTTTTTGCTGTCAAACTAGGCATGAATCCTTTTGAACCGCCAAAGTCCTTTTTGCAAGGATCCATCCCCCAAATTTTGTAAAATTTGCCAGCATGTAAAATTGAAATCTCTGTAACATTTTGAATTTCATCAGTGGAGGTTAACCACTGTAGCAATCCTTCAAAATGCTCCAACAGCAACGCAGTGCCAAGCAGTGCATGTGATATCTAGTATCATGAAGACCTCAATTACGCATGGCTGAACATGAACAATGCATGGTACAGCCTGTGACCTCTATGACACATTCCCCATTTTCTTTCCCCATTCTCGTCCAGCTGCCAGTGATGATGAGGGCAGCAATGCTGCTACTGATGGCTCCACCCTGCGTACCTCCCCGGCCGAGCATGCTGGGAGTGGGGGGTCAGAGAGCGGGGGTAGTGCCGTCGACTCCATCACGGGAGAACACAGCGGTGAGTGAACCAACGTGCCTCTCACATCAGGCTTGGTTTTATTTGTTTAAAGTCACGTACGAACATCACCCAGAAACGAACCGACTGATTTAATGAGAAAAGCTTGCTCAAGGTTAAGATAGAGCTTGTACGGAATGCACTTTGAAAACACAACCAATTGAATGTGGAGGAATACTTCACCGATAAGCAAATTTTATTTGCAAGAAACCTTTCAAATTAGTTCAAGAACCTTTTGTTCAAATTTTGTTACACAGCGAGCGGTCGCAGCAGTGCCTATGGCGACGGCGTCCACGAGCCCATAGCGAGGCGTCCTGACAGCGCCGAGAGCAGCGGTCACCCTAGCAACTCGCTAGGCAACCAGCTGATGGACGGTGTTGAGATGCCAGAGGGGGAAACGGAGACCGAGCGAGACCACGGCCAGCGCATGCACGCCATCCGACTATTGCTGCTGGATAGACTGCTGCAGTACCTGCCAGAGCTGAGGGATGTGGGCGGGGTCAGGGCTATTCCATTCATGCAGGTTGGTGTGGTGGGCAGGGCCACTGGGCGGGGTCAGGGCTATCCCATTCATGCAGATGGGTGTGATGGGAGGGGCAAAAGGATGGGGGCTAACAGCCATCCCATTCATGTCTGATGGGTGAAGACAGTCGGCGGGGCCGTGACTGCCAGGCATTCCTTATTGATGGGCGTGGTTAGGGAAATTACATCAATGTCAGTGGGTGTGATGGGTGGGGCCAAGCCACCCCAGTCATGTAGGTGAGTGTAGTGGGTGGAGCCAGTGTTATTTATTGGGAAAGTTAAAGCCGAACAATACCAAATAACAATAGCACTTCGGATAATCAATTTAGCTTTCTTCAATTGTCATCATGTCGCTCTCCGTACCAGGTGATCCTGATGCTGAGCTCAGACCTAGACATCGAGGAAGACAAAGACCGTCACTCTCTGGTCAGCCTACTGTCCACCATGCTGGCCGAGCTCAACCTGCGACGCAAGGATTTCGCTGACGTGGCCGAGCGCACGGCATTCCACGAGGTCCAGCTGATCATCATGAGGCTACTGAGCGTCTTCATGTCACGGACGAAGTCAGGAACGAAAGCGGCCAGTGAGGTGGGTCATAAGTGGTCACAAGTGGTCACAAGTAGTCACAAGCGGTCACAAGTGATCACAAATGGTCACAGGTGGTCACAAGGGGTCGTAAGTGATCACAAGTGGTCCGATGTTAGCTACAGTTCCTCAATGGTTTTGAGGACTCCTCAGTTTAATTTCCAGAAAATAAATAACGATAAGAACAATTTCTTTTCTCTTCATGTCAGTCCTCTACCCTGATTTCCCACGCCACCGCCTCGGCCCTGCTCAGCTGGGGAGCTGTGGACTACTGCCTGCTGATCCTCAAGGCCCTGCTGGACCACTGGAAGGAAACAGATGTAGACGAGGTAGGGAACCAGACTCAAACCCAACTCTACCAAAATAAAAAATAAATTAGGATGTTTGATACCCCTCTCCTGCTCTGAAAAAAGACAAATAACTCTTTATGGACGCTGCGCATGAACAATAGATGGTGCTGGTATCCCCCTACTTAAGACTTTGTAGGGTGCAGTCCAACAAAACCCGACGTGTGGGGCAATATTATTTCCTTTGTGTTACTTAACTTCTAATAAGTACAAGACTAAACAATCACTCCAACAGACAACAAAAATGAAGGATGTTGAAACCTCATGATGTACAATTACTATTGAATTTAGTGTCAACTTTAAAGTGTTTGGAGCTCTTTTGAAATCTTGGAGACAATCAATGTGTACCTTTTTTGGGGGGGGGTTGGGAAATATGTTTTTAATATGTTTTTAATTTCAATTATTTCATGTTCCGATCTCATTTTCCTAGGATGCATCTGGAGGCAGTGGTAATCTTCTCAAGCCTCACCCGACATCCTCCCCACCAGATATGTCACCGTTCTTCCTCCGACAATACGTCAAGGTATCAAACGAAATCACTCTTCTTAAAATTGAAAACCTTTAAACCCTACCCTCTAGCGTATTTTTGTCTAGAATGCAGCAGCATGCAACACTTGCCAAAATGACAAGTCTGACCAGTGTAGCAAGATCATAAGGCCAAAAGTCTCAAGGCCAAACTGCCTCAGAGTCTGTGGTCACCTAATGCAGCAGGATACAACTGTGGCATTGTTCAATGGGACTACAATCCCGGCCAAATCTCGCTGGGCCCCCAACCCCCCAGCCCCCGCTCAATGTTGTCTCTCATTGCGCGGTGTGTGCTCCATCCGCTGGAGAGAACAACATTGACCGGGGGAGCGGGGGAGTTGGTGACCGTTGGAGGCTAAGGTTATTTCCAAGTGTCCCAACCATTTTGGCCGGGATTGTAGCTCTCATTGTTTACAAAAGTGTGCCCATTTTATGTGTGTCCGCAATGGCATTCTGTTTATGAGGCCAAAAATATTGGACATATGTTTTCTTCATTTTCTCAAAATGTATAGTATCCACCAAGCTAAAACTACCACGAGTTGGTGCAATTTTGCACAAACGCAAATGATCTTAAGTATTGGCATATCTTCCTGATTATATGATGTCAGTAATGATGAAATGCAAGATTAATCAATGATTTTATTTTGTTTTTCTTAGGGCCATGCTGGTGATGTATTTGAAGCCTACCCTCAACTTCTCACCGAGATGGTCTTGCGTCTGCCGTACCAGGTACACTTCTCTTTAATCCAAACAAAAAGACTTGTCTAAATCCTTCCTTTTGTTCTAAATAACACTTAAAATGTAACGTTGCAAAATCAGGTCTATTGTGTTTTGTGTGGAGTTGTTTAGTTAGACTTGTCTATTTCCTTCCATTTGCAGATGAAGAAGATATGCGATGCAACACCGTCCGTGGGCGTTCCAGTCTTCGACCAGGCCTGGTTCTACTATCTGTGTGAGGTAAAACGATGGACTGATACAAGTCTACTTTAAACAAGGAACTCCCATTTTTAAGGAAATGCAAAACTTAACAGATTTTCATTTAGTGCATAAATGTATTTTTTTTTTTTACTGTTGAACAACTGGCTATGTGAGGTTAAATGATGGACTGATACAAGTCTATTCAAATGAAAAACTAAACCAGTTAGTATGTCTGCTGCCCTCTAGTGACAAAGTAACCTCTGTTTCAAACTGACCCCAACAAAACCTAAAAGGATGGGTGCATTTGCTGCCCCCTAGATTCAAAATATCTCTGATATATCTTGTCTGCTGCCCTCTAGTGTCATAGCACCCTCCTGTTTACATCAAGCTGACATCAAACAGTGAAAAGTTAGGTGTTTTTGCTGCCCTCTACAGTAAAAAAATATCCCCAGATCTCAGCATTGTGTTAATCAGATTCTATTTATTTTATTTTTGCCGCGTAGTACATGATGACCCAGCAGACACCGTTTGTCAGGCGCCAGGTGCGCAAACTGCTGCTCTTCATCTGTGGCTCCAAGGACAAATATCGCCAACTACGCGATCTGCACACTCTGGAGTCACACCTCCGAGACATCAAGTAAGAATTAAAATTTAATGGAAACAATTTCAATGACAGTAAATTTCAAGAAAAAATTCTTAAATGACTAACCCTGGAGATTAAAGTGTATCATTTGATTGGACCTCCCAGTCAAACCCCTCCACAACTGACCAATAATGTGCCATATACTGTCACTGAAATCTTAAACGTCATCTTCTTTCATTTGATTGGTCATCCAAGCCAGAAAACTCTTCAATTGACCAATTATGTACTGTGAACCATCACTGACATCTTTACCATTATTTTCCTTCACTTGATTGGTTATCAAAGCCAGAAAACTCTGCAATTGACCAATCATGTGCCATGTACCATCCTTGACAGTGTTATGTTTTCTCCAACCAGGTCCATCTGCAGTCAGAACGGTCTGGAGCTTGACGGCACCAGCAGTGTGCCCATCACGCTTCCCTACGACACTCTCATAACTCTGGTAAGTCAAAATTAAATTTCTAAATTCCAAAATTATCCAACGAATTTAACAATAAACGTGTGTGGGTGCATGGCTACTCAAAAACACCACAGATTTTTGACCAATTTTTCATGGTATTTTTTCCTCATTTCTAGATTGAGCATCTGAAGGCTTGCCAAGAAATTGCAGCTTCCCGAACCTTAAACTGGCAGAAATTCTGTCACAAGGACGAAAGTAAGAACTGGTTTATTATTATCATCCCTTCTCCACTGAAGTTTTTTTTAGATGAGGAAGATGCCAAAACCCTTAGTTTACTTGTGCAAGATACTTTTAAATTAACGTGAGCTATTACTGGAGTATTGCCATTATGTATACCAATTGTATACAAAGATTTCTATTGAACAGTTGATTATTTGTGGACCAATATTTTGGACCCTATATCCCTTTGTGCCATAGTTGCAAGAAAACGGCTTATTTTCAAGGTATAATTGTGTGATTGGTCAGATTCTACTTTGAATGGTCTTTCAAACCATAATCATTTCATGGGCAATGCATTTTCAAAAGTAAAGTCAAGTCTTTCGTGAGCCAGTATGGCCCATGAGCCCAGCGTTTATGGCCGGGTTTCAGTGGCATGACATGACTAAGTCCATCGCGGATTACTTTCTAACTATTTAAATGCCAGTACCCATTTACACTCCTTGGGTAGAGAGAGCCAAGTGGGGTGAAGCGGCTTGCCCAAGGACACAACATAAATTACAGTCAGCAGTAGGATTCAAACCCCTGACCCTCTGATCATGAGTCAAGAACCCTAACCACTGGGCCACACTCCCTCCCAAAAGTGTTTCATTAAAAGTCTGTGTCTGTCATAACAGAAATCAATTATTTCGATCTTTTCATCTCCCAGCTGTCTTATCCAGCCTCCAGCAAGCTAGCTTCTTCCTAGACGAGGGCGTGTCTCCCCTCCTCCTTCAGCTCCTGACCTGCGCCCTCTGTGGCAACAAGTCCTCCTCCTCCAAACACAAGAAGAGCAAAGACAAGACGGACAAGTCAGAAGGCAGGCGGGACAGTGAGTGAAACTTTCAAAAAAAAAATCCTCAATCTTCTCTGTAGTCCTCTGAAACACTAATCCTCAGGACCAGATGAAGTGTTCCGTCGGCTCTAGTGTTCCGTAGTCCCCACTACGCCCTAGGCACCGGTACCAGTTTCACGGCTCTGGTAAGCTGTACTCAACAAGCCAGGCCAAACTGGTAGCTCAAAAGCCTGTACAATGAATAGGTTTACTACCAGTTGTTACAAAGTATTACTTGATTGAGATTAATGGTCACACATTTTTTTAACTTTGCACTCTGGCACGTGCTTATGCCATTGAAGGGGACCTACATAGGTGAACAACAAATGAGTGCTCGGAATGGCCTATCGGAAGTAACATACAGGGCGGTTTGGGACAGTACAGGGACTAATGCTTTAACAAGTCAAAACCCACTGACTTTATTTCAGAATCATCTGAGGATACCCAACGCCACGACGACAGTCTGTGCCAATCCCTGATCAACCAGCTGAACCGCCTGGCCGGCCGCGACACTCTGTCCCGCTTCATACGGCAGCATCTACTTGAGTCCAATAGCACGTCGGTGCGCTGGCAGGCACACGGACTACTCCTTCATATCTTCAGGTCCGTTAATCCACGCAACTACCTATTCCAAAAATTTAAACCAGTAGAATGAAAGAAATGAAAACAAAAATCACTTACTAACTGTTTAATAACTTAAATCCTATTACTGCCTTGGCCTTTTTGGCTAGGGTGCATCCTCAGTTCTGCATAATCCTCCAACAATCGCTGTAATACATTGAGGCAGTGTAGGTAATATCCAGAAGCAGTGCAGATGATAAAAAAAGTACATTAATGTCGGCTTCAATTATGCAGGAGCATAAACAATGCTGGGAACAGTGTAAGACCGTGCCACAATGCGTCCTCCAAAATAAACGACACTTGTGTGCCATTTGGTCTCAATCCTCCAAACTCCTCCAAAACCACCTGGTTGATTTCGGATGATTTTTGAGTTGGGTTATTAGTGAAAATCCAGAAATAGTTAGAACTGACATGCCACTTTTTAATATATTGTCAGAAACTTTAAGTAACAGATGAAAAAATTCGAGGTTTTTAAAATCCAATCTTACAACTCAGGTATAGAGCCGTCAAAAAAGTGCCGTACAAAAAAGGCCAGTAAAACTTTGTCTTCGCAAAGTTTAGTTCTGAAAAAAGACTTTTTGTAGTAAATTGTATGACAGAAACGTATGTCCGTCCAAATGTGTTTTGCAGGAGTTCCCAGTTCAGCCAGCAGGAGCAGTTACTGGAACTGATGTGGGATCTGTGGCCGGAGCTCTCCAGCTACGGACGCAAAGCGGCACAGTTTGTCGACCTCCTGGGCTACTTCTCACTCAAGGCGCCGTACAACGCACAAAAGGTGAACGGTCACGCTCCAAAAATCCACCATAAACATGAACATTATTTACCACCCGTAGCCAGAATTTGTTTGCTAACACTAAAGCTACCTCACGGATTAGCAAAGAATTTTTAGCAAGGAGTTTTCAGTGCTTACCATGTAGTGCATAATTTCTGTTACGTCACAGTCATTATGCGCACCATGACTTCACAAAACTTGATCAGATTTTAACTGCATCACATTTTTACCTGACTGTTTCTGGATACCAAATTTAGAGCAACAAGTCTTAACATTATTGTTATTTCTTTTCTACATTGCAGTCCCTGCAGTATGTCCAGAAAGCAGCGGCGCTGTTGAAGACCCAGAACCAAAGCCTGGGCAACCATCCCAACTCTACCATCTACAAGTAGGAATCCCCTTCCCCCACCCCTAACACCCCTACCCCTCCCCCCAACACCCCCTACCCCCCCCTCCAAACCTGATCAGAAATATCCTCTTATCAATCAAAATCCATACCCTTTTGTTGCATCCTACATATTAAAGTTAACATTTCAGGTCTTTTTGATAGTAAAACTGGCCGAGTCACAGAAAAAAAATCTTCCACAAATGTTCAGTTCTAGAAGGTCGGGGGGAAACACAGACATTGTTTTCCACTGAAATCCATGGAATCAGGTACGCACATGTCTACTGGGATGGAATCGAACCTGGCCCACCCACTCTTGTTTTACTATACTCTCGAGGACAATGCTTTGTGTTTCCCTTTGTCCCTGTAATATAACACTCTCCCGTAGACTAAGCACACAAACTTACTACAGAGGACCATTTCCAACAAAAGACCCAACTCCCGAGGACTGAAAGGATCTGTTGTTCTCCCTCTGTGTGTCGGTCCTCAGCGGTTATGTAGAACACGTACACGAAAATTGTGTTGATTATATGTCTAGCCTGTAAACATTCTCTTTCCGTGTCTCACAGCATGCTGTCCGGCCTGGTGCAGTTTGATGGTTACTTCCTGGAGAGTGACCCGTGTCTAGTTTGCAACAACCCCGAGGTTCCGTTCTCTGTAAGTCCAGTCACTAATTTCAATCTCAATAAAGCAGAAATTTACATATGTCTCTGGCTACAGGCACTTACTTTTTAAGGGTTACTTATTCGGTGACAGTTTTGTTTACAGATAGTGAACATTATTCTTGACTTACGAATTGTTGGGGTTGGTCTTTGATAAGCCTGGGAAGAAAATTCTCTCTGATATTTCCTAAATCTCCAAAATTTGACAGAACCTGAAGTTGACCACGCTCAAGGTGGACTCGCGCTACACGGCCAACTCGCAGATCGTCAAGCTGGTGGGCACGCACACCATCGCCAAGGTCTCGCTGCGCATCAGTGACCTGAAGCGCACCAAGATGGTACGCACCATCAACGTCTACTACAACAATCGCACCGTGCAGTCCGTGGTGGAACTGAAAAACAAGTGAGTTTAATAAAGCAGTCGAGTGAAAGAATGTAGTATTCAGACGCCGCTTCTTTGGTTGTGTACAAAATCTATGGAGAGTTGAGAGTTGGAAATGTTTCTCAGTCCAAGATTCATGTCTTTTCAACATTTTTTGCAATGACTGACCTTCATTGAGATAAAATATGATGAAAAAGAGAAAGTGGCGTCAGGATGCATTTTCTTTCCCAGTCAATAAAACAGGCTTCCCAGTCACTCTGGAAATCAAGGAAACCTTGAAAAAATAATGAGTTTTTTTTTTTCAATTTTCTAGTCTGGGAACACTCAGGAAATTTGGGTAAAACACCAAAACACCAGGAAAAAGTTAGAGATTTTGACCGTGACCCAAAAGGGAAAGGTTTTCCCCAGTTTGGCGAATGTGCGTCTCTGTTGCATATCGTCGTGTCCGTGCAACAAAGTCGTATCTCCTAAAATGAGCCGTACGGGAAACACGAGTTTCAGAATGTCGTCAGGTTGTATCTCGTTTAAAATAACCTGGATGTACATGCAAAGTCAATGGACGTCGAGATACAACCTTGTTGCTCAGAGCGTATTCGCGCGAGATACGACTTTGTTGCAGAATGGAGTTACGACCTTGTTGCACTGACGCGACAACATGGTGAGGAAAGAATGGCTATAAGGAGAGAAGGGAGGCCATCGGGGACTTGCATGGAGACTTGACTTATTCCCTACACATGTATCTTGAAATTACGTGACACATGTGGCGCCAGACTAATGTACATGTGGTGTAGATGCTACATCACATACATGAATAGGGAAGCCTCATAAACCATAGAAGCCTGTTGCCGAATTCTCAACGGTATTAAATACTTGTTGGTGTAACTTTTGCTGATATCTTTTCAGGCCTACCATGTGGCACAAAGCCCGCAAGTGCCAGCTAGCCGCAGGCCAGACAGAGCTCAAAGTGGAGTTCCCCCTCCCCATCGTGGCTGCAAACCTCATGATCGAGTACTCGGACTTCTACGACAACCTGACCGCCTCAGCTGAGACCCTACAGTGCCCACGGTGCAGCGCCTCGGTCCCTGCTAACCCGGGAGTCTGTGGGAACTGTGGCGAGAACGTGTTCCAATGCCACAAGTGCAGGTGAGCTAGCGTTCATGACCCCTCTCTGTTTCAAGTTGAAGTTAGAATTAAACAATATCACAAGTCCTCAATAGTCCATCGCAAGTCATCAAAATTCCCCCTAGCGTGGACATGACTTTCATAATCTATCTATTTGACAGCTACCCGCCCTCCGCCCTCCCTTCCACTTCCCCCCACACCCCAGGAAAGCTTTGATCATCCGAACGTTTCCCTATTTGACTATTTTCTTTCCTTAGAGCCATCAACTACGATGAGAAGGACCCGTATTTGTGCAACGCTTGCGGGTTCTGCAAGTACGCCAAGTTTGACTACACCCTGACAGCCAGAGCCTGTTGTGCCGTCGACCCAATCGAGAGCGAAGACGACCGGAAGAAGGTAAATTTCACATCTTTCCATCCCCGCAACCCCTAAATTTTTTTTCTTCTTTTGTAGCTTCTTTCTTTATTTTTCATTTGAGGGAGAGCAAAATAACCTTCAATCGCAGATCCTTCCAAATCCGCCAGGTATCGTAGGATTTTGTAGGATTGAGGAAGGTAGAGCTAAGCCGCTATTACTTTACATGGGGCTCGATGCCACTTGAAACTCGGTAGGTACAAAGAACCTGCCATTGTGTTCCTGCACAGTGGAGGATTTTAGAGGATTCAAGAATTTCCTGAGCAAAAATGGAAAAGTAGAGTTAATTTACTTCAATTTTTATTTACCTTTTATTTTTTTTGAAGGCGACTGCTACAATCAGTGCTTTATTGGAGAAAGCTGACCGTGTCTATCGCCAACTGGTCTCTCACAAGCCTCACTTAGAGGCCCTGCTGATCAGGGTACATGAAGCTGGACAAGACAAACCACAGGTAAATACACTGACAGACGCACTGACACACACCCCCACAAAGACACCCCACACAGATCCCAAGACAGACCCTCACACAAACGGTGTCCCACAAGCCTCACTTAGAGGCCCTGCTGATCAGGGTACATGAAGCTGGACAAGACAAACCACAGGTAAATACACTGACAGACGCACACGTACTTGTTTTGTAGTTTTGGGGACTACACAGGAGTTGTCCCATGATACCATTAGGACGGAAGACGCTGTGGGGACAGCAGAAAGTCCCCACAACTCGGTCCTAATTTGCCTAGCAATAAAAAACTTCCCCATAATGCGGTGACAGCCCGCCCACATATTCTTGTTCTGTAACCTTGGGCACCACACACCTGTTGAGTGATAGTTATGGGGACCGAAGACGCTATGGGGACAGCAGAAAGTCCCCATAACCCAATAATTCAGCTATGCTTTGACTGTAGGAGATTGATAAGCCAGCTGTGCCTACCAGTCACCTGCTTTTGTCTGTTGATGGAATTTGACTAGTCACAGTGCCTACAAGAAATACGATCTGACTGTTGATGACTATTCCAGTGTATAATTAGGCATGGCAGGGGAAGAGGATCAGTGTCTGTGACTGTCTGTGACTGTTCAGACAGCAGGAGGTCAGTTAACTAAACTGTACATGTGTTTGCTTATTTCGTAGGATGGTGTGGGTGCAGCAGCTAGTAGCAGCAGCAGCAGTGCCAGCGTGAATAAGACCATACAGCACTTGGCACAGCGCTACTGCGGCGACTGCAAAGGAACATTTGACGAACTCAGCAAGATCATTCAGGTATGTAAGACACCACCCATACTTGTATCGGTGACAAATATGTTAATTTCTTATTAAGAACTGTAAAAAAATTAATCTTCACATTTTGATTCCTTCAAAATCTGAAATATTCTATAATATCCCCCAAAATAACCTACATACACATCTGACATAATTTGTAATAATTGTCCGAAATTTTCTTAAATACCAATATGAAATATCCTGTACGCGTTTGAGGACAAATACATTGAAATGTCTTTCTCAATACAGAAAGTTCTAGCATCTCGTAAGGAGCTAGTGGAGTACGATCGTCGCCAGCGAGATGCCGCCCTGAAGTCCATCAGCCCCTCCTCCGGAATGACACCAGTAGCCACGCCCCTGACGAGCCCCCACCCATCACCGTCGCCCAGTACCATGGCTGTCAGTATACCAAGCTGCCAAGCCACGCCCAGAAAGTAGGTCCTCACTAAATCTCACTGCTGAATTTGAGGTAGTTACGATGTATCACAAGTCTATCACAAGTTCATCACAAGTCAATCACAAGTCCATCACAAGTCCATCACAAGTCCATCACAAGTCCATCACAAGTCCATCACAAGTCCATCACAAGTCCATCACAAGTCCATCACAAGTCCATCACAAGTCCATCACAAGTCCATCACAAGTCCATCACAAGTCCATCACAAGTCCATCACAAGTCCATCACAAGTCCATCACATGTCTATCACAAGTCCATCACAAGTCCATCACAAGTCCATCACAAGTCCATCACATGTCCATCACAAGTCCATCACAAGTCCATCACATGTCCATCACAAGTCCATCACAAGTCCATCACAAGTCCATCACAAGTCCATCACAAGTCCATCACAACTTACAACCAAGTTAAGTCCACTGAGCACTGAGTTTAAAACGTCAGAGGTCCAAATCCTGTTGCAGTCAGTTTTTATTCACGCTACTATTCATATTTTCTTCTGCATTGCAGCCAGGGTCGTTGCTATGGTTGCGCAGCGGCCGCCACCGAACACTGCGTGACGCTGCTGCGAGGGTTGGCCTCCCACGCTGAGACCAGACGCATCATCGCTGACCAGGTAACTGTTGCTATGGAAACCAGCATCCTTTAATCGGCAGTTGTTTGTCTCACGTCTCATTCATAATGTGTCACAAACGCTAGCATCCCTCTGAATCCTGTTATATTTTTAAGAACTTTGTGAATTCATATCTTTGAACCCCAAACCAAACATGTAATGAGGGTTTTTATTATATTGTACCATACTTGTGTGAATACTTTCATACAACAAATCGTTAAAGTCCTGATTATTGGAGATAACAGAATATATTTAGATTATTTGTGGATGTAGGTACACTGTAGATAATTAATTTTTCAAAAATGAAGGCAAATTTCAGACCTGCATTTGTTATGATATCATTCATTACAATCTATGCGTAATGTTTGTTTAGTTTTCAAAACAGAAAAACTGCTGCTGGTTACTTTCTTTACAGAATTTTTTAGTTTGTTTACTAAAAAAAAAATGGACAAAACCAAATGTTGAATTTACTTTGAACATGTCATTGTTTTCATCTCCTAGGGATTGATCCAGGAATTGGTGGAGTACAACCTCCGCCGCGGCTCGGCAACCTTCCGCAGTGAGGTGCGGCAACTCCTGGCCCTGCTGACCCGCGACAACACCGAGGCCACGCACGTCCTGAACGACATTCTGATGGCGCGCATCACAGCCGCGCTCAATGGCTACAAGTCCAACCCAGACCTGGTAGGCTTGTACTTGTGAAGATAACTCTTCCAGTAGGTGTAATTGTCAGTGTTGTGGCAGAGTCAATCACAAATCATCACAAGTTCAGTCACAAGTTTTAGGGGATGGACAATTTTCACAGTTCATTTGAATAGCTTGTGAGTTGACTTGAGACTGGAGGACTTGTGATGGACTCGACTACAACACTGGTAATAAATCAAATTGTTCACATTTTATGTTGGATGGACAAGTTGGTTAGGAGTTATGGACACACTATGTGAAGTGACTTTGTGCATAATTAAAGGTTATAACCATAAAGTGGATTTTATTTCTAAAAACACCTATCAGTACAGTGATTTAAAAGAGAAATCATTTCTCCAACATTTTTGCTGTAGTAGAAATTGGCAAAAAACACCATGGTATCAGACGTATTAAGACAAAGAATTTTTGTGTACACTTATTACTTAATTCTTCGGTATAAGTAACAGCTGAACTGTTGAGCATTGTTAGAAATAAACTATCTTTCAGTAAAATACAGGTAATAAGCTTCAACATGAACATGTTTTTTTTCTGGCATTTGAATTTTTTCATGTTTTTCATTTCATCAACTGGTTATTTCAGACACTTTCTATTTATATATTTTTCTCACCAGGCCGGTGCCGTGAGAAACGAGATGGCTCTTCTGGTCCACTCCATCGAGAAGGACGACACCTGCTGGGAAAAACGACTCAAATGCGGTAAATACAAGCCAGGACCCTGTAGTAAAAGTGTAGAACCATCAAAAAATGAGAACGGTGCATCACAAAGTGTTTCTCTTGAAGATGGCATTTTTTTCGACTTTGCGGTCAACATCTTGTACCTAGTGTCTTTCGTTTTTTACTTTGCAAACATTATTTGTTTCTGTTTCAAGACCTTTTCTTGTTTATCTGTTACTATAGTTATGAAGCTTTTCCTGATGGCAGTGAAGACCAACAGCCCTGTTGTCATGGAGAACATTACCTTACCTTGCTTGAAAATACTGCATCTTCTCGTCAAGCCCCCGGCTCCTGCAAGCAAAAAGAACAAGGTGGGTTTGGAACAAATGTAATCAGGCTTCACTAATCATCACAAGTCCTCGCATGTCTTCATAAGTCCTCACAATCTTCACCAATCCTCAAATATCCTCATAAGTCCCTACAAGTCCTCTTAATTCCTCACAAGTCTTCACAGGTCCTCACAAGTCCTTCACAGGTCCTTCACAGGTCCTCACAAGTCCTCACAAGTCCAGCACAAATCCAGCACAAGTCCTCACCAGTACTCACAAGTCCATCATGTCCACTACAAGCAAGCACAAGTCCTTGTTAGACTGTCTAAAGTCCATCACAAGTCCACACAAATCCTTATAAGTCATCACAAATTTTCACAAGTCCATCACAAGTCCTCAAAATTCCATCACAAGTACTCACAAGTCCTCACAAGTACTCACAAGTCCTCACAAGTCCATCATAAGTCCTCACAAGTCCAGCACAAGTCCTCACAAGTCCTCTTGTGTGAACTAAGGTCACAGGTTATTCAAATAAACTGCGACTATCAATGTTGATTATGAGATATATCTTCTTTTTGTGTGCAGGAGAAGAACGTTGAGCATCTGAGCAACGTGAAGCCCGAGGGTCAAGATGTCTACATCAATGTGCGTCAGTGGCTGGCCAGGCAAGGAGTGGATTACAACATGTGGAAGCAGAGAATACCGGCTAGTGCCCAAAGTAAGTACCCAGAAGCTAGTACCCAAGGTTTGGATCTAGCCACTAGCGCCCCAAGTAGCTAGCCACTAGCGCCGTCAGTAGTTCACTAGCTGTTTGTTAGTGACTGGCTAAGTAGGGAGTGGTAAGTACCAGCATATAGCACCCAAAGTTAGTACTTAGCCACAAACACCCAAACGAAGTGACTAGCGATTAGCGTCTCAAGATTATAGTCCCTAGCCACTTGCGCTGGAAGTGGTCACTACTTAGCCTCCAACGTTAGCACTTAACCATTAGCACCCCAAGTAAGAACCTAGCCACTAGCGCACCAAGTAAATATGTAGCTACTAGTGCCTCAAGTAAGTACCCAGTCACTAGCGCGTAAGTATCAAGTCACTAGCACCGCTAGCAAGTTCGTAATCACTAGCCCCAATGTAAGTACTTAACCATTAGCGCCCCCAGTAAGTACCTAGCCACCAGGCACCCCCCCCCCCCAAGTGAGAACCTTGCAACTGGCTCCCCAAGTGAGTACCTAGCCACTACGTCCCTCAGTAAGTCACCAGCTAGTGCATCAGTTGCTGACTAAGCAGGGAGTGGGTTACAACATGCCTTAGCACCCCAAGCTGTCACCTACCCAATCCAACTCTCAATTTCCCCTTTTTTTCATTCCAGGAGACGATACTGAGAAGCAAGCCAGCCACCAGGAGACCCGAGGCAAGTACCTGATGGAAAAGTACGCCCGTCGCTGGAAGCAAGGCGTCAAGCGTTCCCCAGACAACCTCCATCTGGGCGGGGGTAGCACCTGGCTACGAGGGGTGCTGTTCTCGCCCTCGTCCAGGGCTGCGCGTCAGGTGGCCTGCAACATCGTGGAGTCCCTCTGCCAGGTAAAGAAACCCTTACAGAAATTGAAAAAGACGTCTGCCCTAGTGAGGAAAGAACGTGAAATCATACAGTTGGTAACTCAAGGTTTACCTCAAGGTTTTACGGGGTTATACGGGGTATCTCTGGGTTCAACTTTGACTTAACAATTGTTTTATTTGCGTTCTTCCCTAAGTAGAAAGCAAGCTTTAGGGATTGATTATACTTAAAAGAAAGTTTGGACTATTGATTGACTAGTGGTTTATTCGAGACGTAACTTACACCTGCACATAGATAACAACTTGCCAACTTCTCCAGTCAAACGCTGGTCAAAATGTCATCACAAAACTTCTTGATCCTGTCTTCTTGTCGTGCAATGTGGTTCGTGCGGCTATAAATAACCAGCCGTGCGGCTATAACTAACCAGTGATGAAACCGTACCCCGGACTTCGGTTCTAAATTGTCGACTAGAGTAGTCCAACCATCCTGCGTTTGAGTGAAGTTGGTCGAACCTGCTCTTGGGTTAAGCAAAGATAGTCAAAACTGCAATCAAACAAGCCCTAACTCTCACTCAAATCTACCCCTAGGTTTCCAGTCGTAGACAGCAGATGCTAGACCTTCTGACTGGCTATCTAGACGAGGTCGGCCCCAGCGGCGAGAGCTCGGCTGAGTTCCTGACCCTGTACCAACGCCTGACCAAGGCACCTCACTGGAAGCTATACCTGGCCGCCAAGGGTCTGCTGCCCCACGTCGGGGTGCTGATCACAAAGGTAAAATGTCTCCTGATCATGGGCAGAGCATACTGTCCGAAACATGAACTGCGGGTTATTGGTCACAATTAGCAAACATCAAATGTTAGTTTTGGTTCATGTTCTTAATTTTTTCTCTTCTTTCTTCAGGAAATTGACATTCTGTTGTCTCTGGAGGAGACCACTCTCAGCTCAGATTTATCTCAAGGCTATGCTCTCAAGATGCTGACTGGTAAGACGGAAAATAAATTGCTGTAAACTAACTTGCTTGGGGACACTGTTCATGAAATGTTTGAGAATATTTCTATTCCCCCTGGATGGGACGGTAGTCCATCGCAGGTTACTCCTTAGCTATTGCCGGTACCAGTTGATAATCCTGGGCGGGGAGAGGCAAGTGGGGTGAAGTGGCTTGCCCAAGGACACAACATATGACCTGCAGCTGGATTTGAACCCCTGACCCTCTGATCATGAGTCACGAACCCTAACCACTAAGGCACACTCTAAGGCACAGATTATAGCATATAAGTAAAATATTCTCCCTTTTATTTTTCAAATTTCAGAGTTGCTGGCTGGTTTCCTGGAGGTGGACACCATCCGTCGACACTACAAGAGCAAGCTGCTTGGCCCGGTTCTCAACGGCTACCTAGCACTGCGCAAACTGGTAGTCCAGCGAACCAAACTGGTTGACGAGACACAACAGATGCTGCTGGAACTCTTGGAAGACATGACCACAGGTGGGGGGAAAACTAATCCATTTTGTTTAGCTGCCACTATAAGAAATTTGCTTATCGCAGAAAATATTTGCTATTTAGCGAAAACTGGTTACCAGCCAAAGTGCCATACCTTTTCTACTATTTGTGGTTGGTGCTCAGCTGATTTCTGCTCAGTACCTTCATTGGCTAAGCAATATTTTTCTAAGCATAATGTATTGCTCACATAAGGATCAATTTATTGATTGTATATTTTCTTTTGTTGTAGGCACTGAGTCCGAAACCAAAGCGTTCATGGCTGTCTGCGTAGACACCGTCAAACGCTACGGACTAGACGACCTGCGTACTCCAGTCTTTATCTTTGAGAGGCTGTGCAGCATCATATACCCAGTAAGTCAATGAAACAAAGGAGAGACAACATTACATTTCAGAGCTGAAATTTGAGAAACCATTAAATCATAAGGATGTTTGTATAAGACTTTGTTTTCTGATTTATATAGGAGGAGAATGATGTGGGCGTGTTCTTCATGACTTTGGAGAAGGACCCCCAGCAGGAAGATTTCCTGCAGGGACGCATGCAAGGCAATCCCTACAACTCCAACGAACCTGACATGGGACCACTCATGAGAGACGTCAAGAATAAGATATGCAGAGGTAGGCTGCCCAGTTGAGAATTATGCCCAGTTTAGAACCATGCCCAGTTCAAAATCATGTCCAGTTCAAAATCATGTCCAACTACAAATCATGCAAGAGATGCCATGAATCAGATATTCAGAGCCGGGACCATGGAAGAAGCCCATTTGAGAATCATGCCCATTTCAGAAGCATTCCTAATTAAGAATCATGCCAATTAAGAGCTGTGCCCAATCAAGAATCAACAGTGCATAATGCAGTGTAATACAAGGTACTGCTCATGAGAAACATCAAGAATAAGTAACGCAGAGGTGGGGTGGCTGCCCAATTAAGAATTAAGCCCAGTGCAGATTTATGCCATTTTTTGAGTGGTGAAAAAACATTTAAATGTTGTCACAATGTTTGAATAGTTTTCAATATAGGCTGTCCAATTCAGAATTATGGCCAATTTTAAAACATCAAAATAAAAAATACCCTTCCCTTAAGAAAATGATTTTTTTGTTAGTTTAGGTACTCATTCAGATTTTTTTTGTGTTTTTTTTCAGACTGTGAGTTGATAGCTCTGCTTGAAGATGACACGGGCATGGAGGTAAGAAAACATCAAATACATCATCAAATAACTCACGATTTTCCTGACATATTTGAAAGGATTGTCTCTAGAAATGACATATCACGAATCAAACGAAATTCGACGGCCTTATCAATCCTACGGAGTATCTCCGTCAAAGGCTACTGATAGAAAGCCAGTGTGTCCTGGAAAAAGTGATGAAAAGATCATGGAATTTCATTTCAAATTTCTGTGCAAGTCACAAAGTTTAGCCTATTGCATTCATGTCGATACCAATACTGATAATTGATATTTTTTTTCCATTGCACAGCTGTTGGTGAACAACAAGATTATCAGCCTTGATCTGCCAGTGAAATACATATACCAGAAGATATGGTGCCCTGAGAATGAGGTGACTGCTATTTTTAGATTTTATAAAAAAAAATCATGGAAAATACATGGAATACATGGAAAATATAATGGAAAACAGCGTAAGAATTAGTCATGAAAATCCCACATTGTGTCCTGGAAAAACTGTCGTTCTTTTTGTTCCCTTTTAACTGTTTCAAATATTTAACTTTTCATTTAACAAATTTGGAGACCACTAACATAGGTTAGTTGGTAGAGCACCGGAACGGCAATCCGGAGGTAGCAGGTTCAAACCCTGCTCCAGTCAATTTCTTTGTTCAATCTCAAATCAGAAACTAGTTTGTCTTGTGTATTGTTGTCATTGTGTTACTGCTTGCCAGCGACACCGTATGTAAATTATTTGACCTGGAAAAATTATTTTATCATTGTAGGGTGAACCCATGCGCATTATCTATCGCATGCGTGGCCTTCTCGGCGACGCTACAGAAGACATCATTGAGTCGGTGGACAATAACAGCGGTAAGCCTAAAGTCTAGTTAATTGAATTTGTTTACATTACATTTGTTAGAACCATTTTCAAATGTTAGGATTGGATAAAGTTTTCCTCACCTCATGAATATTCAGATGTGGGGTGGTAAATTATGCATCAGCAGGCAGTCTCCTGTTTGGATATGGTTTTCCTCTCATGGATATTCACATGAGAGTGAGGACGAATTCATTAGGCAGTCTGCTGATTTGATTGGTTCATTTCGGTGTTCATGAATATTCAGATGAGGAGGCTGATGATGAGGAGACTTACAAGATGGCTGGTGTGCTGAGTGAATGCGAGGGACTGGAGGTCATGTTGCACAGGTATGTATGAATGATTACATGTCTTGCATATTCATGGACGATTGCATGTCATGCATATTCATGTCCGATTACACGTCATGCATATTCATGTCAGAATGCACTGCTTTCATTGGTCGATGTTTAAGAGTTGCGTATATGAGTCCATCACAAGTCCTCACAAGTCCATTACTGTTTTCCAGTCCCAAGTTAAGTCACAAGCTGTTAACAGAAGCCGTGACAAAGGCATTATTGTTATTGTTAATCTCCTGTTGTTTGTGACCCAACTTGTGAGTGGACTTGTGATTTATTTGTGACCGAATTTGTGAATAAACTTGTGATTTACTTGTGATGGACTTGACTACAACGCTGCTGTGATTTTTTTCTAGGCTTGCCTGCTTGACTGATCTGGTTCGTGGGCGTCAGCTACTCACCGTCCTGCTCAAACTACTGTGCTTCTGCACCAAAGTGAAAGTCAACCGTCAGCGGCTGATTGAGCCGGCCATGCAGGCAGTCAACATCATGCTGGCCGTGCTGAACAGGGTAAGAGCTGTCACCGGAATAAGCCAACGCCGATTTCCTAGAGGTGCTAAGCGGAAAAATATGCTTAGAAAATGTATGAACTGCCAATAGAAATATACAGCACAGTGTATTTAAGCAGGTAGCTGTTTCTGCAAGTGGTTTCAGTCCAAGCACTTTTCTGTGTTTACCTGCTCCACGAAATTGATCTGATAGAGCTTCTATTGTGCGAAGAGCAGACATGATTTTTTGGAAGCTAAAATGTTTAATGTGATGTATATCTGTATTGACAGGTTTTCTGCTACTTTTGCTTAACTCATAAATTTAAGAAGGAAGATTTGTTTAGCTTCAGAACTCCGTGAGTTTGTCCCTGACTCGTTTAACTGTAAATTATGGCTTCAAGTAAACATGATAATCAAAGGTAATATATAAAATTGGCTGTTGCTGTAATTTTCAGATACGAAAAACTTGTTTTTCCCAATGGTTTGGTCGTAATCTTCATGAGGAATGAAAGTTATTCCTCTTTTGTCAAAAATGACAGCATACCAGGTGCAATGATTCACAGGCTGCTTGATCCTATCATTTACTACAATCAAGTAGCATATTTCATGATATTTTGGCAGTTGAATGTTTCCAGATGGTGTCCAATACATATAAGCAAGGCACCTAGGCAAAATGCTAAGGAAAGTAGGCTTAAAATTCAATTTTTATTAATGTCATTACTTATAGGTCCTGCTGGCAGAGAACGAAGAGCCCGGTTCCGGCGGCGGCACGGCCGTCACCGAGCAACTCCTATCCATCATGGAGGTCATCCTCCAAGAGGCGAACAACGAGCCCCTGGACCACTTCAAGCCCACGGTCATCCTAGCGTGCGACAAGAGCCAACTGGTGGTTCTCTTAGACCGCATCAATAGTCCCTTTGTCCGTTCCCACTCCACGGTTCTCCAGGGTCTGATGAGAATCATCCCGTTCCTGTCCTTCGGCGACAAGGATAAGATGACGACCCTAGTCATGCACTTTGAGCCTTACTTGGACTTTGACAAGTAAGAAACTGTATTTTTTCAATACTTTTCAATGATTATCATTTCATGTGAAATGTGTTTTGAGCCGAAAAGGGCGCCATCTCTCGAAATTTCTCCTTTATAAGGAAGTTGTCTTTTTTTGTGATTAGATTTGACGCTGACCACACACAGGATGAAGAGATCCATCTAGAATGCTTCTGTGCAATCGCTGCAGGAATTGAGGTAAGGGGCGAATGTAGCTTGAGGTTAACCTTGAGATTAACCTTGAGGTTAAACCCCCTTAAGGTTTACCTTGATGTTAAAGCAGTGTTTTCCACGAAGTTTACTGTGAGGTTTACCTTTACCTTGAGGTTAACAGCAGTGTTTACCACGAGGTTTACCTTGAGGTTTAACGCGAGGTTTACCACGAGGTTTACCATGAGGTTTACCGCGAGGTTTACCATGAGGTTTACCGCGAGGTTTCAACCTTGAGTAGCCGCTTGTTTAATTTGTATTCTCCCCTGGCCAATAGTTTTATAATCAATATTAAATTCACATCTCGAGATATTGAAAAGTGCCTGTAAAAAAAAAACACCTCAAATTTTATACAAGTCCAACTGTTTAAATAACACAACTTTTTAACATTTTCTGTTCCTAGAATAACTCCAACGGGAATGAGCTGAAGGATCTGATCATCCAGCAAGGCATTGTGGGAAAGGCCGTCGGCTTCATCACGCGGAACCTACCCCAGGCATCCAAGTAATGTGTCCTCAATTTTTTGTTAGCCCAGTAGTCCCTGTACTGCCCCAAACCGCCCTGCCTGTTACCCCCTGTACTGCCCCAAACCGCCCTGCCTGTTACTCCCTGTACTGCCCCAAACCGCCCTGCCTGTTACTCCCTGTACTGCCCCAAACTGCCCTGCCTGTTACTCCCTGTACTGCCCCAAACTGCCCTGCCTGTTACTCCCTGTACTGCCCCAAACTGCCCTGCCTGTCACTCCCTGTACCGCCCCAAACTGCCCTGCCTGTTACTCCCTGTACTGCCCCAAACTGCCCTGCCTGTTACTCCCTGTACTGCCCCAAACTGCCCTGCCTGTTACTCCCTGTACTGCCCCAAACTGCCCTGCCTGTCACTCCCTGTACCGCCCCAAACTGCCCTGCCTGTTACTCCCTGTACTGCCCCAAACTGCCCTGCCTGTTACTCCCTGTACTGCCCCAAACCACCCTGCCTGTTACTCCCTGTACTGCCCCAAACCGCCCTGCCTGTTACTCCTTCAAAACCTCCAGGTGAACCTCAAGTTACTGCCTTTTTAATTCACATTTTCCCTAGTCTGATAAGTTATTTCTGCTCAATCTTTTTTAGTCTTGAGTCACCCCCATGGAAGGAGTTCCTAGCTAAGCCTTCTCTGCCGTATGTGCTTAGACTGCTGACTGGACTGTGCACAGGCCACCCTGCTACACAGGTAAGCACATGTAACGACTATGCATGGAATATCTGCTTACCATAATTGTAATTTCTGCGCTAACAGTAAGCACATTTCACAGTTTAGTAAAGGAACATTAGCGTGTGAGCGTGCATACATGCGGTGGATTGTTAAGATTATCTGCTCACAGCTTTGACCTGAATTATTTTGCTTATACTGTAAGCACAGAATGGTGATCATTAGCACAGAAATTTCGGGTAAGCAAAATCATGAAATTTGAATCAAGGATGGTCACTTCTGGTGAGGAGTAAATCTCACACATGCTCCATGTCAAGTCTGTAGTGAAAAGAAGTGAGCCATCATGAGTTAAGAACTAACCATGTTTTTTGTTCGTTTCAGTTGCTGGTTGGTGCTGAGTGTATCCTGGCCATCCATCGCATGGAACAGATTTCCAGCGAGGAAGGAATCGGATCGCTGTCGGAGAACCTCATGGAGTCAATCAAGCTCAACCCTGAGGTGGCTAAAAAGGTGAGGTTTGGAGTTTGAGCTAGGGTTTGTAATCCTCATGGTGAGGTTTTTAACGTGACCCTCTCTCGTCATAATGGCAGAGGGTTGGAAGGGTGGAGAGGTTGCTATCTAGGAACCTCATAGTAATTCCAGCTGAACTCTGAAGTTACCAAAGAGGGATTGCTATCTGAGAACCTCACGGAGTCGATCAAGCTGAATCCAGACGTTTCTAAAAATATGTGAGGTTATGGGTTTGAGGGTTTGGAAACCTCATGGTAAAATAACCATATTGGCAGAGAGAGGGTTCGGAGGGTAGGAAGTCGGATTGCTGTCTGAGAACCTCATGGATGTTGTTGGGAAGTTTGCGACAAGAACATCGTAGAATTTGATCTTAATATTGCAAAAAGTTGGAAAATAGGTGGTTATTTGGATTGCAGATATATTAAAGAAACTCGCGCTGTCAGTCAAAAAGAACTCAGTGGTAGCTTCAAAACTGAGGTTGAAGGGACCATTTTGAGGTTAGGAATGGGGTTTCATTACCAAGGTACCTCAGGGAGTCAACCATTTTAGAGTAGACCTAGAAGTTGAGGTTTCAATGAGAGTAATCTCGATTTCTCCTTTCAGATCGAGGAGGTGAGAGCCCAGACCAAGGCTGAGAAGAAGAGACTGGCTATGGCCATGAGACAGAAGCAGCTGGGAGCACTGGGCATGTCGGTGAGTAGGACACTGTCCTGAGCTTTAGCCTGCCATAGGCTACATGCGTGAACCGTTGAGGGCGCTATTGTCAGCTCATGCAGTGAGAGCTCCCACAAGATTGTAATGCTTTCTGTGTTGATTAACCAGTATGAAAATGATTCAGAGCTTCTGAAGGTGTCTCAAGATTTCAAGTTTGTTTTTTACTTGAACAGACTAACGAGAAGGGGCAAGTTACAGCCGAGCGTTCTGTGCTGAAACAGATGGAGGAACTGGTGGACGAATCTGGTCTGACTTGCTGTATATGCAGGGAGGGCTACAAGTACCAACCACAGAAGGTAATGGCGGAGAAATGTGGGTGGGGCTAATGAAGGAAGGAGAGAAGTTGAATGACATGTGGGTGGGGCTAGTGAAGAAAAGGGAGGAGTTTAATGAAATGTGGGTGGAGCTTAAGGAGTAGGGGGCAAAGTTGAATAAAATGTGAGTGGGGCGAACGAGGCAGGGTGTGGCATTGTGTGAGATTTCTGACCCAACAATTCCAAGTAGGACATTCAGAAAAGTTTAACAAGTATCAACCACAGAAGGTAATCATGGATAAACAAGGAGTGGGAGTGGCTTGTCGAACAGTGGGCGGGTATATGCAGAAATCATTTTTATTGAAATATAACGGCAAACTTTTTATTCCCGCATAGGTTCTGGGCATCTACACGTTCACGAAGTGCAACCCCCTGGAGGAGTATGAAACCAAGTCTCGCAAGACGCAGGGCTACAGCACCGTCTCCCACTTCAACATTGTACACTACGACTGCCACATGGCAGCCGTAAGGTAAGCCATTGAATGGATTTCAGTTTGGCTAAGTCTAAGGCTGTGTGCACTATGACTGCCACATGGCAGCCGTTAGGTAAGCCGTTGAGCGGACTTTAGTTTGGCTAAGGCTACATCTGCATTAAGTGTTTTAGGGCTACAATGTCTGGTTCCTCCCTTACCACTTAGGAAAATCTTGCAGAACCAGGAACCAGCCTAAATCACTGTGCTGTCTCTGTAAGGCCTTCCATTGCATATTAACCAAATCAAAATGTATAACAGCGCCCTCTGTTTTGCACGCACAGACCCTATAACTGTTTTTACTTGTATTGCAGGCATGCTCGGGGACGAGAAGAGTGGGAGAGCGCGGCGTTACAGAACGCCAACACCAAGTGCAATGGTCTGCTGCCACTGTGGGGCCCGCAGGTCCCGGAATCCGCCTTCGCTAGCTGCCTGGCAAGGTAAGGAAAGAACCACCTCCCACCCTGACTTCCTTCAGGCTCCGCCCACATTGTTACCACGAGGTAGTGTTGGTCCAAGACTGAATTTGGATGTCGTTGCCTTTGAAGGCATTGTCTACAAGATGGATCAAATGTAGTCTTGGCAATATTGGCAGCGCTACCCGTGAAATTCCGAGCATACCTCACCTGCGTTGTATTCAAGCTAATGTGCTTGTGTATAAAGGTCAGACTAGGACCTTGAGTGCTGAAAAACATGCAAAACGAAGTCAGGCCAACGTCTCTCACTCTTTGGCTGACAAAATTCTCCAAAATGTTCACGAGGCAAAGACAAGGTCCTCAATGTTTCACCAGCCAAGTTTGAAGTCGCAAGGAGACTTTTCTTCAATATGTTGCACCTGAGAGGGAAGTCAAGTGATGTCAATTTGGGGCCAAAGACCAGAATGGTACATGTCCAACCATGGTCCAACTGTTTGAAAAGACTGACCTCTTCATTAGTCTGGTGGCTGACTATGGAGAAATGTGTAGGAATAGAGACCAGTGCCAGACCGGCCAGATGTTTCTTTTGGCACAGTTGATTGATGTAATGCAGTACTGAAGGGGTGTTGGACTGGTTGTTTCAGTTGCCAGTCTATTTTCTTGTATTGCATGTTTTCAATACCTTAAGATTTGGAACTCTCATACACAGTATTGAGAGTCCCAAATTTTCGAACTAGGGTGAGGTATGCTTGGAATTTGCTGGGTAGCGCTGCCAAAATTCCAAAGACTTCTCAGACTCAGTATATCCCTATTAGGCTCTCGCTTATCCTAACTTGTTTCCACCTACATCGGTTCCCGTCTGACCCGACATTGTCCTGTTTCCCCGCAGACACAACATCTACCTGCAGGAGTGCACCGGCCACCACGAGCCCAACTACCATGCCACGATCCACGACATCAAGCTCCTACTGCAGCGCTTTGCCGCCGAGCGTTCCTTCAGTAATGACAGCGGGGGCGGCGGGCGACAGAGCAATATTCACCTGCTGCCGTACATGCTTCACATGGCGCTCTACGTCATCAACACGTGAGTCTCAACCAACAAAATGAAATATTGAAATGAACCACAGAGGAAAACTGACTTTGCATTATATTGCTATTTCAAATAAATCAAAAGGTGCATTTTTGCAGTACCAGTTTCAAAAGAATTTTTCTCACATCCAAAAATTGAAACCAGCGGCCGATTTAATCTGATTTGATGCTGTATTTCATTTTGTTTTCTCCCTTCTTAGGACTCGTTCGGTGTCCCGCGAGGAGAAAAACCTATCCACCTTCCTCAAGTCCCCGCCCTCCAAATGGGTAGAAGCCAGCTTTGAGATAGACGGGCCATTTTATTACGCCGCACTGTGTCCTGTTGTGCTGACCCCAGAGAAATGGAAAGAAGCAAGGGTTGGGTTACTCAAGATGTTGCTTGCTGCGGCACACGTCCGACATGTTACCCCTATGGGAGCAACTACGTGAGTATAACAATGTCCGTGGTAGTCACGTCCTCATATGTCCTCAATAGTCTTCACAACTCCTCACAAGTCCTCACAAGTCCTCACTCCTCACAAGAATTCACAAGTCCTCACAAGTCATCGCAAGTCCTCATAAAACACCACAAGTCCTCACAGGTCCTCATAAGTGCTCATAAGTCTTGATAAGTCCTCACAAGAATGCACAAGTCATCACAAGTCGTCACAAGTCCTCATAATTACTTAAAAGTCATCACAAGTCCTCATAAATCATCACAACTTCTCACAAGTCCTCACTCCTCACAAGAATTCACAAGTCCTCACAAGTCATCACAAGTCCTAATAAAACACCACAAGTCCTCACAGTTCCTCATAAGTCCTCATAAGTCTTAATAATTCCTCACAAGTCCTCACAAGTCATCATAAGTCATCACAAGTCGTATTTTTCCCCTCAGGTCAACAGACAAGCAAGTCAAGGACTACATCGTCTACAAGCCGGCCCTGGTCTTCTTTGCGTTGCTAGACTCTGTCTACGACAAGTTGCTAGCGCCTACGCCGCACCAGGGTACCAGTTGGCCGGTCTCGTTGGCGCATTACATCCGACACAACGACGAGGCCTTACTGAAAGGAGGTGACGAGGTAAGCTGGTCTGTCGCAATGAATGAACTTTTTTAGAATAAGCCTGTTACGAATGAATGAATGAATTTGGAGGAAAACAATCATAGAAGGCGATTTTAACAAAATCAGCCCACAGCCAGTTTTTTAGGACCAGAATCCAGTGGCATTCTACCTTGACAGAGATGTTGGACATCTTCACTGCTTTAATAGCGGACTTCTGTGCTTCGAGTCCAGAAGTTGATGTGACATTTGTCCACATTCCAATGTTATCTAGGTTTTGAAATTTGTAAAAAAAACAAAAACAGGCTACACCCCTAACAATAAAATTATCCAATTTTCCAGTTTTGACATCATTAAATTCTACATTTTTGTTCTTTTCATTTAAACAGGTTTTGTATCGCTATGAAGTTGATAGTCTGCCTTGCGAATCATTTGCTGAATTCTGTGATGTAGCCGGTAAGATTTGAACATTTTGCTCCTTTGAGGGAGGATTCAGTTTTTTTTTTTTTTTAAGTTCTCTCCAGGTCCAAACAGACTTCTAAAGTTCTAATACAAATTTAGTCTTAGAAAGTTTAAACAGGACAAGTTGCAGACTACCGGTTAAGCTCTAGCACAAACATGTCAAAAGTGTAGCTTTAAATCTGATTCTATGTTTCTTACATTTCTTTTTCTTACACTTTTTTGTTTCTCAATGTCAGAGTTGCTAGGCGACATCCAGAACCCGGACCAGTTCTTGGCGGACGCCATCAGCTCCATGCCTTGACGCTTTGTTCTCGTCCCAGCTTAGCAGCTATGCTAAGCACTTTCTCTTAATCTAGTAACTGTTACCAAGAATTTCACAGTAGAATATTATAGTAACCGCATTTAATATTGTATTTTAGATGACATCATATTCCCCTAAATGCAGAACTGTTTCTTGTGTCACTACTTTTTTGTCATATTTCCATTTTTGAAATGTTAATCAATATAACGTTGATTTGAGTGGGCTCTGAACCTGTGACCTCCGGATTGCTGTTCCGGTGCTCTACCAACTGAGCTATCCAGCCCTGTGTTGGCAATTTCCCAGTTTGTCCATGTCTTTGTTTGAATACAGGGCACAAAGTGAGAAACTTTTCTGTTTAAACTCCCTGCATTCATATAATTTTTTTTTTGATTTGGCTGTCAATGGCAAGCCAAAAAGCGCCCTCTACAGTTGTCACCCTGCACAGTTGCAGACTGAGGCTGTCGTTCCCTTTGTGCCAAGTCCACAGAGGGCGCCAGACTGCAATTCAATTTCGACAGACTTTTTCATTGGCTTGTTTTCTGTTCAGTCAGTTTTACACTGTCATGTCACACTTCTTAAGTAAAAAAAACACGTGATAATTGTCAGCACTTAACAAAAATCTATATTTCATGTTAATGTCCTGTGCTTAATATATCACACAGTCAGAATGCGTATTAACAGTAGTGTAGTGTTAGCAGTAGTGTGACAGTCGGTATCTATACGCAAGTTGCTTGATATGGACACATAATCATATGCGTATTTCAGAATAACGCAGAAGTTTCAACTTGGTATCACCAAAACGTAGAAAGTGACGAAGCTTTTTGCATCTCTACTCATAACTTGGCAACAGCAGGAGAACATAATAACTTCCTTGAAAATATTAGCATCAGAAATATGGACATGTTAAACATAAAGACTTGAACAGATTTTTGCCTCAAAAAAGTCATTTTTGGCCAAACTAGTGCATGATATTATTAAATCTATATCGTTGAATGTTACTGTAAAGCATTGGAAAGGACAAATAAAAGAGAGGAAAAAAATTAATAATATTAACAAAATATAAAAATATTTACAAGAAATCCAAGATATCTGTTTACCATTACAAAAACTCTTGGTTCTATGTATGTGCAGATCCTAAATAGTACAAGTTGAGAGAAAAAAATCTTTATGGTACATGCGTGGTGCCAATGTAATATGCAGTCGTGTGGAATGTGTCACTGGCACAATGATCAGGGGTAATAATAATGTCAAACGCTTCGATATTAGTTAAATGCGCTATATAAGTACCCGTTATTATTATGAGAGTTGTGTTTTTGAAAATACGTCTAAAATACAGAAAGAATATCATTATAACCATTGTTATTACTCTTGAAACAGTTGGAGTTTTTTTTTAAATTTAAAAAAAACCTATATATCCGGGAATTTTTATGGCACTGGTAAAGTCATTAGAAATTCCAAAATTGCTGACATAAAAGTGATGATGTGTTCAGAAGACATAAATATATGTTCGGATTATAAACTAATCTTTGAATGGCCCCTGTTTTGTCATCCAAATCTCTTCATCTCAAAGACTTGAACATTCGACTTTTCTTACAATAATCAAGCAGGGAAATGTTGAATAATTGTTCTCTATAAAATTATATCCAAGACATTAATATTTTAGGAGTGTACTAGTAGTTCAGTAGTTAGTGTAATACAAAAGCCCTTAATTTTTTTTTCATATTTAAAAAAACAGCTTCATTCTATTGTCAAAATAAATATGAAGAAAGTGCTGGAGTTTGCAAATGATAAACACTTGCAGAAAACTGCAGTTAAATAACTTTTTAAATTTGCCTTTGAGTATGTTCGAACAGCTTGCATTTTCAGCATAATTTGTTTAAAGTTTAGAGTTTTATTGAGTTTAATTCCCTTAATATCATCCACATTAACATTTCCTTGCTTTTATCCAACTACATGTATTGTCAATTGTTTAACAATAAAAGCAGTGTAGCTAATATTGATTTTCAGATCAATTTTTGTTCCCTTTCACCCCCCCCCCCCGACAAACACGCCCATCCACAGGCAAGTCGGCATGTGCGCCAAACTTATAGCGTTTTCGAAACGATTGATTCAGCTTTGGCTTCGCTGGAATCGTGACGTCACTGGTTTCCTTTTGGGATCACGTGACAGTGTAACTTGTTGGTCTGCAAATATCGTCTGCTCCTCGTCGACGCGCCGCACGTTTTGTAATTTAGGTTAGAACTACGTAAATGTGTCATGTTATTAGCTCCATTGTTACTCCCTCTCGAACTATCCGAAGAATTACAACGTGAGTACATGTATTATTAAGCATGCACATTGTTCTAGCTGTGGTGCGCGCGCAGGACATTTTGTCGTCTGCTAGCCATGTTTTGAGTTTGGTTTCGAGACGATGCGGAAAAAGGTCTACCAAACAGCTCTGTAGTCGGTTACACCAACAGATAGAATAATGAACAACCGTCAGCTTGGATTATACAGAATGCAGCAAAGTCACAGCGGCGTGAAATAGTACTTGAGTTGGTGTAGAAATTAGACAGAGAAAGGTAAGCTCCTAAATTGACAGTGCAAGAATTTGCATGCAGTGCACACCCATTTCCGGTATTTGTTTTTTTAGTTTTAGTAGCGCAATTCGTTTCCACAATGTCGTCAAGTTATGTTACCAAACCAACGCCGTGGTCGGCGAGCTAGAATTAGTTTACATGTAGTACTAGCAGAATATTCGAAACATATTTCCCTTTAAAAGGTCGTTCCAAGTGCAGACATTTTGTTTCTTTGAAGTTGTGTCCGGAAATTGGGCACACAATCGGACCGTGTTCAAATGCGTGGTGCAACAGTGGTAGGAATTTACTTATGTTGAATCATATTATTTAAATAACGTTTAATTATCGTCATTCACAGCCTAACCTCGGGTTTGGTAGAGAATAACGTTCGTATTTGTTGATACATTATAAATATTTCAATACTTGATTTACAAAAATCAGTTACCATTTTTTAAGGCCAAAAAAGAAACAAAATAGTCACGTTTCCGATTACATGGCTTTTGAAAATAGGGTAGGCAGGTAGAGATTGTTTTTAAATTTTTGTTGACAATTTTTGTTGTGTACGAATGTATAAAGGTGATTGTGTGTAATCAAGGTAACAGCTAATTGGTGATTTTGGGGTTTTTCCCCGTCATTCCCCCCCCCCCCCCCAAAAAAAAATTAGAGCATAGGGCCATCAAAATAGGGTAGGTAGGGTCACCGGAAGCAGAGCTCATGGTTTTTATTGGCCTTATGAACTGAACTTGCAAAACACAAGAGCCTTTTAGTGTCCTATACTACACAATATTACCCAAACTTTACAAGGACATCTGCTCAATTAAAAATTCACAAAGACAAAATTTGTGTTCTGCACATTTTCCTTTGCCAGTTTGTGTCATCACAATTGTCAGTTGCAGGGTTTTAATATTTCAATAGCAAGCAATGAACACGAGAGCCAAAATAGTCTGGTGGCTTTGCCAATCAAGTGCTCAACTTTAAAGATCGCATTCATGCATTCTGGGTACTTAACAAAGATGGAAATACTAAACACAAAATGACTCAGTTTACATTTTTGTTGTATCTGGGGTGTATTTTAATAAATTATGAAAGAAATGATCGTTTTAAGTATAAAAACAATTGAAACAAATTCCAAACCTTATCAGACATCACATATCATTTGTGTTTTTAACACAGCAAAGTTCTGCTTTACAAAGTTACAATACAAATTTAGATACACCCCTCCCCAAAAATAATCATCTTCCTTTTAAAAAAGACTTTCAATGGCACTTCATGGTTCCACATTACCTACTGACAAAAGATTTTGCAACATACTTTTTGTGTTCTATCATTTCTGACCCAATTTGGGGATACCTTGGCAAAAAGAATGAAAGGAAAAAGGTAAATACAGTGACAAACATTTCTAAAAAATTACCAATCGGCAACCAGTCTAGAAAAACTAGAAAATCTTCAGACTTCATCCACTTGAGATAAAATATACAAGTCATGGCAACCAATGAGTAAAATGTTTTTGGCAACACAATATTAGACCTAAGATTTTTAACCATAGCAGTAGGGAGGCTAAATGAAGCTTAAGATTTTCCAGTAATAATGCACCAATTCTGATGAGTTGGCTTTTGTGACACTTTTACTATACTCCAGCTGAAATACAAGCTGAAAATTCCTGCTGAAATTATACACAGTGCATACCTTTTGCCCCTGTTAAAGTTGATCTGAAATCTGAGTTAGAATTTGAACTAGAACCCCTGTTATTCAGAACCAGCACTTAAATCGGACCTAGAACTAGAACCAAAACCTTACCAGAATTGCATTTCTAGTAGAACTAGTACCAAAATGTACTAGAAGTTACACCAAGTGATGATAATAAAACTATAATTTGGCTTACAAAAGCTATGTCTAATCTGGATGAACAATTTAGCAAACAAGACAAATTATTGTGACCTTTCACAATTTGAAGAACAAAAAAAACTGTGACCATTCTAAAAGAATTCTGAATGCACAGTAAATGTGGTGCACTCGCAACAATTTGCGGAATTTTTTTCTGGCCATTTCGATTTTTCTGGAAACACAAAACGACAGTTTCTCATAGACAAATCCCTAAAGCAAAAAGAAACATTTCGTGAGACCAAAATGCCCAAAGATTTGTACTTGAAAGCCCTGAGCAAACGACCACAAAACAGACATTGAAATCATCACAGTTATTTAAATGCAAATTGCCATGTTTCGAGAAAAATTTCAAGACTCGTTATGTAGGCTCCCCCAGCATACAGATACGAAATCTCGTCACAAGTAAAAAAAAAAGTGTGAGCTTTTAAGCTGGAACATCAAGAGAAACCATATTTAAAAAACAAAACCAAATAATATTTCAAAGAAGAACACTAAAATGCCATTCTTGTTACTATTCTTGTCAAAACTTTAAATTAACCAATTAATTAATCTCCAAATTTAGATGCAGACTCAACAGTTTAATTTCTAGGCATGGGTGTTAATTGATCCACGATAGAAGAATATTTTGCCACAAATTCTTTTTGTCTTTGTAGACTTTTTTTTAACCCAGACCCAAGAAACTTCAAACCCGAACCCTTTACACTCTTTCATCAGATCAATAACAAAGTGTCCTCGTTACCTCTAATGATCCATACATTGTTTGTACAAAGTATACAAAGAAAATTGTGTTCAGCTAGTACTGTATAATGCTTTGTTCTTTTTTATCAAAAAAAAACTTTATTCAAATTTTCTCCATATTACAGGATAAACATATAGTCCACTGTCATTGCCAAAAAACAAAACCAATTATCACTTGTGGCCAAAAATCAACAGGAGAGCTTTTATAGAGTATGAATGCCCTTCCCCCCCCCCCCCACTTTCGTTTACCCCCTTTAACTCCGAGTTGTTTTTAGATTTTACGAAGGGGCTTCTTTATTTTGACTAACTATGACCGTAGAAATCACTACGTAGAAATCACTTTCACTGGTTCACAAATAATTTGGGACACAGATTATTCAGTGGTAGAGAGTGAATTCAACTTCTCCAACTTTCCCTTTGAGTTTTTATCCCCCTGGCGTTTAAGCCAGAAAAGGGGTACTGGGATAGCGTATTCCTTCTGTGTGTGTCAAAGGTCATCTACAGGTCAAATGAGGTCATTGTTTATTTTGGTTAGGTACAATGAACAATGTGCTTACTAACTGTGTAAATACTGCCACCGTGCCAGGGGCAAGTTTAACTTACAGAATTTTTAATTGTCAGAAATCACATAGTTTTTCAAGGTAGGGTGGACACTTTAGCCTTGATTCCAGGTGAAAAGGGTTTTTTTTGGGGGGGGGGGTTGAGATTTAAAGGTAGGGTAGATCATTTGTCATTTGTGCATTTTTGGTTTGAAGCAACAAAATCTAAAGATGGTGCTCAACAACTCACCTGCTGAAGTTTTAGCTTTATTAATTCCGTATATTCTGGAAAACAATATTCTAGGATCTCGGTTTCAATTCAAAAGTAGCCAAGTATATTCCTGTTTCGTAAGTTGATCATGTCCATCATCAAGATCGTGTGTGGAGAGTCAAGGCCATTATTAACATGTCGTATTTCAGTGATGGTTCTGTTTCCCATTGCGTTAAGTCTTTTACCCTATCACAAGTCAAACGATGTTTGCATTTACAACAGGGCTATGTTTAACTCGAATGAAGGTAACCAGACCAAAGTATAGCTGTTGCTCAAAAAAATCCTGCAAGATCCTTTCTGGTATGAAAATAGATGGGTACCCAACCTGCTGCAGGCCTTGACAAACAAAGCATACTGGGAACAAGACCAAAATGGTGGGGGAGGTGAAAGGTCATGACCTCAGTTGACCCCGTTGCTCTCTAGTCTCTGCATAGAGCTCTCATTGTAGACGTTCAGCATCTGTTTACGCACTTGCTCAGTCAGCTCATTGACATCTTCGCTCGTTTTGCCGTCTGTCATGATTGGTGGCAAGATCGTGATTGTAAACTTTCCTGTCCGGTAAAAAAAAATCATCCACATTTCAAAAATAATTCATCAAATTATTGCTCATTCTGTCAACAAATCCAACCAAAAAAAACCTTCTATAACACTTAGTTTTTGTGTGGTTAAGTAGTTAATGGTTCCATTTTATCAAATCACAATTGTCAATTAGCAAAAACTGTGGATAGTCTTGCTAAATTATTTTGATAAATATCTTTACATTTGTCCTCAATTTGTATGAACGTTTTAAGTCGTTAAATAGGATATCCTAAATTTATTATTCAGTTCTTGAGATCTTACACCTGAGATGCACAGGGTATGCAGATATGATATGGAAGTATTTTGGACAAAACACGAATCGTAACTCACCAGTCCCAAAACGCTTTTCTTTTTTGCTGTAAAACTCTGAGTATGATGAAAAAACAACTGGACATATTGGCACCTTTAGAAGAAGAAGAAAAAAAGAATCATTAAAAAGCAAACTCAGTGAAAATACAATACTTTATCCTTTTGCCTGCCAATTTCTAAATTTGGACAACAGAGGGCGTCCTTACCTGAGCTGTTACTGCTAGGTGGAAGGCACCTTTCTTGAACGGTAGCAGGCCGGCATCATGGTTTCTCGTTCCTTCCGGGTAAACCCAGAGTTTCAGCTGAAAAAAAAATTAATAAATAACATTGCTCTACATGGGTTATTGATCAACAACATTTGATGGAACAGCTACGCCGAAACCACAGGAAAATTGTAAGCAGTGATTCCAATTGTAAGAAGGCCACAGCGCCCTCTGGAACTCATGCACAGGTTCCATTAAGTTCCAACTGAGAAAGAAACCACAGCAGTTTTTGGTTTCCTACTTATGCACTGGACTGGCTTAAGTTCCTGTGCAGGGTCCAATGTGTTTCAACCCAACAAGATACCAAGAAAACTTCTAGATTCCTACTTACGTTGTGGTCCCGTAAAATCTTGACCGTGGCATCGACCGTTCCCTTGGCACATTCTGGATTCAGTCTGTCGATGAAGATGGCCCCTGTCAGCCAGGCCACCCAGCCGTAAAATGGAACCATCCGAAGCTCTTTCTTTGCCAGAGGGACGCATCTATCAGGCCACACACCGTTCATGTACATTCCTGCAGAAGGGGAAAACACAAAATGTCAAATATTGCTGAAGGTTTTGTTCTATGATCCATTTGTAAGAGCAGTGGTTTAAGGCTCAAGAGTTCATTTGTTCAGCCTACATTGTTTAAGGTCCCTGAACTAGTTAACAAAAGATCATGCATCCATCCAGTGATTTGGAGTAGCCTGTGTATTTGCTGTACAAACTCAAAGTCCAAAAGTTCAAAACTGACAAGTTGATATTTTTTATTTTTTTTTTAAAGAAAAGTTTAAAGGTCAAGAAAGCAGTATTGTTTAGAAGTAAACAGCACTAATTTTAGTTTAATATTTGGATTGTTTCTGATTACAAAATATGCGATTGTTTGAAATACGTTTGTTTTGAATATCGAGATCTGTTTTGAAGGTCACATCTCGTCTGTTTTGACACACTGCAGTGTTCATGAGTTTCAAATGTTTTCAATTATTTGTTTGCAAGGAGAGGGATCAGATTCAGAATATCTAATAGTTTTGCTCTCATATTCCAGTTTTCTGTTTTAGCAGCTGTATGTAACCATGCTGTGTTTATTACCAAATAAGTCCAGTGATGATTGATGGTTTGCGACCACCACGCAAGGTTTGTCGTGCCGTAGATATTCCGAGCCGCGGATCTCGGCGCGGATGCCAAAGAGCTTGGATGTGTACGACAGAATCCAACAAATTAACCTGTATAGGAAAGAAAAGATGAAGTTACATGTAGAAGGATGTTATTTGCAATACATAAGATCACAGAATTGAGTGAACATCTTTGTGCTGTACACACCACTTGCACTTTCTACAAAGAAAACGAGGGGTATTATTTAACAAATAGGATCCTTGTACGTTCATGTTGACGTTTATCGACAATACATAAAGGAAGCAATAGTTTGTTGCTCTAACATTTGGCGAGTGTGTTGCGCCCCAACTTGGTCGTCAGGCCAACATCTGTTGGGCCTGTCCCCGCTTGGACCAAAGAACTCGATCGTTCAAGTTTGGCAGGCCTAACTTGGGTTGGCAGATACGTACTTTGATCTTGGATAGAATTCCTCCACTCGATATGGAGGTTGCTTCCCATTATGCCCATGTTGGGCCTGCATAGCTTGATCGCGCAAGCTGGGACAGGCCCAACATAATGGAAAAAACAACATGCAATTAAATGTTGTTTTTTGTGACCGGAGACTAGATCAAGTTGGACTTGGTCTGAATGGGGAGTGTAACAAGTCAGTGCACAAAGTCAATGAAACAGTAAAAATACAGTTAAATTTAATATATATGATTAAAAATAATGAATTTAAATTTATGATGTCGATGTACAACACAGTTGTTCATACATGTGTATGGAAACTTAAAGGGAATGTACATCATTGGCTTTTGCTGAAATTTTCAGATATGAACTATTTGAGGGGTTAGTATAATAGATCAAATATTGTTACACTGACATGTTTGAAGTTTTGTGTTCGAAAATGCTGGAAAAACCAAGAAAAACAAAAATGTTCAAGTAGTCTGGTTCCTTGACTCCACTAAAGATAAAATGGATCAATGTATAGATGCCGGAAAATTGTAAGGTAAGGGAACCAGTCTAGCTGGCCTGCACCCGTTCATGAACATGTAACCAATAGCAAACAAAATTTGGACTGAAAAAAAGTGTAAAGTTGGAGCAGTAGTTGAAAAATAGTTAGGTTTTCCCCAACGGTGGTCGGCCGACCACCGTTGGAAATGTATACAAAAATACCATTTTCTTGAAAATGACTTCACACCAGGTGCCATAATTTTACAGGATGCTTTAGATTGTCATTTACCAACATCCTAGTAAGGTATTTTGTAAAACTTGGTAGTTTTATTTTTCGATGTTTGCAAATGTTGTATTTTCCCTTTAAATGACTGATGCAATACATTGTATTTTGATTTAATCCTATTTAGCCACAATAAAACTAGATCGTTTTGTTACTTTTTTTTTAGAAAGTTGTAATGTTTTAGTAACTCCATGCTTAAAACAAGGGCGCCCTCATTTAAAATAAAAATAACAGACAACACACGACAACTTGTGCACCGTACCAATGCATTGTGCACACTACTCACTTTGCATTTTCTGGATCGCGCCATCTATGCAGGCCTAAAACGATTATGAGAAGCGATCCGAATGCCAGGATGACGTACAAAAGCCACATTTTGGCGTAGTACTTGAATGTGCTACTCAGTTCGTAGAGCAGCGGCAAAAATATCAACACAGAAACGATGAGAATTTGAACCACGTCCAGCTCCTCCAACTCCATTTTGAAGGCTCGACGTGAAATTATTTGGAGCAGATTGGTAGTCTGCTTTTCTGTTTCGATCGTTTTCCGCTCGATTTGGCATTGGTTACCAGCGTGTGAAATAGTCTGGCATCCGCCTCGTTCTCCGGGGTTGACCCGATTTATTCAGCGTGTTCGTTGTAATTTCTCGTCCGGTGCAAGGCAACTTTTCACGGTTTGTCGACAGACTGAGGTCCCGCTGGCCGAAATTTTGTCAAGCCGGCCGGAGAAAGTGCACGCGAGAACAAAATCTTCTTGAAAGGTTGTTTGAAACTTAAAAATGGAAGGGGTTAATGGTGTTGAGATGGCATCTACGGTTGTCGTGAAAACATACGATTCAACAGTTTCTGCTCAGGTAAGTCCAGCGCTTAAAAAGTTTGGTTTATAATGTCGAATTTCTATTACTATTTTGATCATGTTGTATATTGTTGATGCTTCATTTCATGGAGGATGTGTGGAGGCGTTAAGCACGATGACTAATTAAACCTTCATTTGTTTCATTTAATTTATAGGTTCCTGTGAAAGAAGAAACGGTCTTAGCAGAAGATTTCATTTTGACAGTTGGAAAGGCACTTGGTAATTGTTTAAGCTTACGTTACCATGGTTACAGCATCTTTTGTTCATCATTTTTTCAACTTTATTGTTATTGACCACTTTTATTAAAACCACCTTAATTGTGATATTTACCACATCTGTAGTAATTATTAGTTTAATATTTCTGTTACTGTTTCACTGCTTTTTCAGGTTTAAAACAAAGCAGCGTTAAATTCTTCGGAATATTTCAAGGTTTACTTCATCCATGTAAAAAGTTCAGGAGTATTGACGCAGTACCAATGAATGTAAAAGGTAAACATCAGGATTCCCCCTCTTGAGAAACACTAGGAAAGAACGTAGTATCCAGACGCCACTGCAGCGGTTGTGTATACAATTTTCTAAGTATTTTCTAACAAAATTGGAAATGTTTCTCGGTCGGCACAGATTCATGTCTTTTCCACATTTTTGCCCGGGCCCGGACACTTATGCCCTTAAGCAAGGCACTTAGCCATTATTGCTTCGTCCTTTGGATGGGACGTTAAGCCGGAGATGATATATGAAGAAACAAGTGGCGTCAGGATGCCTCCATTCTTTCCAAACACTAAGTCTTATACTATAGTTAACTTGGAATTTCCTCAATTTTGTTACTATTTTGTTACTTCTTAGTTATTGGACTATTTAATACTTTATTCAAATCTCTGCATGTTTGTTCATTTGACAATCGGTGAAATTCACTCATTCATTAATTAATTTGTTCGCTGGTTTATAAGTACCTTTTCCAACACGTCTATAAAAAAAATGAGGATAAATCTAAAGCTGTATTTGTTTTTTGTCCTGCTTTTTATTTATTTTCTTCAGACCTCACAATTCAGAGGTGGTGTTTTGATTCCAGTAAAGAGAACAAACTCCTCAATGATCCTGTCGCGACCCAACTCATCTATGCACAGACAAGAACCTACATTGAGGAAGGTATGTGTAGTATTAGGCTGAGTAAAAATAGCAGTTCTCCAGGCTTTGTTTTTTAATTGAAGGATCATAGGCCCTGCTTTTTTTTCCAAAGAGAGCAGATTTTCCAAAATGGCGGATTAATTTTCCTCGACTCTTTTGTTTCTACAAAATTGTGTATAAAGGAGCCGTCCTTTCTATGACAGCTACAATTTTGTTGAAAACAAATAAAAGGCAATATTATGTTGGCAAAATATATTGGAAATGTATAAACTATAAAAACAAAAAAAATGGCAGTCGTGAAAAGGAAGCGGGCAGGGATGAGACACTGGTATAATTTTATGACTTGGCTTTATCTGTATTTGTTTATTTGTGAATGGTTGAAAGTTGCTAATATGATGTCACTGCCCAACACCCCCCCCCCCCCTCCCAAAAAAAATCACATTTCAAGTGGTCTACATACTTCATGAAATCACCTAAATCTTATTTTCTTTTTTGCAGGTTTATTGAAACCATCAGAAGAGTTATTAGCAGAGTTAGAAGGTGAGATTGAAGTGGTAGATGCTGTTTCACATTTACTACTAAAAAGGGATTCGAACCCGTAGCCTCCAAATCCTTGTAAGCCATTCCCCCACATTTGCAGCATTTCTATGTACTCCCACAGCATTTACTGAAAGGGGCTTGGAACCCCAAACCTCCAAAACCCATGTTTGCCATTTCCGAGCTTCACACCATTGCTATAAGTTGCAAGCATAATGACTTCGGGAAGGACCACTGAATCACATAAATGAGTTTGTAGAGTAGCACCAAATGAACAAAACATTTGAGATGACAAACTTAGGGCTGGATAGCTCAGTTGGTAGACCACTGGTTTCATATTCCAGTGGTTAAAGGTTAAAATCCCACTTCTGGCAATTGTCTTGATTTGACAAAAAATTACTTAAATCTTCAATTCTCGACCTTCACATACTGTCCCAAAAATTAGATAATAACCAGGCATAATAACTGGTATTTATAAAGTGTCTTTGCCAAAGGATACATAGCGCTAATTATTACTCCTATTCATCAGGCCATATACCATCTTTCTGCAGCAGCTTGAGGTCAACATAATCTGGTCTCTACCCTTATACCCACTTATACTGCTGGGTGGAGCAAGGCAATTGCAGTAAAGTGTCTTGCCCAAGAACACAAGCATCATGTTCCCCGTCATACTTTTACAGCCGAACACCTTTATAACAAGGTCCTTGAAAAGCAAAGACTTGGGGCCTAACTCATTAAAAGCAGGATGTTGTATTAACAGTTCTCTTCTTATCAGGGTTTGACTGTAGTAACAACATTCAAGGGTTGTTCACCAAATTATTATTTCTCGTTTGAACAGAAAATAAGGACCCATCCTCCGCTGCAAAATACATCAAGTTGTGCCACAGCATCCCAGGCTACAACAGCGTACATCTCCCAGACTGCCGAATGCACAAAGAGTTTGGGCTTTTGCCAGACATCAAAACCGATAGCGCTGTCAACGTTACGTTGATGCAGCGAGGCATGCTGCTGGGTGTGGTCCGCGAAAGTGGCAGTGATTCGATAGAGGAGGAATACTTCATCTCCTGGAGGAAAATCCAGAGGTTAGAACTTCAACTTCCGAGATGTATTTAATTTTTTTTTTTTGAATCAACTTGAATTGAGCATCTGTACTACATTGTGCTACACTGTATTTATTTGTTGATGCATCTATAAAACCATTCAGCACTCGGGCATTTTGGCTTTGCAGGGAGTAACAGGCAGGGCGATTTGGGGCGGTACAGGGAGTAACAGGCAGGGCAGTTTGGGGCAGAACAGGCACCAAAGGTTAAAGGCATGTGGGATCGTTTGCAATTATCACAAAGTAACCTGCTGAATTATTATCAAAAAGCTTACTTTGATTGTAGATCGTACTGGTACTAAACACCCGTGAAATTATTCTGACTGGCTTGCTGTCCTTTATTAAATAGGGATTTCCAAAGATCAGCCAGTTAACAATTTTTTTAGGAAAAAAAAAGAGTTCTATTTCGAGCCCTGTTTCATTTTCTCAATGTTCATTGCCTCATAGGTGGAGAAAACATGAGGAAGACGCATGCCTTGTGACGTACAGCATTTACTCTGTGCCTAGTGACGACTACACCTGCCTATGCATTCACACCACGCAGGCTAACTACCTCCTCGCTGCGACCATTGAAATGATCAAAGGACTGCAGGTATAGACCAATCCGGACACGTTATCACATCTATCAGGTGGCCCCTTCCAATGGCCAAAGCATTGTGCTAGCTATTGTTCAGATGAATCCGTCACAGGGCAGTTGCTTTGTACAATAGCATGCACAATGGTTCCTCCATTGAAGGGGGCCTCTAAGTGTACAGTAATCCTGTTCCCGGATTCATACATCTAGCCATACAAGAGTTTACCCACTCCATATAGCGCCCTCGTATTGTGTCCACAATATCTCAAAACTGTCTAACGTCATCTTTGTCCACAGAGTGAGCTTGGGGGACCCATCTTCCAAACCTCTGATTTGGTCAGGAACCGACGTCGCGAGGTCATAGAATGGAATAACATTGTCTTCAGCCGAACCAGATTCAACGCTGAGCGGGAAATAGCTGAAAAATATATTGAGGTCTCCATGTTGAGGTGATTGTGTCCGAAAGCAGGTTCAAAAGGAGTGATGGAGTCCGTTCACCAACGAAGAGGGCGTTTGTTACCATTGACGAGAACTTGGGGGGGGGGAGATAGGGAACGCATTGATTTGCGTGCGTATTGTGCGAAGTGTACACACGACTTGTTTTATCCGTCTGTGCACAAACCTGTATCGTCTTTGCGTGGGTATCAGGCCCCATGGGCAATGCATTCAAATGTCCCTCCCAGTAGTCTCCCCCAACTTTCTCAAGTTTTTCTTTTGCCAAGTTTTCACCAAGATGAAAGCATCAACAATGTAATATTCACTTCATTGAAATGCAGTTATTTCTCGGTGTGTTGATAATTGTTAGTGCATTTAAATTGTCTGTTTATTTTTGCTGTTGTTTCTGTATTTGTGCCTTACATAGTTCTACGAGGTTATATTGTAAATGTTTGTACTATACATGAATATATTTTGGAACACTTAACTATGTTTGAAGAGAGGAAGTTTATATATTTTTAGTAAAAAAGTGTTTGCTGTGGATAAGAATCTTCACATGTTCATTGTACTTGAATTTTGTGGAACATTCTCTTGAAAATCAAAATGCTGATCCAACGATGTGTTTCTACTAACACAAAAGATAATACTATAAACTTTTAGTACTAGAAATGCTTTTTATGTCTTGAACTTTGTGTAATTTGTTTTAGGACAGACTTCATAAGACATTTTCTTTGCTTTCAACAAGTAAAACATTTAATTTCTTCTTAAATACAACATTCCAATCACTTTACATATTTTTATCTTTAAAAATACTGTACAACCGGATTTTGCAAATTTGAAATGCCGCCAATCTTAAATTAATAAAAACAAAATTAAATATTTTGACCAAATACCAAAGTTGTTTCAGCCATTTGTAAAAACGCAGATTTTATATTTTTTACTGAAAAAAGACCATAATTAAACTTTCATAAATGCTGCCAAATCCACAATCATCCTGGACGACGACATTTCTTTGTAATTCATTACTCCTCCCCTCCAAAACATTGCGAAATGTAATAAATACCTCCTTCTCTGGCTGGCAAAATCAGGTATCTCATCACAGCAGTCGAAATCAATCAAGTGACTTTTTTTGACAGTTAAAAAAATCCCTTGTTAATGTGATATAGCCATGCTTTGATGGAGGTGATTGATATGCCAGCTGTACCTACAAGTTGCCTGTTATGTCTGTTGATGGAATTTGACTAGTCACAGTGTTTACACGAATATGATGTGACCGTTTTTTTTTTACTAGGCTGTACACAAATGCATAGCAGAAGTGGAAGAAATTATTGATTGTCTGTGACTGATCAAACAACAGGAGGGTTCATTAATTTTCACACCCATTTTTGTGTGTGTGGATTATCCATACTTATAATGCAAGCACCTAAGCAATAAGCGAAACATTTTTAGAATGTTTACAATCACGGCAGTACATTTCTTATTCAATACACAGTACCATTAGAGATTCTAAATTTTGTACACAGTAGTTCATATCACTTGTGCGTGCTTTACGAAACCAAATTCTAAGGGTTCAGTCTCTTAATTAACCGGTGGCAAATTTGTAAGCAACTCTGAATATTTATATTTTTTTCTAGTAGATATCAAAGACGTGTTTTCCTTGAGCTATATTTGAGTTTCACCTAATAAAATTGATTTGTTTTTCAATTGCATGTTCTTTTTTTGGCTGAGCAGTCTTTGTAGATTTTGTCTGCACTTCCCACACGAGACCCCCACCCCTTCCTGCAATAACCTCCCCACCCGTTTCTCCAGTTCTTTGTACAACCTCCAGATTGCGAGTCCATCAAACATTAAAGCTCTCCCCGCACCCGCAGACGCCTTTGATGTTGGGGTTGTTGAAGACGAACTCACTACTGAGCGTGCTCTGTACGTAGTCCATCTCGGTGCCCAGGAGCGTCAGTTGGGCCTTGGAGTCGACGAAGACCCTCACTCCTGGAGAGAAAAAAAGGTACGGAAATAAGATGAGAAATGAACCCTGTACCTGATTTCATGAAACTCATCTTAACTTACGATGCACCGCAACGCTGCGACGTGTCGTATCTCTATTAAGAGTCGTATTTCTCTTAAGAAAAGGACGACTGTTATATTGCAGTGACCACTATGTGCAACGACTCTCTGTGTGACACAGTTCCTTTAACAATGTTAACTTATGTCCCTTCAGTATCTGCTTCACAAGAACAGGTTACCAGCCAATACGTCATGTAATGTACATGACCTGGCACTCTGCCGCCTTGTACTTAATTGCTTGGCGCATAAATGCGCTAACCAGTATTTTCAGCTTAACTGCTTACCATCTTGTACCACCTCTTCATCAAATTTCCCCTTCTCTGTTGCATAGTCCAGCGTGTACGTCAGCCCATTACAGCCCCTCGTCTTGACTCCGACGCGCAAGCCAACAACCTCTGGCTTTTCCTGCAAAAGTCCTTGGATTTTCTCCACCGCACTTTTGGACTAGAAAACAAGAAACAGTACTTGGGTGTTTTTCATTTTCGATTATTGGTTTCCTTCGTTAGAAATTTGGCTGAGCATAAGCCCCGCCCATTTTTGGGTTGCGCACATTTCTCACATTGCTTTTGACCGAGCCACTCGGAATCGCGCAGAGTTTACTTACCAAGACCAGCGCTGCCCTCTGTGGGATGAGTCGTTTGCGGCCTTGCATGGCGCGCACCGTGGCGCGGCCGATGCTACCTGCTGCTGCCGACATTGTGTGATGAGATTACTGGAGCAAAGAGGTTGGTTTCGGACATAGTTTCATTGCACTGTGGAGAAACACACATTTATGTTTATCATTATCCATGGACATTGTCAGATTGTCGCCAAAAAATGAGGGGCACTTCAAAAATCGGAAATTTGGAATGACTAACTGACCCAGGGTGCAAAGGAAAGCCACATTTTTTTTTTTTTTTGATGCCATTTTTTTCCTTTTTGTGGTTGTGTAAAAAAAAAAAGACTGTGGCTTGGGAGTCGACTCTTATTCTTTGTTCCAACAAATTAGCAAGATTTCTGTCCCAAAATTATACATATATGCACAAACATATGTATTTTTCGTTTACTTTTTTTGCAATGACTGATCATTAACCTATGGTGAAAAGTCATTTGGGAGTAGGGCCTAGCTAGGCCGCCTAATTCCTCCATAGGGAAACTGTATATATTGACTATTGTGTGTGTGCAAAACGAAAAACACAGCACAGTCTTGTCCAAGTCGGGTTAGATAAAAAAAAAATCAGCAGGTTTCTCTTGTCTTCTGGCCCGATTTCGACTACATGAATACTGCTTTATATTCTCATTCATGTCAAAGACAATATTTATTTTTTTATCAGCAAAACAACTTACTTTTTGGATGACTAGTAATGTCTCGCCAGAATATCTCCTCGTCAAAGATTAAATAATCGCAACGATGATAAACAGCGCCCTCACGTGGCCAAAGATTGAAAATTTGTCTGGCGCAATCGGAAATTTCAGCTGTATGCGATATGCGCCGCTGGTTAGGTAAGTCCAAAACGTCGATGTTTTTCTTATTTTTGTTCAGTGGTAAAACGCAATTCCCAGGATATTTTATGATAAAGATGTACGCATCAAAAGCGTGAATCGAAGTGGTTTTCGGCGTTCTAATAAATTAGAAAGGGGTGAATTTACGTGTCGATAAGTTGTTACTTTTCTATTTGTGTACAAAAACCACCGGGGGGGGGGGGGGGGGTTGTACATGTAGTGGCGGGAATCTAGGGGGGGGGGGGGAGGCGGGGGGGGGGGATAAAGTTCTGGGTACAAGAAGTGATTTTCGAAGACGAGACAGGTTTATGTGTGTAAATGCACTTGTTTTACTGTGATTTGGCCTGATCCCATCGGCATCTGTCATGTCTCATTGTCGTGTCTGTGCATTATTTTGTGATTAAAATCTTTTTTTTTGCAGAAATGCCGTAAAGTTTACAACCAGTTGGAAAGGTACTGTAACAGCCAGTTGAACTTTGACCTCCATGAATAGACAACCATGTAAATTATTCGAGCGATAAATCACAGTCGGAAATGGAGAAAAACACGCCGGAGCTTTTTCTGGACCTGTGCGAGGGCGACATGCTCTCGTTCATGGGGCAGAGCTGGCGTATTGTAAGGTGTCGTGGTATGGGCCGCTGCGCCAAGGTGTACCATGCCGTGTCAAGCGAGGGCGGTGCACAGGTGGCTATCAAGGCTTTCCGCAGGGAGGAGAAATACAGGCTGGTGTTTATCAAGGAGATACGGAATCTGGACGCTGTGTACATGAGCAGGCATATTGGTAAGAAATGACAAAACCTAATAACTCCCCCACCCCCCTCCTAGCCACTTAGCCCCTCCCCCTTTTCCCGCAACCCTATGGTTTTTGAAAACTGGACCTCATCTCCAGCTTTGGCTTGGTTTATTTAACTCTGTTACAATGTCACATAGAAGCAGTTATTAGATTCCATTCATGCGTTTCCCATTTTGTAAAAAAAAAATTGGATTTGATTCTTAACGGACAGACTCAGGACTCCTATCAATCTTCACTCCTTTTGATCTTTGTTTTGTTTAGCTTCTGTTCTCGGCAGCTTCACACACAAGGGCCACCCCTGCCTCCTCTTTGAGCTCCTGGAACACAACCTCAAGGAGCTACACCTCAAGAACGCCGCCGGGACGGAGCCAGATGAGCCCAGCTGCCTGTCCCTCTATCTGATCCAGAATCTCCTGGACGACATCATGAAGTGCCTGCAACACGTCCACGCCCGAGGGTGGGTCCACGCGGACCTCAAGCCCGCCAACGTCATGTGGTGCGCTCAGGAGGGATGCTGGAAGGTCATCGACTTTGGGCACAGCTTCCAGGAAGGCCATCAGGTGATTATGTAATCACGCAGTTGGGGTAAAGTGCCTTGCTCAAGAACACAAATATCATGTTCCACTTATGTCAAAAGTCACTGCTTTGACTGTGACATGCCTTTTACTGTTTGGCATATTGTGTATATAATGCATGACTTCCAGTGAGCAGCTACTCTTAATCAATACGCCATTTGCGAGTGACCTATACCCTTTGGGATTTAAATTTGAAAGACATCTGGTACACTGACTTGCTCAGAATGCTTGGCACATTTTAACTATGAATTCTGCAGACCAAGGACACTGTTGCTAATCACATGATTCGGGGCTAGCTCTTGCATAGTTACGTAAGAGACGCTCAGCACCAATACATTGTTCACAATGGGTGAGAATGGCACAAAGACAACAGACCATTCCGGAGCTGGGGGTTGCTAGCTTGGGCTTGCCCCGAATCACGTGTTATAGTAACAGTCTCTTTGGTCGGGAGAATGCGAATTTAACACGTGCAAAGCATTGGATTAAGTCAGCGTTCCAGATTTTATTCAAGTTTAACTCGCAAATGGCTTATTGAATAAAACTTTGTGTCCTATGTGACCAACTTTTGCTAAGCTTGCCTATTTTTTTCTCTTTTTTGGGGTGTATTCTACCAGGATTTTAGTCAGATTCAGAGTTTCTGCTACCAGTCCCCCGAGGCCAAGACCTGGAACGCGTTCATTTTGCAGCACAGCAGCGCGCCGCGGGGACGCAAGCTGCACGACAAGCCACGCTCCTGCACCTCGGCCGTGGACACCTGGAGCGTGGGCTGTATCGCAGCGGGAGCCTTCACGGGGATGAAGCTCTACGAGCAAGGCGACGTTACGCCTGGAGGTTGCCAGCAATGTCGGGTAAGTCAAGACTGAGACACCGAGTGCAGGAAACCTTTAAAGAAAATGCACCACTTTTATGCTCTACTGTTAAACAGCACCATGAAAGTGGACCTTGTGTTTGGTAGGTTATTTGTTTCTTTCAAGAGATTGTGATATCTGATTACTTTGGTTTCTCAAATGCTCTGAACAGAAGGATTGTGAGACGCTCAAGTGCGAGTGTGAGCCCCTGATAGAAGCCGTCATCAAGCAACGGCCAATCGACAGCCACATTCCCAAGATCAAGGACGTCATTGCTGACCTGAGAGACCTTCTTATACAGTGAGTAATCAATTCCAAATAGCCTAGCTAGTCTTGTATACACACCCATATGATTTTGAGTTGTGTATCCCCCCTTGCCAAACTATTCAATTTCTTATTACAAGAGGGGGTAATACCCAATGTGGGTAATTCCAGCATTATAAAATGAAGTGTATATAGTGTCCGTGACAGAGCCAATTAACCACAATGTGTAATTAATGATTCAGAGAAATGATCCCAAACTCTTAGTCTGTAATCTCCTTGACCATTACTAGATGATGGATGTATCAGGTTTGAAAAATACATTTTCAGGTTTATTCACTAAGCTCTTAAAGCTCTGTCACGGACATTTCATAACGCTGGAATTTCCTATATTTGCAAGCTGATGTGATAACTGTTAAAAATCCCAACCTCGAAATATTGATAATTTGTGCTTGATCCCTAATATGTTCATTTTCCAAAGTATTTGAAGATTTTTTTTTGGCACCTGTAACGAACAAGTAGCGATGGCTGACATTTAATCGATTTTTAATAATAAATTTGAGCTAATATTCACCATGGAAGCTCTCAAATAACAATAAACTTGGCTTTCAACAATAGTGTGGCATTTGACAAACAGAAAACCCATCTCCTTCAGACCTCTCACATTTTGTCGAATATTTGAATCGAAAAAAATGTTTTTCAGATATTTGGCTGATGATCAACTATTCAAATATTTGGTATATTCAGCCCAGCCCCAGCAGGAAGATGCCAGAGACACTGTCCAGAATCATTCAACTAATATCTGATACAGTGGGACCTTTTGCAGAAAAATGTGTTTACAACTCACCCCATATATTTAACGAAATGATCCTAAAAAGTCAGCATTTTCCTACAGGATGTTACAGTGCAACCCTGAGGTACGACCCACGGCATCAGCATGCCTCCAACACCCCTTCTTCACCCACAAGCTCAAGCCCAGCTACAAGGACCTGCTGCTCATGCCAACGCGGGTCCTGAGACTTGTCAATGTGACGGACAGCCCCAGTGAAGATGGGACTCCAGATGAATTCACTGGTGAGGTCATTGATGCTAACCTGTAAAATCCTTAAAAAATTCGAACAAGTTTGAAAGATTTTGTAAGATTTGGGAAGGCAGAGCCCAGGCACTAATGTTTTACATCGGATTTGATGTCTGTGAACCCCAGTTCTTCCATATCCTAGAATATTGTTGCTTTAAGAAAGATTTTGGTCTTGGAAGATCAATTGATTGTTATTTATGTACGCACTGCCATTTTTAAGATGTCACACGATCACGTCTATGCCAAGGAATCATTGTCACTTGGTGGGTGACATGAGCACGGTTGCGTTTATTTTGTGACGAGATGCCACTTGTTTCACTAGAATCACACGATTTCTCAGTTTTGTGTCGTGAGCATTACTTTTCTACTTGATGCTGATGGTTCTGTGGCTGTACAAGCAAATCGCTGGTCGACTTGAGGTCACCCTAACCCTTACCATCCTCGATCCAACAAAATGCAGTAGGATAATTGTTTGTGGGTTGTTTTAGCTGCATATATGTGTTTAGAAAATTTGTTGCTCTTCGCCACATATTCTATTAAATATAACTTCGGTTTGATACAAGTTTATTGTTTATTTTATCGTGTTCACAGATATACTTAAAGACCTAAGAGAGGAATGTGAGAAGTATGGCGCAGTGAGGAAGGTTGTCATGCCAACGGATAAGGAAAACAAAGACAAGGTAAGGAAAAGTCTTGCGCTCCCTCTGATTTTCCCTTGTGTACCCTGTATCTAATCTGTATCTTGGGTACCACGTATCTACCCCATATCTTATCCCTTTAAAATGGACGGTAGAGCCCCAATCCTGAAATATAAAGTGCAGATTGTGGGTTTGAGTCCGCCTGTGGGGTTGTGGTGTGTGTGCCCTTAGGCAAGGCACTTCGTCACGCATTGCTTCTCTCAACCCAGGAGTAAATGGGTATTTGTGAGGCCCGAGATGGTTATTGTGTGTGGTTTAGCCGTTTTCAACAACATAGCTGCATTGAGCTGTATACTCCTCAGGTAGCTGCAGAACCGTTTTATTGGCCTGATGAGCAGGAGTAATATTAATGCAAATTACTTATAATTTGTTTATAGCTCTACATATATATACCAATTGTTATTGTTAGAATTAAAAGTTCTCTGATACATCATGGTACTCACTCAAATACAGAAATTCCATACATCATGAAATGTAAATGGCATACTTATTATTTATGAATACTTTTCATTATTTCTTGAAAAAAATCTTCTTCTAAATCCTGTTTCAGGCATTTGTAGAATTTGAGGACGCCCTGGACTGCGAGGCAGCCCAGAGGGCGCTAGTCGGGCGTCAGTTTGACGGCAAGCCACTGCTGGCCACGTTCTATCCAATCAATGACTACCGATCACAAATCCTCGGCACTGGAGGTGGGTCTTAAAAAAGAAATTAAAATCAGTCTGTCATCATTGGAAAGACAGTTATATTTTAGTTTAATTTCAGTGGTGACTAAAAATAGTGGCAAGTATAATCTTAACTGTAAGCATGCTTTGTTGGTAAGCTCAAAAACATTCTTAATGCTGTGAGTAGAATTATAAGCACAGTCACATTGAGCACAAAATCATGAAAAGAAAGCTTAGATTTTCACCAAGTAACGCAAGCATGCTTACCAAAAAAATCAGAGTTAGCTGGCCTTTTATTGACTTGTTTATTGAAGTTCATCCCCTGAACAGGAACACTCAACCTTCCCAAATCCTTTGAAATCCATCTGAAGATATGAAAAGTTTATAGAATTGAGGATTTATCATTTTTCTGTTTAAAGTGGACGTTCTCGATTGTTGAGTTGTACGTCCTCGTTTTGTTTTAGATATGCATCTGGTTGAGATGTATTGAAGTGTATCCACTTAAACATTGAAATGTATGTCCTCAGTTGATGAAAGGTTCGTCCTCACTTTTTAAAATGTGCATCCTCACTATTTGAAGTGGACATCCTCACTTGTTGACATGGAGATTCCCACTTGCTGAAATGGATGTCCTCACTTGTTGAATGGACGTCCTCACTTGTTGAAGTGCAGGTCCTAGCTTGCTGAAATGGACATCCTCACTTGTTGACATGTACTTCCTCACTTGTTGATGGCTACGTTCTCACTTGTTACAAATGGAATTCCTCACTTGTTGAAATGGACATCCTCACTTGTTTAAATGGTTTTCCTCACTTGTTGAAATAGACGTCCTCACTTGTTGCAATGTACTTCCACACTTGTTAATGTGCACATCCTCACTAGTTGAAATGGAATTCCTCACTTGTTGAAATAGATGTCCTCACTTGTTGCATTGTACGTCCACACTTGTTAATGTGCACATCCTCACTTGTTAATGTGCACATCCTCACTTGTTGAAATGGACGTCCTCACTTGCTGAAGGGTAGGTGTTGAATGGTAAAATCACTAAACAAGTTTATAAAAGGCTTGGCCAATCAAAGTTGAGTATTAGAATTCTTGTTAGAACCAAAAATAAAAATTGTATTTCAGGTGATTCGTTTGTTTGTTTGCACCACATTCCTCTTTGTAAGCTAGTACTCCAGTGATTTAAATATTAATAGTGTTATTGTCAGTATTCTTGATTAGACTCAGGATTAACCTCAAACAACCTTTAAAACTCCACAGTACATTCAGATGTTTGTTTTATTTATTCATGTATCTTTTTTTACGGTGGTGGGGTGGGGGGAGGGGGGGGGGAAGTAGCAACAACCTAATTCCAACAATACCTAGGCCTTGCTGTCCCCCCCCCCCCAAAAAAAAACTTCTTGTACCTAGAGGTATCTTCATCCTTTTTTTCTCTTTCGCCAACAATCCAACTCCAATCTGTAGCATTGTGATGAGGCCAGGCCATTCTTATTTTAAAGATTTGGTTCCAATTTTGAGTGATAAGGTTTGTGCAAAGTGTTGGATTGTGGACAATTTGGGGTTAAAATTGATAAAGAATTATGTTTTGGGGTGCACAAATATTGTAAGATTTTTGAATAATCGGTGTAAAATATGGTTCTCTTAGTTTGTACATTTGTGAAAATATCACGTGAGATGGAAAAAGCGTCTATATATATATATATATTTTATTACCAGCTTTGTTGTATTCAAATTAAAATAACTTGTGTGTTTATCATGTGCCTACACTGTAGCTTTACAAGACAGAAATCACAAAAACGCCTTCAAAGTATTAAATAGAATATTTGTGAATACAGTGGAATCTAATAAAATATGATTAGTGCACCTTTAGTTATAACATGTGAATGAAAGATTGACATTGCATCTGATCAAATTATTATGAGGGAAAGCACTTTGCTTTGACTTTTTGGGTATTTTTCTTAAAATTGTTTAGGGTGCCCTCTGTTGACTGATTAGGCTTTTTAGAATGAAAAGGTTGCCCTTTATTGATCTGGCAGGCGTGAAGAAAAAATAAAACTTAAGAGCGCCCTCACTTGACTTTCAGGATTTTCAAATGAAAGTTTTGGGTTCTTGATTTGTCAGGAATTTCAAATGTAAGTTTAGGGTATCCTCTTTTGACTTGTCTGACTCTTAAAATAAAACTTCATAAGTTTAGGGCACCCTTTGCTTGTACCCCCCACCCTGCAAACACGATGCTGGGAAGGGCTAATCAATTTGAGCTCTCATTGGTTAGATTTTGTGTAACATGTGACATAGCACGCAGCACACAAACTCGCTGCAGCTGTTTATCATACGTAACGCGCCAGCTGCATGCGATGCATGCAAAGGTCATAAGTTACCCAGCATGCCATGCGTACTTCCTTCACAAGATTCTGTGAAGTTTGATAGCCCTTCCCAGCGCCCTCTTTGCAGGGGGAGGGGGAACGAGTGAAAGTGTGCCCTTGTTTCAAGCGCCCTCTATTGACTTACCTTTCAGATCTTTGGTCGATAGAGGGCACTTTCTTTGTATAGTATGCTGGAATTTCAAAACTTCAGAAATTTGCACTATGCTTTACAGAGCTGTTGCATTTTTTTAAGAGAGTGTTAATTCTCAATTTTAAATTTTTAAATATTGCCTAAGGCCCCAATTTAAATGTTTGCACAAAGCTATTAAACTATGAATCTGTGTGAATATTCACAAAATATATCTATATACATGTATATCTGTAAGAAATATAGCTGATATATATTTAAAGTGTATTGTACAATCACTGTATTTTGCCTATTAAAATATATATTGAACAGCTGCTCTTCAGTTTTTGTGTCTGGTGTTTCAAAAGGAAATCTTACTGTGTCTTGATGATGGGGATAATGTTTGGGAAATCACATTGTTGTGAAATTTTGATAAAATTAAAAACTCTAGCATTGTTCAACCTTTGAAGATTTGTTTTTCAACTATTTTCAGCATTTTTGTTTCTCTGGAAATTGTTCCCCCCCCAAAAAAAGTGCCAAAATATTCAAAATATTGGGTTTTTAACTATGGTTTAATGCTTGATCCACCTCTAAAGGACTTTCTACATTGTTTGGAGAAAAAAAATCAGTTTTGTGCCAAATTTAAAAAAAATGCAAGACTGGCAAGAAATTGTGGCCTAAAAAGTGAAATTGCTTTATACTTGGAGGAAAAAAGACTAAAGGTTGCAGACCAGTAAATCGGTCCCGATTGCCTGATGCCTACGCCGACCAAATCATGGCGATTTGCAAATTGCCCTCAAAATCTTCAGTATTTTAGCATGCTGTTGGGCTATGAACTTGAGGATTTGTAAAAATATATATATATGGGTGGAAACCGTGCACAGGACTGTGAGCTTGTAGTTCCACTCAATTTGGATAAAATTGGGGCCCTTAAAGCGCTCTATTTTGCAATGGAGTGTAGGCATCGTTTTTCAAAATGGTGATGGGCTTCAGGACTATTTTCAGGGCCTAGGGGTGATCATCTTCGGATGGAAATTTCTCCTAAAAGTCATCAGTTGACCCCCCGAAAATGAAAGATGATGAAATAAGCTTTAATTTGATGTGTGTCTCGAACACCTTGAAGAGTTGTGAGTATTTTTCCCGAATTTCTGAAGTGGGAGCATTTACCATTGGGGTCTATGGAGGTACCCGTGGTGAATTCTGCCAAACTAAAGTGTGTCACATATGGTCCTCACATATAGAGGGCGCTGTCTACACGAGCTGCTGGAACTGGAACAGGAAATAACTTGCTCAAAAAGATTTCCCACGACTCTCCGGAAAGTAAGGGGCTGAAAGTCAACTTTCCTCTTGAAAATTGTCATTTAAAGCAACCTAGCTTCTTCAAAAGTAAGTGTAAGTTTTGCTGTAGCAAATAATTGCTCATTTTCTGGAAACAATGTTGTATCATTTGGGAATTTTGCAGTTATTGAGAATGACTCGATCAATGAGAAATGTATTTATTTTATTGTCAGGCAAAGTACAAGTTACAAGACAATGAAAATACAAATGAAAGTTTTAAAATTCAATTATAGAAAAATTGGCACAACTATAGAATACAGGGGCACTCCATTCTATATCCGCTCATCCATGGCTGCGTGGCTGTGCAGTCGGTTTTCTGTAGCGCGCCCTCTATTGATTAAAATTTACTTCATTCATGCCTACTCCGCATCCGCGCATCCAGGCTTCAAATAACGCGCCCTCTATTGATTGAAATTTAGTTCATGCCCACCACGCATCCGCGCATCCAGGCATCCAAGACCGAATGAGTGGGTAGGTTGGGGTTGGTTTTAGATAGGGAAATAAAGCAGTGGGTCCTATAAGGTAAATACAGTAGAGGGTCCTGGGGTAAATAAAGCGCCCTCTATTGATGACTTCGTGCTCATCCACCCCGCATCCGCGCATCCAAGACATCCCAAGCCGTCCCGCTCGGTATATATACTACGTACTTGTCAATAATTCACTCTCTATACCGCCCTCTATTTTTGGATACATCCACGTTCATACCGTACCGGTACCTGCGTACGCACAGGAGAAATCTCATATACCAAAGTTGCTTCGTTCTCAAAAGAGTGCCATTCTACTCAACGACCCCACTCCTCACATCGCATCCAACTACAAAAAAAACCTTTTCCGGCGTGGCCCTGCATTCTATAGCTCTCCGAAAAATTACTGGATATGACAATTGATAAAGAAAAAAGGACAAACTACAAAAGTAACAGTTGCATGTAAGCCATGAAGACAAAAATTGGCGTCTGCACGATATATATCGTGCAGACGCCCCAATATTACGATATTGATTGCAACATTCTTTCTGAGTTAATTCTGACAGTCACACGCCAGACAGTTGTAATGGGCCTATCAAATGTTCCCCCCCCCCCTTCCCCGCCTCCCACTGTCATTATGTCATTGTAAAAAACACCATTTGCAATTATCTTACAATTCCTGTTAAACAAGAGCTCTTCACTTCAGTTGAAACGTTCGATTATGCCGAAGGTGCTTTGGGATCAAATCCGCGCTGTTCACATTTCTTTGGGAAAGAATGTTGCAACCTGATGCCGGGGGACAGAACTGCTTTTTTCTTCATACAGTAAAGTCCGGCTAAGTCGGCTCTCTCAGGACGAGAAAATGAAGACATTTAGCTTGAATAAAAATGAACAGAAATTTCTTCCAAACGCGGGTTAACGGTTAACAGGAGGATAACAAAACCTAGTGTGAACTTGTACGAAGATGTTATAAACTTTGTTACATCATCATGACGTCATTAGGTATCAAATTAAAAGCAATCTAAGGGCACAATTTGACAATATAATTATCTATTCTCTCTTGAACACAATACAGAATCGTGTTCATTTTTCACGAGGAGTTAGACGATGCCTTGAGCACCATTTCTCATTGCCGGGGGACAGAACTGCTTGACCTTCACTTTCAGTGTTACTGGAAGTGCAATAAGTTTGTGACACAGTTTTCATTAATCATTGACACACAGGACTTTCATTTGCGGTTGGGTGATCCAAAGTACCATGGATGCACAATCTGAAGCAGCCAGCCAACCGACTGATGTCCCTACCACGATGCAACAATCTGCAGCAGCCAGCCAACAGACTGATGTCCCTACCACGATGCAACAGTATGAAGCAGCCTGCCAACGGGCTGATGTCCCTACCACGATGCAACAATCTGAAGCAGCCTGCCAACGGACTGATGTCCCTACCACGATGCAACAATCTGAAGCAGCCTGCCAACGGACTGATGTCCCTACCACGATGCAACAATCTGAAGCAGCCTGCCAACAGACTGATGTCCTTACCATGATGCAACAGGAGGCTCAGGTACCCGACCCCTCAGCTGCAACAGGTGAGTACATTGTACACTGGGGAGTGGAGGGGCATTTACCACCCTCCCCCTCCCCACATCACCAGAAGATTTCTTGGGTTATTACTTTTCACTTGCCCTCAAGTCAGGCGGGCTGAAGCCATCACCCTTGGGCAGCACACTCATATTTCCGGCCTCGCTTGCTGCGAGGGTGTCGCTGACATATTTCTGGCCTCTCTCCCTGTGTTTTTATCCGTCATCCGTTCCGAATACCGCAAAACTTTTGCATGTATACACGGCCTCCAGCGTGAACTGGTTTAAGGTAATGTTTCCAAGTACAGACGGCAAATAGAGGAGTACATGCATTATTTTGTTGGCCGCTTTTTAAAGGATAATGTTTAATTCTTGCTTGTGATTGTAGATTTGTCACAAAGAACTGGAGCCATCGGAAACAGTGGCACAATCAGCGGTAGCCACAACCCTATCATTGTTAATTCAAGTGGAGTTAATATCAATTACAACTTTCCATTGGAGGGACCAGGTAAATATGATCTTATTTGTTTGATAAAAGTCATAAGATTTAAAGGAACCGGATATGGCTTATTTGAAATGTATTGATTACCACAAAAAGGTTATTGCTTTTTCAGTCAATCTTGGGATAATGACATCAAATCAGCTCGTTCGTACACCTGCAGTTACATTTACCAGCTTTTTGTCTGAATATTTTTGTTGGTGTAAAAATAAGGGATTGTACTACATGTATGAGGCAACACTTGACAACGTTCGGTCCAACAACACAAAAGCTGAAACATTTTGGATTATTTTTTGACAAATTTATTTTGTGCAGTGCCTTACTAACGGACTAGAAATCCCAAGTCATAAATTGCATGTTTTTACCAGTTGAGGAAGACTTTTCATTACGTTTCAGAAACATTGTTTTATTGAAGCAATTACATGTTGCTTATTTTGATCTGAATAGGAGTGCCTGCACCCAGACCTCAGCATAGTCAGAGACCGGACCAAGAACCAAGGCTGGGGGCTCCTAGCTACCAAGATGTCGGTAACAAGACTAGGGACATTTTGAAGGAATTTTACAGAACAACAGGCAGTTATGTTCAGTTGTTGCCTGGGGTTGATAATGACCAAATGCACATTGCTGGTATATACACCAAAGTACAGTTAGAAACACGGGAAGGGGTAGCAGTTGTCACTAGTGGGGAGACTGTTAGAAAAAGGGGCCAGAAAGGAGAAAATGTAAACTCCACAGAGTATAACAAAATATTCAGAGTAAAGACAAGAACTGGGGAACTCATCAAACGCCTCATTTTCGTTGGCATGGGCGGTGTGGGGAAGTCAACCATTTTTGATAAGATTGCATACGACTGGGCTGATGAGACAAGCGAAATCCTGAATGAATTCAAGCTCGTCTTTCGTTTAAAGATGTGTGCCCTGTCGCAAGAATCTGATCTCGTTGATGCCTTTGATCAACTTCTAGATGAAGATTCAGGAATAGCTAAAGAGGAACTCGAAAAATTCATCCTGGCCAACCCAAATGAGGTCTTGATTCTTTTGGATGGTTTTGATGAAATGACTACTGAAAAACTCAATGCAGCCTCATTCGGTTCAATCCTAAAAGCACTCAATAGAACAAAATACAGGAAGTCTTCCATCTGTGTCTCGACCCGCCCCTCTCATCTTGAGACACTGATGTCAAGATCACTTGTCCAAAATCCTTGCATATATGTACAGGTTCTGGGATTTACTGACGAGGATGTTCACGAATACATCCAGAAATTCTATGCTGAAGATTCTGATAGTGGTAATGTGCTAATCCAAACCATTGGAAAGTCCAGTGTGCCGCATGATTTAGCCAAAAATCCTATGCTGCTGCTGCTTATGTGCTTATTGTGGAGGGAGAATAATAAACTCCCAGAAACAACCTCACGCCTCTTCACTAAGGCAGTTGATTACATGTTCACAAGAAAAGACGAAGACAAGAAAACAGCATCGGATGTGAAAAAGAGAAAGTTAGATGTACCAAAAGAAGTTAATGCAATAGGAAAAACTGCGCTGCGTGGACTTTTGTTTGCTGACCAGAAATTCTCATTTCAGGAAGATGAGTTTGACCCGATTGCACTGCTCCTGGCACTGAAAGCAGGCATTCTTAACCGGCAGAGTGTTATCAAAAACCTCAAATCCCACAACAGCATACAATTCATGCACAAGACAATGCAGGAATACTGCGCAGCGAAATACTTGCAGAGTTTAGAAAGTGGCAAATTTCAGAGAATTTTGAGTCAATTGTGTTCAACAATGGAGGACCTTGTTTCAAACGACTTTCTGTTACGTTTTTGCTGTGGGGACAGTGAAGAGTGCATGACTCGCATTGTAAACTTGCTAGACTATTGTAAGATAAGTGAAAGAAGTACTGGCGATAAGTCCATGTTCAAGCACAAAACAAATACCATACAAGCGATAACTCTAAACTGCTTTTTTGAAAGCCAGTCTGATAAGGTCCCAGCGGGTATTAACAGCTACTCCCTTGTCCCATCAAATATTGAAGTGGACAACGATGATTTCCGCAGTCTCATGTACCTTCTTGAAATCATCTATAGGTCTGACAGCCGCACTGCATACCTGTCTCGCATTGAAATGGTTACGGTTTGGGACATGCCTTTGATCAGTGATTTAGCCCCTGCCCTGGGTCACATGAAAAACCTCAGGGAACTGCGGCTGTGTGATTGTCCTTTTGTGAAGGGTGATCTTGAGAAAACCCTGCGGTCTCTGAAACACAACCCAAACTTGACTAGTCTTAAAATAGATAGTTGCGATACACTGGGAGGTAGAGCTATAGCATGGGCCCCTCATATCAAACACTTGACAAGCCTTGAGGAACTTGATATAAGTGACTGCAAACTGCTGGGAACAGACATTGAACACATTGCTTTGGCTGCACATGACATACCCGGACTGAATGACTTGAACTTTTCTTCTAACAATACATTGGGTGGATCGGCTGAGTTGTGGGCCAATGAATTACCAAAATTGATGCACTTATTTAGGCTGGACCTGAGCGACTGCGATTGGACACCGACAGACATTGAACACATTGCCACAGCGGTATGTGACATGCCCAGACTGACTGACTTGATCCTTGCTCGCAATGTGACATTGGGCGGGTCAGCTGAATTGTGGGCCGATGAATTAGCGAAATTGACGCACTTAAATTGGCTTAAACTGAGTGATTGTCATTTGACACCAACAGACATTGAACACATTGCCTCAGCTGTAGGTGACATGCCCAGACTGACTGACTTGATCCTTAATTCAAACTGGTTATTGGGCGGATGGGCTGATTGGTGGGCCGACGAATTGTCAAAAATGGCGCACTTAAAGAGGCTGGACCTGAGCGATTGTGATTTGATGCCATCAGAGATTAAACACATTGCCATGGCTGTAGGTGACATGCCCAGACTGACTGACTTGATCCTTAGTTTCCACTCGTCATTGTGTGGATCGGCGAACTCATGGGCCAAGGAATTGCCAAAATGCACGCATGTGAAGAAGCTGGACCTGACCTGTTGTGATTTGACACCGCCAGACATTGAACACATTGCCTTGGCTGTACGTGACATGCCCAGACTGACTGACTTGATCCTTAATGGCAACAAAGCATTGGGCGGATCGGCTGAGTTGTGGGCAAAGGAAATGCCGAAAATGACGCACTTAAAGAGGCTGGACCTGAGCGATTGCAAATTGAAAGGGACAGATATTAAACACATCGCCTCGGCTGTAGGTGACATGCCCAGACTGACTGATTTGACCCTTAATGGGAATAAAGCATTGGGCAAATTAATTGGCTAAGTTGTTGGCAAAGCCGGCATTGCTGAATATGATGCACTTAAATAGGCTCAACCTGAGGAATTGCAATTCAAAATCGTCAAATATCACCTCGGCTGTAAGTGGCATACCCGTACTGCATGACTTGTACCTTGCTGACAACCGGGGATTGGGTGGATCGAATGAGTTAAACTCTGCTTCCAATCGCTTAAGGTTTACATGGAAACTCACTTGCCTTGATGATTTTTAGCACATAATTGGAACATTATAATGGAAACAAACCCTGAAAGGTGCATAAAGATACAGTCTTCCAAACGGGATAAAGTGATTTTCCAAGATTTCGCCCGCGAACATCCACATGTCTGTGTGCATGTTGATTCATTCAAAATAAAGTTTTCCGTTACCTTTGGAAATCTGCATTCACAATCACACGGCTGTTCTAGGATGCCTGTTTGCTATTTAAGCATAAACATTGGGCAATGATTCATTCTTAATTCAGATCGTCAGCAGGGTCACGCTTCGTGTAAGACAATTAACTGTTCAGCCTCTACGTACGACACAGTGGTTTGGCATCAAAGTCAAACTTAAACTCTTATAAGTCCTGGGTCAGATTCGACCCGGTTCAGATTCGATCCAGAATCCGGGTCAGATTGGACCTGACACACTTCTGGGTCAAATTGACTGTTTATCATGTAAAAGTAGCACTTTTTCATATCACTACGACAGTCTCTATGTCAAAATGAAGATTATCTGGGTCAAAATTGTGGCCAGAAGGAAGGCCTTAGTTGGGAAGTGTCATTTTTATCTTCACGTGTGTGCATGATTAACATCACTGATGTGAAAACCTCATGGATGCATGGTACTCGTTGATTTCTTACCAAACACTGAGGCTGTATGGGTGGTTTGGTCCATTTCCTTCACAAGTTGAAACGGGTTGGCCAGACAACATATGTGTTTATGTGTAACATTAAAACAATGAGTATCCTTTGAGTGATTTTTGTGATTAATCCAACTACGAATGGAAAATACATGTATATTTTTGTAAATAAAGTTACATTTTTATGGACTTTTAGGCCTCAAAATTATGGTATTTGTGTTTAAACCTTGAAAACATTGATCAGTTAAGTACTTTGGGGATTACTCCAACCACCAACTACAGTACTGGTAATATTTATGTCAATAATGTAAATACAGTTTTATTTTTGAAAGAAACATATATATTTTGTATTTTTTTAAACAAAATTTGGTGCTAGGAGTCATGTGAAAATCACTTTTGTAAACTGTAAGCACGAACTGTTCTACGAACAACTGTATTCAGGATTATATGCGTTAAAAATGAAGACTGCCGAAAATATATTTCATATTTAAAAGAATATGTAGCACTAAAAATGATCATGACTGGAAAGCCAATTTCATAAACTACTTTTAGATGAAAAAAATACTGAAATTGCTAACTCTGTTCAAAGAATATCACCATTTCAACACGATGACCCTAAAACCTGTTTCGTCCAATAAACAAATATTTTTGTGTGTTCTGACTGTTTGAAATAACAAAGAAAATGAGGCACAATACTTTTGTCAACAACTGTCAACAACTGTAGTACACAATATGTTTATTAACAACCCTGCTTAAGCAAACAATGTGATTTATAAAATCAACTTTTTGTAAAAGACAGGCCTTGAAAAGGACTTTGTTGAATATTTTTATTTTTTAAACTGAGGTTTTATCGCTGGTGATGTTTGAATTCACTTGTGACAAAGATTCTTGAATCAAATTTTTGGAAGAAAGAGGTTTTAGGGTTATTGCATGTAACTGGTGATATTCCTTGAACGGATTGAGCAATTTCAGTATTTTTTTCATCTAAAAGTAGTTTATGAAATTGGCTTTCGAGCATGGTCATGATTATTTTTGGTGCTACGTATTTTTTAAAATATGAAATATATTTTTGGAGATTTGGGTTCCGCTTTTTTTGTTACTTGCCCTGTATTTTGGATGTGTGATGTCATTTATCCTGAATCCTCCGATTTTCATATATGATTTTTCACACACCCTACATAGTTCAGTCGGAAAAGGGGGGTATCGTGCACCCTCGGAAATCAATTTCTAATCAACGTTTCTAGGTCAGAAAAAATGCGTAGAAAACGATTTGCTATGTTAAAAAATTCAAAAAATGTCCCACGTATTGTTTTTATGCAAATTAGTGCCGCCATTACCGAAAAATCTATTTGTAACTATATCTCAGCCAATATTGCAGATAACTGAACGAACTAGGTGTCTAAACCCATGTTTTCAAGGTCAGAGATCACAATAAAACTATACTGGAAGTGACCACATGTGTCTGTGGCATAGTAATATGCAAATTAGTGCCGCAAATACCGGAAAGTCATGTTTTTGGCATATCTCGGCCAATAGAGCACATAATTACACCAGTAAGGTGTCTAAACTGCATGTTTTGAGGGTCAAGTATCATTAGAAGACCATTCACGAAGTAACTATGTGTGTCTTTGGCATGAAAATATGTAAATTATAAAGTGTCGGTTTTTCAGATATTTGATTTTTAGCCAATATTTCGGCCAATATTGCACATAACTACACAAGTAAGGTGTCTAAACCCATGCTTTGAGGGTCAGGTATCATTAGAAGACCATTCACGAAGTAACTATGTGTGTCCTTGGCAGGTAAATATGTAAATTCTAAAGTGTCGATTTTTCAGAAATTTGATTTTTAGCCAATATCTCGGCCAATATTGCAGTTAATGTTGACAGAAGGGTTTTTGATAAGCAATAATGTTCAAAGTTTATTTTAAGCCATCTAGTTCAAAATAAACTGTAATATTGGCTGAAATTGAATACAATTTGGCTGAAAATAATTTTTTTGATAAACCGGCAATTTATAATTTACATATTTTCATGCCAAAGACACACATAGTTACTTCGTGAATGGTCTTCTAATGATACCTGACCCTCAAAACATGGGTTTAGACACCTTACTTGTGTAGTTAAGTGCAATATTGGCCGAGATATTGGCTAAAAATCAAATATCTGATAAACCGACACTTTATAATTTACATATTTTCATGCCAAAGGCACACATAGTTATTTCGTGAATGGTCTTCTAATGATACTTGACCCTCAAAACATGGGTTTAGACACCATACTGGTGTAGTTATGTGCTCTATTGGCCGAGATATGCCAAAAACATGATTTCCCGGTATTAGCCGCACTAATTTGCATATTACTATGCCACAGACACATGTGGTCACTTCCAGAATAGTTTTATTGTGATCTCTGACCTAGAAAACATGGGTTTAGACACCTTGTTCGTTCAGTTATCTGCAATATTGGCTGAGATATAATTAAAAATTGATTTTTCGGTAATGGCGGCACTAATTTGCATAAAAACAATACGTGGGACATTTTTTGAATTTTTTAACATAGCAAATCGTATTCTACGCATTTTTTCTGACCTAGAAACGTTGATTAGAAATTGATTTCCGAGGGTGCACGATACCCCCCTTTTCCGACTAAACTAACAAGGGAGTCTTTCAGTTGAAAGAAAATTTGTGATTTTCTAATCACTGAAGCAGACTTTGTTGTATTTCATTTATATCTGTAATCGCTCATCAATACAACTCGTACAAAATAACTTTGTTTGTATCTTCACATTGTTTTTATTGTGATCATTTTGGGTCAATCACATTCCATTTTAAATGAGACTTAAGTTATGCATGGTGGACATTATCAATGAATGGGAGGTTTGTGGTAACACAATGTGAATGATATCTCTTTGTGAGTTGTGTGGTTCTGAGAAGAACCAGTTGGTCTAGCTCGACATTTCGAACAGCTGTGTTCCTCATCAGGAGACTGCCGGACTCCAGCTGGTGTAGTAGTTCAAGTAGCGAATGCTAAGTTCTGTTTTATTCTGTTGGTTTTGTTATTTTGTTTTATTGCATGGTATCTTGAGACAAGTACGGTGACGATGAGTGTATAAACTTTAAGTTAGTTTCCGTTTGCCTCAAGAAGTCAAGATTGGACAATTTGAACCCACCATCATCCCTGTCCTCTTTGACGGATATATGAGTACACTTCCAGCTCATTGTATTTATCGGATGGATACCCGATTACCCTATTATCCGTAAAGTCACAGCCCTACTTTAATGAGGGAGACTGGTCTATGTTTCAGTCGGTTGCCGTTCAACAAACTTGTTTGTTGCTGTAAAAGCTTTAGACTTGATTTGTACACGTTGGACATACAATTCAAATGAAACGCCTTTATAATGGTCTATCTCAAATATTTAGTTGTGCCTTTATATAGTGGGCAATAGCTATCATAGTGTGTACAATTCAAACAAGTTAAAACTTAAGTCAGATGTTTAAAATAATAAATGCATTGTAATGCTGATCAAAATCCAAAAACAAGAAATAATTGTCCTTTTTTGTTTGTTTCTGATGATGCAAGGTTATTTTCAGCTTTGTCTGTCATTTTCCCATGAATGGCTTTGAGAATGAGTGAAACACTAAATACTGATACGATTTTTTTTTTCAATTTCAAAACGTTTGTTGCTATAAGGTATCATTTTGTGTTACGGTCCTCTGCCCTAGTTCTAAGGGTAGGTGGCTGACATGTACATGCATGTCGTGAATGTCAGTGAATTTGTGATTTTGACTCAATTTCCGGCCTTGATTTCCAGGTTGTGTCATGTGACTGCACACCTGGCTGGTCAGGTGACTTCTGTGAGGTGAACTAGGACGCCTGTCAAGACAACCCCAGCTTCCTTGGAGTGGCGTGTTTTGATGATGACCCACCATCTTTAAATTTCACCTGTGGATCTTGTCCTGAAGGAACAGAGGGAGATGGCAAGTCCTGCATTGGTAGGCTCAGGATTTATTGATCTTACTCTGCAAGAACTTCATCTGAGCATGCTTGCTTATATCGACTCTCATAAACTGATCGAAACCCCCCCCCCCCTTACATGATGTGGATAACAATGTCTTTGCGTGTTTCAGCCTCAAAACAAAATCTTATTGATGAATGAAGGTTTTTTGAAGTCAACTGTTGGATCATTCACAGTGGTTTAGTTAAGTCATCACAAGTCTATCACTTTTCAAATAAAGCTTTTCAAATAAACGGTGACAAAGACATTGCTTTGTTATTGTCCATTCCCTGATATGAAGATACTCCTGATTGGTCGTAAGTTCCTTGACTATAACACAGCCTAAATCTCCTTTATCTAACCCTGTTGTACGTTATGTTTCAGACTGACGTAGGTTTGCTCTTACTGTCGTGATCACATTGTTGACTGAGACATACCGGCCAGTGTACATCAATCCGTGGTCTTTTGCATTCAGAGCCAAAGCAGCCCTTTATAAACGACTGGTAAGTTGCTTTCTTCAATAAGAAAGACAGTCAAGTATACGACAATGAACCATACTATAAAACAGAATTGCAACGGAGTCAGTCACAGAGAGTTGTATTGAATCAATGACTAGTCATCCTGTCTCAAGTTAACCCTAAAAGGGCCGAGGGGGAATCTGCCCTCTCCCCCACCCAACTTTTTTCACGATGGCTTTAAAAAAAAATATTTTCGCGACCTGAGCTGTTATGACTCTTTAGCCTTGAGCCTTGCGCATCTTTTGATACCAAAAACATAAAAAAAGGGGGGGGGGGGACCATAAAAACTAAAAAAAAAAATCTGGCGCTATGCGCCATGAAAACTGAATTTTCCCATATACGTCATGTACACAGAGCAGAATTACCATTTGTATATATAAAAAATTGATTAGCCATAATTCCAAACCCTTTGATCTATAATCAAGAAATTTCTTGGGTAGGTTCATGAAGAGTTGTTCTGTGCATGTACCGAGTTTCAAAAAATGTTGTCACTCGATGGCTGAGATCTGGTTCCCCCTCCCCCAGCTGAGAGATGGTCAAAATAACCCGGCCCTTTTAGGGTTAAGTCACAGACTATTCAATTCAGCTATAGGAAAGACATTCCTTTGTCATTGTTCATCCCTACACATGACTTTGACTTGTGACTGAAAAACTCTGGACAAAGTTTACATGATGAATAATGAATTTGTTGATTTATTGCCATTCATGGCATTTCAATCAGGCTGAGTTGCGGTTAGGAGATGAACCAGTAACTGATAATGTGACATCAGCAGACTGTGTTTCTCTTCGTGCTAAGTGTAATTGAGCCCTACTAGCCTGCTCAGCAAGTTTGAAATATGAATGAATGTGGTCATTAAATTCATTGCAAATTTAAACCGCTAAAAGCAATGAAAAGACCTCATCAGACCATACATCGTGACCAGAACGGAGGGATTTAACCAGAATTGCCAAGATTTTGTCAGGCTAAAGTATAGGGAGCCCTCTCTTGGCTGATGTGATATGTTTAAAATAAATGTGAGGAGCGCCCTCTCTTGACTTGTCAGGTTTTTCAAATGTAAAGTTTTTCAAATGTAAATAGACCTACCGGCCTAAGGAAGTTTTGAAAAAATTTAAGGTCGACAACAGCTTTGTATGACTGCCATACCGATATGACCTCATGCGTGTTTTGGGTGTAAGAAAATTACAAGTTGGGTGGCACAGCTTGTCCGAGGCCATAACTCAATGGTTTATGCGTGACGGCACAGTCTGGTATCCCGACGTCCATGTACGGTTCCCAGTGATGTGGTTTGTGCTCAAATATCAAGCAAGGTAAGCCTTAGACAGGCTGTAGTGTTTTCTTTGTTAATTGTTCAGCGCATTGGGTCTGTGTAAAATGCGCTTTATAAAAATGGTTTATTATTATTATTATTATAGGGACCTTTATATTGGTAAACTTTGAGTACCAATTTTTTTGTATGAGTTGCCACAAGAGCATTATTTGAAGCCATGGTGGTTGGAGTTTGTGTAGTTGAGGACACCTCCGTTTTTTGTTATTCTTAAAAACGTTTTGTCACTCCCCCAAACTGTGCAACTTTGGGAAACGCTGTCTTAATTATGCTGACCCTATTTTTTTTTTTAATTCAGAACAGTTAATTGAAAGAAAAATTGTTTTTCTTAGCTGAAACAAGCCTGAACGAATCAACACACTTACTGCACCGTGCAGTATGGAAGCTAGTCTGGTTCCGGAGTACCAAAAGATTCTGAACAGTACAAATCTTATGTGGAACCAGACTACTTGGACACTATTGCCAAGTTTGTTTTCGGCAATTTCATGTTTATCGACTTCACTTGTAACCCCAAATATCCCTCAAATATCAAACCCTGCCCTCTTTCCACAAAATTAATCCTGCAGTTATTCAAAATAGTGTTCGGAGTCCAAAAGTCGGCTTCTAAATCACTCTTCGTTAACGATCAGTGATGTTCTACCAAACCAGCTTGTGTTTATTGGAAAGATGTACATTGTAAACAAGCGAGGGCCCACTTTTAAAACTAGTCGCCATGTTCATTTGTTTTGTTGCAGTCATTGTCTTTACCCGATAATTTCCCTCAAAAATCAAAACCCTGCCCTCTTTCCAAAAAATAATCCTGCAAATATACAACATGCTGTCATTGTCATCTACCTACGTGAATCCCAAACTTTAGAAGTAGATTTTCATTCCCTTATAGGAACGGGGACCAGACAAGCCAAAAAAAAAAGGAAAAGAAAAAACAGCAACAGAAAAAGAGGCGCAAAATCATATTGGTGTTAATTTAATGGGTTGGGGGATGGGAGGAGCAAATGTCCCTGTCCACCCTCGAAAAAATGATCAATCGGGAAAATGCTGGAAAATGTAGGATTTTTTTGCCCCCTTTTTTGATTTGCTGTGTAGCAGCCGACAGAAAACAGTATTGGACAATTATTTTTGGAATCTGTTTTACTAGGTAAAATAACTAAAAGTATAAACATTAAACATTACTCCAAAAGAGGTCTTATTATCCTGCATTAATAGAGGACTTTAGTGTGGCCTATATTTCTTGGTAAATGCATCAGGGCTTTGTGTAGGATGTAGCAGTTGAAATATGAAATTTGGGTTAGTAATTTTCTTAAGCAACATATTTTGAACAATTTTATCAGGTTCTCAGATTCGCTATTAAAATGGTTGCTACTGAATTAAATGTTGGATGCCTTTTTTATTGGTCCAGACATTTAGTGTGACAGTTCCAGGAGGTAGGCCTACTTCCAAGTAATTATTTCAGCATTATTTTGGTCTAACAGGGGAATTGCATAGCTTCTTATAATGCCGGTATTAAAATACCACAAAATACAATTTGTATCAGGCATGCAACTTTTCCGCAGATCGGCTGATTTCTTTCTTTTTTGACCTCCCATTTGTGTCATTGAAAATAGAAAAACACTGTACAAAGTCTTGGACAGATTTGAATGTCCTTTTTTTTGTGACTTACCAGTTGCATGCCTGGTATATATAGCAATTCAATCTACCATTGCCGTATTGCATGTTGTATTATACCGAGGTACGTAGGTCTATCCACGTCTGTGTTGACTAAAGGCTCAAAGAGTAACTAATTCGCATTGAATAGATGCTGATCGAGCTAAGAATAACACTTGTAAACACTTGTAAACACTTGAAAATCGGGTCATTTGATAAGGAAAGTCACCTACTGACTTGTCAACTTTGTACATCTTTGCATCATGTACGGCACGTACACTAAAACAAAACACTTCAGTGGGAACCTAGGAACAATTTGGGGAAACCCAGGTGTATTTGTGTATACTAGCTAGGACAAATGGGGTTGTTATATCGCTGCGCGATTTGTCAGGATTTAAAACATACAGCATTTCATTTTTTAATTAAGATTATGGTATAATTATTATATTCATATTTAGATATAAAAATATTGAAATACATGGTTTATTTCATACGAAGCAAACCGCTTGCATGTGACAGAATATTGAAGTTGTTTGTTAATTATTAACTCGTAAAGTTTGAGTTGACGCCATATAAGGAGACTGAACCTGAGATTAATTTGCATAATGTAGTTCCGTCAAGTGGTCATGAGATTGGTGGGCGTAGCAGCTGCAGTGCGTCAGTGTTGTCTTGGATGTCTGTGAATCAACCTGCTCTGAACTTAACTGTAAGTTTGGCTACAGCAATGGTTTAACTTTTTTCTTCAGTTTCATGGATTATATAGTAAATGCTGAATTACCTATTACTATTAGTGCGTTTTGCTGTTGTACATTTTGTATATTGTAATTATCTCATTTGTGACAGTCAATAAGAGTTGTGACTGACTCTGGTCTTTGTCTTGGGGCAATTTTACGAGACTTGCTCTTTTATGTCGTGTATGTCACATATGCAGTCTGGCAGCACTCCATGCGAACAGCGAAAGTGATTTTTTTTTCTTTTGTCACGTGACCACAATTTTAATTCCACGATCTTTATAGCCTAGCTTTCTGCGTCAGTTGTGAATAGGATTAGTGCACTCTGAGATCATTTTAACAATTAAGTTTTGTCTTTCCTTGTGTTTGTTTTCCAATGGTCTTTAATTAGTGAAAACTCTGTAACAAGTATTCACATGTTAACCTACCAAGAGCAAAATGTGACACAACTTTTCATTCATTGTTGACATACATGTACAGGATTTTTTTTCATTGGGCAGGAGATGCAAAGTACCATGGATGCACAATCTAAAGAAGTCAGCCAACGGACTGATGTCCCTACAGGTACAAGTACCACGATGCATCAGGAGGCTCAGGTACCTACCCCTTCAGCTGCAACAGGTGAGTAGGAGCTAGACCAGATGCTTGGGGTCAATTAAGGAGGGAGGGGTCAAATGTTTTTGCGTCAGGTCAGCAAGTTGGCAGCCAGAAACCCTGATACATTGAATAATTGCCTGGGTTAATTTTACCCAATCGAGGCTGAAAACTGCAATTACCCCAAATTGGGTTGTCTTTTACCCAACTGTTTGGGTAAGAATTTTAAATTCAACCAAAACTTAATTGTGGTCATACAAGACCAAATTAAATTTAGTTTTGGAATGACCACAACTTTTTGTTTGAATTTAACAGAAATTATTATTTATAACCCAAAACTATTGGGTAGGCCTAAAAGACAACCCAGTTTTGGGTACTTGCAATTTTCACCCTTGCTTGGGTAAAATTAACCCAGGCAATTTTTCAGTGTAGCTCTGGTTATTAGTGTTTGGTCTATCGAGCGTGATTTCCATAGTAAATCTTAGCCTTGGTCAAGGCGCTATATGTTATTCATCCCGGCCGTGGCGCGTAAACGATATCCTCGCTAGGGCCATGCATTATGCAGTGCATTAAAAATACAGCGCGAACAGCGATCTCATGCGGCCACCATTTCTATGCAAATTAGTTGCAAAATATCACGCCTTGGTTCAATCGTCGGCAAAAGCTTATGTTTTTCTTTATTTTGCGCTGGATTTCTAGCACCGACCTCGTATGCGAATACAGATAAGTGGAGGCGGAGTGTCCAATCACACCTTGGTAAATCCGGACGTCATCAAATTGTTTGCAGCTAGCTATTCGCCTTTTGCGGACGTGACAGGAACCACAGTTTTTGTGCATTGGTGCCGTGTGCAGAGACACATAACCCGTACGTGTACATGTATGGATTATGTACGGTGCCACGTTTTACTAAGCAAGTTTCCCTCACATGGACGATTGAACCAAGGTGCTATATTGGGTCCAACTGATTTGCAAAAAAATAGTGGCCGCGTGAGGTCGCTGTTCGCGCTGTATTTTTAATGCACTGTACTGCATGCATAGCGCATAGACATTATGACTGCATGCATTACCGCGCTACGGCCGGATAAAAAACAACTAGCGCCTTGACCAAGGCTAAGTAAATCTTAGTATACCTATTGTTATCATTTTGTTCAGAACCACATCTAGATGACAAAACTCTGCTCAAGGTCGCTGAGGGGCTTGCTAAAACATGGATAACACTGGCAGTTAAGGAACTGGGCTTTACGACAATACAGGTTGAGACTATTGAGACGAAATACCAAAACGACATCATAAGGCAGGGTCTGGAAATGCTTGTAACATGGAAACATGCCCAGTCCATCAGTGATGAACAGCAGATGACCACGTTGTACACAGCATTGAAGAACATAGGAAGAGCAGATATTGCTGGATTTCTGAATGGTAAATACATATCTTTGCTCATTGGGCAATGTAAAAAAGAATTATGTTACTTGCATAAATTATAAATCTCTCTTTGCATTGTGTGCGTGGTATGTCAAAATGACAATTGTCTGTGTCGACATGACAATTATGTCAGGTCAAATTATGTTCACCTTCTACATAATGACAAAGTGGTTTGCCATCAAAGTCATACTTACACTCTTGAAAGTCTGGGTCAGATTCTACTTGGAGTCCGGGTCAGATTTGACCTGACACACTTCTGGGTCAAAATGACAAATACCTCGGGTCAATTGACTCGGAAGGAGATCATGAAGTGTCATTTTGACCCAGAAGTGTGTCAGGTCAGACCTGACCTGGATTTGGGTCCAATCTGACCCGGGACTTTTTAGAGTGTATATGATTTGCCGATTGTGCATCTGCAAACATTTTCAATTGACAAAGTATTGAAAACTTCAAATGTGTACACTGTACCTCCCTCCGCATTGTGTTTCTGCCATATATAAAAAAGGCTCATAAGCTTTTAAAACAAAAAGGCTAAAAAGTTCTTTATTGAGTCGCACATTAATTTTCCTCTTGTATATAAATGAATAGATTGCTCGGCAAAATTTGAAGAATTATTCACACGTAGTTAGGATCGTGAGCTGTTGGGCAAAGATGATTTTCAATCAGAATTGAACGAATGAGATATTGCTTATTTGGAGTGTAGTGATTATCGTAGTTGGTTTTCGTGGGATAATCTTTTCACCAGCAGTTACTACCTTTTCGTCTGTTTTATTTAGGTGCTACCGGAATAGGGGACGTCGCCACGTCTTCGCCAAATGCCAATCCATCTAGCCCAAGTCCCTCACCCATTCCTTCCACACAAGCTTCAGGTATTCATTACTTAACCAATTACAGCTAATTTGAGACCAAGTTGACGTGGCGCACTAGGTGGGAAAAAAAACATTGTTTTTTAAAAAGTGAAGGACTTAACACAGATATGACCTGTGAAATGTGGTCAGATCGCTATTGGTGGTGATGATTGCAGATGGGTGTCTGTGTGGTACATGTCCATCTATTTGCATAGGGTTTCCTTATACAGTGCGATTTAAGCATAATTACTCTGTGGATTTTTTTCAGTTTCTTTTCCTGCGACCTTTACTATTCTGATAAAAGTTTGGAGTAAAATTCATACTTACAAAAAAATGTCAGTGGCTAGAACATCACCTATGACTGTGTTTTTATCACCAAAGGGTGCTGCTGTCCAACTAAATACGTTTATTTACGCCTCTCACAGTATTTTGAACTTGCACAACACGTGACAAGTTTAAGTGTAAGAAACAGAAACTAACTAATGTATTGCAATATATATAAATAGATGGACAATATATTGTCCATCTATTTATATATATTGTTTCCTCTATGTACGCTTGCCAATGAAGATAACGCCCCTGAGTATGTTTGTCATATCTGAAAAAAAGGCTAACAGAACCTTATTGAAGTCGCATCTTAATTTTGCGTTTATACATGAATTGAAAAAACAATATATGACTTGTTTGGGGTTTAAGGAATTGGCAAAAAGATTATTGTTATTATGTTAGTCAACCTTGGGATAATGATGGCCAATCAACTTTTTTGCACACCTGCAGGTACCAGCTTTTTGCATTTTTATCGGTGTAAAAATTGCATTTTATACTATAAGACAACAGTGGACAAGTTTGTGTCCAACAGCAGTACAATAGCCAAAACATTCATTTATTTATGTTTGCGCAGATTTATTTTGTGCACTGCTTTTCTACCGGGCTGGAAATCCATTAATTTCCTTTACATGTTTTTCTCCATAGAAAAAACAGTTCAATCTGTTTCAGACACATTGTTTTATTGAAGCAATTTGTTGTTTGTTTTGATCTAAATAGGAGTGCCAGCACCCAGACCCCAGCACAGTCAGAGGCCAGACCAAGAACCAAGGTTGATGGATCCCTGCCAAGAAGCTGGTAACAAGACTAGGGACAATTTAAAGATACTTTATAAAACAACAGGCAGTTACGTACAGTTGTCACCTAAGGTTGATGATGACCAAAGGCACATAGCTGGTATATACACTAAAGTACAGTTAGAAACACGGGAAGGGGTAGCAGATGTCACTGGTAAGAAAGGGGAAACTGTAAACTCAACAGAATATGCCAAAATATTCAGATTAAGGACAAGAACTGGGGAACTCATTAAACGCCTCATTTTCTTTGGCATGGGAGGTGTCGGGAAGTCAACCATTTTTGACAAGATTGCATACGACTGGGCCGATGAGGCAAACGAAATTCTGAATGGATTCAAGCTTGTCTTTCTTTTAGAGATGTGTGCCCTGTCGCAAAAATCCAACCTTGTTGATTCAGCTTTCGATCAACTTCTAGATGAAGATTCAGGAATAGCAAAAGATAAACTTGATCAATTCATCCTGGCCAACCCAAATGAGGTCTTGATTCTTTTGGATGGTTTTGATGAAATGAAGACTAAAACACTCGATGCTGACTCATTCGGTTCTATCCTAAAAGCACTCAATAGAACAAAATACCGGGAATGTTTCATCTGCGTATCCACACGCCCCTCTCATCTTGAGACACTGATGTCAAAAACACTTGTAGAAAATCCTTGCACACATGTAAAGGTTCTGGGGTTTGCTGACGAGGATGTTAATGAATACGTTCAGAAATTCTATGACGAAGATCCTGATGATAGTGGCAGTGCGCTAATCCAAACCATTCGCAAGTCCAACATACTAAGTGAGTTCTCTACGAATCCGATGCTGCTACTTCTCATGTGCTTGTTGTGGAGGGAGAGTAAACAACTCCCAGAAACAACTTCACGTCTTTTCACTGAGGCAGTTGAGCACATGTTCACAAGTAAAACGCATATCAAAGATGCATCGGAAACAGTGATTGCCATAGGAAAAACTGCGCTGAATGGACTCATGAATGCCAACAAGAGATTTTCATTTCAAGAAAATGAGTTTGAACCGATTGCGCTGGACCTGGCACTGAAAGCGGGCATCCTAACCAAAGCCAGAGTTATCAAAAACCGCAAATCCCACAACAACATACAATTCATGCACAAAACTATGCAGGAATACTGTGCAGCGAAATACTTGCAGAGTTTGACAATCCCAACCCTCAGATTTCTTACGCGTTGGAAGAAGAAAATAACATTTCAGAACAAGTTGAGGCAAATGTGTTCAAAACTTAAGGACGTTGTTTCAAATGATTTTCTCTTTCGTTTTTGTTGTGGTGATAATGAAAGGTGCATGACCCATATCGTGAACTTACTTGACAGTAAGTTCAATAAGGATGAGCCCAGGTACCAATCAGAAGTAGTACAAGTGATTAGTCGAAACTGCTTTTTTGAAAGCCAATCAAAAAATCCCCCACAGTGTCTCACCAGAGACTCGCAGATCCCTTCAACTATCAAGGTGGACAACAATAATGATTTCCGCAGTCTCATATACCTTCTTGAAATCATCAGTAGTTCTGAGAGCCGCACGGCACAACTGGCACGCGTTGAAACTATTGAGGTTTCTCGCGTGTCTTCGGTCAGTGATTTAGCCGTCGCCCTGGGTTACATGGAAAACCTCAGGAATCTGAGGCTCTACAGTTGTCCTTTAGTGACGGGTGATCTTGAGAAAACCCTAATGTCACTGAAATGCCACAAACTCTTGACCAATTTGTGCATAAAGTGGGACAGTACATTGGGGGGTAGAGCTATAGAATGGGCCCCTCATATCAAACACTTGACAAGCCTCAACAAACTTGAAATAAGTTACTGCAAACTTAAGATTACAGACATTGAGCACATTGCGTTGTCTGTAAGTGACATGCCCACACTTACTAACTTGAGCCTTGCCGGCAACACAGAGTTGGGCAGATCGGCTGGACGGTGGGCCAAGAATGTGTCGCAGTTTACGTACATACAGACATTGAACCTGAGCAATTGTACATTACAATGGACAGACATCGAACACATTGCCTCGGCTGTAAGTGACATGCCCAGCCTGACTGTCTTGATCCTCACTGACAACACAGAGTTGGGCAGATCGGCTGGACGGTGGGCCAAGAATGTGTCGCAGTTTACGTACATACAGACATTGAACCTGAGCAATTGTACATTAGAATGGACAGACATTGAACACATTGCCTGGGCTGCAGGTGACATGCCCAGACTGACTGACTTGATCCTCACTGACAACCCGGCACTTGGCGCATCAACTGAGGAGTGGTCCCGTTACTTGTTCAGAGTGAAGCAAAAACACACGCTGGACCTGAGCAATTCCTCACTTACATGGAAAGATATCGATACGATTTCCATTGTGTTAGACCACATTCCCGCACTGACTATCTTGAACCTTACCAGTAACACAGCGTTGGGTGGATCGGCTGAGATGTGGGCCAAGAACTCGTTGCAGTATACAAACATACAGACGTTGAACCTGAGCAATTGTACATTGCAATGGACAGACATTGAACACATCGCCTCGGTTATAAGTGGCATACCCACACTGACTAATTTGAGCCTTGCCGGCAACACATCCTTGAGTGAGTCATCTGACTATTGGACCAAGAATTTGTTGCGATTTACGAATATACAGACGTTGAGCCTGAGTCATTGTACATTGCAATGGAGAGACATTGAAAACATTGCCTTGGCTGTAAGTGACATGCCCAGACTGACTAACTTGATCCTCACTGACAACCCGGCACTTGGCGCATCAACTGAGAAGTGGTCCCGTTACTTGTTTAGAGTGAAGGAAAAACACACGCTGGACCTGAGCAATTCCTCACTAACGTGGAAAGATGTTGATACAATTTCCGTTGTGGTGAACCACATTCCCGCGCTGACTAAATTGAGCCTTGCCGGCAACACAGCGTTGGGCGGATTGGCCGAGAAGTGGGTCAAGAAATTGCCGGAAATGACACAATTAGACCTAAGCAGTTGCAATTTGACACCGACAGACATTAAACACATTGCCTCGGCTGTATATTACAAGCCCAGTCTGACTGACATAATCCTTGGTGGCAACAGAGCGTTGGGTGGATCAATTAAGTTGTGTGCCAATGCATTGCCGAAAATGTTGCAAATAAATAGGCTGGACCTGAGCTTTTGCGATTTGACACCGACAGACATTGAACACATTGCCTCGGCTGTAGGTAACATGCCCAGTCTGACTGACATGATCCTTGCTGGCAACCAAGCACTGGGCAGATCGGCTGAGAAGTGGGCCAAGGAATTGCCGAAAATGTGGCAATTATATAGGCTGAGCCTGAGCTTTTGCGATTTGACACCGACAGACATTGAACACATTGCCTCGGCTGTAGGTAACATGCCCGAACTGACTGACATGATCCTTGCTGGCAACCAAGCACTGGGCAGATCGGCTGAGAAGTGGGCCAAGGAATTGCCGAAAATGTTGCGATTAAATAGGCTGGACCTGAGCTTTTGCGATTTGACACCGACAGACATTGAACACATTTCCTCGGCTGTAGGTAACATGCCCGAACTGACTGCCTTGAACCTTGCTGGCAACCAAGCACTGGGCAGATCGGCTAAGAAGTGGGCCAAGGAATTGCCGAAAATGTTGCGATTAAATAGGCTTGACCTGAGCTTTTGCGATTTGACAACGACAGACATTAAACACATTGCCTCGGCTGTAGGCAACATGCCCGAACTGGCTGGCATGATCCTTGGTGGCAACAAAGCATTGAGCAAATCAGCTGAGTTGTGTGCCAAGGAATTGCTCAAGATGAGGCACTTAAAGATGCTGGACCTGAGCAATTGCAACTTCAAACCGTCAGACTGTAGACCTCTTGCCGTGTTTATGCCGGACATGCCCTTTCTGACCTTGCACATTGGTGACAACCAGGAACTATTTGATAAGTTAAAGTCCTACTTGCCACCGTCCAATAGCTACTTTGTGTACTAATTTTGACTGAAATCGAATGTTAACATTTGCAATGAAAGAGGAGGGCTTTTTTTGACAAGACAATATTAAAAAGTGATGGGGAAAATCAGAATTTTAGGGTGTGCTAAACATAATTACGGAATTTAAATTTAGGTAAAAGTTTTGTGGAAACTGGGATTTGTTTTCTTCTCAGCCACATTTACCACACAAAATATTTGTCCCAGCAACAATACAACAAATTTAGTAAATGTCAACCTTTTTGCTAAAACAATAATTAACACTATGAAATCGGAATTTACGCAAAAACAGAGGGCATTCCAGGATGCGTGTTGCCAGTTGAAACATTCTCGATTCAGATCATCAATAGGTACAAACGTCGCACTGCGTGTTAGGCAATTTAACCGTTCAGCCTCTACGTATGACACAGTGATTTGTAATCAAAGTCAAACTGACACTATCTTATAATTAGTCCCGGGTCAGATTCGACCCGTAATCCGGGTCAGATTCGACCCGTAATCCGGGTCAGATTCGACCCGTAATCCGGGTCAGATTCGACCCGTAATCCGGGTCAGATTCGACCCGTAATCCGGGTCAGATTCGACCCGTAATCCGGGTCAGATTGGACCTGACACACTTCTGGGTCAAAATGACAATTGTCTGGGTCAAATAGCAGGAAAAATGACTCGGAGAAGTGTCATTTTGACCTGGAGGCGTCAAATTTGACCCGGGAATTTTTAAAGAGTTTATGATTTGCCGATTGAACATCTGCAAACATTTTAAATTGGCAAACAAAATTATTAAAGACTTCAAATCTGTACGCGTGTCCATGATAAAACATACTGATTTGAAAACCTAGCAGATGTATGGTACTCATTGATTTCTTATCAAACACTGAGGCTGTATGGGTGGTTAATTTTGGTCCATTTCCTTCACACGTTGAAACTTGTTGGCCCGACAACAATTGTGTTTATGTACAACGTTAGAGCAATGAAGTAGAAAAATTGCGGGTAACACCATGTAATCACTTCTTGGAAGAAGTGTGGTTCTGAAAAGAACTCATTGCTTGAGAGTAGAACTCAACGCTTGGACAGTCTGCTCTGTCCGTCCTCAGAGAAGAGATTTCTTTCCATGGTGTTACCCGCAATCTTTCTACTTTATCTCATCCGCCATGTAAGCTTCCAGTTATACATATGGTAAAACATTGAGTATCCTTTGAGTAGTTTTGGGATCCAACCACAGATGACAAATACATGTTCATTTTTGTAAATAGAATTATATTTTTATAGACTTATTGGCCTGATAATTATAGTCTTTGTATAAAAAAACTTGAAACCTTGAGTATTGAGTGCTTTTGGGATTACTCCAACTACCAACTAGAGTATTGGTAATAATTCTGTCAATAATGTAATCAAAATTGTAATAAAAGAAACGTTTATTTTACATACTGTTTATATTTTGTATAAATTTTGTTGTGAAGACTACTTAAAAAACTGCAAGTAAAGCAGTTACTGTTGAGGGGGATGGGTTCCATGCACAACTGTATTCAGGATTATGTATCCGTTCTGAGTGAAAATGAAGTCTACCAAATGTGGAAAAAGAAACTTCTGACATATTTGGATATATATCTAATTAGTGTCATGTCAAATTTAGTGATGTCAAATTTGCAGTATGTGTCTTGCTGTGACTTATACGCTGCATTTGACGTTTTAATGAAGTATTTCAATTGAAAGAAAATCAATAAGTTTCAAATAACCGATAAGCAGATTATGTTAGTACACGTACCTGTTTTTCATTTATATCTGTTATCAGTAAATAATACTCATAAAAATAACTTGAGAATTTTCCTTTACGCAAGTAATAACCTGATGGAGTAGACGTAATTGTATTCTGGTTCTATAAATCAAAATACATCATGTTTGTATCTTACAATTGTTTCTGGTGTGATCAATCATTTTGTGTCAATTACACACTCTGTTAAATTGTTGCATTGTACCTTAAAACTGTATTAATTTGTAAAAAGAAATTGCAAACTTGAACGAAATATTTCTCACGCACTTGCATATTTGAGTCACCATTTTGGCAACAGAAAAAGAGAAATGTCCCAAGCTGCTACAATAGAGACGCTGTGATAAGGGAGTCTGACTATACGTGCATTAATGGCAAATTGATCAAGCATATAGAAATAAACGTGTACATTTTTGCTACTTGACTGCGCGTGAAATCGCATTGTTAATTTGGGGCCACTGTAGCATATAATTCGTGAATCAGAATGAAATTTCACTCTTGGCTCGTACCCCCCGCCCTGCAAACAGGATGCTGGGATACTCTGATGAGCTTCACAGAATCTAGTGAAGGAAGTGGCCTATGACCTATGTATAAAGCATCTGGCTGCAGCTGTTCAAGACCGCAGTTAGACAATGTCAACAAATGCTATCTGAAAACTTTTTATAGAAATGCGCGCATTCCATACCGGATGTGATTTCTGTTTCATTGCGGACCACGTGGACAAAATTTGGAGCGTCGCATAATGCAATCCGACTGTTCGTGATTCGAAACGGAGCCTGAACAAGTGACGGGAATTCTAAATTTACAACACCGACAAGTTTTACAAAATTTGCTACCTTATTACGCTTTTCAATGAGAAAAAAAATCTCTAAACTGGAATAAAAGAGTAATGAATCAGTCTTAACGGCCGTTTCAAACCTTGCAGAGTCATGACCTTGATGACGCGCAGGTCACTGGTCGCACAAAATCCAACCAATCAGAGTATTCATCAGAGTATCCCAGCGTCCTGTTTGCAGGGCGGGGGGTACGAGCGAAATTTCACTCGTACCCCCACCCTGCAAGCTAATTATCAACCTCAAACACTAAGGGCTAAATATGAAATTTATGGATGATTTTGGTGGTGATTCTCCAGAAAAATCCATTGCCATGACTGTTGTGCATGTTTTCTGTACGAATTACGAATACCCATGAAGCGTCGCATGATCACAATAGATTTTCAAAATCACTCCACCCGGGGGTCGTCTGCATGTACCTTCATGCAGTGTACATGAGGGATTGGGTACCAAACCGCTTTCAGGTGCACTATTGGTTTCAATTTTTGTCTGGTTCAATGTCGTGGAAAGCATGTTCAATGCACAAGTTAAACACTTCTACGGTAGGGCCCTACCCCCTTTATTGATATGTTTAGGTGAAATAGATGTCTGTGACGTATAGGTTTGCAACGAAAGCCTGTTATCAGAAGTTCTGATTCAGAACCATGATTATTTATAAGAAACATCAAGTAGCGAAAGTAAATGACTTATCAGGTTTAAGTCAATTGACAAGCTAGAATACGCATTTTGACCACCGATTGTTTTTTCCTGTTTCAAAATAAGTAAAAAATAAGGCTTAAACATGTCTTAGACTAAACATTGTTAAAACTTCATAAGCACCTTTTTTCCCCTCCCAATAACAATATTATTCGCAACATTCATCCTTCATGCCTTGATCGCTTGCCAATGTGACGACTGGAAAAGGAGTGGCCTTGACTTGACTGGAGACAAGAATTCTGTCTCAAGCCAAACAAACAAACAACGACCCTTGGTAATCTTTTGCTTGCAGCTAGCTGAGGTCATTGACATTGCGTTTTATTCAATCCAACATGATTTTAACAAAAACGGCTACACTTTTAAAAGAGTTAAACTTCAGAACCAAACAAGAACAAGACTTTAATTTATAGTCCGACATGCCCAAATTTCAGAAAATTTATGAGTTTGACTCAAACGTCTTGTCTTGATTTCCAGGTGATGTGCACACCTGGCTGGTCAGGTGACTTCTGTCAGGTGAAGTACGTCGCTTGTCAAGACAACCCCTGCTTCCTTGGAGTGGCGTGTTTTGATGATGACCCACCGTCTTTGAATTTCACTTGCGGATCTTGTCCTGAAGGAACGGAGGGAGACAGCAAGTCCTGCATTGGTAGGCTGAGGATTTATTGATCTCACTCTGTAAGAACTTCATCTGAGCATGCTTATATGGCCTCTCATAAACTCATCGAAAACTCCCCCCCCCCCCTTACATGTGGATAACATAACGTGAGCCTCCCCATGCAGTCTCTCTGCATGTTTCAGCCTCAAAACTAAATTTAAAAATCTCATTGATGAATGAAGGTTTTTTATAGTCAACCGTTAGATCATTCCCAGTGGTTTAGTTAAGTCATCACAAGTCTATCACAATTGAGAACACAATTCATCTAGTCAAGTCACAAGCTATTCAAATGAACGGTGACAAAGACATTGCTTTGTTATTGTTCATTCCCTGATGTGAAGATACTTGTGACCTGTCGCAAGTTCCTCGACTACGACACAGCCTAAATCTCCTTTATCTAACCCTGTTGTACTTTCTTTTTCAGACCGACGTAGTTTTGCTCTTAGTCTTACTGTCGTGATCACATTGTTGACTGAGACATACCGGCCAGTGTACATCAATCCGTGGTCTTCTGCATTCAGAGCCAAAGCAGCCCTTTATAAACGACTGGTAAGTTGCTTTCTTCAATAAGAAAGACAGTAAAAGTATACGACAATGAACCATACTATAAAACAGAATTGCAACGGAGTCAGTCACAGAGAATTGTATTGAATCAACGACTAGTCATCCTGTCTCAAGTGACGTCACAGACTATTCAATTCAGCTATAGGAAAGACATTCCTTTGTCATTGTTCATCCCTACACGTGACTTTGACTTGTGACTGACTCAGTTATAATGCTGGACAAAGTTCACATGATGAATTTGTTGATTTATTGTCATTCATGCCATTTCTATCAGGCTGAGTTGTGGTTGGGAGATGACCGAGCAACCGATGATGTGACATCAGCAGACTATGTTTGCCTCAGACCTCATGGCTACCATGGTGTTGTGGTACCCAGTTTCACCACCAAGAACTGACGTAGGCTTACAGAGAGAGTCTTAGACCGTTGAAAGATGTTGACGTAATGATACCCACCGACCGCCAAACACTAGAAATCAATGGTAAGGTTTCAGTTCTGTTGGTTTACTTCAGGGTGTCACCAAAAAAACCACCTAAAATTGCCTTTCATTTTCAGCTGTTTAAAACTAACATTGCAAATATTGATACAAATTTGACAAGAATAGATCAGTTACCTATTCAACTATAAACAAATCTGTCTAGTTGGAAAGAGTTACGGCCAATTGAAAACATGTGCCGCTTTTTCACTGTGTCCACAATGAGTGATATTTAAAAGTAGTGGGCAGACCTCTCAGAACAGTAAACATCCAATAAACAAAACAATTCTTTTCAAACTGACATTTCTTCTACAAAGAAAAAAAAATGAACCATGAACCTTGTTCCAAAAAAAAAAAGGAACCAAATAATTGAAGAAAATAAAACAATTACCGAAAGCAAAATACCCTCACCCCAAATCCATTTCATTTCCTCTGACAATTGATACCTTGGACAAAATGTAAAAGCGGCACTGTCTTTTTCTTGAATTGGCTTTAACTCAATAAATATTTAATACCGGATGGGAAAAATGTCGCTGTTTTGTTGTCAAATACATGTATGCATCAAGATTTGCAATCTATTTTTTTAAACTGTGAAAAGGAGGGTGTTTTGAGGGTTACAGTTTTTTGGGGGGACACCCTGTCAGAGAGATTTGAGCACGAATAAATTGAACAATATTTGAGGATAATTCCATTACAATCAGCCAATTCACTACTTATTCATGCTTTTCATTACTAGTCGGTCAAACGCTAAAGGGGATGAAAAATATCAAAGAAATTCCTTTGCCCAATTTATCAAAACAACTCCATCACAAGTCCATCACAAGTCCATCACAAGTCCATCACAGTCAACAGCAAGTCCATCACAAGTCCATCACAAGTCCATCACAAGTCCATCACAAGTCCATCACAAGGCCATCACAAGGCCATCACAAGTCCCTTACAGTCAATAGCAAGTCCATCACAAGTCCATCACAAGTCCATCACAAGGCCATCACAAGGCCATCACAAGTCCCTTACAGTCAATAGCAAGTCCATCACAAGTCCATTACAAGTCCATCACAACTCCATCACAAGTCCCTCACAGTCAGTAAGAAGGCCATCACAACTCCATCCCAAATAGTTGTTGACTTGACTGGAGACTCATGGCTTGTGATTGACTTGTGAGGACCTGTTATGGATTGGACTACAACACAGAGTATTGAGACAGTTTTTCAAGCAATATTCCAAACCCATCGTGGTTTTAAATTCAACTTGTACGTTGTGTATGTGCCATCCAGGGTGTATCTGGTATTTTTTGTTCACGAAAGTGGAGGGGAAAATTTTCCTTGATTATCTGTAATGAGGTCACGCTATGATGTGTGATTTCTTTTGTTCATAAGTCAATCACAATTCCTCCCGTCCCAAGTTAAGTCACAAATTTGTCAAATTTTTTGTGTGACATAAGCATTTCTTTGTAATTTGTCTTCCCCTTTGACTCTTGACTGATGACTTGTCATAGATACAACTCATTAGTGCAACCACTCATTTACTCTGATCTTGGGGAAAATAATGCATGAATTTTATTCTTTTTGTTGTTGTCAGGGTTGGCAAGCAAGCATGATTTCATCAGACTGTACACATCTTGCCCGGAACAGATGGATTTTACCAAAATTAAGTAAGGCTTTGAAAATGTAAGTTTAGGGAGCCCTCTCTTGACTGATTTGACATTTTTTAAATGAAAGTTAAGAGCGCCCCCTGTTGACTCTTCAGGTTTTTCAAATGTAAAGTTTAGGGTGCCCTCTGTTGACTTAAATTTTTGTTTTTCATTTCATATAAGATCGCCCTCTTTTGACTTGTAAGATTTTTCAAATGTAAATTTAGATTAGGGCGCCCTCTGTTGATTTGAACTTTTGTTTTGAATTTGAAGAGCACCCTCTGTTGACTCATCCTTTTAAAAAAAATTAATTTATTTTTTAATTTTTTTTTGGGGGGGGGGGGGTTCTTTTTTTATAGTTCCTCAGTCAACTGTCGCTTTGTTTTCATCATACATACAAAGACCTAAAGATGCCCCATTCTTTGTTTCTCCAGAAAGGAAATGCATTGAATTTTCAATTCTTTGGGGTTATGTTGATGTTTATTAACAAAATGGCAATCAACCAAAGGGACATTATATCCAACACATGATATAACAAATATGTATATTTATAAGAGATGGTCTAATCTATATTTAATATGTATTGTATATACAATCACATACTTTATCTATTAGAATAATGAACAGATGCTCTTTATGGGCCCATGCAATGAATTTTTTTTGATGCAGTCCTTGGAAAATGCACATTTGTGTCTCATTTATCACTATTTTTTTATTTTTGTTTTTTGTTGTTTTGCCATTTTCAAGATATCTTTAATAGTGCCTTTTTAGTTTTTTTGTTAATACACATTTCCATATTCATGAGTAAATGTGTGATGTCATTGCGGATCGTCATTGCGCAGATCCGGAAGGGGGGGGGGGACCCTCCAGCTCTGTCTCAAGTTTGTTGTTTTCATAAATATACATTAAAAATTATGTGAACCCCCCCCCCCCCCCTGCCCCTGATTTGTAAGGGGGGGGGGGGCCTCCATCAGCAAAAAATGCTGCAAATGTAGACAAGTTTTGTTCTCCGGACACATGGCCTCTTTAAAATCAAAAGGGTGGGGGGGGGGGGGGGGGGGGGGGGGGCTCATACCACACTTTCAAGAGGGCGCTGTTCAAATCTGACGATTATCAACACTGCAGTGTTATATCAGAATAGTACAGAAATAACCCCATTACCCAGCTGGCTCTGACCGAATTTTGTGCACATTACTAGTACAAATACAGTTGTCATAATTTTGTTCGGGTGTCAGAGCAAGGTTGGGGGGGGGGGGTTTCACATTGAACAATTGAAAAATGAAACAGAACGGGGGGGGGGGGGGGGGGACCCAAACATTATCTCCATCCTATTGAACAATTAAGATACAGTACAATTCCTTTTGTGAAACACGTACCATGCAAAACCTTAAAGGGCCCTGAAGTAAATTGTTTTCAAGGAACATATTGTGTGCAAATTTCCACTCTTAAAATGAATGAAAACTATTTCACATCCCTTTTCGGTTAATTTAATTGAAAAGTGCACTTCTTTACACGTCATTAACAATTTGCATGCCTTTCCGGACAACTGAGGGCGCTGTTGATGTGATGTCATATCATTTCAGGAAGATAATGTTCAGTTAAACATTAGTCGTGAATTGTGAACCCAAAAATTGTTCCATTTAAAACAAAGAGATAATGTCTGGGAAATCACCCTTTTGGTAAAATTCCGATAACATTCCAATTGAGGCATTTTAAAATCTTGAATTGTTCAACCTTTGAAGTTTTATTTTCCAGCTTTTTTCTGCAGTATTTTCTCGAAATTGGTTTTCCTTAAAAAAAGAAGAAGATGATTTGCCCCTAAATCGTCAATAGATTGGGTGTTTAAATATTGATTTACGCTCCTCTTTACCTCAAAAGAAATTTCTGCATTGTTTGGAGAAATTGAGGAATATATAAAGAGATAAACAGTTTGAGGCGTTTTGTTAAATTGCTCAAATTATTAATTAGACCAAACTTTGCCAAAATGAGAAAGTAACAAGGACGAACAAGATTGACATGTGGGATTGAACGGGAAAAAAATCGAACGTCCATCGATTCTTAAGGAATTTTCCTTTAAATATTAAACGGCAGGAGCGTAAATGGGGGGTGGGGGGGGGGGGAATACCCCCCCCCCTTTTCGTGTTGAGATACCAAAAATGGCGTAATTTTCGAACTTCTTAAGCAAAATTTATTTAATAGAGTACTGAAATTGAAAGGGAAAATAAGTACACAAGCTTTAAATGCGCCGTTTTGATGTAAGGTTAATTGGCGTAGTTATACATGTACATAAGATGTACATCTGTGTCATGAACAGCGCCCCTAGTGTCATGTGGTGTCCAGCAAGCCCCCCCCCCCCCCTCCCGGGAAATTTGTGATTTTAGTCATCCTCCACCCCCTCCCCCCACCCCCAGTCACCGGCACAGATCTACGCCACTGTTAAACAGAAATAGTATTTGTCTTTAAACCTGCATAGAATAATAAATTAAAAAGTTGTTATAGGCAATAGGTATAGTGAAATAAACTTGTTCACGGAAAATGAAAGCAATACTATTATACTACCCTACCCGCGATCCACTTTTAACAGAGTTGTTCCGTGCGAGTAAAGAAATTGTTTTGATAAAGCAATCAAATTAGCAAATAATTTTTTTCATGTAAAAGGTGACAACTTTTCTCAGCATTAATTGTAATTATTACATTACCAAAAATTAGCCGAACAACAATCATTACACAATTACGAGATCGTCAAACTATGAATTATGTCAGATTGCAATAATTTAAATGGCATTATAAAGCCAATTATCGAATTATAATTAGAGAATTATCGCTTTCCATTCTTGACTAATTCGACATTCCATAACACGTCAATAACAATGTAATTTTAAAAATAGTTCAAGCCATAATTCCCCTATTTATCTCCGTTTTTTAACCGTAGTACCACCACAATACTACATTAACGCCCATTTTCGACCGTCCAGGTACCCTCCTACACTTTTTCACCGCCTTGCCTCGGAAATCGAGATAATCTACTTATAACTGTTGTTAAATCTCTTAGTCAGATGGCCTAGCGGTATAAGACACGTAGCGGGATTCGAACCCGTGCCCGGGCGCTCCAAAGGCGTAGCCTTTGGAGCGCCCGGGCACGGGTTCGAATCCCGCACATGTTTTGACTTAACCAAATTTAAGTCAAAAATATCTTTAAATATTTTGTTTTGGTGCTCAAAATTCCTCCTTAAGCAACGAAAAAGAGTAAATATCATAACTAAAACTTAAATGTTATAAATTAGACGGTGATTACAATTTATTTTATTGGTTTGCAATTAAAAAAGACATTTAACGAGGAATAATAATTGGATATAGTTATTTTTTTATAGATAGTTTGTGTCATTGCTTTAAGTTATTAAGGCCTCAGTATTGTTGTGGAATACGACCAAACAAATTATGGGGATTATTAGATATTTTGTAATGTATTATTTAATAGGAGATCGAGAAAGACTACAGAACATGCATATGCAATCGGTTAAAAACCTCATACCCATGTATTCATTTAATATTGTATTTATTTAAACGAAAATTGTTCTCTTGTTTTTATCTATCATTTAAGTAAAAGTCGCATGGAATAATAGATAAGGAAGTATTGTATTGAGACATGTGAACCCGTATGTATTTTGGTGTTCAATAATTTTGGAGGAATAATTGGATATAGTTATTTTAAATAGATATTTTGTAACATTGCTCTAAGTTATCAAGACCTCAGTATTGTTGTCAAGTAAGAACAAACAAAATGTGAGGATTAGATGTTCTTTTATTGTATTATTTAATTGAAGATCGACAAAGACTACAGAACGTCCATATGCCATTGGTTCAACCTTCATAGTTATCAAAAAGTATTCATTTAAACAGATACACCAAAACAAAAGATTGTTAAAGATTGTTCTCTTGTTTTTATCCCTCATTAAGTGAAAGCTGCATGAAACAATAAATAGGGAATTAAAGCTGAATGAAATAATAAATGTGCTTAGAGTACGTAGAGATGACTGTTCTTAAATTTAATTTTTGTCAATGTACCAGGGGAATAATGAATACATGCACATGTATATTATCATTGCATTCATCGTTTGTTTTTCTGTGTGAATGTGAATAAAATCTGCCTCAGTAATATAAACTTGTGTGTTGTGTTAGTTATTTCACTTGGAAAATAAGGGTTAATATGGTTTGCACCCCCCTTCCACACACACACAAATTAGTGTAAACATAATAGGAAAGACTATAAATATGTTACTACAACCATTAACTGTTGTGTTGCACGTGGTTTAAGCGCCTGCTTTATGAGTATGGAGCGCCTCTATCACAGACGGTCACTTCACACTAAAATTTCTAAACAATGGTAGTTTTGGGCGAATTCTGCTCTAGAACAATGAGAACGAGCCTGGAGGATAAACTTGCCGTTTTCAATAGGAATATCTAGCGCCCTCTATCGACGTCCTTTAGGGGCAATCAATTACATGTCGCCCGTAGCGGAATTTATACCTCTAGGGGCGACATACGGTCGCCCGCAGCGGTATGTACCTCTAGGGGCGACAATAACGGGCGCCCTCAGCGGTATGTACCTCTAGGGGCGACAATAACGGTCGCCCGCAGCGGTATTTATACCTCTAGGGGCGACAATAACGGGCGCCCTCAGCGGTATGTACCTCTAGGGGCGACAATAACGGGCGCCCTCAGCGGTATGTACCTCTAGGGGCGACATACGGTCACCCGCAGCGGTATTTATACCTCTAGGGGCGACAATAACGGTCGCCCGCAGCGGTATTTATACCTCTAGGGGCGACAATAAAGGTCGCCCGCAGCGGTATGTACCTCTGGGGGCGACATACGGTCGCCCGCAGCGGTATGTACCTCTAGGGGCGACAATAACGGGCGCCCTCAGCGGTATGTACCTCTAGGGGCGACAATAACGGTCGCCCGCAGCGGTTTTTATACCTCTAGGGGCGACAATAAAGGTCGCCCGCAGCGGTATGTACCTCTGGGGGCGACATACGGTCGCCCGCAGCGGTATTTATACCTCTAGGGGCGACATACGGTCGCCCGCAGCGGTATTTACCTCTAGGGGCGACAATAATGGTCGCCTGCAGCGGTTTTAATATCTCTAGGGGCGACATACGGTCGCCCGCAGCGGTATGTACCTCTAGGGGCGACAATAACGGGCGCCCTCAGCGGTATGTACCTCTAGGGGCAACAATAACGGTCGCCCGCAGCGGAATTTATACACGCAGTTTTAAAAAGGAATATTTGGCGCCCTCTATTGACGGCTCAGTTTTGCCATAATTAAAGTCCAAAACAGGACCGTAAAGAGTGTCTAGCGCCCTCTGTTGACACCTACCAAATATTTGCAGTTTTAAAAAGGAATATTTGGCGCCCTCTATTGACGGCTCAGTTTTGCCATAATTAAAGTCCAAAACAGGACCGTAAAGAGTGTCTAGCGCCCTCTGTTGACACCTACCAAATATTTAACATATTGGGTGTTTGAATACCGATTGATTTTCTTCTTACCCCCAAAAGGAATATCTGCCTTGTTTGGTGAAATGTCAATTTTTTGCCTCAAAAAAAGGGAAGGTTTTTGCACCCCAAACCCCCCAAAATGTTTGCCAAATACAAATCAAATTGCTTGCAACTAGGTACCTAGCAGATCCTAGAATTCGGATGATGATTGTCACTTAAGTTTAGGAATCTGTAGATAGATTGACTGTCCTGATGTCTCCAAAGAAAATTCTCCTCTGTTTAGTAAACAGTTAATTTTAATTTTGGGCAAATTTATTTCAAATATACTTATTTTCGTACACCCTGTAATCACATGTTAGCACTACCAAAATACATTTGTTTTTAATCAAATATAAATATATAAAAATATCAAAATACAATGTTTTACATTTTATGTGAAAGACAGGTTACATTAATTAAGTGCATCATGATTCTTATTAACAGCAAACAATTATTCTATTTCATTTGCAAATGACAAATAAAAATATTTCGGAATGAAATTTGCTAGTTGAAATATGATTAACATTTGCAAATTTACTGCGCTTAAAATTTTTTAACGATGATAGCTGCCTTAGTTTTGGAAAGTCTTTAAAGTATTTAACAACACTTGCAATCTTAAAATTTAAGATAAATATTTATGCATGGACATTTTGTTTAAAAATTAGAAAAAGTAGTTTGCCATTTTGAACTGTTACCTGATCTTTTTTTCCTAGCACCAAATGGAAACAGGAAATGCCAAGAAAAGAAAATGGTGCATTTCCTATTGAATTGCAAATTGAAAAAGGTGACATTATTTTATTGCTGTAACTTTTTATTGCCCCCCAAAAAATTGAAGGATGATGGCCATTTTTTTTGTTAAACTTAATTTGTTTTTTTTGAGGGGGCATGTATTTGTAACAGATGAGATAACATTTGAATCAACTGTTCATTCTGTGTTGTAAGGGCTGCACGACATGGCAAGACTGCCCTGCTGACCAACTAACAAAAACAAAAAAAACTGTTAAAATAATGCATAACAATGTCCGCAAAAACTAGGGTGGGGGCACAGAAATATAAATTCTTATTTTTTTTTTCAATTACAAAATATAGATTCTGCATAATTTTCTGGGTTGGGTGAGGTTATAGGAAACACAAGTATTTCTTTCTTGGCCTGATATAAATAAGGCCATATAATATAGATTATTAGTTTACTGTCGTCAATTTGGACAATCCTATCAATTGTTATACAACAGTTCTCTTTTTCTCCTGCCATTATTCCTCAAATCTCTGTGCATCTTTTTTAAAACCTTTAACCTACAAAATCCACCACTGTGCAATCAAGCTCATGCAAAGAACTTGGAACTACAGGCTAAACCTTCAAACTCCCACAAACTCCTGCAAAATCCCACAAAATCCCACAAAATCCTACACAATCACACAAAATCCTACAAAATCCTCCCCAAATAACAAAGTGCATTATGGACGATATGGGAGGGAAATGGAACTGTCCTGGGACAGATTATCTTAACGATAACTGAGAATGAGTCACCCTCAATATCCTCCACAATCCACTTTCCAATTTGTTTTTCTTCTAAAGAGCCCATGTAATGGAATTCTATTTAAATACGTTCCTTGACAATGTAACTTTGTGTGCCATTTGACTTTATTTTTGGGTACAGCCCATTTTGGGTACAGTTTTGGTTTTTAAGCTTTTGCAAATTATATTCATTAGCAAAACTGTGAAGTCATTCAAGGCAAAAATGTCAGTGTTGCATCTGGTACAAATGCCTCCAGATGTTGATTTTTTTGGTGTGATTACTTTTCTGTTTGAGGTGATTCATTGCTGTGTCGGTAGATGACAGTAAGAAGTTTGTGCCCAGAGTGACATAACTGCAACAGCGCCCTCAGTCGTCCGAAAAAGCATGAAACAAATGATTTCAACAAGTGCACTTTGCAAATATTCTAACCAAAAAGGTGGTCGCATAGTTGTTACTGTGTGAAACTGTATACATTTCAGAGGAACAGCCATTTAAAGCAAAGATGCTCCAGTGTAAAATTCATTTCATGGACCCTTTCAAGAGTTTATTGGTTACAGGACTGCACAGCTAAACATTTACCACTCACAGAAAACCCCTGGCAAACTCCACAAAATCCTGCTCTGCTTTTTTCCCGACGTCGAAGAAATCAAAGACGATGTTCAGCATTCCGTGGAAACCGCCCTCGTAGTTGACCCAGCGTACAGGGACTCGCGCCTCTTCGAGCCTGCGGGCATAAAACACGCCGTCGTCGCGTAGAGAGTCGTAGTTTCCCGTGACCACGTACGCCATCGGTAGTCCCTCCATGTTCTCTGCCATGACGGGGCTCACGCGGGGATCCTCAAACAAGTGGCCGTATTTGTCCCACATCGCGGGATCGCCAGGTCTCTCCGTGGTGTCCTCGTAACCATTACGCAAGTTCTCGGGGACAAGATCGTCCGCAACGTGGCTCAGGTACCGGGGATTTTTCCGGCGGTACTCCGTTGTGACGACGTTGTTGGAAACAACCCATTCGATAAAAGCCGGGCGTTCGGGACTCTTGCCGAAGAGATATGTGGATAAGTAAGCAACGGCCTCGCGGGTTGTCAGCATGCCACCGCGCGTGTTAAAAACTTTGTTGTACATGACATGGGATGGTGAACCTGTGTTTATAAAGAAAAAAAAAATTTAAAAGTTAACAACCAATTCTTTACTTTGGTTTTGAATTAAACTTGACCTTTTACATTTGGGGAATAAAAAGAGATGTAAAAATGATGCTCGTGACTTAAGATGACATTTTTTTAATTCAAAAGATTCTTCAAAAAAAAGGGTACTATGACCAGTTGAGTTGGTATTCTGGTGTCCACTAAAATTATTCAACAGAAAATGAAAACCAACTACTGCATTGAAGGACCCATGCAATGTAACTTTTTTTTAAATTCAATCCTTGAAAATAATGCACCTTCGTGTCCCGTTTATTTTTATTTTCAATTTTCATTTTGTCAATTTTAAGGGTCTTATGGTGCCTTTTTTGTTTCAATGCTAATGTGAATTTCCATATTCATGAGCAAATCTGTGATGTCATTCTGGGCTGAAACCTCAATGTTACAGCTATTGCAGCACAGAAAGTTGCTAGAATTTTGGATATTTTGCTGTCGTACATTTTTTAGTCGTGGTGATTCGTTATGTCAGTAAATTGCAGTTAGCCAATGAGCAAGCTTTCATCACAAATGTTTCAACGAGCAAATTTTGGTTCACAATTTGGACAGAAAACCCCTAAGCTGAACAGTGTTTTCCTGAAATGACATCATAGCAACAGCGTGCTTATAGTCATCTGGAAAAGCATGGACATTTTTAAATGTGTAAAGAAGTGCACTTTTTAATAACACTAACCAAACAAGGTTATAAAATAGCTTTCATACATTTAAGAGGAGAACAAAGTTGCACAAAATGTGTTCTAAGAAAAATTCATCGCATGGCCCCTTTAAAAGGTAGAGGATAAAGTCTGGGTCACTCGCATACTTAAAAGGTCACTGATGCACTGGAGCATTGACCAATGAAAAACTTCTACTTGGCTTTTGAATATGTATGAAGGGTATAAACACAATTTCACTTACTTAGATTGAAAAACTGCATGGCAGGGTAGAAATGGGCGTGTAGTTTAGGGTCTGGAACAGATGGATCGTCGTGAATCTTCTTGACTACTCCAGCGGTAAGCTGACTGCCAGCGCTGTCGCCAGCGACCGCAATGCGATGCGGGTCGACGTTGATCGTCGGACCGTTCAGTAGGAGCCACTTGGTGGCCGTGACACAATCGTCGTAGGCGGCGGGGAATAAATGGACCGGAGCAAGTCTGTAACTGAAGAGTAAAATAAAATGTATCAAAAATTATAAAATATTGTGCAGAAAACTACTGCTGTTGGCCACTGGAATCTATCGCAAGTTACGGTATTTTTTTGGAAAAGTCCACCGCAAATATAATCGCAAGGCAAATCAAAAGACCATCACAATTGACCTATCGCGGTAGAAACGCGCTAGAATCACGTCACACAGCTTGTGAAATATTGACCAATTACATGATATACAAATGGACGCAGAACGCGCAAAATCTGAGACAACAAAACTTAGTGTACAAAAGCGCCGTAGGATTGTCTAAGGGGCGTGGCTAACTCGCAAATGGGGATAGGTCAATTGTGGTCCTCAGTTGTCAATCATGAGTCCTCACAAATCCACCACTAGTCCTCACTAGTCAACCGCTAGTCGATTCAAAAGTATTTTACCTGACAATTATAAGCCTATCATGAAAAACATAAGTAACAGGTTTGAACAATGACAAAGGAATGCTCATTGTCATAGTTCATTGGATATACTTTTCGACTAGTCCAGAGATAGACTGAAGAACTTGTGCTTTTCTTGCAAGAACTTGTGACATATGTGATAACTTGACTGCATCGCTGTGTTCGTTTACTAAAAATCTGAACGTGATTATCATCAGTTTCTAGATGTTGTCTAGTGAATTTAAGACAAATATGCAACCACTACCTCCGCAATATTTTGGTTACCACAGCTTAAAATTGGACACCATGTTTTCAAGTACACGCATTCGTAGACAGTGGATGTTTTGAAAAACATAGTTGGTGTATAATTCTGTTGGATTAAAGGTCAAAAGTGAAATGGCTTACTTCTCCAAAAGCAAGGACTGACACACGTTAACACAGATTAGACTAAAATGACAAGCCAAAATAAATGGACTAAAACTTACTCAACAGACACGACGACAAATTGGAGGGACTCGCACAAACGTCTTGTAAATGGATGGAATGATGCTATTAAAAGTAAAAACAAAACAAAAATTTCCATTAATTAATTACCTCCCGAAGTCTACAAAGCCATTCCAACCGTCAAAATAATTAGACCAACTGGTTTTGGACAGTTAAGAGCTGCCTGCTTAAAGCCAGATTAACTGGCTGTGACTGTTTATGTACCTTGATACATCTATGGGCAATTCACGCATTAGGAAAGAAAGCGTAATGTCCTTGACAGAGTCAATAGACCTAAGACATAATGACGTCACGTTTTGTTTACATGTGCGCTTTCCTATGGGGGCCAGGTGGGGACGCAAGCCAATCAAATTAACGATTCAGAGAAATGATCCCAAACTCCAAGTCCGTAATCTCCTTGACCATTACTAGGAGATGGATGTATAAGATTTGAGAAGAACATTGTGAGGTTTATTCATTGAACAAGTTAAAAGCTCTATCACGGACAGTGGCAGGGGGTGCGGAAGGCCTGAAGTATCTGCAATGGTAGGAATCGAACCACCAACCTGAGCTTCCGTAGACGAAACCTCCGCCATGGAAGTAGATCAGCGCAGGCAAGAGCCCTGGCTCGCGGGGAAACTTGGGCCGGTGGACGCGGACGGGAACGCCGTCGAATTCCATCAACGTCGTCGCGACGTGTTTGTCATCCATGACGCACTGAGGCAGCCACCAGTCGGTGAAGCCAGCCATGTTCTCCTCAAGCGTCTTGCCGAAGACCCGGAAGAACGTCAAGAACCAGGACTGTTGAAAAGAAAAACGTATACATTTTATTTTTTTTTTTTTTTTGATAACCATCGAGTGTGCTGGGGTAGGCTGGCAAATTGTGGAGCGCCGTGGTCAAATTCCATCTTACGAATAGTTTGGTTGGGGAACATGGTGCTTGTGTTCTTGGGCAAGACACTTTACGCCATTTAAAATTGATTTTTAGGTTATCATCACTTAGATTGAAAAAAAAAAATCAGTAGGGAGGGGTATTTATATTTTTTATAAATCTCAATCTGTTAACGGGTCTTATTTTGAAGACATGCAGTACTCACCTAAAAAAGAAGGGACAATTTTAAGTCCTTTATATCACTACTTGAAAAGGGGAAATGCCGGGATAATGCCGCATGCATTTTATGCGTCATGCAAAGAAAAATCTGCTTAATCATGTTGGGAAAAACGGAGTTGCTTGACAATTTGTAAGAAATTTGTCTGAAAAAATACATGTTATTGGAGAAAATATACACTATTGGAGAAAACATACACTTTACAGAAAAAAAAAATGTATAAAAAACATTGGGGCGGACGTGAAAATCAGGGCAGGAGATAACGAAAACCTAAACATCAATTTTAAATGGCCTTTCTACATTTGCCTCTCTCCACCAAGAGTATAAACAGGTGCTTGTGACAGTAGAGACCAGATTGCGCTGACCTCAATTGCTGCAGGGAAAAAATTGTTCCATGGCCTGATGAACAGGGGTAATAATTGTGAATACCTTGGAGACCAGAAAGTCCCACTAAACACATCATTATTACTAATTTATAATTCAACACGTCACTACTTGCCAGCCTTCCTCCATAAAATAAGAAAGAGAAGTTGCGACACCTGCACCAGCAAGCCGGCGGTCGCAAGTTCGAATCCTGTTGAAGCTTTGTACTCACAAGAGTGCGGTTGACTTTGAAAATGATGAACACCAGACGAAAGGTCCATTTCTGGCTGATAGCCGGCGGTACCGGGGTGTAGAGGTGGTACCACAAGAATCCCAATAGACAGGCGAAGGCAGCCAGGCAGACCACTAGCACTATGGTGTCCATCGCTGATCTAAAAGAATAAAGTACCAGTATTTCACTGAATGAATTTGAAATTTGGCAACAAAGAAGTTTGAAATTTGGCAACAAAGAAGTTTGGCAACACGGATGTGGAAAGTCGGGGTAAATGTCGAAGTGCGCCACGTTAGGGAACACCACTATAATTATGAGTGTGCTGTATGGGGGTGATGGTTTAACTCCACCTGGCTTGAGGTTGAATGAAAAGTAATTCCGTGTCTCGTTTTGTTCTTGTCAAAATAATTCTGGCATGAACTGGTTAAAAATGGCAAAATAAAAATTAAAAATTTTTTTGGACGCAAAGGTGCATTTATGAACGGAACTTGCAATTAGGTGTCCTAAACTACACAATTACCAATAAAATGGCAAAATATATTGAAAATACACAACTTAAAAAAAAACTTAAGGAGTTAAGAAGTAAAAAAAGGAGGAAAAAAGAAGGCGCCGGCAGGCGGGAAAAAAGGAAGAGGGTGGACATGAGAAACTGGTTAATGGAAAAAATGTTGATTCAATAATTCATCAAAAGTTGAAAAGAAAGCACAAACCCTAGTACTAAAGTATAACTTAGCATTGGCAACTTTCCGCTTCCGCCACCACCGCATGACCACGCCCACCCAAATTGTGACAGTGTGACAGCTCGACAGTGACGCTAGACATAAGACAACCGCGGCATACTGCACAGTCTTAGAACGCAACAAAAACACTGAAAAAAGTGGTAAAGGCCTTACCTCTAATCCTGACAATCTGGACATCTAAAATACGCCCCTTTCTGGCCGCTTACATTTCCCTATTCCAAGAAATTACCCCCTTTTTCCCACGGCCAAAGTTCTGGTTTCCGTAACTTGTAACTTCTCCACCAGACTGCTACCCGGATTTCCTTCGTATTTGTGTTTGATTCATGTGAATGAAAAAGGGTACCATACACAGTGCGCCACAATTGGAAGAAGTCTGGGTTTCACGCCGTAATTCGCGCTTCAGGTCAATTCTTTTCGAGACTGGTACCCTTACAATGGTCATTGTGTAAACCGGAAAAACAAGTTGATCAGCCGATCAGCAGATGTGACATCGCATTTGTTCAAATTGTTGCACAACACGTAGGTAAAAACTATTTATATATTCCATGGCACCAGTAATTTGAGTTCATTTCGAAGGGGATCATGTTATAGCAAGGACTGATTTTCCATTCGTAAAGAAAGTAGGGCCTATTCCGAATTCAGTTCATCATCATTCATTGACATTGTGATTTGTGTTGTGAATGACAATAGGACCTAGGTAGGCCCCCCCTTAATTTATGCTTGTTTTTTTTTTTTTTTTTTTTTCGTGATCGATAGAAAAGTTAAAAATACTGACAGAAACTGTCAGACTGTAAAAAAAGGACCAAATATTTTTTGGACCTAATTATTACCACTGCATAGCCATAGGCCTATATAAATACATAAAGTCATAATGACGTCACGCTTTGTTTACACATGCACTTTCCTATGGGAGCCAGGTAAGGACGATTGGCTGGCGTCCATACATGTCATAGGAAAACGCTAGTCCGAAAATTTGGGACTCTCATCAATACTGTGTATGAGAGTCCCAAAACACACATGTAAACAAAGCATGACGTCAATTTATGTCTTTAGAATAGAGTAATTTCTTAAACTAGATTTTATTTTAAAGGGAATATACAACATTTGCAAACATCGAAAAATAAAACTACCAAGTTTTTGCGAAATACCTTAATAGGATGTTGGTAAATGACAGTCTAAAGCATCCTGTAAAATTATGGCACCTGGTATACTGTCATTTTCAAGAAAAGTGGTATTTTTGTATCAATTTCCAACGCTGATCGGCCGATCAGCGTTGGAAACAACTGGCTTTTTTTTCAAATACTGGCCCCAATTGACCATTGCACTTGTTTGCAATCGATTACAAACCTATGAACGGGTACGAGCCAGCTAGACTGGTTCCGTGACCTTACAATTCCCCAATGTATGTAAACAGCTCTGTTTCTTCTTATATGGAGTCAGGGAACCAGACTACAGGAAAATGATCGTTTTTCTTGGTTTTTATAGCATTTTCGAACCCAAAACCTCCAAAAAGTCAGTGTAACTATATTTGCTTTATATTTCCAACCCCCCAATTCCATCCATTTCTGAAAATTACAGCAAAAGCAAATGATGTATATTCCCTTTAATAAACCATATGGTGGACTACAGTAGCTAAACTGCACAACCATGACAACATATCACATGAAAATGAATATTCATATAAATTTCTAATTCACATTAATTTTGAGGTGAATGAAATATACTGAATTTTATTCCAGATTCATCATGAATCGTGTCAGCTGTCCGCACCACCCAGAAGCCAATCTCATCGAAGATTACCACGCGGGGGACATGATCTGCCCACAGTGTGGTCTCGTGGTTGTGGATAGGTAAAGAAATACAGTATTGTAGACGGGATACCAGTGTTGGATCACAAGTCATCAAAAATTACTGACCAACAAAAGCAACATACGTCTGTACATTGTTTATGAAATTATGTCTGTGAAGGGCAAAACCTAATATTGCATTGTAATTGGATGGCATGGGTGACGCAGTGCGTAACACGTTCGCCTCTCACTGCTGTGGCATGGGTTCGATTCCCGGCTCGGGTCACATGTGAGTAGAGTTGGTGTTGATTCTCTCCCGTGCCACGAAGGATGATTAACCCCCAAATTTGATGTTGTTTATCCCATGTTTGTCAGATGCATAGATGTCGGTTCCGAGTGGCGGACATTCAGTAACGACAAAGCCACCAGCGACCCGTCGCGTGTGGGCGCGGCCGAGAACCCCTTGCTTAGCGGCGGGGACCTGTCCACCATCATCGGCAAGCCCTCGGGATCATCCGGCTACGGGGAAAACGGCCAGGCCAAATATCAAAACAGGAAACAGGTAAACAAAACTGTAGTACACCAGACAATTACATCTCAGCCAAGTAAAAACAAAACATTTTCTTGAACATGCCACATTTGATTTGTTATAATTTCTCACCCATTTCACCTTTCCGTACTTCTCCAGGTTAGCAGTTCCGACCGAGCGTTACTGAGCGCGTTCAGAGAAATTTCGCACATGTCTGATCGCATCAACCTACCCAGAACAATAGTGGTAAGTGGCACTACTACTAAAATATACTTGCATTTATAAAGCGCTTGCGTTCACCAGTATGTCAAGGTGCTGCGTCATTATTAGCCTGCTCAATGGGCCATTGAAACATTCCAAAGACCATCTCAGCTCCCTGGGGAGTATACAGCTCGATACTGCCATTTTGACACAAAGCAGCTACAATCAATCACAATTAACCATCTCTGCCCTCACAGGTACCCATTTTACTCCTGGGTGGAGAGAAGCAATGAGTGACAAAGTGCCTTGCCCAAGGGCACACGCACCACAGTCCCAGGCTGAACTCGAACCCACAACCTGCAGAAATACCCGCAGACCACAAATTCAATGCTCCAGACCACGAGGCCACTGAGACAGTAAACTTTAACCTCAGTGGTTTCTGTGAAATTTTTCACAGGATCGCACAAACGGACTTTTCAAGCAGGTCCACGAGCAGCGTAGTCTAAGAGGACGAAGCAACGACGCCATAGCCGCCGCCTGTCTGTACATAGCTTGCCGACAAGAAGGCGTACCCAGGACTTTCAAGGGTAAGGCTTCATCCGAATCTCGCGTCTTGTTATTTTCAATTTTGCTTTACCAATTGCGTAGAAGCGTCCCAGGCTACCAGAACCGCCAACGCAATTTCAAAATCACTGGAGCGTATTTTCCGACTTTTATAGACAATTCCATCAATTGTTTTCTCTTTCTAGAAATCTGCGCCGTGTCCCGTGTTAGTAAGAAAGAAATCGGTCGATGCTTCAAGCTCATTATCCGAGCGATCGAAGCCAACGTCAGCCTTATCAACAGTGGTGATTTTATGGTAAGTGACAAAAACAAAACCATCGAAGAACAAAAAGCAAATTATTCAAATTCAAATTTCCCAGAAAAAAATCTATGATACAAGTCATGAATTGGAGTACCCACTGCTATATCAGATTCGCACCAGCCAACCGAATCCCGCAAGCTGAGTGGTTAGACGTCTCCACTTGTAAGCAGGAGGTCGCAGATTCGAGTCCCACCCAAGCAAACTTGTCAACTTGTTCTTACAATCTCTCGGACAACATCGAGTAAAAAGAAGTTCGTTTAAGGATGAGTCCTGGTCTCAGCATTTACTTCTAGAAATTTACTTGTAGAAAAAACATGTTGGATTTTTGCATCGTCATGATTTGATTGATTTTGGATTTATTTTTTGCAGTCGCGTTTCTGTTCCAACTTGAGTCTACCAACCTCCGTCCAAAAAGCGGCAACCTACGTGGCTAACAAAGCAGTGGAACTGGACCTTGTCCCTGGGTAAGAGGTTGATAGATTTTGGTCGCCATTTTTGAAAATTAGGCTTCATCTACAGCTCTTTAAGGTTACCTTTAATTTACAAAGAAGGGACTCAAGTCTGGATCCCTGACTTCAGCATGCTTATTTGTTGTATCTGTGCAGGCGGAGTCCCATCTCGGTGGCAGCTGCCGCCATCTACATGGCATCTCAGGCATCGAAAGAAAAACGCTCACAGAAAGGTAAAAGTCAACGTTTGTTTTAAACTATTCGTAACCTCTGCACCTTAAACATTTGCTGGAAAATGTTTTTGAAATGGAAATGAATTGTACACAGGAGAATATGTTGGAAATATACATTCCTCTGAAATGTATAGAAACTATGAGACGTCCCTTTTTGGTAAACAATTTTTACGAGGGTCTTTACAATTCCAGTACATGGCTCTTAATACATTTGCCGGAAAAATTGTTTTGAATGATACCGTTTTTTGGTTTTTCTACTTTTTTCCCAAGAAATTGGCGATATTGCAGGCGTGGCAGAAATTACAATAAAGCAGTCGTACCGTCTGATGTTCCCCAAGGCAATGGATCTATTTCCAGAAGACTTCAAGTTCGTCACCAGGGTTGAGGACCTACCTGCGCCATAATGGAACATTCCTTATCCCCCTCCTGTCCCCAGGCCTTCCCCCGCCCACAAATTGGACTTTTTGTGTAACTAGCAAAAAAACAAACGTAGAGCCTTTCCAAAGTACAAGTGCTGAAATGTGTAACGTGTTGTATTTAGTTAATGTGTAGATTTTACAAATGCTGAGTGCAATGGTAAGAATAATTTCAGATGGAATGTTCCATTCCACAAGATGAAAATGGAACATTCCATCCATCACTGTATGAAATTATTCTCTCCACTGCATCTGATTGGTCAGTGCCACCCAAAAGTGTGACCGTCGAATGGAACTTCCATTTTTGTTGTGCGGCCGAGCCGTGCATTAGGATGGTTATTTATTTTAAAAAACTCAAAACTCCCAGACAGATTTCTTCGTGAAGACATAATCCGGGTAGTTTATTTGTTTTGTGATGTAAAAACACAAACAAAAAACCCAAAACCCACAAAGTCTAGTTCTATCGAATACAATTCAACTTTATTAAAGTACAACTGCTTACATCTGAGTAAAATAAAGAGAAATTACTACCTTACGTTTATAACAAAATATTAACCCTCTGATAATACTATTATTTTCTCTCTGTTAAATGTAATTTCTGAACAGTTTGAAAACTGAATGTCACATTTCTTTGTCACGATTGTTTCAATTAAAGTTATATAAATGTTGTACACATCAGGTATGGTCTTTTAAGAATTATATTTTCCCCAGCTTGTCCACTTTCTCTTCCCATAAATATTCCATAATTAATTTTTTTGTTTTAGTATATTGGTCCACGTGAAAATAAGGATTTTTGGCTTAAATTCAGATATTGTTTAATCAATCTAATAATTTAGATTAAAACCAATTTTATGATTAATATATGAACAATCAACTACCACATGATTTTCATCAAATTCAATTCCATTTTTCCTCTAGTGCCTTATAAACAAGGCAACAAAAATATCTTTAAAACAGGTATTTTACACTTTAAGACCACCATATTTACTTTCTGGGTAACACAACTTTTTTATAACAGTACTACAACACACTATATAGTTTATTTTTACAACAAAAATCAAAACAAAAACAGCACATTGAAGAGCTGAAAACCAACCAAAAATTTACAAAGAGCACTACTGCCATTTAAAACTAGGCCCTTTCCAAAAAAAAGTAGAAGTTCACAGTTTATCAAGCACTATTTTGTCTTCAAAAGAAAATCACCAACTGCAACGGACGATACAATTTTAAAATTTTAGTCATTTCATGACGGGAATGCTTATTCTAGGAAAATAACTCCAAAAAGTACTGTAAAATATATGGCTTTAAAAGCCTGTTTTGTGTCCTTATTTGGGGACATGAGCTGCTCATTTTTGTTGTTAATCATGCAAGAATACTGTTTAAATATTTCGACAAAATTTCAGGAACAACTTCTAGAGTCTTTACATATTACAGCAAAATTTCTCTAACTCGATATAGAATTGGCAGAACTGCATTCCATGCGCTAGTTTTGAGTTTCATCCCGCCGAAAAATAGATTCGTTTTCTAAAATACTTTTTTCCAGCTTTGGAGGAGGCATCTACCAAAATTAACTAATTTTAAGATCAAGATAAAGCGAACTCAAAACCAATATTGAAAGCTACAAATTGACAGTAACACAAATATTGGTTTATATGTTAGATAGGCATGCCTTCAATGAGTAGATCACTTTAAATCAATCACGTGATGCGCATAACTATGCATCATTTGCATAATTTGTATAATTAAAATGTAACCTGGTTTACATGTTAGATAGGCATGCCTTCAATGAGTAGATCACTTTAAATCAATCACGTGATGCGCATAACTATGCATCATTTGCATAATTTGTATAATTAAAATGTAACCTGGTTTACATGTTAGATAGGCATGCCTTCAATGAGTAGATCACTTTAAATCAATCACGTGATGCGCATAATTATGCATCATTTGCATAATTTGTATAATTAAAATGTAAAATATCAAAGTACATATACCAGTACACCCCACTAACACATTTGTATTGATCTTGGCAAATATTAAAAAAAAAAAAAAATCAAAATTAAAAAAAATCTGACTTTTTTTGGCAACTTTACTCACTTTTTAGAGGAGCAGGTCACATGACGTTTAACGCCCCAAAAATATATATTTCAGATCAATACTTTTGGCAATTCATAAGTTGTTTTGGTTAATGTCTGTAATCACAAATTCATCAGAAAAAAATAATCAATTTCGGCCAATCACAAGCTTCCAATTTCAGGTCAAGGGTCACACAACTGCCAATCAGGACATCACAAATTAATTTCCTCTAAATATTTACACAGATGCTAACAAAGTCCGTATTCAATCGAAGAAATAATACCAAATACTTTTTAATGAGTCTCTCGACCTTTCCGAACTTTTCATAAATTTATTGTGTTTAAAACAACCCCCAAATTTATTAAAGTACATCTGAATGATCTGCTTACATCTGAGTTGAACAGAAATTATTACTTTATAAGTCACTTGTACCAAATACAGGATTTCTCTGTTTTGGAAATAGTCGGAAAATAGTTTTATTGACTTCTAATTAAACTAAGTCTTCTTGGAAACAAATACTATTAATTTTTGTCTGATACTTCTCACATTGTACCACATGTCTGCAATTTAATGACCGCTTTCGCACCCTACCTGTCTTACGCAACCAAATGTATTTCATTTTGCACACATAACATGTGATGCGATCAGGCTACATGAGTCGTTTGTCAGGAATTTTCATTTGGAGATTCAGGCCAAAATAGGGCCACTTCATCACATCACTTCATCACATTTCTTGGATTTCCGACTTCCATAATTTTTGAACTAAAGATGGTACCTGCATGCAGTTTTCACAGCAGTAATGCTAAGATTGTGCTCTTTTCAAATCTGTAAAAAAAAATTGACAAACGACTCATTTAGCTTGATCACATCACATATCGTGTCCAAAATGGAACATTTCCTTTCTGTAATGCGAGCAGAATTAACCAATATGTGGTCTGTGGTTCGAGTGAATAGGAAATAATGGTTTCCTTTGGGACGGGAAATCAATCAACAACTTCCTTGTTCTTTTATTTCCTCCTCAAAATAAAACAAGATACTTTCAAAATAACTTGGGGAAATACGTCAAAATTTGAAGGTTGCAACACACCTTAGTAGGAATGTTCCAATTTTGTCAGATTTTGTCAGGGAAAAAGTCACTTTCACAAGCACTGCATTTTGCGGATTTGTTTTTGGAAAGGAACTAAGCAATGTATAGACTATTTTGGTGCCATCGGATAGATGACATTGAGCAATTTGGGTGAACCTAGGGCCATTAGTCAATTAGCAGTTGGTTCGTGACGCAACTTACATCTGCGCGCTATCAACATGCGAACGCCTCCAGTCAAACGATCGTCAAAATGTCATTATGAACCTTTTGGGGCTGGTTCCCCACTGTGCTTTACGATGCGCAGCTATGGGTAACCAGGGAGGCAATCATGCCCTGCAGTTCGATTCCAAATAGTTGACTAGCGTAGTCCAACCATCCTTCGCTTGTGCGAAGTTAGTCGGACTATGGTTAGTTAAAGTGCACGCCCGAACCATGGAGCTATGCTTTTGCGCAGGTGACACGCGCACACTGTATGTTCTTTCAACCAATAGACCATTATCATGTTGCGGCCGTCTTGATTTTTCCCATTCAAATCAATGTAACCAATGAAAGCTGGAAGGAAAAATAGTCTGGTTCCTTTTTGCACACCAAACATTATCATTCAGTACTGTTATTGGATACAGGGAACATGACTGAAATGGTGGCAGCATGATAAAGGTCTATAGGGTAGCAGACCAGTAAATAAACTTCCATAGACCCCAATGGTAAATGCTCCCACTTCAAAAATTCAGGAAAAATACTCACAACTCTCCAAGGTGTTCGAGACACACATCAAATTAAAGCTTATTTCATCATCTTTCATTTTCTTTTCAATTTTCGGGGGGTCAACTGATGACTTTTAGGAGAAATTTCCATCTGAAGAATGATCACCCCTGAAAATAGTCCTGAAGCCCATCACCATTTTGAAAAACGATGCCTACACTCTATTGCAAAATAGAGCGCTTTTAGGGTCCAAATTACATCCAAATTACACAGAACTGCAAGCTTCCAGTCCTGTGCACGGTTTCCACCCATATTTTTTACATACCCTCAAGTTCATGGCCCACAGCATGCTCAAATACCGAAGATTTTGAGGGCATGCAAATCGTGATTTGGCCGGCGCAGGCAATTTCAGACCGATTTACTGGTCTGCACCCATAGGGTTACTGGAACTTAATAAGCACACACCTCGACATTCAAAAATACATATGAGTCGTGCAAGAGAACTTCTGATTATTAAAAATCCCTTCAATGTGTAAAACGGCCCATAGTCGATAAAGTTACGTACGGGTAGGGCTGACGACTGACGAGAAGTTTAGAGCCAGATGTGTCTGGTCAGTGTGGATATTTGGCAAGGCATCTGTTTAGAGCGATCCTCTGTGGATTCCATCCTGGCCACCTGATTGTTGACTCTTACGAGGAGATCCATCAGATGCTCTTCCTTGTATCGCTGCTTGGAGATCTCGCAAAGTTGATGGATGAACCATGAACCATCCTCTTCGTTACGCCAAGCCTTAGTTCCTGTATTTATTTGGGGGGGGGGGGAGGGGGGGGGGGAGGAAAATGAAAAAAAATTGCAGAGTGCTGTGATGTCATGTTCTGGAGCAGGGAACTTAAAGCCATATTTAGGATCAATTGCTTTTCATGCATTTTGTTCGTTTCCAATAGTAACATAAGCAAAATCCACAGAAGATTATTCAAAACCTAACCTGTTGAAGTTTCAGCTCAGTGGATGATACACTTTTTTACGAGAAAACGGTGAAAAACCATGCACAACCTTTTTGATCATAAAGACGATTTCATCGATAGCGTGCTTTACTAAATAAATCAGTCGACTGACTGATCGTTGGAAATCTCCTACATTTCTTGATTGTTTTTTTTAATGACAGCAAGCCAGACGGAATAAATTCACGGGGTGTTTAGTACCAGTACAATTCTTAATAGCCGAATAGATTTGAATACCTTTGGTGGTGGCGTAGGATATCAGAACGTCGGCATTGACGGGGCGCGTGAGGGAGGGCAGGCCAGGCTCACCGTCCTGGTAAGAGCGCCGCTGTCGATCTCCCGTCAAATCGTCGGACGAGTCGCCCCTCGGTGAACGACATGCCTGAATGATGAACACTTTCGGTTTGCCTGCAATGAAGATTTTGAGGGAAAAAAAATGGGTCTTACTCTTCACTGATGTGGGTTAATAGTAGATGGGGCTTTGTCACAATCGCAAGAGCTTTAGTGAGAAAAACGCATCGCATGCGCGCACTGGTTCGCGCATGTATGGCGCAAAGCACGTATTGCTAAATCCATGCATATGTGCACAGACCTGTGGTGTCTTCGTGCCAGGATCAGGCACTATCGCGATGCCTTGGAAAATCCCTCCAATTGGTCTCCCAAACCCTGTATTTGAGTCCATCACAAGTCCGGCCAAAAGTTCATTGCAATTCATGTGACTAGTAATACATGTATGTGATGAACAGTAACAAAGATTGTGACGTTTCATCAGTTGCATAGCCTGCGAATTGACTTGAGACTGGAGGACTTGTGATGGACTTGTGAAGGACTTGAGATGGACTTGTGATGGACTTGTGATTGACTTGAGATGGACGTGTGATGGACTTGTGATGAACTTGTGATGGACTTGTGATGGACTTGTGATTGACTTGTGATGGACTTGTGATTGACTTGTGATGGACTTGTGATGGACTTGTGATGGACGTGTGATGGACTTGTGATGGACTTGTGATGGACTTGTGATGGACTCGAGATGGACTTGACCTTTGTTTGACCTTTCAACTGACCTTCAAACTCTTTCAGCTGATCTCCCATAAACGGCGCTGTCAGATCCTCTTCTGTAATGCTCGTGTCATCTACCATCATAATGCGTTCCTGTGGGAAACCAAAACGGCAAAAACTTAACTCTGGTCATTACCGTCAAGGCAAATAGGATCATTTGCATTTATCCCAAAAGTAACCTACCATTGGATATGTTGGGCTGGTAATACTGAAAAGAAAGTGAAAAAGTCATTGACGACACTGTAAAACGAGCTAGTAGGATAATCGGTGAGTGTGTACCATCAATGGACACGGTCTACAATCAACGGCTGCGTGACAAGCTACAACTGGTGTGGGGAGATGCTGGTCATTCTCTCCACAGCCAATTTATGGGTAACGTTATTCCACGCAGCGGTAGACTGAGACCAGTGGTTGTGCACGCAAACTGATATCCTATATCTATCACAGGCAGGGCCATTAAAAATATAGTCCATCATTTGTAATTTGTGCATTTTGTTCGTTTGAAGTGTTCAAAATCTAATGAAGGATACTGAACAACTAACCTGATGAAGTTTCAGCTCAGCTTCAGCTGTATATTCCGAGAAAAACAGCATTCTAGGATCTCAATTTCAAATCAAAAGTTGCTGAATCATTGTTTGAATTGCAGCTATACGCGATGTCGTGCACTGATCCGACGAATTATAACAACTGCGCGCGCCTGTGAGTCGTGCCAATACTTGCGCGCGCTGCGCTGAATAACAAAACGAACTACTAATTTAAATTTTCCTACGGTGCGTCTTGAGACACTAAGTAAGTTGTATTTGAATTTGGGCAAAACAAAGGAAGTGAGCTGATAGGAATGATTTTCGAAGTGTAGTAGCATGTCGGAAGTACCGATACATACCTCAGTCAGTTTCTTGTTATCTTTCTTCACAATGATCTGCTCACCGTGACTGCAAATGATGAGGATAAACTTGTTAAACTTGCCCCTCCGCAGTTTGTCCTTCGTTTCCTCTAACACCTTCGCAAGTTTGGGCTTTGTCAGATCTTCGCACTTGACGAATTTGTAATTGAGCTCATCGTCAAATAGGTCCTCAATGTTTTTGGAGTCCTTTTCGCAACCTGAAAAATCAAGGGAAAAAACAAAGGAAAAAGTGTTAATAACAGGTAGCTACTCTTAATTTATCTATAGGCCATAAAGACGTATACCCCACACTCTTCCAAAAACTTGAGTTTTTTCTTGTAGTGAATTTTAAATGTGTATGTTTTGTAAAAAAAATAAATAATAATACTTAATTCCGATTTTGGGCTTCTGCAACCCTCTGAAAAAGGGTTTCCGATTTGTGCACAAATGAACCCGCCCTGCGAAAGCTGAATTATTGTCTGCCAGCCAATAATTCAAATTTCACGAAGAAATCATTCCACAACTAAAAGTTCGTGGATTTTTTTATTCAATGTCACATTCAAAAGTGAATTACATTGATATTGCAAGGAAATTAGTGATTGAAAAAAAAAAAAGCATCTACTTTTCAAGGTGAAACTAAAAAATAAAACGGGAAAGACAAATTTAATCTACTGCGTAACATGTACTTTACCAATGCGACGTAGTCGTGGCGTGTCCACGAAATTGTTGATGAACAGAACAAAGCCTCTGCCATCTGGGTAGCGCGGGCGATCGTCTGTTTCTCGACTGACATCAACGATGTCCATAGGGGCACCACAAGGCATAGCATCATCTTAAAAAATAACAGAAACATTAAAACAATCTTAAGAAAACAAGACTAGGATTGCCTACTTCAGCTGGACCCGAAAGTCTCGGTTTAAGATTTATTTTTTATGACCAGTGATGTACTTGAGTCCATCACAAGTCCATCACAAGTCCATCACAAGTCCATCACAAGTCCATCACAAGTCCATCACAAGTCCTCCAAAGTCCTCACAAGAATTAGATTGCAAATTTATTACACATGCAACAAGGTTGTTGCACAAATCCCATGCATGATGTTAGGCATTGTTTCGTGAAAATTGGTGGCCGTTTTGATCTGTTTTTGTGCACGTTGAAGTACTTTCTCCAAAAATACCAAATTCAGTTTGAATAAACCAATTCAATAAATTCTGTTCCATTTTCCGCTAAAGGGGAAACTCAGCCCCCCCTCCCCCCAACATCGGAACATTTCTGTTCCAAACTAAGCACTCGAAAAAAAGAAGAAAACAAAATTGAAAGGTTTCAGATGGTTTCTTGCCCTTACCCAAACTGCTTTGCGACGTCATCCTCATATTATTGTTGTTCTTGGAGGGTGGTGGTCTTTCCGTCTCCATGGCGACCGCACTCGTAAAAGCCGACTCCTCATAATCTCGCTTTTTAGAAAGACCTACAGGGCAAATTTTGAAAGACAGAAATTGTTGCCAATTGTGTTTCTCAACAATGAGAGCATACACATGTCAGAGCCATACTTACAAGAAATCTATTGTATGGACAACATACATACAATAAATCTGAATACTTTAATATACAGCGTTTTTGACTAAGATTGGGGCCCTTTATACATTATTATATTACCCCTGATCACCGGGCCAATGAAACATTCCAAAGACAATCTCAGCTCCCTGGGGAGTATACAGCTCGATGCCGCCAGTTTGATGCGAAGCAGCTAAAAATCCATCACATAACCATCTCTGCCCTCACAGGTACCCCTTTTAATACTCCTGGGTGGAGATCGCAATGAGTGACAGGCTGGACTCGAACCCACAACCTGCAGAATTACCCACAGACCATGAGTTCAATGCTCTTGCCTCTTGGCCACCAAGCCACAGCTTAGGTACAACTCTGTTACGACTGAAAATACAAAAACAAAGGTTGATTTTTTTGCGATCTTAACTTACCCTTTTCTCTCAAAGCAGATTCCGTTTTCTGGATGTACTCGATTAAATGATCCTGGTCAATTTTACTCAAAATCTTTTTCAGCTTTTCGTAGTTACCAACTTCGATGATGCGTTTGTGCTCCAACCGCTGGAACAATTCTGCCAGGTTCTTGATTTTCTCCAGTTCGCCTGGCTTCAAGTTGCCGAATTCCTTCGCCTTTGTCACCTCTTTCAATTCCTGGAAATTGTCGCTGGTCATTTCACGACTCAACGCGAGGAATAAATCAGTGTGCGCGGTCGGCTTTCCTGCAAATGCCATTTTTCAACACGTAGGTTGCTTAGCAATACCTGCAAGTGAAATTTAGCAGGATAAAAAAATTGCATGTATTTATACCCAAAAACCAAAGAGTAGTAGACAATTACTCGCAACTTAATATACTTGTGACATCATGATCCTCGTCAGATCTAAATTTTGAAGAAAATAACATGTTTAGAATGCCCATATATATTCCACGGAACCATTAATCCAGCATTGCAGGATGTTGGTTTTTCCCCAAATAGTGTGTGCCCGTCTAAACATGTTGCAGTTTGCTTCCTCATTGTGTATGGGACGTACTTCCTGCCCAAGTGTGTCAGTTTTTGATCCCACCGGTTCCGCACTTCCAGAAAAAGTTTCTCTCGTTACGAAACTGTGGCTATATATTATAGTTACGTAACGGTAAGCCATAATGCATTTTCTGAAGGGTGATAGTTACAGAATTGCAACATAACATCCATAAATAGTACGTTTCAAATTTGTTAACCGACTGAAACGGATCGGTAAATCTGAGCGGTGCATGCTTGTTTTGAGCGCTGTAGGGTCTGTGTTACATTCCTCATGAGAGTTTTTTCAAATTTAGTTTCCCCAAAATATCAATTTGAAATCAGCCAATGGCTGACTGTATACATATTCAGGTACACTCAACCAAAAAAGAAAGTCCCCTTTTAATACTTCTTTGTCTTACTCAAAAACTACTGGGCACATCTTGCTCAAACTACGTCTAATCAGTACAGAAATTCCTTAGCAATCCAGCCATACTCTTAGTTTGGCCCAAAACAGTGATAATGTGTACACAATTATGCAATTTATGACAAGTGGTCCTGAAAAAAAGTTGCACTTTTGTGTTCGTGCGAGGTGAGTGGAACCACAACTTGCACGTACACAAAAGTGCAAAGTTTTCTGTATCATTTGTCATAAATTATTATCACTGTTTTGGGCCAATAAAGAGTATGGCTGGATTGCTAAGGAATTTCTGTACTGATTAGTCGTTATTTGAGCGAGAGGTGCTCAGTAGTTTTTGAGTTAGACAAAAAAGTATTGGGGGGGACCTTTCTTTTTTGGTTGAGTGTAGTTTTACGACCCCTCTTTCATGTTCTTTCCAAAATGATTTTTCCTGCAACCTCTGCAGTTTTTTACAATTCTATTTAAGGTTTTCCCGCACATTTTAAAACTTTTTTTCAGTCGAATTCATAAACGGTTAACTTCAATTTCCTTTTGAGAAGACTGGAACGCGCAAATGCTACAATGAATTTAGACACTGGTCATTCCAAATGATCAATTGTCAATTAATTTCAACATTTGTCATGTTTGTCGATTCAATGTCGTCAGATTTCAATGGAATTCGTCTCACTTAATGATTATCTAAATAATGTAAGGATTAGTCATTGTTCAATCAATTTCAAGTAATTTTCGATCGAATTCATCTGACAAATGTGCACCCTGGTATACCATGCACAGACGTATTTGGCATGGTTTATTGCAAGAGAAGAAATTGAAGGTCCAAAGGACAAGAAGAACTGAAGTGACTGTTTCTGAAAAATTTTAAAATATGAATGCATTTTACTGAAGTAATAATTATTGGCCTTCTTATTTCTTGCACGAAATGGAAAGTGTGCATTTTCATTTGTATGTGACGCATAAAATTGTCAAAGAACTAAAACAAAATAAGTAGGGCCTATAGATTACAATGAAATTTATACAAAATTGATTGCAAAATGACAAAATTGATTCATCTATTGTACGGACATGACGGATATGGGCACTTGCAGATGACGAAATTGAATTGTCTTTCACAAAGAAGTACGGCTTATGAAATTGTTTCAACAAAGTGCAAAAAAAAAATGAGCGAACAAAGACGAAATGTAACCGAACATTTACTTCAATTCTATATAAGATTGAGATTAAATACATGAAATATGATGAAAAAGTGGCTTCCTGTAAACAACATTATTTATGTAGTGTGTCACCCCACTCCCCCCCCCCCCCCCCCAGTTGGTGTTCCCAACCCCGCCCCAGTTTGCGCGCTGCTCCCCCCCCCCCCCCGACCCCGACCACCAAGTCCAACGTTTAATTCCCATCTACCATATGCTATCATGGCTATGATCTAGTAAATCGACCGGGCCGACGCGTCAAGCCAGGGCCTAAATTTGGTTAGCTCATTAACTTACCTTCACATAAATCCTTCAATCTAACAGTAACAAGGAACTTCTGACTGACTTTGAATGTTGCAATGTTGACTACAACACTAAAAAGAGCACATGTTAAATGAAATAGTGATGTAGTTAGCCAGGAATAAATGTGGGGAATTTCCTGTTTTGCCAAAAAAACACCACAGTTGTTTTGAAGGGCGCCACCACTCGACTGGGATCAGCCAATTAATTACACCGAAAAGAAAAAAAAAATGGAGGGAGAAGAAGGCGATTTGGTTGCTGCTGCCATAATGGCAATGCAACAAACAGACACGGAAAACGACCCAGAATCCACCATTTTGCAAGTCGTGGCCCAAGCAGCGTGTCCAGGGGACATTAAGATGGAAAACCAGATCGTGGTGCAGTCAGCGGGCGAGATAATCGTGCAGCAACACCCGGCAACTGCGCTGCCGAATCTCCAGAGTCAACAACAGCTACAGCACGCTACCGCGGAGTCGGTTGAGCGAGTACAGGGCGAAGTGGTCGTGGGGGCCTCTGCGCCGCAAGACCCGGTGGCCATGGCTGTCGACATGCACGAAGTCAACGTCGAGGGAATGGAAAGTGTACAGATGACATGTGCTAGTGAGCAGGTAGTTGAGGGGGCGATACAGCAAGGAATGGCTGAAATATTATTGCAACATGATGTAAACGATGTACGCACTTTTTAAATAAGTTAGGCCCCCCCCAATCCTTTTTTTGGAAAGAATGTTGCATCCTGACGCTGCTTTTTTCTTCATATATCATGTATATCATCTCAATAAAGGTCAGCTATTGTAAAAAAAAAACCCAGATATTCATGAATCTGGGACTGAGAAACATTTCAATTTTGTAAGAAAATTTTCTTGACTCTCCATACGCTTTGTACACAACTGCTGAAGAGTGAAGTAACGTCAGGTTGCAACATTATTTCCCTTTTTCCGCAAATTCAGATTCAAGTATTTATTTTCAGGAGATAAAGAAAGCAGATTAATGCACGCATGATGTGGTACTGCATACTGGTAACTGTAATTCCATCATCCTAATCTACATGTAATTAATAATTATACAAAAGAAGATGGTAACTTTTGTTGGCACAAAAAACCCATGGTGCTATAAAGAATTTTGCATCTAGGCTACTTCAAAACAAAACAAAAACTTTTGTTGATACCTCATTACATGATTATGATTTTGCATACATGTGGCGAACTGTTCATCTTTGTATTGCGAATAGGATTATTGAGAATGTTTTTGAAGGCAGTCAACACAGCACCCGCGTGAAGTCAAACTAGATTATGATGCCTAGCGCCGTAGCGGCGATGTCCGGTCAACTTTTCTGAGAGTCTGAGATATTCTGCAACTGTGTCGTTTTTAATAACTTTCAAATATGGCTGGGTAAAAATGGTTCGTTAACTAATGGGTCCTTTTTTGTTTTGTTTGTTCTTTTTCTTTTGCAGTTGGTCGTCCCAGTAACCCCGCTAGAAGTTGCCGAAGAAGAACCCAAAGTCGACGTTGAAGGCATTGACGAGAACGTCCGGAAGATATGCGAGAAGCACCTCAATGATGTGAAGGAGGTAAGAATCAGCCCTGTCATGCCTGTCTGGTTCCCCGAGAGGAAGCACTGCCAATAATCAGGGAAACACTAAAACAAAACAATAAATTGTTATGCTAGTTATAAATACAGCACTTTCCATCATTTCAACAATCTCAAGCACCCAAGGTGTCGAGCAGTACGCGCCCACCACTACCTGCTCTCTCACCCTGGGCCAAGTTTGGGCAAGGACCATTAGTCGACTAGTGGTTGATTTGTGACGTACCTTACGCCTGCGCACTGATAGCAACGTGCGAACGTCTCTAGTCAAACGCTGGTCAAAATGTCATCGCAAAACGTCTGGATCCTGGCTCTCTGCTAGCGTTATGAATGCGCGAGGCTATTGGTTACCAGTGAAGCAACCAACCCCAGTAGGCTGGTTCCAAATAGTCGACTAGCGTAGTCAACCACCGTCGACTAGACAGAGTTCGGGCAAGCGTTAGTCGAACTATGGTTAACTATAGTCCTTGCGCGAACTTGGCCCTGGCTTTGGATCATTTGCATGTGCAAGATTTTTGAACACGTATGTGAATGAAGAATAGTCTGGTGCCTGTCTGTGCGTTACATTAGTGTTTGTTTTTGTATGCGGTGTCTGGGGTAAAAACAGAATCAAATCGCGCGCCATGAGTTACGAAAACACGATTGTTTTCGGGGTAAAAATGTTACAATCATGTCCCGCCAATATGCAGGATCACATTTCATATGAGCAATTGGGAAAACAAGGAGTTTTTTTGAGAATGCGTGGACGTAATAATAACAATAATGATTGTGAAAGCACGTACTGTATATTGTAAATAACAACACCAAGTACACGATATGAATCCATTACTAACCAATTACGGTATCGAATCCGGGTACAGGAAGAAGTTTCCTATCCCGGGCTTACTATTGGAAACGAGGTTGGAAATAAAGTAAGCACTGGGGACGAGGTTGATAATTCCCTCATTCGTCAGGATGCAGACCAGTAAATAAACTGCCATAGACCCCAATGATAAATGCTCCCACTTCAGAAACTCAGGAAAAATTATCAAAACTCTCCAAGGTGTTCGAGAATCGAGACACACATCAAATTAAAGCTTATTACATCATCTTTAGTGTTTTTCAATTTTTTTTTTTATCGGAAGATGATCACCCCTTTAAATAGTCCTGAAGCCCATCGCCATTTTGAAAAACAGTGCCAATATCGGAAAATGCACAGCTCTATTTTCAATACAAATTTGGCAACATTTTCCTTTGAATTGATGTCAGGTTGACAAAGACTACATACGCGGCTTTCACAAGGGCCCCGGTATCAGCTTTGAGGAGTTCCTCAGCAAGTACTTCAGCGCGACAGGGACGTCCTTTGTGGCCGTTAGCAACAGGAGCCGGACGATGCCTTTCACGGGGCAGCAACGGCAGTCCCGTTACTATGGCAAATGCGAAGGTGAGTTTAGAAATATGTTCAGTTTTGGTAATTGTCTATCGACTTTTCCTTAAGAACGAACCAGACATCTAGCAAGTGAATATAGTTACAATCAGAGACCATGGAGCAAATTGGGAGGCGTGTTCCAGTTGTTTTCTTGAACTTGTATCATTAAAACAATGGAAGGCTTAATTTTTTTTTTAGGTTGGTTTTGAACATATGGTTTCTAAAATCCAAATTAAATTCAAATAAAATTTTCAAAATTTGTTTTTTAATCCCACCACTAGGTTGAGTGTATATTTCTAAATTGTAAATGTGTTTATTTTTTAGGTCGAATACGTTGGGAAGCTAAAGGCGGCACCCTCCCGATTGAATGCTGTGGTTATCCTTTCAAGATTGAAGGCTCCATATATCTGCATTGCTTACATGGGCCAAAGAGAGTAAGTTAACATGATGGTGTGCAGTGTTAACCATCGCCTAGTCTTTTGCACTTCACAACCCTTCCAGATTTGCAAAACCATATTTGCACAAAGAGTTAGCGCCCACACTTTAATTTCTGTGAAGTTAAATTTCTGTGAGGTATTGAACACTTCAAATCCCTGTGTAATTTGTTTGCGTGGTTAAGCTCGGGACAAGCAGACAGATTCAGCACGCTTCACTGCTCTCGTGGAATATCTAGGGAGGAATGGTAAACTGTAGCTCTTGACAGTAGATTCGGACAAAATTTAATTCCAGGCATGCACTTTTTTTGCAAATCTGCTGAGTTCCTTGTTTCTTTTACACAAACATGTACTTCTCATGAATGCCATTACAAATTGAAAAATACTGTACAAAGTCTTGAGTGGTTTGGACTTCACTCGTTTTTTTGAAGTTCCCAGTTGGGTCATTCTATAAATTTGGGATCCAAAGTGTGACATTTTCCCCGTCCCTGTTACCTTGGTACTCTGTAATTTGCCATTCAAGCACCATTAAGAATGACTTCAAATGATTGTTTATTTGTTGGGTAGGTAGTTTGCTATTCATAATCACTCTTGGAGGATGACTGCATTAAGGAGTGCATCAGAATTATACAATCGTAGATGTCAGATGTAACAGGGACGGGAAATAAGTGGACCCCAAATTTATAGAATGACCCAATTGCATGTCTGTATTCACAACTTTCCTTTGATGATAAAAGTGGCACTTTTTTGTATTGAAACAAAATTGTACATTGTCTCTGTTAACCATCCCAGTCATATGGTACAAAGACATGCTTTTCTATTAATGTTTTTTACAGGACTTGCGTAAGAAGGTGCCAAAGCCCCCAAAAGTCGGTGGCAGAGGTCGCCCCAGCAGGACGAGCAACAAGAAGCTTGAGTGCCCTGCTGCTATCCAGGTCCGAGAGATCAGCATGTACACAGACGAGCGTTATTCTTTGGCTAAAGAATTCAAGAATGGCAGCAAGCTGCGGTTTGAGAAGCATCGCATCCTGAGGCAGATCCGAGAGGATGAAGGCAACGGAGAGGAGATGACCATGGCTCGGAGGTTGTACATCAAGCTGCCCTACGTCCGTGTCCACTCCTCCCTGCATCCCATCGGGGAGAACTCCCAAGCCATCGACTACCGGGTCTTGCAGAAGCTCAAGCAGCTGACTGCCAACAACATGACCAACATCAACGAGATCAAGAAATGCCTGAAACACTACGTGGATGACGTCCTCTTCAAACACAACACCTTGGAGAAAAAGCCAAAGCCAGGCAATCGTAGGTTCTACCCATCCCCGACAGATCTCCAGAAGCATATCGCTAGTGCCCAGCCTGAAAAAGAGGAAAACACAGATGTTTTGGAGGAGAAGATCAAAGAGTGGTTTTCCAAAGGGATGGGAAGGATTATATACCGGCCTCACAAGGCGAAGCCGGAGCAGTCCTTCTTGTTCGTTCATCAAGAGAAGTGGCAGCAGCGGTTGATGGAGCGCTATGGCAGCGATTTGGTTATGCTAGATGCCACCTCCAAGACCCACACGATCATGTCAATGTCATCACCGATGTACACCCTGTGCATCCACACCAATGTCAACTTCATTGTGGTTGCCGTCTTCGCTGTCGAGAAGGAGACAGTTGCCAACATCAAGGAGGCTCTTGGGGTGATCCGCGCCTGGAATCCATGGTGGTGCCCAAGCTCCTTCATGGTTGACAAGTGCAGCACTGAAATCAATGCCGTCAAGGAGCTCCTGCCTGATGTCCGCATCTACATCAGCGACTACCACAGGAGGCAGGCTTTTGCAAGATGGATCGGAAGGAAGGAATCAGGGCTTGATGCAGAGCAGCAGAAAATGGTCACGATGCAAATGGACAAGATCGCAGAAGAGCAAAACCAGACTCTGTACAACTGCGCCAAGAGGGAGCTCTTGAGTAATAAGATCGTGGCAGAGAATGAAGAGTTCCTGGATTACTTGCAATCGGAGTGGTTCTCGTGCCCAGAGAAGTGGGCCCATGCGTACCGCGACTACGCCATTGACAACCTGATCAATGTCAACAATGGCGAGGTTGCGATGGAGCGCTTCCTTCGCTACGCCAACATCCCCAGATCCAGAGATAAAGGAATCCTGGGTATTCTAACCCTCATCGTGGAGTCCTACCTGCCAGACAGCTTAAAAAAGTACCAGAAAAAGAACAATGTCTGGAAGTACGGCAAGTATCCCACTCAGGTCCAGAACGTGCCGTCGTACCTTCGTGACCGACCGGCGCATTTTGTTCGGGAGTGCTTGCAGAACCAGGAAGAAGCCTCCCAGTATAGCAACGTGGATGTGCAGCTGATGGACGCCACGCACGGAGTCTTCAACGTTAGATCCAGTAATGGTTTCCACATTGCCAGCTTCCTGGGTCCAAGCTGCACCTGCAACCATTGGAAGAAGTTCCGCTTCCCCTGCAAGCATTTCTTCGCCATCTTTCTGCACTTCTACGATTGGGGTTTTAATCGGCTACCTGACCTGTACATCAACAGCGTCTTCCTGACGCGGGACGAGGGTGCCTTTCAGGAGCCTCCAGCAGATGATGTCACTCAGGACTTCCAGCCGCTTGAAATCCCAGTGCCGACCTCTAGCGCCGATGCTTGTCCAGCTGAGACAGTCACAGTCTCTACGTCCTCAGAAGAAGGAGCCTGCTTCAATCCCAGCCCACCCAACCCCATCCCAGTCAACCTTATCTCCATCCCTGATTTGGAAGATGCCGGGAGCAGGTCGCTGACAGATGCCACCAATCAAGAGGGGGTGCCCAGTCCAGAAAAGCAGGCCCAAATCGTGAATATCTTCAAGCGAGGGATGGACCTGATCACCGACATCAGCGACGAGCAGCTCATCACTGAGACAGAACAGGTCTTGAGCCACATGGTGACCAAGCTGCAACGCCGGTCCACCCACGAGCACTACATGCAGAAGGTGATGCCCTCTATCAAGAGATTGAAACCGAATCCTCCTCCCGAGATACCACCACCTCCTCAGATGCAACCCGTTGATGAACAACAGCAGCAGCATCATGAACAACAGGAGCATCAACCAGAGCATGTTGTTCTAGATTGTGTGACCAACACGTACTGGTGAAAAGGTTTCGCATTTGGGAATCTCATTGATGAGTATTGCTGCAACAGATCTCAATGAACTGAATTCAAATCTTTGCAATGTACATGTGGTTTGACTCTGTATGGAGTTTTACATGTGTTCACAGGTACACACTTTGATGTAAATATGTGACCTTCTTGCACAAAATTAGTCGGAAGACGCTCAGCCGTATTTTTAGACACAGCCTGTAATATATTGTACAAACATTATTAAAATTCAAAGTCTGGCATTAGAAGCTAGTACAGCGAATATATTTCACTTTTCCGAAGGACTTCATTTGGGAAATTTAAACAAAACTTTGTCCAAACTTTCCGAGGCCTAAAAATTGGGATCCGAAAATACCTATTTAACTCTGTTCAATTTTGTCTGATTCCTGTATTCTACACATCAGTGGAAAGCTTACTACTCAATGTGCTTTCCAATGAGCCCAAAATCCAAGTTTTCACAAATTGGTCCAAGTGACTAGCTTTGTGCCGGAAGGTCGCATAAATTATTCAACGCCTTAATAAGGTTGTTGATCACACATCATTAAATTGATTATCCCAACCCATGGCCTGGTCGCGATTTTTTTCTCCCAAACGACATCCACATATAGTTGAACACTATGGCGTTTTGGACTTAATTTTTATAAAAACATGATAAGAAAATATAAAATTAGAAAAAAAAAGTGAATTTGAACGTTATGAAATTTGGACTTTACTTCCCTTTTTAATTAAAAAAATCTTCCAAAGCCTCAGTTTAGAAAAGGAAAAAAATTCGGGTGCAAAACCGAGATTTGAATTCGCGACCTCGCGTTGCAAAATCCTACCCTCTATTGACTGAGCTGTTGTACTGCTCGCTAAAATGTGTGGAAACAAATAATTATATACCTGCGTGCGTATCATAAAAGTATTGTAGAGGGCACTAAACAACCATGTATGCGGATATCGTTTGGGAGAAAAAAAAATTCGCGGCCAAATCGCACTTGGCGCATTATTTGTATAATACTGGCCCGGTTCTATTTGTTCCATTATTACTTGGGACTGTTTCCCATCTTTTCAGGCTGGCCATTGTTGCACACCGTTAGCTCAAACATTGTCCCCCAAAGTGTGTCCCTAGTTGTCTTTGTACACTGTAATTTGTCATTTAAGTTTCATTAAGATCGACTTCAAATGATTATTTCTTGGGTAGGTACAAGTACATGCAGTTTGCTGCATGTGGTTTTGTTCACAATTATCAATTCGTATATGTCGGATGTAACAGGGACTGGGAAAAAAATTTGGACCCCAAGTTTACGAATGACCCACATGCAACTTTTGGGGAGGTATGTTTGGCAACAATTGCTCGTGCTCCATAAAGACAAAATGAAAGAGTATTACATATGGGTGCAGACCGGTAAATAGGCACAAATTTGCTGCGCAGACCAAATCAATTTTTTTTGGCAGTATTTTGTGGGCCATGTACTTGAAGGATGGTAAAAAAATTTCTGTGAAATTCGGATGTAAGTGGGCCCTGTTTTGCAATGGCAGCATTTTTCAAAATGGCGATGGGCCACAGGACTACATTAAGGGGTGATCATCTTTGGATGGGATTTTTTTCCCAAAAATTCATTGGATAACCCCCCGAAAATGAAAGATGATGAAATAAGCTTTTGTTTCATGGGTGTCTCAAACACTGGAGAGTTGTGAGTATTTTTGATATTTTTTTGAAGTGCACGTAATTATCACGGAGGTCTATGGGAACGATTTGCTGGTCTTCACCCATACATGTAATCAAAACAGCACAGGGTGACGTTCAGGTTTTCAGGAACCAGAAATATGACCGAAAGGAATTTTTTGTGGTTGAACGGAAAATAACTCTTCTTGGAGTTGGAAAGACTTGTAAAATACATGTAAGCAGTTCAAACGTTTGGTGTAAATTGAGTTCATTGTTGATGTTTAATTGAATACTCTTTGTGTAAATATTTCATGATATAATAGTTAAAAACAAAATGTTACATGAAAGTTAATTACAAAGCATCAATTAAAGGTGTAAAAAATAAGGGAAACCACCACAAATTTGGTTTGTTTGTTTTAGTGTTTTAGCCTGAAGGAAAGTTCTTGTATGCATAAGGAACAAAAATCACCCCATAAGAAGTCTTAATCTTTATAAGAGGTATTTTACACAATGAAAACAAATGGTATAACAATACCACTATAAATGAGTCCGGCTACACCCATGACCGAGGCCCCCATCAATGGCGAAACCATTGCGCAAGCTATTGTACGATATTACTGCCCCATGATGGATTATCTCAACAATAGCTAGCACAATACTGTCACCATGAGAGAGGGCCTTTGCGATAGAATTTATAGCGTGCCCAGATTGGTCTACACTGAACTCGACTGTTACAACAAAAATTGGCATTTCTTTGGCTTCAAAATTTCTATTTACAATTTTACACAAGTGACAGCAAAAAAAGTCTCAAAATTGTGTTGACCTCACTGTGTTTGTTATGAACTTCGTGCATCAACAATAGATGGCGTTTCGTGACCACGTTCAGTAGTTTCTTGGGAGGGACCCACCACACATGCGCGTACTCAAGACCACATATCAATAGACCTTTATCATGCTGCCACCATTTCAGTCATGTTCCCTGTATCCAATAACAGTACTGAATGTTTTTTGTGCAAAAAGGAACCAGACTATTTTTCCTTCCAGCCTCGCTTTGGTTACATTGATTTGAATGGGAAAAAAATCAAGATGGCTGCAACATGATAATGGTTTATAACTTCTCAACACGGTGTGAACAAACTGTAATTTCTACATGTGAGCGCCCAGTTTGACGTCTATGGTGCAGTCAACTGTCGTTAATACAAACACTGTTAATACAAATTCTGGTTATAGCAAACAAGCCTTGGTCCTGACTGTGCTTGTATGCACAATGAATGGGACCGGCATCCGCTTAATACAAAATCCTGATATAACAAACATTTTGGCTAGGTCCGGCCGAGTTAACGAGAGTCGATTGTACCAAGTCGATTGTACCAAATCGATTGTAGAAGGCAACCATATTGATGAGCCACTGCAAGTTTACTTTTTCTTTCCCTCTCCCCCCCCCCCCCCAAGAAAACCCATTTGTTGATGGCCTTCTATATCCAGTTTTTTATATCGTAAATATGGAAGTTAATTCACATCAAAATATTTTACCTCAGAGAAATGCAACCATCAAGTACACTTAAAGATCCTGAGTGCCGAGGTAGTTAGGTAAACTGAAGTTTAACTAATAGCGAGGAATGATTGTACTTGGTCATTAGCACACAATGGGACCACTGTATGGAGGTCCTAATAATTTCAAGCAAGTTACAGGCTTTTTGTGGCAACAGGCTCCGTGCTTGAATAGTACAGCGCACTTTTTTACCCCTTTCAAGTGCCGTAGTTGAAGGGACACACCACACATGGTGCACAGTACACCCAGTTTACTTTATTCTGAATGCGCACAAAACTTGAGCGCTAGCGTCAGGCATCTACAGTGAAGCAATCAAATGTCTCTCCCAGTGGTCTCCCCCAACTCTCTCTTTGTGACCATTGAGGGGGTACCTGTGCACGGAGACCATAGCAGCAGCAAATATAAAAAGAATTCATTCTACGTACAAAGTCGGAACTGTTTAATATGTTCAAAATCAAATATACAAGAACCGTTTTCCAAATTTATGCCCAATACAAATTTCATTTCAAAAAGACAACTGTTGTTAAGGATTTTGCAAAGACTTTGTTTCAGGATCACAAGTATGTCGCAAGCAAATCACAAGTCATTCACAAGGAATGAGCAATAGCAAAGGATAGCATTTGGCCAAAAAAAAGTTCTGCTTCAGATTACAAGGCATTCGAAAATAGGGTATGTTAGGCCAAAAAAAAAAAGTCTCCGGTTTCTGGTATGCGCGCGCGTCGCTGTAGCCATGCGCGTCGGCAAAATGAAAACGTTTTTTTTTCAATACAAGATGATGTTTCAAAACCGCCAAACTCACTGGTTTGACTGGAATTCTGCTGCTGCACAATTTTAACGTGTTTTTAGATGGGGTTATGATCGAGAATAAGATTCATGTGGCCTCTCTGGACTCCCATATATTTGCACTAAGTTTAGTCAGGCACCTTTTGCAGTCATCAGCCGACATTTGAAGCCAAAAAAAACAAAAAAACAGGTAAAAAAAAAAAAAAAAAGCCGCGTCGCCGCACCACTTTTGGAGCAAGCTCCATACCAGAAACCGGAGACTTTTTTTTTTTGGCCTTAGGTAGGCATTATTTTTTGCACGATCATATGGAAGCGTCTGCATGTAGTCAAGGCTAAAAGGTAGCAATTGATGGTTTTTTTTTTTTTCTCATAAAAAAATGAGGGCAGGGGCTGTCAGAATATGGTAGGTAGGGAAACTGGAAGCAGAACAATTTTTTTGGCCTTATAATAGCTTGTGACCATGGGCGTCGTGAGGGGGGGCAAGGGGGGAGGCACTTGCCCCCCCCCCTGGAAAAGCAAAAAAAAGGAAGGGAAAAAAAAAAAAAAGAGGCGCGAAGACAAAGTGGTGTAAATTTAATGTGTTGGGGGGGGGGGCAAAATGTCACTGCCCCCCTCTAAAACTGAAAAATCGAGAATGTGTTGAGAAATAAAAGCATTGTTTGGCAAAAAAAAATTGTTTGCCCCCCCTCTAGAAAAAATCCTGGCGACGCCCATGCTTGCGACTGACTTGGGACAGGATCTGTGACTGGCCTGAAGGACTTGTGATCCATCGCAAGTACCACGACAAAAACATCGTCTAAGACGGAAAGTAAATTATTTTGTTTTCACATTTACATTATGCTCTTTTGTGAAATGAAGAAATAAACATGCACATCTTCATTTGTGAGTCTAGTAACTTTGAGCTCATTTTGTCACAGATATGCTTCATGTTCCTTGTCAATCAATCAATCTACAAAATAAATTGATTGACAAGTCGGTTAAATTATCGGTAAACCAAATCTATATGTGATTAGTTTTTGCCAAATTTACGCTGGTGCTGTAAGCACGTTATGGGCAAGAAAAAAAGGAGAACACGAACTTTAAACAATACATTTCCAGTTTTCAGATTTTAGTGTGTAACTGTACATGTTGAGTCAAATATTGTAGCCAAGTTTCAACAAGTCCATCAGGGAGGTAGTTGAGTCTGTCACAAGTCCCTGCAAGTCCATCACAAGTCCTCCAGTCCCAATTCATCTCACAAGCTATTCAAATGGGTTTTGGCAAAGGCATTCCTTAGTCATTGTTCATCAACTTACGTTGTATTCTTACTTGTGACAAGTTGTGGTTTGACTTGTGATAGACATAAGTCTTGCAATTTGTTTGACTAGTGACGAACTTGTGATTTGACTTGTGACAGACTTGTGATTTGACTTGTGACGGACTTGTGATTGACTTGTGATAGACATAAGTCTTGCAATTTGTTTGACTAGTGACGAACTTGTGATTTGACTTGTGACGGACTTGTGATTTGACTTGTGACGGACTTGTGATGGACTTGTGAGGGACTTGTGATGGACTTATGATTTGACTTGTGATGGACTTGTGATGGACTTGTGATGCACTTGTGATTTGATTTGTGATGGACTTGCAATAGTTGTGATGAACTCAACTCCAGATGCATTTTTGAAACCTAGACAAAACTGCAAGTTCTAATCAGAGTCCGATATGCATATGACGTCGAACGATTCTGCCCGGTTCCCACTCTCTTCACTGGTTTCCACTTCTGAGTCACTGATGACTACCACCTCTGAGTCCTCATTGTTCGCGTTGGTCGATGGCACAGGTTTAGTATAAGTCGGTTGTCGGGGACGTGCTCTGTCCTGCAATTCTAGTCTGCTCGGCAAGTTTAGCCGCCGAGGACTAGGCTGCCATTTTGGGGACGTTTTACCTTTGGGAAAATTTGAATATAAGTTGAATACTTTATCCTGGGCCGACTGTGGCTTTGATGGGGTATTCATGTTGCGAAAAGGACCTGAGCTGTTCATCATAGCTTGTGGATTAGGTGCCGAAATGGATTTGTCTGGCTTGTACACAAACAAGCTAGTTCTCACTTTGGGTTTGGGCGGGTATGACTGCACGTTGTTGTGACTGACCCGCCTGGACTGCGCACAGAAATGCTTGCACCATTCAGTCTCCTTCCAAGTCTGCATACAGTGGTTACAGCGGACGAAGCCGCTACGGGATTGTCTGCTGGTGTCGGAGACTACACTCTGATTGACCCGTGCAGTGTGGGTACTGTTCTGGCACTGCGCAGAGGTGACCCGCCTGTTGTGTGCTAGGGATGTAGTTGCGACCTCAAGCCGCTTTTCTGTCTGCAAGACAGGGGTGTCATCCCTCTCGTCCACCACCTCTTCGACTTCGGGGCTGGCGTCCAGTTCAGGCCGGGTGCTTGTGACTGACGGGGGTGGGGAGGGCGTGGGGACAGACATCCCCCTGCTGGGGCGCTGTGTGCTGGGCTTTGTCTCAGCATCCTCAAAGCTGAGCGTGATAGGGGTGGATGTCTGCAGCTTGACTGAGTAAAGCAAAAAAGAAATATATCACAATCACAAAGCCAATGTCACTTCCTCTGGTACCAAGTTCAAAAGTAAATCCATTCAAATAAAGCAACACGGATTGATGACTTTTGGAGCATTTTTTTTCTGTTTTGAAGGGATCAGAACATGTTTTGTGGACATTGTTTTGTAGACATATTTTTGTTTGCTTAAAATTATGGTCTACCGCGTTTGACTTAATATTGTTGTTGGGTGGACTAAAGATATGATCCTCATATGACTTTCACAACTAACTATTCTGAACAGTGCATGATTTTTTTTTCTTACCACTTTTCCCCGACTTGACTACCATGATCCTCTGCTGGCTTGGTGGGCTAATCAGAATACCACCTTTTCCGTCATCGACGACTCTGGCTATGGTGGCCTTGTCTTCATCCCAGTCCTTATTATCTGGCCCTGGAAAAAACCCTGAATGTTCGGACAGACTGCAGACGTTGGTAATAACGAGAGGCAAGGACGGGGATGGCAGGGCCGGCTGATCAAACTTGAGGGATTTCACGGCCTGCTCGGGAGTGTCAAAACTGAGTAGATTGCGCTCGTTCCAAGTCGACGCAGAGACTGTTTGCGCAATTTTGGAAGAGCTGTTGTTTGCGTTGAAATGTCCGTTGGAGAAAGTACATACACGCACATTTTTCGGGTGAGGGTTTCTGGTAAGGGTGTTTGTCTTTGGAGCTGAGATCTTGTCGAAAGTTGATAGGTCTGTGGCTTGGATATCCATCATCTCTTGGTTGTCTGTTTCAAAGAATTGTCTGTGGTCAGTTGAGTCTTCATCTGCGCTCTCTTTGCCGCTGTTTTCTTCATTGCTGCTGAGATGTTTGTCTGGATCCAGTCTGGGTTTTTTGGAAGCTGGTTCAGCTTCCTCTTCTTCGTCCTCGGAGGGCTGGTCCGGAGGTGCATCCGAATCCGAGTGTTCGGAAGCCTCCAGGCTCTCTCCCTTCTTTTCACATTCCTCTTGCTTCTTAACAAAACTGTCCTCCACCTGCCGAAGGTTCTGCTTGGCTAGCGTTCTGTTCTCAATCAGTTTCTGTTTCAGCTCTGGGTCCTTGTCGGCTGAGTCTCTGGCGTTGATGAAGTCCAGCGTGGAGTGGGCGCTGAAGTTTAGAATGAAGTCCTGCTGGCGCCGCTTCTGCAGTTTCCCGCCGAGGTCCTCGAAGGCTTCTCTCGCGATGCTCCGGACCTTCCGCATGTCTAATCCAAGGTCCTTCTTCTTGTTGGTCCTCAAAACAGCCTTGTGGATGTCCGGGAAGTCCGGGAAGAAGTCCTTCTTGTTGACCAACTTCTCCAGCCTCCTGTTGATCTCGGGGAAGCGGGTCCCCTCGTATCTCACCCTCTGCTCGATGACACGTCCCGTGGTTGAGGAGCAACCGTTCAACTCGCAGAGCATGGTGTAGACCTTGACGAAGCGTCTCCTAAGCTGGTACTCCTGGATGTGGGTGGAGTCACTCTCATCCATCTCATCCAAGGTGAGTTCCCTTTCTTGGAGTTTCTTAATGGCCTTGTCCAAATTGTTCAACACCTTCTCCAGTTTCCGAATCTGTTTCTGTGATCCCTTGCCCTTGTCTTTGCCTTTACTCTTCCTATCGCTGTGTTTAGCTTCAGGCACCTCGGATGAACTTGCTCCAACTTCCAGCATCTTGATAGAATCATCTCTTAGAGAATTTGTAGAAGGCCTAGCAATGGCATCCAGGCCTGCACTCTTAGACTCCTTGAAAGATTTCTCCTCCTTCAGAGCATTGTCGTCAGCTGCATGATCACTTGTGACGGTCTCACAAGTCATCAGGAGATCCTCAGACTGGGCGTACGTTTCTTGGGCAATCCCCACTTCCGGACCATCAGCTCTTCCTTTTCTGGCATCATCTTCAACCGCTTGTGGATCTTCTCTCTCCACATCATCATCCCGATTAGCTGGTTTTACTACTGCCTCATCATCCCTTCCATTCTTGGCAATGTCCTTGTTATCTTGCTGATATACCCTTTCTTGAACTTCCTCTGTCACAACAGGATTCACTTCCATCTCATCAGCACTACCATTCTTGGTAACATCCTCGTCCACTTGTGGATCTGCTCTCTTATCTTCCTTAAGAGCTGGTTTTGCATCCATCTTATCAGCTCTTACATTCTCGACAATGTCCTCATTCTCTTGTCGATCTACTCTCTGCTCAACTTTTTCCTGAGCAGCCAGTTTTGTGTCTATCTTAGCATAAGCTCTCCCGTTCTTGGAAACGTCCTCATCTTCTTGTGATGCTTTCTCCGCAACTTCTTCCTTGGCAGCTGGTTTTGCATCTTCCGCCTTCTCGACCTCTAGGGTCGTCAACTGAACTCTTTTAGAGTTGGATGCGCGCATCAGCGCCGCCTTCACATCCTGAATGTGAACATAAACAGACCTCCGTTTCAACTGCAAATCAGAAATGTGCTCCCGCATGAAACACCTGAAGTCTTCGGATTGAGTGTAGGACTCCTTTGCCTCGTTAAATTTGTCTGTGAGCAGTTTGGCGATGGACTTTTGTTGGTTTGACTTGAGTAGTGGCTTGCACACTGCCATGAACTAGGGATACAAAAGAGAACAAACTGTTTCATATTAAAAGTAAATCAACATTTGTAACTTCTTTAAGGGGAGTCCGTTATGCCACTTCTTCACTGATTAACTAATTCTAGTCCATTTTTAACGTTAATGAAAATGTTTAATATTTCAATAATTTGACATATTAACTTATTAAGACCAGTTTCCCCAATACCTTAAAATACTTTCCTTGTACAAAATCTTTAGACATTTGAATTCAAATGTAAAATTGACAAAACTCATACACTAAAAATTCTACTTATAACTGTCATTAGGAATTAAATGTTGTTTTAGAAATGAATAATGTAAATTCAAATCATTCTTTTTCAATCGGGGCGTTTTTATTTTTTATTTTTTTTGAAAATGGCCGCCATTTTAAAATTTCCTGCAACCGTTGGTGTTTCCACTGTTCAAAGACAATTTTAAAATGAAAGACAAGTTGGACAAGAGAACTGAACATATCTACAGTGTCATTTAGAGTTGTATTGGTCACATATTTTGCAAGTATTTATTTTCTGATGAACTTGTGGACTAATTTGGTATTTTTTTACTGCATTTTTAAGAAATAAAAAATCAAAAAAAAAATCCAGGCGGCCTCCAAAAAGGAAGCGGGTGGGGACGAGAAACATGTTTTTATTTTACTTCGCCTAATGGGTGCCTTTTGTTCAATTGTGCGCATGTATCACCCTGAAAAGCACCAAAATCCCCCCCCCCCCAAATAAAAATGACAATGACATTGCTAGTGCTATGCTATATGCCAACACAACACAACAGACATTGTCACGTGACTGTCAATCAATCATGAAACTGAAAGACCTCTCAGCCTCTCTGATTTCCTACAGAAATAACCTATATTATTGATTAATTTTTCCTCTAATGAGCGGAGGCATACCTCGCGTAATAAACGAAGTCCATCTTCCCTTTGAGGCTCGTCTGGTTCGAGACTTTCACTGTCTGAACTGCAAATTTCAATCACTTCATCGTCCTCAAAAAACGCCATTTTTTGGGGGTTTCTCAGCCGTGCATGTTTAACAAAGCTCAATAGAGGGCGCTGTCTATACTTAGTGGCGTGGTGCGGCCAAACTTGTTTTCGAATCCAAGCTTGCTTATCTAAGCTTCACCAAAGAAATGTTTTCCTCTTCCTTTTATGTCAACAAAGAATTCTTTTCAAACCATGGATGTATGAACACTCACGGCCTCCGCTGCTAGAAGAAAATGAACCTAATGAAGGAGGGAGGAGGAACGGAGATTTCTAAGCCACCCACCCATAAAAAATTCCAACCGTGATTTCATCCGGGCGACGGCGGGCGGGATGCCTTGGTAAGATTTTCGAAATTCTTTGCTTTCAATTTCTTTCCCTCTCTTTTTCAGTGTATCTGTACGTGTCATTTTTTTAAAAGCCATGACATTGAAAAGTTGTCTCCAATTTCTGAGTGCTTTTTAAGTGAAAAATCCCACTAGGCCTACTTATGAAAAAACACCTGGAGCTTTGTGAAAGCTTTATCACATGGTTTCTTCGTTTACCTAAAAAAAGGCGCTAATCGCTTTAAAGTGCACATGACATTTAATAGCACGAACACTTGACATAAGGGCTCCCAACTTTAAAAGATGATCCGCTTTGTTCGATCTTTATATTGAAGATATATACACAAAAGAACCCTTGAAGAATGCGCCCTAGAAAAAAAATAGAAGTAATTTTTCGACAAAATGTTATTGGAGGTATAATAATGGTTTATCAGATTCTGTCAACTCTTGTTATTAATGTCAACAAGTGCGTAATACTAGGGAACAAGCGGCCGATATTGGGCCCAGTTTCCGGACGCCACCGGTTTTGAATTTCGGACTAAATCTTATGACCCTGAAATTTTTCACAAAGGTTCAACAGCAAGCATTTAATAGGGTAAAAATATCAGTATTTAACTTAACTAATTTAACGTTTGTCAACAATGAGGTTGACAGGTTTATGGGAATATCGTTCAACGCCAGCTAAAAGAAAATAAACAATGGACTTATGGGGTAAACAGTTGGTGGTAAATAGTTGAATTTATAACACCTCACCCACAGATTCTGTGTCTTGATTGGCCGAGAGCGAGTCACATGTTACTTTCTAATTTTGCTATCTTTCTGTGCACGGCCAAAAGTACTATGCGCATAGCAACCAAAGTACCATACCAATAGCAACCAAATAACTATTTCCACGGCGCGGTATTTGTGTGCAAATGGATGCTGGTGTGCGCGTAGCGCGTATTGTTCCAAAGAGAGCGCGCCACAGACTTGGGTTCGAACATTTCGTGAAGGGGTAGTTTGGAAGACAGAAATACATTTTCCACCAATTTTGTATCGAAATTGAAGTTTATTTCAACTGTGTTCAGATTAAGATAATTTAAAATATTAAAATCAAGCAGAATCTGTGGGTGAAGTGTTATAAAACAAATATTGAATGCTTTATCTCGTAGTGAAGTAAAACTAGCCTCCCTCGGTGATCCATGGACCATTCTATTTTCCCTCGGCTACGCCTCGGGAAAATAGAATGTCCATGGATCACCTCGGGAGGCTAGTTTTACTACACCACTCGAAGCATTCAATATTTGTATAATATTGGTGAATAGTAATAGTTGGGGTGAATATGGGGTAATTAGTTGAATAACTGAGTTGGCGTATAGTTGGGGCAATTGTAAGCGAACTATCGCCGTTTGTGAGTTAGCCACGCCCCTTAGATGTGGAGTGTGGAATTGTATACGTCGGTCTATCTTAGAATTTGCAGATTCCCCGGCCATGCATTTTGTACATCATATAATTGGACAATATTTCACAAGCTGCGTTGACGCGATTGTGTGTAGACTTCAAGTGGTAAATAGTTGGCGGTAAACAGTTTAATCATGGAGCTATGAAAAGAACGGTTTAGTTGGAGTGAATATGATTAGGGTGAATAGTTGGGGTAATTAGATGAATACAGTCGGCGTGAAAAGTTAGGGTAAAATAGTAAAGGTATTTGATCTGACAAATACGATCAAATACTGATAAAAGAAACATGACAATAGTATACGAACAACAACTCTCACCCTCCCCCCCCCCAAAAAAAAAATAGATCAGGTGAACTGGCACGCACGAGCAAATTTGTAACAAACATCAAAATACCTCAGACAACAAAACACAACTCAAATCTCTTAGTCAAGCACATCGATCACATCCAATTTTTTTATCTGATAAACCCAATTTCAACCGGATTTGTGATTCATAGACCGTTAAATTCAATGGCGGTTTTGCTTTCTGAATAAAGTTATCGCTTCCGCTAGGGGGGGGGGGGGGGTCACACTTCATCACATATTATGGACAACTTTTACGTTCCATTGTTGACAGCAGAAAAGGTCCCCAACTCCTACACGTCTGTACACGTTTACTGGTAGGAGGTTCTCTAGCGTGTATACCTATTGTTCCCCGTTAATACAAAGTTAATCCTTCCGTGGGCAAAACCACCGAGGAAAAAACTTTTCAAAGGGGGTGTTTTGAGGCAGACACTGGCCTGGGTATTTTCCCACGGTAGGTGAAAAGGGGTTGGCAAGCTTGGGATATGGGTGTCAGTATGCCACACGTGACAGTGCGGTGGTAGCGCATCGCGAATTACAAAATACCATCTAATTTTCGAACTGCAAAATTGCTGGTCGGTGTGCGTTGCACGTGCGTGCCACAAAAAAGGAGGCAAATTTGAGGCCATGGACCTAACACTACAGCGCGACCTGGCGGATGGCGCACAGTGAACAGAAAAAAAATCTCCTCTTTTATCATGGTAATGTCGCCGACCTTTCGTCGGAGCTTAAATAATTCTTTTGCGGCTACGTGAAAGGCTTTGTAAAGGATATTGTAGTGCGTCTGCAGTTCATATTTAGTCTGGATAATTGGTATTTATTCGCCAGTGAACGACGTATGTTTTTTCTATCCGTGGACTGCATCTGGTTGGCCGTCTGTTGTAAAGTGTGATATTCATGGTGTTCTTTGAGAAGACACGAAAGGGGAAGGCATGCCCCATACCGACTGTCGGTGGTCTCATAACCGACCAGGAAACATCGTATAAGTATCCTGTCTGGATTATCGCAAGGATTTTGTACATGTCTTTGGAAGGCACTCGCCAATCGTGAATGTAACATGTCCGAAACCGACAATTAAGTTCCCAAAGTCGACGAGGGAGCTTTGAAAGACTATCCTGTGGTCTGGAGTTTGATCTTGTGTTGGGGATCTGCTCGACAATTGTGGAAGACTACATGCCAGAAACCTACAGTTAAGTTCGGAGTCAATCAGAGAACTTTGAAAGACTGTACTGTCCTGCATGTGGTCAGGACTCGCAAGGACTGTACTTCTTGTGTTCCAGATCCGGGAGGTGCTAGACAATCGTGGCAGTAACATGTCAGACACCGACAGTTAAGTTCTTAGAAGCGATCAGAGAACTTTGAAAGACCAACGTATCCTGTTGTCTGGATGTTCACATGGATTTTGCTATAATTGTGTTTGGGAGGTGTTTGACAATCGTAACATGTATAAAACCAAAACCGGTGGTTAGGTTTTCATAACCGACGGAGAACATATTGCAGGAATATTATCAACTGGCTCTGGAATCTCGACAGGATTGCCATTTTTTTTTGGCTTTGGAAGGGTGCTCGGCCAAACGTGGATGTAACATGTCCTCAACTTACCAGACCGCGAACCCACAGCGAAGTTTCCACGACGCAGTGCGTCGAGGCGACCCCAAGGAGCTCACCCGCCTGCTCAGCGGCGCGCTGAACGGCACCTTCAACGTGAACGTGTTCGATGGAGAGGGACAAACCCCGTTGCACCAGAGCGTCCTGATCGGCGACCTGGAGCTCGTCAAACTCCTGGTGCAATTTGGAGCCGATGTGCGGCTTGCTAACAAGGATGGGTGGAACGCCTTGCACATAGCCGCTTACGGCGGCCATGACGATATCGTTCTGTATCTTATCCGGAGACGATGTGGAAACGACCGAAAACGGTGACGGTATATACAACTGGAAACTGGAGCATCGTGGAATGGGACGTGCATGTGGCCTGGTGGTTAGGGTTCGTCATGTGAGATGGTCAGGGTTCGAATCCAGCTGCTGACCATAATGTTGTGTCCTTGGGCAAGCCACTTCACCCCGAGTAACCTGCGATGGACTGGCATCCCATCCAGGGGGAATAGAAATACTCTCAGTCGGTCATCACACCTAGGAAACCGGCCCAACGCCGGCCTGGTGAGCCATATTTATAAGCCTCGGAACAGACTTCCCCTAAAGGTGAAATTCAATCGAATAGGGACAGTGGAGTGCGCGATATAGAGAGGAATTAATTCAATCCAGTCAGTAGACTGAGTTTTCACTAGAATTTCATATAGCCTACTTGTATTACAAATACCTGGAGTGATTTTCACATGTTAGTTACACACTTTGGACAGAAGTATCACTTGGTATCGACGCCATTTATTTGGTCCAAAACAAGGAAGACAGTACAAATTTAGTACAAGGGCAAACGAGTCCCAACATAAGTCCCATGGGAGGGGGATTTTCACCCCCCCCCCCCGGTCTGGTATGTTGATCCGATTTTGAGATAATGGTTCAGCATGCCGACGGCTTAGCCCTTAATCCCTTTCAATCCGTTTCTCGAGGATCGCTCATCTCTTCGGATGCAACTCCTAAAAGCCACAGTTATGGTTTTGCAGTGTTGTCTAAACTATCTGGGAATACAATACTGTCCTATAGATGGATTGCGTTCAGCCGCCATCTTGACGGTGTGTTTTGTTATGCTAATCCATCAACAATGAATGACCAAGATGCCTAGTCGTGCGTATCCCTGTTGAACAAAAGCACACGCCTCAAACATGGCCGAGTGCAAACAATCTATGAAGTATTCTGTCGATAGATGACACAAACTATACCGTAAATTTAATGTGTTACTTATAAAACTGTTCAGTATTACTTGTAAATAATGTTTTAGTTCAGATAAAAGTTATTTTTGTTGAAAGATCCTGGTGCTAAGTTTTCGTACATTACATTCAGCACCAAAATAAACAAACAAATGACTATTATATTAAACATGTACAATGTACAGTGGACTCAGCATACACGTGTATTTAGTGTGTATTACAGTTGACGATTGGAAGAAACGGTGCTTGTGATTTCGAAATTTGTTGGTAATGAATTTCTCTGGTACATGTATAATTATTGTCTTTCATGCATAAAATGAATGTAAAAAGGTTGGGTATACGTCATGTACATCAGAAGCAGCTGTATATGGACCATGCACTTTCTTTGAAAACTGAGCACCATTTATTTATAACACATTGAGTGAGCCGCCATTTTGACTTTCATACCTGCTCGGGAACAACTTTTTTGTTGCTAAAAAAGGCACATTTTAGACCCCAGTATTTGTAGTTTCTGTTGATCGCTATGTTTAGTTGCATTGTATTTTTTCAAATCCCGCAAAATGAAGTTTTGACAACTAAAGTCATATGTAGGATCATTTGCATTTTATCCCAAAAGTAACCTACCGAATTGTTGTCAAAAAGCTTACTTGGATTGAGGATCGCACTGGTACTAAACAACCCATGAAATTATTCCGTCTGACTTGCTGTCATTTAGAAACAAAATTCAAGAAATGCATTGGTGATTTCCAACGATCAGTCTATTGACTGAATTTTGGAAATAAAGAGTGATATTTCACTGTTTTCTCGAAGTGTGATATCTACTGAGCTGAAACTCCAACGGGTTTAAGTTTTGAATATATTCCTTGGATTTTGAGTGGTGTCATTATTAGCAACAAACGAAAAACATGAAAAGCAAATGATCATATATGCCTTTCAGTTTGTTTTCAAATATCCTAGTCGGTTAACATAATTGGAATCATTTTGGGAGTCGGAATAATGTTTTGAGGTTCTGGTGAATGGCATATATTGGAATGAGACGTGTTCTTTAAACTTAGGAAATCTTTCGCAGATTTACCTGCGATTTTATACCCCTTTGATCTTAAAGATTGTGGAGAATGTTATTTGCCATCGGCATACCGTATACGGCCTTGTGGCATATTGACACTACTTCCACATTGTGTCGGCCTCTTATATATATAAAAAAATTTTTTTACAGAGAGAACAAAAATCTGTAAACCAAGTCCATGGTCACCTTGCATTGTTCGACAACCGTTTGTTCGCGTGTTTGTCAAGTCATGCCACCAGAAGAAAAAAAATGTCGAGATTTTTTCTCTTCTTTAAAAGGCTGGGTGGTTTTTGTGCAAGGAAGCGTGTACTGGCGGAAAGGGGTACCGTTGTTGACTCAGTGAACCACGGGCAAGCCAGGTCCCTGTACCCCGCTCCTTCGAGGGGCCTATTCGGAACCCTCGGTCTGTATGTTTACCCAAGTCTTTTATCGCCTTTCTTCTCCCTTTTGCCAAAATTCGGGACATGAATCGAGCTGGCGAGGCCACTTCTGGGTCACAGAACTCAAAGCAAAGGAATTCCTCTTGTCCGCTTGCAAAAAGGTGTTATAAGAATAACACAGGGGAATTGTGTCGTGATCGGTTGGGCTCGCACAGCTTTTTCATAGCATTTTTTTTTAAAACCAGGTGGCTAATTTTCCCTTCATCTTTTGTGCACGTTATGAGTTTGACTTTGGAAAACTCACTATCGTGAGGTTCAGAGAGGAGTAGTTAGTTTATTCCGGGTTGAATTTATGAAGAGCATCCATGCAACGACCAACTTGATTATGTCCCGAATATGATAAGCAATATTATCTTAAGAATTTTAAGACTAGTTTGCTTTCAAAGAATACGTTCTTGAGAAAGCGACTGGAAATCCATTCGCTATACATTGTAATCGGTCACTTTTTTGGGTCATGTAGTTTGAGTTGACCAAAAAAAAATTGTCAAAAAATGTAGAGAGAAAAACCATCTGGTCATTTTGAGAAGTTCATTTTTAAGAAAGAAATCCTTTTTTTTCTGGGATTTGAAAATTGACGTTTAAAACGTAAACTTCCATCATTTTGATATAGCTGTTCTAGGCCGTTTTCCAAACACCGGCTTCAGTCCGTCTCCGATTAATTGAAGCCCATTGCCGCACCGAGCTGCATGAATGAAGCCAGATCGGAGACGAAGCCGGGGTTTCGAAAACGGCCACCCCTTGCACGTTGCGCCCTCCAGGGAGCATTTTTTTTGTAATTTTAAATTAAGTGACAGTGAAGCTTGTCTTTTCAAAGAGGAACAGGGACCTCCCCCCCCCCCCCCCCCCCGACAGATGCAACGTCGGATGCCCGGGGTCTGTTGTCATCAATGTATGTGGTCAAATCATCATTCAATTTGTTTGTTTGTTTCATTTGTTGTTTTATTTTCTGCGGCCAGTAAATTGTTTTATTAAATTTATATTAATTTCTATCGTTAATATTATAGTTCATATAGCCTACCAGTATTGTTATACGCATAATACAAGGTCCTATCCAGTACACTGCCTATTATTATTATAATTAATTATTCTGAATGCATCAACTGTTTATGCATTGTTGTTAATCTTTGTATGCACTTATAAATACATTTTATGCGCACTATGCTGTAACGAAATTTAACAATGTGTTTAGCATTTTCAAAGTACATGTACCTGATAAATTTTTTTTTTTTTTAAGACGAACTTTTTGTCATAAACATCAATGCTGCACGTCAAAATGATATTGTTGGGAACATGATGCGTGCAGATTGGCACGTGCGTAACGTTTTATGTCTTTGTTGGAGTATTTTGTTGTTTGATTTACTGTTAAGTTGTTGTTTTTGTGATTGGTTTGGTGGACGTCATCATATTTGGGTACGTATCAAAACAAAATTCAAAAATCAGGAGCAACACGTGGTCAGAGAGAAGTCCTTTTATTGGTCCTTTTTTAATGGGCGGGCCGCCCCGGAATCGACTCACAGTTTTAGGCTTACATTAAAAGATATCCCTCTGTTTAATTCTGCCAATATATGCAAAATGTTCAACGATTTCTCACGAAATTGAATCTCAAGTGTAACACCTCAAGACCGATTGTCAACTAAAAGTTTCTGTCGAAAAAAGGGCGCACTAAACAAAATAGCGCTGTACTACGTACGTAGACAAACGTGCCTAGCTATGGGTACAAACCGTTGCGGTAAGTAGTCCCCAAATTTAGTGCCTACGCTATAGCTGGCCAATCACTTGCAAATTCTTTGCTATTAGAGCATTTAGCGGGCCATGAATTCAGTTTGAAGGTTTGTACAAAAGATGGGTAAAAACGGTTAATCCAACTCGTATTCCTGTAAAATCCGTATGAAAATGGGCCCGAGAATTGCTCTATTCAAATGGACCGCAGGCACCATTTTTCAAAATGGCGATTAGCCCGTGTGACAGGTAATTCTGGCCCCCTGGTAAATGTGTCACCCCGGACACATTCAACGGCTCGTGACCCGGTAAATGTGTCCGGGGGGACACTTTTACCTAGGTAGATTTGTCCCCCTCCAGGTAAAATTGTCCCCCTGCCCAACGGTGCAAGTGTCCCCCTGGTAAATGTGTCCCTATTATGACCGTAACAATACAGGATTTTAATTGCAACAAATACAATCCTAATAAGTCAACATGGATTTTGAACGTTTAAAACACTAAATTGTTACGATCATATTGTATTGATAGCTCCACGGTTTCTCACGCCATTCAAACTACTTATGCTACACATCGTGAAAACTTATTGCACGAAATTTCAATTTAATCCATTTTGTATTCCTTGAGTAGTTCATCGGAAACGAGGTTGTTCTTTTTGTTCACTTGTGCAGCATCCGTATTGATGCGTTGTTGAGACTACTATTGATGTGGCGGTGCCTCTATTATAGTGGTCTCGATCTCCACCATCAAACCCGATTTCGGGCCAACAACTCAAGAAATACACGTAGTGGCGTAGCCACGGGGGGCGTGGGGGGGCGATAGCCCCCCCCCCCCCACATGAAATCTTGTCGCCCCCCAGTCGTCCCCACCCACCCCCTGAGATTTTGAGTTGCTAAAAATATTATCATTGATCTACATGACGCCCCCCATGAAATGTTCCAGCCCCCCCCCCCGCCCAGCACCCCCCCCCCACTAAAAAGTTCATGGCTACGCCACTGAATACACGTTATGTTAAAATGAATTTTCTTACACTCATTTGTCATGATGTTTGGCATCATAAGATTTCATTTCATAATAAAAACGTCAAATTATCAAGCTATTATGACCGTAACAATACAGGATTTTAATTGCCACAAATACAATCCTAATGGAAGTCAACATGGATTTTTAACGTTTAAAACACTAGATTGTTAGGATCATATTGTAATTATAGCTCCACGGTTTCTCACGCCATTCAAACTACTTATGCTACACATCGTGAAAACTAATTGCACGAAATTTCAATTTAATCCATTTAGTATTTCTTGAGTAGTTCATCGGAAACGAGGTTGTTCTTTTTCTTCAATTGTGCAGCATCCGTGTTGATGCGTTGCCGAGACCACTATTTATGTGGCGCGCCCTCTATTATAGTGGTCTCGATCTCCACCACCAAACCCGATTTCGGGCCAACAACTCAAGAAATACACGTTACATTAAAATGAATTTTCGTACACTCATTTGTCATGATGTTTGGCATCAAAAGATTTCATTTCATAAAAAAAAGTCCATTAATAAAGCTATTATGACCGTAACAATACAGGATTTTATTTGCAACAAATACAATCCTAATGGAAGTCAACATGGATTTTTAACGTTCAAAACACTAGATTGTTACGATCATATTATATTTATAGCTCCACGGTTGCTCACGCCATTCGAACCACTCGTGCTACACATCGTGAAAACTACTTGCACGAAATTTCAATTTAATCCATTTTGTATTTCTTGAGTAGTTCATCGGAAACGAGGTTGTTCTTTTTCTTCAATTGTGCAGCATCCGTGTTGATGCGTTTCCGAGACCACTATTTATGTGGCGCGCCCTCTATTATAGTGGTCTCGATCTCCACCACCAAACCCGATTTCGGGCCAACAACTCAAGAAATACACGTTACATTAAAATGAATTTTCGTACACTCATTTGTCATGATGTTTGACATCAAAAGATTTCATTTCATAAAAAAAAGTCCATTAATAAAGCTATTATGACCGTAACAATACAGGATTTTATTTGCAACAAATACAATCCTAATGGAAGTCAACATGGATTTTGAACGTTCAAAACACTAGATTGTTACGATCTTATTATATTTATAGCTCCACGGTTGCTCACGCCATTCAAACCACTCGTGCTACACATCGTGAAAACTAATTGCACGAAATTTCAATTTAATCCATTTTGTATTTCTTGAGTAGTTCATCGGAAACGAGGTTGTTCTTTTTCTTCAATTGTGCAGCATCCGTGTTGATGCGTTGCCGAGAGACCACTATTTATGTGGCGCGCCCTCTATTATAGTGGTCTCGATCTCCACCACCAAACCCGATTTCGGGCCAACAACTCAAGAAATACACGTTACATTAAAATGAATTTTCGTACACTCATTTGTCATGATGTTTGGCATCAAAAGATTTCATTTCATAAAAAAAAGTCCATTAATAAAGCTATTATGACCGTAACAATACAGGATTTTATTTGCAACAAATACAATCCTAATGGAAGTCAACATGGATTTTTAACGTTTAAAACACTAGATTGTTACGATCATATTATATTTGTAGCTCCATGGTTTCTAACTCCATTCAAACTATTCATGCTACACATCGAGAAAACTAATTACACGAAATTTCAATTTAATCCGTTTTGTATTTCTTGAGTAATTCATCGGAAACGAGGTTGTTCTTTTTCTTCACTTGTGCAGCATCCGTATTGATGCATTGTTGAGACTACTATTGATGTGGCGCGCCATCTATTATAGTGATCTCGATCTCCACCACCAAACCCGATTTGGGGTCAACAACTCAATAAATACACGCAGTGGCGTAGCCACGGGGGATAGCCCCCCCCCCCCCCTCATGAAATCTTGTCGCCCCCCCCCCCCAGTCGCCCCCCCCCCACTGAGATTTGATTTTCTAAAATAATTATCATTGATTTACTTGACGCCCTCCCCGCATGAAATATTCCAGTACTCGCGCATCGCCGCAAGTACATGCTGCAAGAATGTGGCAGCGTTTATCGCATATGTGTACATAATGTGTATCCCGCTACACAAAGGAAATTCATCCAATAGGAAATTTCGTTACGCGCTACGATGGGAACGAAGACCAATCCAAGTAGGCGTTATATCAATGAGGCGTCCACCGTAGAATAGGGCTACACCGTACTCCGAATCGATCGAAACATTGTGTTCACATTTCACATCTAAGAAAGAGACCAAAAAGTTAATTTTTTTCATCTTCATGAAGGGCAGACTAAAGAGTAAAAAATGTATACCTTGTAGAGTGAATTCATGAAAACAATATAGAGAACTGGCCTTCTGCGTTGCAAAACTAGGGGGACAAAAAAACCTGGAGGGGACAGAATTACCTGAAGGGGGCAGAATTAACGGGCCGGGGATGACACTTTTACTTAGGTAATTCTGTCCCCCCCGGACACTTTTAACGGGGGACAGAATTACCGTCCACACCCGCACTGGACTACTTTTCGGGGTGATCATCTTTGTAGGAAATTTTCTCCCAAAATTCATCTGAAAATTGAACAAAAACGGAACAGAAAGTAATATATGAAATAAGCTTTATTTTCATGTGCGTCGCAACACCTAATATGTTTGTGAGTATTTTCATTAATTTTGGAAAATGCGCGAAATTATCACTTTAATTTTATGTTAAACCGTCAGATAATAAAAAAAAACCAATATCACCGAAAAAATAATTAGTGTTTTCCCCAAACGCGTAAAATACAATCTGATATCAATTTTCATGGTACAGATGCAACACAGTACTCTTGGAAAGGAAAAATACCTCTTTACTGACTTGGAAGTTCGTTTGTTCACTATATGCAAAAAAGGCGCGCTAAACAAAAGAGTGGTCTCACACGAATTTTACAAGCCGGTGTCGCCAACTATATAATCTTTCAAAAGAGGGCGCCTTACACAAATAGCGGTCACCACTTTTGTTTCTCTTTAGAAAAAGCGAAACAAAACTCATTTCCATTTTTTTCACAGCAAAAGCTATACCCAGAAACCAAACTCATTTTTTGGGGAACCAAAAGGAAAACCGAAAAAACGAAACCCACTATTTATATGGCGCGCCCTCTATTGAAAGAAAATTATTGTAGACCACAGAGGGCGCTCTTCTCAATAACATCCACGAAAAATTTTGTTGGCAGTATTTTGGGCAAAGTTTTTGAACTGTTGGAGTTGAACTTAAATACATTTTCCCACGAACCGAAAAGTATGGCCTCGGATGAGCATATTGCAAAGGTTTGTATCGCATTCTTCACATTTTTTCAATCTTTCAAAAATAACCTTCATGACCTTTGCAAAAAGCAGACTGCCACTGCCATTAGTCCGAGTAACTTGGACCCAACTTATCGCCTTTTTTAATCATTAGTCGCCAGACCATGTCCAAATGTTAAAAAAGGCGATAAGTTGGGTCCAAGTTATTCGGACTACACTGCCATAGCCCCACAAATGTGGCCTATTTACTAAATTACTGGACTACCTTAGCTTGAGTAACTCCAGCTGACATGTTGTATTCATTCACATGTAACGCTGGAGGAATAACCTGTTCGTTTCCATGTGGTAGCAAGAGACCCTAAAAAAACGGCCTCTCCAAAATTGTCCGAATTTCACCTCTTTTATCCCACCCCAGAGTTCATTTTACATACCTCATACATTCAGCAGTCATTTACGAAGCCTAATGATCGACTTGAAACAGACCACACACAAAAGTGAAAAATCTTGACGATTTCGGTGGCTTGTTCCTTAAAAATATGCCAGTTCCAACGGCTGTTTTCCATTTTGTTTTACTAATTATGTAAATGTATGCATCACGTGATGACATCAAAAAAATCTGCGCGCGCGATGTATGTGGGTAACACACCGCTTTCAGGCGCCGCAAGTGAGTTCAATTTTCGTCTGGTGTGTTGCCGTGGAGAGCATTCTCGTTGTCTTGCTTTCCGCGACAACACACCAGACGAAAATTGAACTCACTTGCGACGCCTGAAAGCGGTGTGTTACCCACATACATCGCGTGCGCGCAGATTTTTTTTTGATGTCATCATGTGATGCATACATTTACATAATTAGTAAAACAAAATGGAAGACAGCCGTTGGAACTGGCGTATTTTTACGGACAAGCCACCGAAATCGTCAAGATTTTTCACTTTTTTGTGTGTGGTCTGTTTCAAGTCGATCATTAGGCTTCGTAAATGACTGCTGAATGTATGAGGTATGTAAATGAACTCTGGGGTGGGATAAAAGAGGTGAAATTCGGACAATTTTGGAGAGGCCGTTTTTTTAGTGTCTCTTGCTACCACATGGAAACGAACAGGTTATTCCTCCAGCGTTACATGTGAATGAATACAACATGTCAGCTGGAGTTACTCAAGCTAGGACTACCTAAGGTTTTTTGCTTTAGAAGCATACTCACCCTCTTTATAGGCTAATCAGAAAGTGCTGCCTTTTTCAGATGTCTAATTTGTGTGAAATTTCATGTTGAAATTTTGATACGCAAACGTGTGCCAACGAATCTGGAAATTTCACAAAAAATAGACATCTGAAAAAGGCAGCACTTTCTGATTAGCCTAGTACATGTAGTATAAAGAGGGTGAGTTTGCTTCTAAAGCAAAAAAAAACAACCTACAAAGTAAGCCTAAATGTGAAAATCAAACTTTGACAAAGTTCTACATGTTTTTGTACATGGTGGAAGTGTGGGCTTTATTTACGGAGGTAGTCCAGTAAATTGGCCACATTTATGGGGCTAGGTAAGCCTACAATGCGGTGATCCCCCAAAGTTCCCTCAAAAATTCAAAACCGTGCTCACCACATTCTGCATTCTTGAGGGGACATATTCGGCCGTGAAACCTAAACCCTAAATTGCTACTCGCGAGTGCCTGCTTTTACTTGCACCAGGACGAGTACTTGCACCAGGACGAGTACTCAAATATGTAGCTATGAAAAACCATGAGTAGAACAGCGAGTAGCATAAACTACTCACGAGTAATCAAGTTACTCGCCCAGCGGTATTCATAACAGTGGAGCCCTTAATGAACATGAAGTATAAAATATAAACAGAAAATCATAATTTTGTGTATTAAATTTAGTTCCACAAGGACGGCTATGTCGTCATCAAGGATTTTCTGACTGCTGAAGAGGTCAACGCCCTGAAGAATAGTTGCCATGACATTGTGACGGACATGGACCCCAAGGACCATACTATGACAGTCTTCAGCTGTCGAAACCAGGTACTTAATTCTAAATAAGTCCTATACTTTGTGACCACTGCATAATTCAAACGTATGAAGGTAAAGGTGTAAGGCATGGTACCTAGTATCTATTTCTATACATTTTGAATACAGTCATACACCAGACTATAAAATGGCCCATCTTATATAGATTGCCACATGGGTTATTCTATAAATTAGGGGTCCACTTCTTTTCCTGTCCCTGTTACATCTGACATCTATGATTGTATAATTCTGATGCACTCCTTAATGCAGTCATCCTCCAAGAGTGATTATGAATAGCAAACTACCTACTCAACAAAAAGTATAAATAGTTTGAAGTCATTCTTAATGATACTTGAATGGCAAATTACAAAGACCTAGGTAAGAGGGGCAGGAAAAAGCTAAGCAAAATGACTCGACTGGAATAATTTCCAATCCTACCAACTAATTCCAGTAATCACATCCTCTGTTTTGATACAGACGAGGGATGACTACTTCCTTACCAGCGGGGATAAGATCCGATTCTTCTTTGAGCAGGGAGCAGTCAATGACAAGGGTAAGCGTACATGTATAGCGGACGATCAAATGTTTGCCAAATCTCTGCCATTTCTCTGGAGGCCTGATAAGACAAGCAATTTAAAACGATTATTTAAAAATATTATTAATTAAAAAATAATACCTCCTAACTAGCAGATAATCCCTCTAAATATTATTTTAATAATTGTTACTAATTAAACGAATCATTGAGACTGCCACAACAGCTGTTTTTAAATTAAAAAAAACAATATGAAAAGGTCCATGACAATTTTTACAACCGAACATATTTTGTGAATCATACTGCTGACAATATGTAAACATTTCTCAACGAATATTTATTTGCTGTAAAGCCTGGCCCACTTCTTTTGCATTTTTTGATGATTATAGGAGAGTTGAGTGTTGACAAGCACAAGGCCATCAATAAAATCGGCCACGCCCTGCACGAGCTTGTCCCCGAGTTCAAGAAGGTCACGCACAAACAGAACGTGCAGGTAAAAAAAGGCCCCCCCCCCCAAAAAAAAAGTATAAGCAACGGAGTCTTTGTTACACAATGTGAAATGTTAACAATGTTTGGCAATGTCTTCATATTGATGCCAACATTGTCCGAAGATGTGTTGCAAAAAAATTGCCGCTCTGAGTTAAACCCTTGTAGATGCATTGAGCTTTGAAGCATTTATATTACACTTAATTTACCAGGAATTAATGCCACATTTTTATAATCCAGTCCGGTATCTCCATGAAATAGTCCGATTCAAAAGTCATTTGGGGTATGTGTCAAGCGTCTTGCAACCGAGATGTTACGCGAACGCCCATTTTGCTTTTCATTAATGCGTCAGTGTCGTGCGGCCATCACCTTGCGCGTTCATGCGCTTTCGATGAGTGTTCGATGATCCCGAATGCAAACTTGAAATACCGAAATGGCTTATTGCATAAACATCTTTTATAATCGTGTCCTCCTTCCTTTCAGGATGTGGCCAAGAAACTCGGTTACGTCAAGCCTGTCCTTGTTCAGAGCATGTACATCTTCAAGCCGCCCAAGTTGGGCGGAGAAGGTAAAAAAACAGATGAGAAACATGGCCATGTTGTTGTAATGGGTCTCATTTCACTATTTTTTAGAAGATTACACAATATACCTCAACAGATTTTGAAGTGTGGGTGCCATCTCTATGGGCAAAAGTGGTTTTGCAAAACTTGAAAGGTTGTGAAGTGTAGAAGACTAGGGGTTGATGGATTCAAACCACAGTCACCGAAGTGCGACACTAAGGAAAACACCACTGTGCCAATCCGATTGTTTTTTTTCTTCAAGTGCCATGCCACATGGACGCTTCGTTCCTTTACACCGAGCCGCTCCGACTGACCGGCTTCTGGATCGCCCTGGAGAAATGCACGGTGGAAAACGCCTGTCTGCAGTTCATCCCTGGCTCGCAGGACAGTAAGTAATCTTTGCTCAAGTCTGGACTTTTGATTGTGTGACTCTTAACCCAGCCAGTCCCTCCATGGTGATTGTACCCTGTCCTATCAACAAGATGAATCAATTTATATCAGGTCTTAGGAATTTTGGCAACCCCATCCGAGAAATTTGCACACTTCACCACAACTTTGCCTACTCACTTGAAAACATAACTTGAAAGGTACATGAGTAGTTTGAATTAGTCTTGTGCTAAAAGAAAGCTCATTAATTGGGCTTTCATAATATAGATTTGGAAAGTGCTACACGCAAAACGTCATTCAAAAATTGGTCGTGCCCTTGGGTTTTTTTTTTTTTTACTCACCCTGTTTTGTTATTAATCTGATCTAGTTTTTGGTCAAGATTAGACAATTCTGTGGAATTCTGCAGACAGTCTTTCGCTTTTTTATTGAAAGTTGCTTTAATTGGATTTGAAATTCCCTCCTGCCTTTTTTCCCACAATCTCTCGTCAGCCAAGGTAACCAGTCGAATGATCCGTAATCCAGAGGGCGGGGAACCATCCCTGGTCTTCACTGGTCCCCGAAACCTCGACATGGATCCCAAGCTCTTTGTCCCCGAAGAAGTCGAGCCAGGTAAGCCCATGGCCCCGTCCGCCTATCTTGACTACTTTAGCCAGTTCGCGCCGGTATTATTTTGACAAAAACAAAACTTTTCACTCAACCTGAATGCCTTTTGGGTTGAAGCCATCCCCCTCGGACAGTACACTCATATTTCTGGCCTCGCTCGCTGCAAGCGGGTCGCTGACAGATATTTCCAGCCTCGCTCTTTGCGTTCTGAATACCGCAAAACCTTTGCGGGTATACCCGTCATCTGGCGCAAACTAGTTAACAGGACTCCTGTAGTCATGAAAAAATCCAAAAATTTTAAAACTGTTATGAAAAGTTGAGGAAAAGTCATAGAATTGTGTTATTTTACGAGGAGTCATGGAAAGTTGATATTTCTGCACGACCCATACGTGATGATGCGTGATAGTTGGCTGTGGCAGTCTTCCAGTTTGCATTCCAGTTTACTATACTTCCTCTTTATGCATGTATGCTCTATACTTGTTGCAAGTTCAATGCACCATTGTGATGCTTTTGTGATGCTCAGTAGTCTTGTGTCAAACTGTGTAATATGCCATGGTCCAGTGGTTACGGTGTTTGACTCATGTAGGATGGTACGTGGGTTCAAACCCTGCCAGGAGCATGGTGTTTGTGCCCTTGGGCAAGACACTTTACTACAATTCCCTCTCTCCACCCAGGAGTATGAATGTGCGCTGATATCGGCTGCCGCGTGGTCTCGTGGCCTGATGAACGGGGAATAATTGTAAAATGGTTTGAGATTTTTAAAAGGTCATCAAATTTCAGTTTAATGTTTCTGTTGGAAATCTGTAAGCTCTCAATTCTGAAGGTTCAAACCGAATGTTCAACTTTACCGAATGTTAAACTTTAAAATGTCATGAACTAGTTTTGATCTGTTGTGCTCTTTTCCTAGGGACTTGTATCCTGATCCATGGACAGGTCCTACACAAGAGCGAAGAGAATCGTTCTGACAAATCCCGTAACATCTACACATTCCACATCGCTGAATCGTTGGACGTCGAGTGGTCGAAAGGAAACTGGTAAGATATTCTTGACGCAAACAAACCAAAAGACCAAAAAAAACCCCCAAAGATCCAAAGGCTTTACTGCACTCTCTCTGCGCAAGGGACAGCTGCATTAAGGCCCATCTCAATTCATATCTAAGACGAGTTCCGGACAAGTTGTGGACATTGTATCGGGTATAAGTTGCAGGATTCTGAACAACTTCCCCGCAATCTTCCCGCAATGAAGTTATCAGTGTTGGTGAGTCAAGCAGTTGCTGATGAAAACTTCCTCGAAAACATGTCCGGGACAAATGCAGAGCTTCTTCCGGACAAAGTGACTGATTCTACCCCCAACTTGTCCGGAACTCGTTCCGATGTGAATTGAGACGCGCCCTTAGGGGGGCAAAATTAACTTCATTCTTGTACTGAGAATTTATTTCTTAACTAGAATCTTACAATTTGTTAATTGACTCGCACCAATTTACACAATCCATCATTTGCTTTCAGGCTTCAGCCCACAGAAGAACTTCCCTTTCCCGAGCTTTACACCTCTTGAACTCACAGTGACCTTTGACCGTTCACCCCTGACCCCAAGCCAAGTCGTCCGACCCGTGGGTATTGGAGTGAGTACTTGCATGCACACAGACAGCGTTGAGTTTCGTTCCCGTTCCTGTTTCTCATCTGCACATCTTACAACAGTGTCACAACTTTTCAAATTTAAATCAATCCCCCCCCCAAAAAAAAAATTGGATATTTTTATGATGATCATAGTTCTTCTGATAAGACGTATTGTTGACGGACAACGTTTCTGACAGAAAAAAAAATTTCTGACAGAAAAATGGAATAAAGTCTGCAGTTCTTTCAATTTTTTTGGAAACATTCTTTTGTCGAGTTTTGTCCCAATACCAATGTGAAATATGTCAAAGCTGTGACAATGTTCTTTTTAAATAGTTAATCACTTGTTCATTAATTGAATTCATTGTTCGGCATTTTTAATATCATTACCTCATTTATTAACACAAATCCTGAAAAAACAATATCATGTATTTCATGTACAAATTTTATTCATTGTTAAAATTCATTTTCTGTTTGCATTTTTACAGAATTTATAAAGTTTAATGTATCTTTATTTTTAATTACTAAAATGCACATTTTGTTGAGAAATTTTTGGTATTCCCGAATGTCTTCGAATCTTATTCTTTTCAGTAGTCTCGGCCCAAGCAACAGTGATCAATAGCAATGGTACATTATTGTAGAGCGCCCTCGCACAATTGTTTTCTTACTTGCTCGCACTAACGGCTTAGGAAAATTTGTAGCAATGGGGTGTGGCCATTTAATGTAAATTTAGGCCGTTGGTGTAATATTCATATCTTCGAACAAAATGTCGGCTTCCCATTTTATAGCAGTAGTTGCGCGCTAGTGCGGGGGGAATCACTGCGTTGCATATCTAATTAGCGATGCTTGATCAACGCACGTATGTTTACAACCGTCGCGTGAGTGCGCTGACTATTAACCATTTCTCAATCGCTGATTGGTTCCCAAGAAAAGCCTAGGGAGAAAATAAAGAAAAAGTTAACTGGCCACTGCACGTTAGTGCGACAGGCGCGCTGGTCTAATCATGCCGTTAGATATGCACAATCCATTATCGATCACTAACGTCTGGGGCTAAGACCAACTTTTCCATTATTGTATTTCTCTTTTTAATTTTTTTTTTATTGCAGTTAAATTCTTCACTTTGTCTTTAATATCAAACCAAAAAACAAAACGAAACAAACAACTAAACATAATACTATTAGCATTGTGTTTACCGTGTGCCTCACAGTATTTTCAAGAGTACCTCAAAAATAGAAAATGTATAAAGTCTCGCCAGTCCACGTTCACTTTTTCCGGAACGTCTTGGTACCAAACGCTGGCTAGTCTAGTCACAGACTCCCGTCTTTGGAATGTACCCACTTGTTATCCACCTGATCGATTGAACGGAAGTTGAGGTCAACATTGTTAACTTTCTAATAGTCTTCAATTCGCGATATTTTCAATATGTTGTAAAGCCTTCTTCTTTTTCGAAGTACCCATTGATTGGATGGCCCAGTCAGGACAGAAAATAAATTCAAAAAATAGGGCATTACACACGTGGTAGATCATATACATGGTCCCCGGATTTGTTATATTCCCGTAAAATCTAGCAAGCTTTGAGATAACTTACATGCACTATTATTGATGTTATAATACTTTGAAACAACAGAACAAAATAAACCGAATTAACAAGATTTTTCTAAAACTGTGTAATATTTTGCTCTTGTATTTGTTGATTTTGTCCAGCGATTGTCTGTTTTGTTCATTTGTGCTTTTTAAATACGCACTGAGGCAAATAATTCGTTTTAGCACCTACACTTGCAACATCTGTTGTAAAATTGTTTTATTCATATATTCGTCTGGCGCAAAATACTTGCATAATCTTGCCGCAGCAAAGGCCAATGACGGCCTATCTGTCCCAATTTGGAAGCATTTGTCTATAGAACGGGGATTTTTGTACCTAATTGACCTATCGCGGTAGAATCGCGTCAACGCAGCTTGTCAAATATTGTCCAATTACATGATATACAAATGGATGTGGAACGCGCAACATCCGAGACAAACAAAACTTAGCGTAAAAAAATTCCATACGGTTGTCTAAGGGGCGTGGCCAACTCGCAAACGGCGATAGGTCAATTATTGTGTACCTTTGGTTGATCCCCAAGTCTATTAACTAATAAATTATAATTTCATGAATAATCAGCCAAAAAAATAAAAAATTGATGGAAGAGTCGGCTTAGGTTGGGCGCACCATTCGTCGCATCAGACGCCTAACATTTGTTGAGCGGGTAGGAACGAAAGATTTGTACTTGGGCGTACGTTTGCGAGAATCCTGAACTAACTACAACCAGGGACAAAAACTATGGCTCCGACGGGATATCTCCAAGGTTTGTTTCACATTTGTAAAACTCTTTTATCGGTTTAAAAAAGTCAGAAGACTTTGTGTCTTGTGTCTTTAAATGATTGAGAATATTTGTATTCCCCCTTGGATGGGATGCTAGTGCATCGCAGGTTGCTCCCCAGCTAATGCCGGTACCCATTTATACTCCTGGGTGGAGAGAGGCAAGTGGGGATGAAGTGGCTTGCCCAAGGACACAACATTTGACCAGCAGCTGGATTCGAACCCCTGACCCTCTGATCATGAGTCACGAACACTAACCACTGGGCCACACTTCCCACAAGGGGGGAATTAATTGTTACAGAGTCAGTTACTCTCATGAAGTCAACTGTGTGTTCATTGTTTAGTTTCACAGGGATGGTTACGTTGCATCAAGGATTTCTTGACGGCCGAAGAGGTCGACACCCTGAAGAGTTGCCATGACATCGTGACGGACATGGACCCCAAGGACCTCAGCAGGACAGTCTTCAGCTTTCGAAACCAGGGTTTGCTGGTAAAACAAGATTGTTTTTTTCACCTAAAAAAAAAACACATAGAAAAAAAAGAAAAATGGCATCTCTATGTTAAGGTTTGCAATTGACCTCCTGTTTTCAAAAGTGGATGTGGTGGTTAGGCCATGTCAACTCTCAGAAAACTGTTTTGTTCTTTGCTTCATGTACATGTATATCTCCCGGAAGGTGGGTGTTTAAAAAAATATTTACATTTACTGCTTTGCATTTGCAGATAGTTTGAACAAGATGCTTAGGTCAAGGTAAAAAGAAAATGTTTTTTTCCCAGACTTTAAAAAAATAAAAGGAAAGGAAGGAGACAGGCACTTGTTTTCTGCGTTTTTTCCCCAAGATGGCAGATTTTCCAAAAGGGCAGATGGATTCTTCTATTTTCTTTACTCTTTTGCTGATGCTTTTGTGTCCAAAGGAGCCGTCACCCTTTCTACAAAGATTTTGAACTAAGGAAAAAAGCTAAAAAGCTAAAATCAATTTGCTGGAAACAAATAAGAAGAAAAAATATATTAAAAATTTATGATTAAAAATAAAGGAAAAATGGGGAAAAAAGGAAACGGGCACGAAAAAAGAAACTTGGACGAGGAACAGGTTTTTTTCTAACTTGGTGGTTTTGCCTGTTTGCTGCCCTTGGTGACGCGGTCTATTGTGAAATACTTCACCTTTGTTATTTTCTTTCTTTTGATAACAGATGATGGACGATTATTTCCTGCCTAGTGGTGATAAGATCTGATTCTTCTTTGCGCAGGGAGCCATCAGCAAGGAAGCTGACAGCAAGCCAGAAGGAATAATGTTACGGTGTATTTAGTACCGAGTCATTTCATTTTTGGAAAGCTGCAACTGATCTACCCTGGTAGGTTACTTTTGGAATAAATGCAAATGATCCTCTTTGCCTTTAAGGGGAATTCCCACATTATGATGTAATCGTTGAATGTCCTCTTTCCCAGGGACTTGTATCCTGATCCATGGACAACCCATTCACAAGAGCAAGGTGAATCGTCCAGACAAGTACAGGCAGGGCTACGTATTCCACATCATTGAATCACTGGACACCGAGTAGTCCAAAGGAAACTGGTAAGTTATTACAGCAACTTGCAGTGTCGGGTTTATTCGTCAGTGATTATCTTACGTGTTTAAGAGCCATCTAGATCGGTATAATGCATGTATAGAGACGTTTTCATGGACCTTCCCCTGTCCGGAGCCCAGTCTAAACCTTCACAAGGGCTATCTTACTGTAGGCTCGAGTCTGGGTACGGACCCTTCCCAAAAGTTCCCTCAAAACCGTTCCTAGAAAAGAAATCCCTTACGCTATATCCCATTGTACTTCTGAAGTTGGCCTTTTTCAGTTTAAGCTCTTGTATGGCACTTCGGAAAGACAGAAGACAAGAAACCGAACATATAAACAATTCTTCAATTTGTGATATCTTCATCTTTTATTGGTTTTTTTTTCTTCAAATGCTGCAACTTTTTGAAATGGGAAAAAATGAAGATGAAATGCCATAGATTTCTGGTCGCTCTAGAACTTACAAATCCTAGGCTTTTATTCAGCAACAATTTACTGTTGACAAGATATTTGTACTTTTCCCATAAAACAATAAATAAAAACCTGTCTGTTCTCATAATAAACAGGCAGCGATGTAGTACATACTTGTAAATTTTATACAAATCTAGAGTTAGTCCTACGTTTGAAAATTGTTCAACGCTCACTTGCTAAATACTCGTAAAAGACAAACCAAAGAAAGCATTTCTTTCATATTTAGCTGGATATTAGTCAATAAATAAAATAAGTACATGAAGAGAAAAAAACACGGAAAAACATTTAATATTTACAATATAACAATAATTCTCTGTATAAATGGCTATTATGCCCTTAATAAATAGCTTGGTGATTTTTTTATACTTTTTTTTAGAAAACAGCTGTTTGGTCACGAATTTCCGCTTTTCTGGAAATTGTTTTTTAAAGTGGTCGTTAAACTTAACAGGAAATTAACATGTGAATAAACGGGCTTCCGTTTTTCATCATTTAAACAAGTATCGTTTTCCAACGATAGTGCAGTATTGTCTGCAGCCCTTTTGTTTAAAGGGAATGTACAACATTTGCTTTTGCTGCAATTTTCAGAAATAAAAAGATTTGGAGGACTAGAATGTTATAGCAAATATTGTTAAACTGACTAGTTTCACGTTTTGGGCTTGTGGATGCTGGAAAACCCAAGAAAACCAATCATATTCTTGTAGTCTGGTTCCCTGACCCCACTTAAGATGAAACAGTGCAATTTGTCAACTTTGGGGAATTGTAAAGTCAGAGAATCAGTCTGGCAGGCTTGTACCTCTTCACAGGTGTGTAATCAATTGCAAAGAAAATGCGGAATAACTAAATATGAAAAAGTAGGAGCAGTTTTTGAAAATAAACCAGTTTTCTCCAACGCTGGTCAGCCGACCAGCGTTGAAAAAATGCAATTTTTCTTGAAAATGTCAGCACACCAGGAGCTACGATTTTACAGGATGCTTTAGACTGTCATTACCTAACAATCCAGTAAGGTATTTCGTGATAATTTGATCTTTTCGATTTTTGATGTTTGCAAATGTTGTATCTTCCCCTTAAGTTATGAGTTGGAATTGTGAGGATACTGTATATGGCAAGCTTGAGTCGGACATTTATGTACGTATTACTGGCCAGTTCGAAGTAAAGAGATCATTAAATAGCACTGATTTGATTGGTCATACCTTTTAACTCGTGACCAAACTTGTGATTGACTTGTGACCGGACGTGTGATGGACTGGACTGATAGTACACTACAAAAAGCAAGAAATTCTTTTCATATTTCCCTCATATTTTACTGTGTAGCATCAACCTCTGTATACCAGGGATCTTTCGATCGATGCACTCGCAATCCAAAATAGAGCAGCTTTTTTCATCTTGTCTTGAAAACAATTGTGACTTGGTTAATACATCTTTGATGTCTTGAAACAGAACAAAAGTGTCTTTTGTTTTGCTAGCAGAACCCTCCCCCCAATTCTGTTTGAGTCCTTTTCCAAGAAGTAACACAGACATTTCCTGTAACTAACGATGAACAAAACTACAGTTCGACCAAAAATAAAGTTATCTAAGAAAAGTATCAAGATGACACTGATGATAAAACGCAAACAAATTTGCTCATTTGGCGATTATTGTTCATTTGTCTTAAATACGTACTTAAGTACCTGCCAAGTTTTTCACTAAACTTTCCGACCGGAAAAAAAGACAAAAGTTTGGATCAAATAACAAAAGACACTTTGCATAGGCCTACACATTTACAGACTGAAACGAAACATGTATGCACTTGTTGAGATATTTAGAATGTAAAACATTGCAAGGTAAGACATTTTTAGCAAGCTTATGATCTTTCTTAATTTAAGTCCGAAGATGGCCATTTTTCTTGCGAAAGTTTGAAAGTAGGGCTTTTATTGTTATTCCAATGAATGTTAAAACAGCACTTTCCTTTATAGATATAATAAATAGGCTTTTGGGGACTTGTGAGTTACATGCATTGCATGTCTATTTTTGCCTCGTTGAGTTGGATCCATGTGTTGGGTATAGCGCCCTCTTGTGTCATTTTCTTCCTAACTTCTCATTAACATGACAATGAGTTTCAATGCTTTGCAGTATTTCAAACAGGAGGGAATATTTTCCTTTTTTGCACAAATTTGTGCTGGTCCCAGAGCTCCCTGTCCTCGTCATACCTAACTGACTGATTAACTGACTGACACACTTGTGGAACTGGGCAGTGCTGTTGTATAGGATCACCCTGTAACACTGTAGGGCTAAATACAGATGCATGAAAAGACTTCCCGGCAGTGAATTGCGAAAAAAAAAGAAGTAGCGACAAAAGATTGTTCATACTTTTGGTTGTGAAGTTGGCTTGCAAAAGTCGGCCTTTGAATTGGACTGTATAAGCTTACATACATGTACATGTAAGAGTTGATATTTACATATTCATTATGAATACAATGGAAAAGTTCATAACAAAGACAGAAGAGATCCATCGTTGAATTGTTTTGTCATTTGGTTGAAAGAGTGGCTGATATTTGAAACTTCTTGAAAAGTAGTTATTTCCCCCCAAAAAATATGTACTGTACAACTTCCGTATTGACCCAGTAGCCATCATTGTCTGAATCCCGGACTGCATTATGTAGTCAGTCACTTGATATTGTATTGGGTACCAGCCTATTCAGTCATGGGCCTCACGGTACGGCCAAAATGAGGTTAACAGGCAGGCTGCAGTCTGGTTCCTGGTAGTGCTCATCCTGATGTCAGTTGGCTATGTTAAGGGCACCAGCCTGTCATGCACCAATAGCCTCACTCTGGGTCTCACATTCTCCTATGGAAGAAAATCCAAGATGGCTCCATGCAGTGCAGATCTACAGAGTCTGAATGTTTCAGTGAGTTGGGCATTCCTTCCAGGCTAGTCATTCGATTGCATTGAAGTACGAGTCCTGCATTGAGTACAGCTTGTCGATAGGATTACTAATGGATATGCTGTGGTGCACCAGACTATTTCCTTCACACTCGCTCCCACTACTGTGCAGAGAGGTACCCTGACTCGTCGAGACGAGATCGTCGTCGATACCGCTGTCTATCGGCGGGGGGCCATCGGCCATGAACATTTGATCGTGGGCGTACATAGGGGAGGTGGAGGTCACCCCCTGGGGTGGGGGAATGGAGAGGGCCATGGAGGACTCAGGGTATGGTGGGGGGTCTGACATGGGTGGTGTCATGTGGGGGGTCATGTCGAATTCGTGGTTGCTAAGGTCATCGAAGGAGAAATCGTCATCGTCATCGTCCATTTTGACACAGGTGCTGTCATCACTGTCCGAATCTGAAACACATGAAGAAAAGGAGAAAAGAGTCACAAGGTGGGACTCAAAACAGCAACCTCTTATTTACTAGTGCAGATGTCTTACCTTCATTATTAATATTGGTTTTGCCCGTCACCAATGTAATTCCATAAGCACTGTTTACCTAATGCTGTCCATACGCAAGTCTCTAAGCTGACGCAGGTGGGACTCGAACCCATGACCTCATGATTACAAGTGCAGATGTCTTACCTTCATTGCTCAATATTGGTTTTGCCCTTAATTCACCTAATTCACTCAATTTCATCAGCACTGCACTGTCTACTCAGTGCTGTCCTAGGGCTCTTAGGAAAGAAAATTCACTACATTCAGGTGGGACTCGAACCCACGACCTCCCGCTTATGAATGCCGATGTCTTACCTTCATTCTTGTCCTTATTTCGCCGATGTCGGTTCTGGCCACTTCTTCTCTGGGCTGCGGCCTCCTGCTCCGTCATATTCTTCCTGGCTAGTTTCTTCATCTAAGAGTCAAAGGAACAAAAGGACAAGACATCTTTGACAACTCTTGATGATGGCATCCGAAAGTCTTTGAACCAAATCAGCTTCTCCTTAAGATTTTAAATAGTATCCAGTCATTCTTATTCATTCTTGAAACAAACAAGACACTTTTTAGTAGACCATGGTAGGATATTGACAACGATGAAATAGTTCAATCAAGTATTTAAAAGCTGAATGGATGCTTTTCTTGTCAGCATCTTCTGACTTATTTGGAACGAGTGCCAATTACTTGTTGATGCGTTTCACATATTTACATATTCAGTTTAATCATCTGATGTGCTCTGTGCACTTTGACAGCGTAAACTATTTTTGCAGCAATTCTCATAGTTAGTGAGTGCTCAACTTCTAGTTTTTTTCCTTCCTTTTTTTTGGGTGTGGGTACTTGGATCTAGCTCACTCAATTTCTACTTGTTAAAGGTATTTTCCCCGGTATACATTTATTTCAAAATTGTAAATGCATGAACAGCATGTGTGAACCAGTGGAATGGTAATGCCTGCCACTTTGCATTCACTGTAAAAAGTACATACCGCCCTCTATAGGTCATGCATAGAGCCCATATCATTGAAACAGTGCTTTGAGAGTATAGTGAGCGTGTAAGTGGATAGGTTAGTAGCAAATAGGAAAATAGCCAGGTTTTTAGGGTAGATAGCTTCATTGGCAATTTAACACTGACAGACATAGTGAAGACAGAGTGATAATGAAACAGCAGTAGAAATTGGCTAATTGTCAGATGTTAATAATGTAGTGACTGTTTCCTGTTTAATTAGCCAGATTTTTAGGGTCGATAGCTACTTTGGCAATTTTACACAGACAGACATAACGGAGACAGAGTGCTAATGAAACAGCAGTAGACATTGGCTTTGTCAAATGTTAACATACAGTGACTGTTTCCCGTTCAAATTTTGTTTTTCATTGTCTGAGAAGTTACCAAATTAATTTGTAAAGTTGGGCTACGGTTACCCAATCCCATAATCTGGAACCGATTCCTGACATCAGCGGTTGGGTACTCGGGTACCCGGTTATAATGCACAGCCCTAGAAAATATTTTTCACAAATATAGCATTTTTGGTTTAATACAAAGCAGCATTTTAGAGCATTGCAGAAGATAAAGATTATTTTCGCTTTAACACCAGAAGAAGAAGTAGAGAAGCGTGCTTGAAAGTAGGCAGATACCCAGGCAAAAGTGTTTTCCTAGTCACGATATCATCGGACAAACTAAAACTATAATTTTGCCTGAGAACCAACCTCCTTTCTTTGTTTGTTTTCAACTTTTTTTCTTTTTAAAAGGCAGGAATTAATTTGTGAAAATTACTTTTTGTATTCAGGATGTCTCCTGTCTCGCCCCTCACCTTAGCTCTTTGGTTCTGGAACCAGACTTGAACCACGCGGACGCTCAGTCCTGTCTCGGCTGCTAAGGACTCTCGCACCTAGAAGATGAAACAGAGAATTTAAAAATTCATTTTTTATCCAAACAGAAAACCATAGCTGTTTTAACTTGTGTCTATAAAGTTGTGTTTATATTTCACGTGAAAGCGAAAGCGAAGCGAAATTCATGAAGTCAACAGTTTAAATTTCATTGTGATGTTCACTGTACCCGGTAACTCTAACGAATTTGCTTCACACCAATACATTTCCATGAAGCAAATTCGTTAGGATGATGGCGGACATCTGAATGTAACTTCAGTGGTTGAAGTCGTGTAATTTGCTTCGCTTTCGCTTTCGCGTGAAGTCTAAACCGGCTTTATTGCTGTGATTTTGCTCGCTGAGTACAATTAAATACATGGGCATAGCATCTGTAGAAAGTATATGCTGCCCTCTGTTGCCGTGAAACTGAAAGGACCTGAAAACATCAGTGTTTCTTATTGACTAATAATGGTGAAATCCCTACGTTAAATTTAAGAGTCTGCACAATTCTCATAACCTCATAGCGGGTAGATTCCCAGAAGTTTCTCAAAATCCTGCAACTAGTACAAGATACAATGAACTTGTCCTGAAGTTGCTTTAGATTCTTTTTGAGATGATGCGTTAGTTTGCCATTTCCCATAGCAAAGCTTTAAAAGTTTAAAATCACATTAACTTTCACGGCTATGTTGTGTCTCTCTCTCAAATGGCTGTTATTTTCTTCTCCTGATTTTGAGTTGAATCTGTGTCCAATTTGAGATCAAGGGGGAGTAGATCGTCTTACTTTTCGACAAGGTTTTGAGGAGACTTCGAAGGAAGCCTTGAACGCTCGTCTCTGTTGGGTGGTCAGGATTGTCCTCGGCCGCTTGGGACCTTTCCTCCCATCTGAATGTTCTTTACGTGAAACTGGAAAGAAATGAAAAAAAATCAAATCAAATTTGCTTCTTGACATTCACTGCCTAAACTCATTGTTATCGGAGATCTTTTGTGAATGAATTCATTGGCTTGCTTGGATGGGACTCGAACCCACGACCTCTTACTTGCTAACAAGTGTAGACGTCTTACCATTTGACCACCGTGTTTACTGGGTAGGTCAGCTTGTTTCACATCTGACTTGGCAGTGGGGACCACACATATCTTTCGAATGGGAATTTTTCTTGCACTTTTTTCTGTCTAATCTTCTTTTGGCTTTGTCAACTTCGGACTCAATTCTCAGCATGGCTCTATCAAAAATGAAATGATTGTCCAAGTTTTTTTCGACTTCATCTTTATAATTTTGGCTGAACAATATTGTGTTCATCTTCTTCTTCATTCATTCACTTTCATGATGACTTGATGAGTTGGGCCCAACTGCCCCTGTCGAGCATAGTGTTGGAAAGAGATGGACCACTCAGACCAGTTTCTAGCTTGATGGATGTTTTCAGGGTCATGTTTGGACGACCTTTTCGTCGAGGGGCTTCAGGATTCCAGAGGAGAACTTGACTAGCTGGCTCATTGTGTACATAGTTGTTCCATGTAGTAGAGTTCTTAGCGTGGCTCTATCATGAGTGAAATGGATAGCAAAGTTTGTGTTGCCACATTTTCAATTTTTTTTCTCCATCTCATATTTTCTAAGCAATTCTTGTCCGCTTATTGGCAGCTCTATTAGACTGACTCTAGCATCATTGTAATGGTGGCTACGGTTCCTGGTAGCAAATTTGTGACATGACGGCACACATACTGACGTTGGAATTCTCTTAAATGGAACTCAGTTCAACTTGGCGAATTTCCCTTCAAATCTTTTGCAAACCAAACTCACCCAAGTGTGTATTTGCCTGCAATCAGGGACCCCTATTGTCCCTCTTTTGTTTGTACTCAAACTTTTTAGGAAGACCTCCTATATGCTTTGTACAGGATCGCCAAATTGGGGATCTTCGGGAATTGGGGACCCTATTGCCCTCTATTGTTCAACGTCCCCTATTGAATGCAGAAACAAACTCAATTTACACTTGCAAGAAATGTGACATGGCCTTTATAGTGTAGTGTGTATCAAAGGCCAGCACACATCATAAAGATTAATTTAACTCAGAGGCAAAGCTTGGGCCATACCTAGTAACATACCTTTCTGTTCCATGGTCCCCTGCTCCTTAGTGTAATCCTCCTTGCAGTAGAGCCGGTTTTCCTTCAGGACAAACTCGTCTCCCTTCTTGAGCTGTTGCCGGCAGATGACGCAAGTGAAGCATCGCAGGTGGTAGACGTTGCTTAGCGCCCGCATCACTAGCTCACTGGAGGGGATGGACTGAAGACAGCTATTGCACTTTGTTCCGAACAACCTAATGAAAAAGCGAAGATGAAGAAGAAAAAGAGAAGAAACTAGAGATGAGCGTTTTGGCTGTCAAGATTTGCAAGGGTGACTAAAATGGGATTTTTGAGCCTGCGCAACCTCCAGATTGGAGGCAGCTATAATGCTTTCTTCCGATCAACATGGAGCAAAAACAAAATGCAGTGAATGTTCAGTTTTGACCTCCACTGACATAATTTCATAAGTGCTGTCTGCGAGCTTGCGAGGACAAATTCACAAGCTTACTCCCGTGGGACTCGAACCCATGACCTCCTGCTTAGTAGTGTAGACGTCTTAACCATCAATCATTGAGGGACAAAAAAATAAAGATGAGCATTTTGGCTGTCGAAATGTTAAATATTCCTTATATACAACAAATACATAATGCATGAATTAACAATTATGACTAATGTATATTCCCAACAGCACTGCCACAAACAAAAGATTTGTCATAAAGTTTTAAATCCCCCCCCCTAAAAAAAATCTTATATGTCACTGCAATTTAGGGATTGCAATTGAACCCCTAAGCAACAAAGGCATATGGGGATGGTTGCTTCAAACAATGCCAGTGTATTGTCATGGTAGCTGGGGGGGGGGGGTATTCAACACCAGATGAGATAGATATTTGCTATTGGGTTTAAAAGCTGGCACTGATCGTGGGCATGAATTCATCGAGAAAACATGAGGCAGGTAACAGCTTGAAAGAAAGACGGGGCCTGTGCCAGTTTGTTTCAGTTTAATGGTTTTCTGGTAGCTTATATTTTATGGGTGGCGACGGTTTCCTTTGTGGTTCATGGTTGCTTTGAGAAGGGATCTTTTTAGAATTATCTGCGGCAACTCTGAGTTGCAGTTCAGTCAGTCAATGACTCAGTCAATCAGTCATTTCTGTAAAGCAAGGAAACCTGGCTAAAATGGGCTGTAGTCTTGTAATTGTTTTGTAAGAGTTTTGCAGTGACTAGACAATGGAATATTTCAACAACAACAAATGTTTTTTTTTAATCCATCCAATTTCCAAACTGAACTTAAACAGTCACTACTAATTTATCCCAAGTGAGCAATATCTAAATAAAGCACAAATCAATAAACAAACATCTCCCTTCGCCCATTGATGGAGACATTTAATCCAAAAAATTCCCTCCTTCCTGGGAGTTTTTCAATTAAAAAACTTCGCTTTAAGAAATCTCAGCTCTCCGTTTTCTGTTAAGTCAATAAGGATTTGTATAAAGACGGGTCACGTGCCGGTACACAATGTTCTTAAATCCACGTGATTAGCACCATTCAGGCAACCAACGGCGCGGAGAGTCGGACTGAATGATCCCGGTACCCCGCTATTGTTCGTGCAATTAGGGCGTCATTGTCTGGTCGGTTGACGGATTCCTTCAGCCCATGCTGTTTAATTCCCAAACCGAGCGATCAGTCTTCTGTCTTTTTTTTGTTGGACAGCACGCTTGGATTGGCAATAAATTCCGAGTTCAGTGTCTTGCGCCGCGGCCGGTCCCAAATTGGCAAGACGTTAAGAAGCTTGATTGCATGACTCGGACCGGGGTGCGGGGACATTGTACAGCCGCAACAGTGATATCACACAGTGTAAATTAGCAATTAAGCATCTTTTCATTACGGGCCGTTGCACTTGTTGTCAAACACGCATTGCTAGTTTTTTCCTTTCTTTGTGACTGTCGTAGTCCGATAGTATTTGGGCAGGGAGACATGAGAACAATTGTTCAATTAAGGGCAGGCGCGCTAGAATTATCTCCATTTGTTGCTTCATATTGATTTCGGATTTTTTTTCCCTTCAAAACCTTAATCATCCATTGGAGAATCCTCCATTGAGCGCTAACGAACAACTTAACTACTGATTGTCGTGATTGACCAATTTCACAGAAACTGCATTTTTTTTGTTACACTCTTTGACCCTTAATTCCCAGATTAATCTATCTGTCAGCTATAATTAGATTCAGTGACATCACTCTGACTTGGCAAATTGCCAATGCAAATTTGTTGTTGATTACAAGTAAGGAGTCGTTGTTGTGAATGGAAACATTTTCTTTGTCATAAAAGACAAAGAAGACTTTGAATTTAAATTAAGATTGACATATAGAGAAAAATACTGTTCATGCTATTGTACTTGCCAGAAAAAAAGCTTACTTTGTGCGTGTAAGGATATTTTGCCAGTTGAACATAAATATTGAAACATATTAACCCATTTTTCTGTAGAACTGTGTCTTTTGCAGAATTTTTTTTTTTGGCAGCATTTAAAAAAAATTGTAAGTAAGGCTGTGAAATTGTGGACAAATTGCACTCAGAAACATTGCCAGTATTTTGAGTTTCGTCAAATCCTCGTTTGTCCCCGTCAACTCGAAATCTTGACATGATTGAGATGTTTTCCCCGTCGAAACAACAAAATTGTTAATAATCACATTTTTTTTCTGGCGAAGCATTTTTTTCCCCCTCCTGTTCGTAACACTCCTATCTGGCAGGAAATGACACAGAGGTCGTTGCCACGGAAACACATCTTTCTTATGCCCTGTGGAACCCCCAATCCCCCCCTTCTTCCCCCCGCTGAAGATGTCGGCAATATTACGACACTAATAACGCACGCTCAGGATTTTTATGAACAGCGCTTCGAGAGGACAAACTGCTCGGGAACTAACCAACAAAATTGTGGCATTCACAGACAAGTATTGCAATTATTGTGAGATTGTAAAATTGGCAGCCAGAGATGTAATTTTGTCTGCTGGGAAAAATACATTGTAATTTACCCCTTTCATATTGCTGTGCGTCATATTAGTTTGATTTTTTTTTTAGAAAGAAACACGATATTCCAAATATTTTTTCAACACTTTTGTCCTTCCAATTTATTCTTCAATCACTTCAGTCACCCTGTAGTTTAAAACGTCTTCAGCTCTTTTTTTAATTTTAAGGATAACATACAATCTTTGCTTTTGCTTTAGTTTTCAGGAATGGATTGATTTGGGGGTTAGTATTTTATAACAAATATTGTAACATTGACCTGTTTAAGCTTTTGTGTTCATGGATGCTGGAAAAACCAGCAACAAATGTTGTTCTTGTAGTCTGGTTCCCTGACACTACTTCAGATGAAACGGAGCAATTTATAGACGTCGGGGAATTGTCAGGTCAGGGAAACTATACTAGCTGGCTTGCACCTGTTTACAGATGTGTAACCGATTGCAAACAAAATGTGGACTAACTAAATTTCGTAAACTGAGGACAGTGTTTCAAGAAAGTAAGTTTTTTCCCAACGATGGTTGGCCAAACCATCGTTGGAAAATTTTATGAAAATGAAGTTTTCTTGAAAATGACAGCACACCAGGTGCCATGATTTCACAGGATGCTTGAGACTATTATTCACTTACAGTCAAGTAAGGTATTTCATAATACTTTGGTAATTTCTTTTTTTTAATATATGCAAAATATTGTGTGTTATACCTTTTGAGTGAGAGTCGAATTTCTAGAGATTAAAAATCATAAAACCGCTGGTTTTTCATTCAATTTCTGAATGAAAATAGCATCTCACTAACTCTCCTCTTTTACTTCTGTTTGTAAAGATGATTTTAAAACTGTTTCTTATCAGGTTGCATCATGTGTTCAGTTTGTTGACTTGTTCTCATGAGTACAATTGGTTTCGTTAACCCAACCCCATGCTGTTTTCTGACTTCGATTCTGCATGCGCAAAAGATATGATTAACTTGTGATTGATTTGGTTAGATCCAGCAGGTTGGGTTGGATTGATTGATAGCCTGTGTGTTCTCGGCAGTGGTTTATTGGCTGGATGAGTGGTTACCGTCTGAATTCCCTGGTCCCCACTCATGCATCACATTGACATGCTATGGACTGTCACCATAGCAACCTGAAATTCACATCTTTTAAACTCTCCGTCCTTTGTCAATTTTTTCTGGTTTGTTGTGACGTGACTGGTTGCGTTGGTATAAGCTTCCAGAATAACATTGAAATAGATCTTACCCCAAAAAACCCAGCAACGCCATTTCTTGTTGTTATTTCAGTCGGTCTACGACGTCGTTAGCAACACTGATGTAAAACTCATATAAAAAACATGTCGTGATATATGTGCCTTCTGTAGGTAAATAAAAATCCCCCCCTCCCCGACAGGAAAAAAATTATGTAGTGCTGGCAAGCACCAAGCAGCGTGGAGACCTTTTGAGTGTCTGTAAATTTACGGCCGGTTGGATTCCTACATAGCTATCTAAAGGAAACATCTCGCTTGATTTATGCGAACTCACGCTCTGTATATTGAGAATAGCCTTTGCGGTTCTCCCGCCATCTATCTTAATTAATCCTGCGTCGTGTGTGTGACTGGCCGTTGTAGAGCGCGGCGGAGAGCAGAAGAAGAAAGAAAAAAAGAAAAGGAAAAAAAAAAAACCGGATAGGTTTGGATCAGGCTAGCTGATCACGATTGGTACACACATACAGTGAGACACACGCCGATTGCACACAGATGCAACACGTGGCCATTGTGTGCCGAAATTCCCCGCCCGTGACATCACACATCCGATCGGGTTTTTTTGGCAACTCCACAGGAGCTTGCAACTCAATACTCCGCAAAAAAAACCACGGACTTAATTCCAACCGAAAAACTGCTCGCGTAATATTGAAGCAAGGTGTGAGGGTGAGGTCCACTATTTCGACGCCTCGACAGCCTCACTCGTTTTGAAAAACAGGGGGAAAGAATTGAAAACACGGCTAGGGAACGGCGTCGGCCAATCAGAGACCGCGGACCCGCTCTCAAGGTGTGAGCCAAGTGGGCCGGCGAGAGGAGAAGGGAAAACACGGCCCGCCGCGCCGCGCTTGTCGTGTAGGGCTCTGAAGCGGTACATCTGGACAAGCTGGTGAAACAACCGCGCCATTATGAAACGCTTAGCTCCTCTTAAACGCCACTTCAGGAAGCAGGCACGCCATCTTACCCCTCCATTAAGAAAATGTGTACCGACCACTTATGGCCCGGAAAAACTCAAAAGACATAGATATAACAGATATTTGTATTTGTATGAGAACCCACTCATTTGTATAGCCGGGGCCCATAAAATCTCTCTGAAACGACAGTTGTATGAGGCCTGTTAAATTTCGCCTGTCTTTTTCTGTCAATTTATCTTATTCCTCTCAGATAATTTCTCCAAATCCAGTCATTTAAATTCGGCTTTACATTCAGTGAATATTTGCTCACCTTGACAATTGCAGTTTCCGCGGAAGAGTGAAACGATTGCCGGTATTAAAGTTCTTTTATAATTCCAATATTCTAACAATTCTGGCACATTTGTTGTCAAGTTGCAATGCTCGTGCAACAGACATCTTATTGGCATAATATTCAAAGTAGCCAAAGTGTACACATTTTCACATTTCAGTTTTGTTAAATTAAAGACACTCATCAGAATTTCATACAAATTTGAAAATTTGGTGTAAAATCTTCAGTTAGTAAAATTCCATGCGCAAGCGTACGCTGCAAAACATGCACAAGGGGCAAACGCTCACTAATTTATGCAAATTTATGCTAATTTATGCAAATTCAAGGGGAACACAGTAAACACGGTCAGTCAGTCAATCAATTCGTCGACTCAAGAAGGCGTGGCCTGAGACGATCACACAGTTTACAGTTAATTCTTGTAAATATAGAATACATCCCTAAAAAACACATCGTCGTTCAAATGTGAGATTTAAGTTTTAAAAAATTGAGACAAAATTTCATGGCCAATTTTTACAGCGCAACCGTGCAGTCCCCTGCTAATTTATGCAACATGTGGATGTTCAAAGTCGAACACAGATTGGATATGCAACATATTGTTTCCCTGCCGGTTGCGGCCGTATATCTCGGTTGCCTTTGTCGGAAATCTTGCCTACACACTCGCTATCAGCTAATTAATCACTTCGCATACATCATTAATCTTGAGCGATTCAAATCCAGGAGAGTAGAACATATCCCTGATTTTTTTTTCGCAGACGTTACTTTCTTAGCACTAGCCTGTACTCTAGAAATTAAGTGAATTATGTAAAACATACTTGTGTTTGTGAACATTCAGATATTTTCTGGCTTCGGCGTATTTCCTAATAAGATATTTAAACCTTTTCATTTTTGGATAACTAATATATTGTGTTGTTACTGTCTTTCATAATTTGTACGTTGAGCAGAAATTTGGAGCGGGGTTTGAACCTGCGACCTACGGATTGCCGTTCCGGTGCTCTACCAACTGAGCTATCCAGCCCTATGTTGGCGGTTCCCCAGTATGTCAGTGTCTTTGTTCAAGAGGTGCTAGCCAGAAGCCATAAACCTGTATATGCCATGTAGCCAGGGATCACGCCCAAAGTCACGATGCTAGCAACATTAGCAATGCTGCAAACCTGGGAAATAGCAAACGGGGATCACTCAGAGAGGATACAGCTTTTTATTACAAATTAACAAAATTAATACCTGTAATATTTAGTTCTTCTATTCACCTGGTAAAAACATTGACCATATTTCTTCACAGATTTTTGCTCCCTGCAGATTTCAACGTTTCTTTTTTTCCTAATTCTTTAGTCATTTCTTTGCCCGTGATCATTATTTTTCCTTATTATAATTTCCTTCCATTCCCATCCTCTGCTTCTTTCCAGATACCACAATTGGAAAGGGTGAAGTGTCATTTGAAACCTTTTTCTTTTAACTGAACAGCCTTCAGTCTTCAGACTGACTCAGTCACCGGCTGACTGACTGAGTCACTGAGTATAAATAATGTCTCCAATGTGTACTTTAGGTCCAGCTCTACTCGACAGGCCTAGTCTAGAGATTTACAGCCAAAGTTACAGTGATTTTTGCATCTTCACTGGACAAATATGCAAATTGTTCTCTCCTTTCATTTTTCCATCTCTCAATTCTTGAAGCTTTGTTTGATTGTTCTTGTTTTGAAGCTTGTTCACAGTGATTCTCTTCTGTAACACCAGCTTCATATTTTGTCCGAACCGTATCTCTCCCTTTTGTGAACCCTGCACGTTGTCTCCTTTCTCAAATTCAACTGGTTTCCTCTTTTCTGTCAAACTAATTTTGTCTTCCAACCTAGCCCTACTGTAGTGTTCAATTCCCTTGTTAATTTGGATGCCGTTCATCACGCCTTCATTGTGTCTGCATCTATCCTCATTTTTAGTCTGCATCTTTTCTTGTCTTTTCCACCGAGAAGCGCTCTCCATTCCTCTAGCGACTTCCCCCAATTTCCCCCCTCCTCGTTCCTCTGTTAACAGAACCCACATCAACACCTCCGATGTCGTCTGAACATATCACCTTACATTAAACACCACCCTTTGAACAGTTCGGCCCAAAAACTCGCCCGAAAGCCGCCTGGGAATTTTACATCCAGCGCTCACCATCCTGTTGGATTTTTTTTCTCCTTCGGCTGCGGAGATTTGAAGTTTGTAGTGTGCAAACGTCGCGTCGTTGTCATCGACAACAACGACGACGATGATCAAATGTTTTCAGCAAGCCCAGCCGCATCGGGGGTTTCGGGGGTGTTATATTTCAACGACGGTTGACACACAAAAAAAGTACAAGGGAGTGGATTAATTGAAGTGTCTTCCTGGCAAATATGGGGTCGGCCGAAACAGGAAATTGCGAGCGAGTCGGGTTCGTCTCGGAGCGACAGCCCCCGGAGTTTACCCCCTGGAAGTCACGTCACAATACCAGAGAAACAGTGAGACACATGGTAAGACGAACCACAGAGCAACAGGCGTGGGACAAGAGAAAAGAGAAGAAAAAAAAAAAAAACCGAGAGAGTTTGTGTGAAGAATGATGGACCCTGTTTTGAAGTTGTAGGTGTTGACACTTGTCACTCGGGCCGCTGTTGCACTTCCGTTTCTCAGAATGGGAGGCATCGGTTGTTTATTGGACTCATTGCCGCCGATTCAACCAAGGGACAGCACAACCCAGCTCCATTTTCATTTCATCAACTGGTCTTTCGGAATCAGTTGAAAAGCTGCTCCCTTTTTTTTTCTGAAACAGTCAGTGTGAGAGACGAGTGTTTCTTCTCGAGTACGAACAGAGAAAATTCAGTTCCACTCAAGAAACCTCTTTGATCGTTCAGTAAAGAAAACCTAAAAGTGTACAGCACTTGAACAGCAGTAAGCTGATTTGTTATTCCGCTAAGCAGTATTGCTAGGACTGTCTCCTCCCTGGATTTTAATAATCCGATCATCAGGTGATGATACGCCGCGCGCTAAGCACTTTAAACGGTGATCGCACATCTGGGAATCCTATTAGTAGCTGTGTCTCACTGTTTGCCTTGTGGTCTGAGCCCATTTTAAGCTCAATTTGGCCCGGAGTCGAGTCGCGCTCTCACCCACCGCGGCCGAGGCGACGAGGCCGGACAAGCAGAGTGGTTTAAAAGCACCAACTCACTCAACTCCGTCGCCGTCTTTCTTTTTTTTCCCCTTTTCTTTTTTTCTCCTCCATTTTTGCACGCATGGCTTGTTCGCGCTCGGTCTTAGCCCACGGACACGGTTGCATTATAGAGCCAATAAATTTGCTCACACAACACTGCACTTGGTTCGCCTTGAAAAAAGGTAAAGAACAGCATAATAAGGCACTGATGGACCGAAATGCTGAGTAAAAGTAGGGGGAAAAGGCTTCTTTTAAAAAGCTTCATTTTATTTGACTGCTTTTCTGGTTTTTACTATTGCTCTTCTATTCTTGTCTTAACAAATTTCTGGATGTGCATTCTCAGTACATGTTCAAGCTTAGATATGAGCGTGCAAGGTTGTTTTTGTTCGAGGAGTTCTTGTGTTTTATTTCAATTTCTCAAGTTGAAGTCAAAGGACCAAATATGTAGAAGAATGGTTGAAATTATTCATATAGCTTTGGTTTACTACATGTAGTTAAAGGGAATATACAACATTGGCAAACATCGAAAAATAAAACTACCAAGTTTTTGCGAAATACCTTAATAGGATGTTGGTAAATGACAGTCTAAAGCATCCTGTAAAATTATGGCACCTGGTATACTGTCATTTTCAAGAAAAGTGGTATTTTTGTATCAATTTCCAATGCTGATCGGCCGATCAGCGTTGGAAACAACTGGCTTTTTTTCAAATACTGGCCCCAATTGACCATTGCACTTGTTTGCAATCGATTACAAACCTATGAACGGGTACGAGCCAGCTAGACTGATTCCCTGACCTTACAATTCCCCAATGTATGTAAACTGCTCTGTTTCTTCTTATATGGAGTCAGGGAACCAGACTACAGGAAAATGATCGTTTTTCTTGGTTTTTATAGCATTTTCGAACCCAAAACCTCCAAAAAGTCAGTGTAACTATATTTGCTTTATATTTCCAACCCCCAATTCCATCCTTTTCTGAAAATTACAGCAAAAGCAAATGATGTATATTCCCTTTAATACATGTTTTCTTCATAAATGTTAATTTTTTTCCCTACATTTTTATAGATTTCTGTTGCCCTTAAAACTGCACTCACTTATAAAATTCTGACGCACTCCATAATGTAGACGTCCTCTGAGAGTGATTATGAATAGCAAACTACCTACCCAACAAATAAACAAATCATTTGAAGTCATTCTTAATGATACTTGAATGGCAAATGACAAAGTACCAAGGTAACATGGACAGAAAAAATGTCACACTTTGGACCCTCAATTTACAGAGAATGACTCACATGTAGTTCAAGTCTTTAAGTTTTCAAGTTCTTTTTGGCTTGAAATGTGCTCACTTCTTTTTACTGGTGAGGACAATACAGCTGTTTAAAATAATGTCATGCACGACATGTACTTGGTACATGTGGTTATTGTTCAATTCGTAAATTTTTCAGAGTATGTCATATTTTAAAAATGTCTTAACAGTTCCCACTCATGAAAATGTTCAGTACTGGTTCACCTTCGAGGAAGCAAGCGCGATATTGACAAAATGCGGCAATAATTCCCGATATGGCCAGTTTCTGACCCTATCCCATCCATTACCACAATCAAGACGGAATTACCGACCAATTTAAGGAGAAGTACTTAGTCGTTTATAGCACATCTACCTTGCCACACAAAGATGGGGGAAAAAAAACAACTATAACCGCTGAAATGAACACACGCTTGGGACTGGAGCAAAAAAAAAGACTGTGCGGCCTCAGGGCGCAACGGTCCCCCACAGATTGTTTCCACGCGGAATTGTATCAGAAACGTTCACGGCGGCATCTTAAAAGGATACGGCGCGAGCGGGGGGAGCAAAACTGTAGGAATAACACTAACGTCCCGAGACAGTCCAAATGCGTCCCTGGGGGGACCGGCTCAGAAATAATGGTAGCCCAAGGCGCGACCAAAATCAGGAGCGTTTTGCCGTAAATTTGCGTTTTTTTTTTCTTCTGCTTCTTTTCCCCACCGCGTTGTCGGAAGATAGCCGGCCGCCCGATATTGACTAGTTTGTAGGGCAGATGTCACTTTTGGTTATGCCTTTGAAGACTATTAATAAATCTTCCCCGGATCTGTGTTTTGGAGGACCGCCGGTGAAGTTGCTTTGAACAAAACGCAGAGATAAGATTTGGGGACCGATTGTTTTTTTTTTATCCTTAACTGTTTTATCGACAGAATTGTTGGATTCTGCGATACATTTTTGTGTGCATTCTCTAAACCTTTACTCGCTGTTCAGTGCCTTTATTCGGGGAATGCTTTCAGGACAAAAAATTAAGCTTTAGTTTTGGGAATGGAAAAAGAAAATCCCCACTTAAAACATTTGGGCAACATTTTAAGTCTAGACTGAAAACTTTGTTCATTATGTTGGGTTTGAATTTGGGGCACAGAAATGTGTGAATAATACTGACTGCATTAGTTGTGTGCCTTCATGTTCATTAATTTAACAAATATGCAATTGACGAAATCATTTACGATTTATGAACAAATGAATGTTTAATCTTAGTTACTTTCCTCTTTCCAAAGTGAAATAATAAATTATTCTATTTTTGTTCACAATCTGGGTGATTTAATAATAATAAAATTGATTTACTTATATAGCACACATATCAACCACAGCTAATCATGACATGGTACAATATTATTACCCCTGCTCACTGGGCCAATGAAAACATTCTCAATCTCAGCTCCGTGGGAGTATACAGCTTGATGCTGTCATGTCAGCGCAATCGGTTCAATCAAACACATCTCTGCCCTCACAGGTACCCATGTACACCTGGGTGGGGAGAAGCAATGAGTGACAAAGTGCCTTGCCCAAGGGCACACGCACCATAACCCAGGCTGGACTCGAACCCACAACCTGAAGAATTACTCACAACACCACGAATTCAATGCTCCAGACCACGAGGCCACGGTATTCCGCAGCTGTCAAAATTGAAAACATGTATTATTTATGATTGTGTTCCAATTGTATCTATTTCAATACTCTGACTCTTACACCATGGAAAAAAGGTTACAATTACAGATACTGGTTATTGTTTTGTGTGTCAACCGATATATCTAGCTTAATCGTCATTTCGAGGTCAATTGTTTGTTGGGACAAGTTACAACTGTCAAGTTTCACAAAACCCAGACACAAGTCTCGAATTAAGCGATGAATATATATCTTTTTCAATTTCTGTCCCAAATTCCCCCCCCCCCCAAAAAAAAACAGGTCGCAGAAATGAATAATTTGACTGATTTATTACAGCTGTAGTATAGGCACATGTGTAGCCTCAATTTAGCATTTTGTGGTGTTCGAAATTTTTAGAGCAAATATTCAAGCTCAGTCAAGCCGTCGTTATCTTTCGTTAGCTTGAGGATTCTAAACACTACCCAGTCTGCGACAACGGACCACCGAATGAAAAACCATGACACCTCTTAAATCTTTAAGTCCGCAGGGCAAAGGGACCGAGAATCCTCTGTTCAAACAGATTTACTGCGGAACCGTTCCCGGAGAAATTGAGCGTTTTAGCAATACATCATTCCGCGGGTCTGTGTCCGGTATTTTTATGTGGCTCACGTTCTGCTTCTCTACGCAAATAGCGGAAAAAAAGAGTCGGAAATAACGACTTGGACTTTGGGTATATATTCGGGTCGTAGAATGAAAGTGAAAAAGTAACAACAGAACAAGGAAAATAACACAGAATTGCATTTTCATGTTTGTCTTTAAATTCTTGTTTTCTTGAGTTTTGTTTTGATCATTTTGAAGACGTTGCTTGACATCATTTATTTACAAAAAAGGGTTTTATTTTGAAATTTGAAATAGTTTTGAGAAATGATTTGCATTTCTTGCTTGTAAATGACATTTAGGTTTGACTGAATATTTCCACTTAGAGAAAAAGACAGAAATTTGCTGGTTTTTTTTAATGATGATGCTCCAGTACTGTTGATATGAGTTACCTGTAGGTTTCAGTAGAAATGAAACTAAATCATTTCTAAGATTGCTATCTTATTTCTTGATATGCACATCTTGTGCGTGCTTTGCATTTATATAAAAAAAAAAATCCCGCAGGTCCGTTCTTTATTAGCTAATTTCTGACAAGCAGTGTCGACAATGGCGCAGTATTATAACCCCACAATTTGCCCAGAAGCGTTGCATTGATAACCGACACAAGCAACTCCAAAGAGAATCTGGAAATTGACTCATTTAAAAATTTTTTTATTAAAACCGAGCAAATTACGGGTCATTGTGCTCATCCCGTTGCTGTTTTTTGTCACCCGACCGATAGCGATCTATGTCCAATTGGCGAAAACCATTGAGTCATGTGCATGTATAGTCTCGTTCTTTTCTTTCTTTCTTTCTTTTCCTCTATGAATTGGCAGTTCTCAGTCCGACACCGCATGCTTATTGTCTGACTCGCCCAGGGGGGTCCAGTGGTGTTCATGTCATTTTTCGCCCAGCTTTTGTTACAATTTTTTTGTGGACAACACAGCGTTCCGTGGCCCTAGGATTCTAGGTAAACACCGCTCCGTTGCTAGGCCTTGTTTACTCAGTCGCAAGCCCAAAAGGGAAAAGGAGTGAAAAAAAAAAGACCTTCCCTCAAAAAAACAAAACGCTTGTGGTCCATTTCCATGGTAACATCATCCCTTTGTTTCTTGAATGAGCCGCGATCCAGACAGCCATTTTTTTGTATATCCTGTGAGTTCTTTGAGAGAATGTAGCCAGTGCGACCACAAAAGAGTTTTTTGGAGTCGCACGTGAAACGCAATACTGGACTTGGGTTGCATGGAACGGATGCAGTGACAAGCAATAAGGAGCTGTCCCTTTTTCTATAAAGTGATAATTTCAGGGGCTTTACAGGGTGACTTGCAAGCCTTTTTTTCTCTCCTTCTTTTTCATTCCATCAAGATGAATTGACGGTTGTGGGAACGAGCAGGCTGGATGGCGCTCATTGTTGCCCGGTACTCGGTAATGTAAGGGGACACGGGGGGCACAATTTTGGGTCTAAAACAGATCCAGACTCGCCCGTTGCACTCGGTAGAAGCTGTTATCCGAGGGGAAAAAAGGTTCTCTATGATCATACCTCCAGGCAGGTCCATGACAATTGAATGAAGTTTTCAAAGTGATTTCCATGCATAAAAAAACAGTTCAAGCAAGTATTTGTTTCTTGACCAGTTTAGAGTTCTGGATTAGACGGTCGTTTTGTTCTGAGTTTGTGATTTTGGTTTTTCAAGTGTTTCATACAGCATCACATTTGCAGAAGTACGGTTGCATTTCTTATTTTTTAACCCATTAGCACTAACACCATCAATCAAATTAGTCATGTATTCATTGCAAAAAAAAAAAAACCCTTTATAAGCACTAAAGCATTTGTTTTAAAAAAGTCGATCACACTTCAGTCAATATCTTTAATTTTCCAGTACACTTTATATTTTTTAAGTTATAATATAGAGTATATCATTCTCTAACTGTGGCTGTGCCTTTTTAACAAACAATTGAAAATAATGTCAATATCTTCAAAATCTCTCAGGCTTTTCAACAGTAGCATGAGGGAATGATTCCATTGCAACAAGACAACAAAACAGTTGTATTGTTGTCGCAAAACATCAAACCTTTAAAGTTCAATTTTTTAAAAGTCATTGATTTTTGAGGGAGTTAAAAAAAGTTGGACTGTGAAGCCTTCATCTAAGAGCAATTGGATTGTAAACCGAAATTTAAACGTGCAATTTTTTCCCCACATTTGCATAAAAAGAAGCAGACCATTTGGCTATCACACATGAACACTCCGTTCTTGTTGCCGTTCTGCCTACTTACACTAACCACGTCACACGCGTGAATAATTACTTGATTTCAACCGCAAGGTCCTTTTCATTTACAGACAAATTTTTGCCTTTTGTTTGCCCGTGGTTGCGGCACGCGTACATCGATGTGCGGAGTATGGATTTTCTCATTTTCTTGTTCCTCATTTTTGGGACTACCGTATCAAGTGTGGCCTGTAAGGCACTGATTTTAACTTCACAGTATTGTTGTTTAATGACCAAAGTTTTCAGTGTTGCCGTCGAGGTGGTTGCGATGGATCATAAGCCATCACAGTTCATCGTTGTGATGGATCACAAGTCATCACAAGTCCAGTTTTTTGGACTACGACTGTTGATGTGTCTAACATTGACCTGTAGTTAAGTCAGAATTTTCAACTGCCCATATTGTTGTAGCGGCATTAACACAATTGTCAGTGTTTTAGTCAATGCACCTGTGATGGATCACAAGTCATCACAAGTCATCACAAGGCAATCAGAAGTCATCACAAGTCATCACAAGGCAATCACAAGTCATCACAAGGCAATCACAAGTCATCACAAGTCATCACAAGGCAATCACAAGTCATCACAAGGCAATCAGAAGTCATCACAAGTCATCACAAGGCAATCACAAGTCATCACAAGGCAATCACAAGTCATCACAAGTCATCACAGATCATCACAAGTCAATCACAAGTCAATCACATGCCGATCACAAGTCAATCACAAGTCCAACACAAGTCATCACAAGTCAATCACAAGTCAATCACAAGTCAATCACAAGTCCTCCAGTCCCAAGTCACGTCACAAGCTACTCAATTGAACTGTGACAAAGGCATTTCTTTGTTATTGTTCATCCCCTGTTACTTGTGACCGGTCTTATGATTGACTTATGATCCATCACAGGAACCTCGACTACAACTTTGTAAATTACGCTTAAGGGTCCAATTTCATGGTACCGCTAAGCACACAATTTTTTTCTGGTAACACAGAAATTGTTGTCCATTTCAGGGAGTCCATTATTAGCAGTAAACATTGCAGAGAGAGAGCATGTATCTTCAGAAACAGACTTAGCAAGAGTGATGTTACGCTAACAATCATGGTGGCAAAACAAGATGATTTAGTCAAGGTGAGAAAATTTACTGACGGCAAACACACCAAGCTGATTTTACTTTCTGTTTCACCTTCCCTCCCCAACCCTTACCCCCTCCCCACCCCCTCTGCAACCCTCCCCACCCCTCTGTCACCACTCCCCCATTGCCTCTGCCACCCCTCCCCTACGACCTCTTTCTACCCTCTGCCAACTCTGCCACTCCTCCCCCACCCCCTCTCCCACCATCCCTCCCTACCCCATCTGTCCCCATCCTCACACCATCCACACCCCCACTCCACCCCACGGCACCCCCTCCCCTACCCCACCCCACCCCAGCCAATAAATCCTCCATATATGCTACACCAACCCTAGCAGTAAAAACCTCATGCACTATCCTATACTGGTAGTGTATAATGTTAACAGATTTTGTGCTCTGGGCTTTGACCAATTTGCAAACTTAGCTTTCCTCGGAGGCGAGCTAGGTCATGGGCAAGATGTTTTCGGATAACAAAAATCGCCGAGGCGGAAACTTCCAAGGACGGCACCATATGGACCCCTACCCTCAGGTGTACAAGAAACATCTGTTGGTGGGCGGGGTTTAGTTTTGTTTAATGGGATGTGTTGGGTCAGGTCGGTTATTAAAACGAAAAACACCAGGTTGGTGTTTTTTCCGAAAGACCTTCCACGTGGAATTCGACTTTGATGTGCCGAGGAGGTGGTTTTTGTCTATTCGTAAAATTGTTGACTGTTGCATATTTCCCAAGACGGGACCGGACATGTGTCTGATTTGACCCTGTACTTGTTGTGAACAGAGATTGGTATTAAAGATATATTTCCCATGCTTTCTCTGAAAACAAAAGTTTTTCTCAACAAATTTTCATTTTTTTGTGTTCGATGTCTCGTTCAAAAATGAATAACTTTTATATAGCTAGGAAAATAGCATTTGAAAAAAACAAACCTTTTGGGTGAAATACCGCGAGGAACACATCTTTAATTTGTCAAAGTTACTTTGGTCGCTGTAGTTTTCAAGGGCATCTGTTTCAGTTCATAAAACTAGCAATGAGTTGCCTTCCTTTGCCCTCATTGTGAGGCTGTATACTGCCCTCTGTTGTTTATGCACTGGCCCATTAGGGATTTGAAAGTCTAAAGCTTAAACAAATCGACCTTGATTATTATTTTTCCCGGAAACCCCAGTGAAGCCTCCTAACCTTTTGAGTCTTCTTATTTTTTGAACAGATTGATTGTGCCAACTTAGCAAAGTCTGCTGAGTACCAGTCACAGGCAGTAAGCACCGCATGACATTTTTGGCCGGTAACTGTGGTAAGCGGAATTTGTTTTCTTAGCAATTTTTTGTCTTACTGGATAATAAGTGCAACTTACATGTATGCTAAGCCTTTTTTTGCTTACTAGTTGGTACGGGAACCGACTATCCTATTGAAGTAAAACACAGGGTACCCGTTAAGAAACCCAACCCAACAATTCAAATCCTGGAAGTTGTCTGAAAGGCTTTATAGCTTTACAGTGTAAACGCAACTTTCGCGAGCGTCATCAGTCGCACGTTAACATGCACATAAACGTGAAATCTGTTTTGGTTTTCCATGTAGCCTGCTTTTCATTGTGAAAATTCCCCACAAAATGGCATTCACAACCTTTCTTTTTTACTGTCTGAGAAGTTGCTGATGTTTAAAGTTGGTTACGGGTACCCGATCCCATAATCTGGAACCGGTTCCTGACATCAGCGGTCGGTACCCGGGTACCTGGTTCTGATGCATACCCCTAGCGCATACTGGATCAAATTTGCCCTATGTGCATAAAAGTTGGCTAGTAACAAAATGTTATGCGTCCAGAATATACTTATTCAAACATTTTTACAGAAGCCAATCCGAACACTTATTTTCGTAGAAACACACAAGGAGAACATTTGAGTTGCTACAAAATCTTTGTACTTTCTACATCACATCAGATTGCCAGAAGTATCCTGAATGTTGTAATACAAAACTGCCTGTCGTGTTCGTTTAGATTAAGCCTTACCCCCAATTCTGCAGTTAGTAAGAAAAAAAAGATTGGCACATTGCCTTATCCATTCAACTGAAGTTGACTTTTCACGCCCCCCAAAAAGACCCTTCACTTCACGTCCTTCAGACTAAATGGACCGTTCCCCAGCCCGGCCTATTTCAACAATCGACCAATAGGTGCTTCTCACCCCGACCCCCCCCCCCCCACTACGCCCCTCTCTGTAACAAAATTCCCATTGTGGGCCAGAAGGATCCACTTATAGCCCCCTTTTGTGGAACAAAAGGGCCTGACCAACATCGAAAAAAAAAGTCTGACTGGATAGATTATTTGCTTTGATTTTTTTTTTTCTCCCAAAGATTTTTGTTCTTCTTTAGTCTAGACCGGGTTTAAAGCGTAGCGTGTTGAAGTATCCAGAGACCGAAGCGACAACAAACTGTTTTTGGTAGTCCTCTTTTTTCAATGCTTGCTCATACTTGGCGGAGCAACCCCGTGAATTGTTCACATTTTTTTTTTGGTATTCCGTTTTTGTTGTTCTTCTTCTCTCTACGAGATGAGAAGGCGGTCCATTGTTGCTTTTGTTCCAGGCTCTCACCCTGCTACTGTTGACCTGGCCCCGGTCTGTTTACACAGTCAACACGGGCTCGGCAAATACGGCGGGGGACTCCAGGGCCCCCCATCCATTCATAGCAGCACGCGAGAGGGCTTATAGGCCACAGCGAACAATATTGGCACAATACAGGCCCATAATCTTATTTCAATATTTGCATTGGGCTCTTTTCTTTCTCATGGCGCTGGCTCTCTCCGCCACTTCCTGTTCGTTTCTTGTCTCGTCTCTCCGCATCCCCCCTTTTTTTCCTCTTCTTTGAAGAGACAATAAAATTGAAATAAAAAAAAGTCTCTCATCTTTTTTGATCTGAATAGATAAACGGTATGATTTCTTGGTCCGTCTCGCTCGCGTTTTTACACTCCAAAAGACTCAACTGTTTTTTCCTCTGTTTTGCTCAGGTGTTTTTCTATTTGTCGAAAATCGTTTCTCGATTTTTTTTCTCTTCCTTGTTCGGCTGTCTTCTATTCCTAGTTTCAATGGACGCATCTCTGCATTCCGTTTCTCACCGGAAAATGCAAAAGTCCATCGCAAGTCCATCGCAAGTCCATCCCAAGTCCATCACAAGTCCATCCCAAGTCCATCACAAGTCCATCACAAGTCCATCACAAGTCCATCACAAGTCCATCACAAGTCCATCACAAGTCCATCAGAAGTCCATCCCAAGTCCATCCCAAGTCCATCCCAAGTCCATCCCAAGTCCATCCCAAGTCCATCCCAAGTCCATCCCAAGTCCATCCCAAGTCCATCCCAAGTCCATCCCAAGTCCATCACAAGTAATGTCACAAGATACAGGCAGTGGACAATGACAAACATACTTTTGTCACAGTTTGTTCAACATCTCGCCACTTAACTTGAGACTGACTTGTGATGATTTGTGACAAGTCCTTTTTAAAGTGACATTCTTTGTTGTGTACAAATTTCCTCTGAGTAATTCCCTCCTCCCTCACCCCCACTCTACCCAACCCCATCCAACCCCCTCCCCTGTACCTCATTCAACACCAAAATCCAACCTTAAACCAATCCCCACCCCACCCCACTCCAAACCCCAAACCCCACCTCACCCCCAACAACCACCCCATTCTCCTACCCCCACCCACCCCATCCCCACCCCAACCCCCCGCCACCCCACACCACCCCACTCCCCCGCCACCCCACCCCCACCCCACCCCACCCCACCCCACCCCCACCCCGTGGGGCAAATCACACAATCACACAATCACAAGTCGGTAGAAAGAAGGACAGACAGTCATGTTACGGTCAATTGATGGACTGCCAACCCAAAGACTAAACGACATTTTATTAGCTTTATGAATCTCAATAGACCGTGACCACGACCCTATTCAATTCAGTCGAGAGTGCCGTGACGAAGCATCCATTTAGTAACTTCCCCTAACTGGCTACAGGCAGACACCAAAAAGGGAGGGGGGAATCTAAAACGGTTTCCCGCTGGCATATTGCATTCAATCTCCCCCTTTCTTTTTTTCTTCAATTCAAAAAAACTAACCTATTCAATTCGGACACACGACTTGCATTACTCCATCCCCTAGCTTAACCAGTCATGTAGACGTTTAAGCGACAAAGCGCGACAAAGGCAATTTTATCAGGGAGGCCAATTTTTTATGCACTTTTGCAATTTGCCTAGCAACAGTTCTTTCATTGGGGAAGATTAACGGTGGCGCCTCCACTCAGCCTGGCTATGGTTTTTGACGATGGGCGGCGGTCCGGGGAAAAAAAATATAAATATAATATCAATTTAGGGTTAAGCTTTAAATTCAGTGTAACAACTCAATTTAATTTTTTGTATTGTCGCATTCGTGGACTGTAGCGAGAAGCAGTTTGTTTTTGTGGTGAAGTTGATCTACTGGTACTTTTGTGTCCAAAATTCAGTCATGAGTCAAAGACGTTTTATAATTTACAATATTGAATGAAACGGAAAAAAAAAAGAAAAAAAATCTTTAGTAGCAACATTGCTTTCCATTTCCAACCTTTTTTGATTTTATGACATTTACTCATAAAAAAAAAACTCCTCTTCTAAAAGCAGGCATTATTTAATAAAAAAAATAGCAGTTTTATACAGTTGATCATCAACAATTGAAGTTTAAACCAAAAGAAAGAAGCCGCATCACACAGAATAAAATCATATTATTTGCGTTATAATCTAACAAGACACTGCACATTACACAGCACCTCAAGCCAAGCATAGACGTGTTAACTTGCTAAGACAATTGACAATCATGTTCTCAAAGATGTGACACTGGAGAAGCACATTGTGTTACTCATGTTACACTCAAACCTTTCCCACCGATCTCACATCCATGCTGCCACCTTCACATTCATGTGTGACAGTACATGGCTGCAAACATAGTGCTTGTGTTCTTGGGCAAGACACTTTACCACAATTGCCTCTCTCCACCCAGGAGTACAATGGGTACCTGTGAGGGTAGAGACCAGATTGCGTTGATCTCAAGCTGCTGCAGAAAACTGGGCTCATGGCCTGCAGGGCCAATTTCATAGAGCTACTTAAGCACAAAATTTGCTTAAGCACAAAAACGTCTTGCTTAATAAATCAGGTTACCGGTCAAAACTCCATGCGATTGTTATGCTAAGTAAACAACAGCTAAATACCAGTCACAAGCAATGTACATCACATGGAGTTTTGGCCGGTAACCTAATTTTACTAAGCAATGTTTTTTCGTGCTTAGGCAAATTTTCTGCTTAAGCAGCTCTGTGAAATTGGGCCGACAGGGGTAATAATTGTGAAGCACTTTGAGACAGTATAAAGGGCTATGTAAGCACTACATTATTATTATTATTATTATAGCATAACTATAGTTGCTTGTATATACTACATGTATAAGACTGCAACACGTGACTCATGTTACAGTCTTGTTACACATGTCACAAATCTCTGAGTCTTTACACTGTAGTTCAAATATTTCCTCCTTCCCAGATATTGGTGAGTTGATTTATTTTCTCATATTTTATAACCAACGCCAGAATCCCCTCTCAGTGCATCTCAACCCCGGCTTAATGAGAACACCCTTCACTTTTAATAATACCTTCAAGCTCCATTAGACATCCCCTCCATCACACAGCGGAGGTCTGCCTGACCCAGATCTTCACTTCCTTTGCCCGGTATCCCCCGCCACCGGTGACCGCACACACTATCTTTTAATCATCACGCTCATTTGTTATGCAAATGTCGTCGCTCTAGATTTTCGTGTTTTCCCGCAAAGTTTATCGTGCGGCTCCTTTTGTCGGCCTCATCAATATTCATTTGGGTTATCTGTTTTCGCAGATTTCTTTTTTTTTTGGTGTGAAAAGTTAAAAAAAATCCTTTAAAAATGTCATTCATGCTAAAATAAACCAGTGGTATCAGTGCCTGTTTATTTCAACCCAGCTGAAACAATAATATTTTTGTTATCACTAAAGTAATATTCAAAGCCATTGTTCAAATACCAATCTTAAAAAATAAATTCATTCTTGTTGGTTTTATTTCAAATGGACATTGTGAAACACAAAATCAGCGCTTTTCTCTTTTTTTCCATTGACAATTTAGCCCACTCTAACAGTCACACAAACTCTAAAAAAACCAAAAACCGAATGCCACATCCCCAATTCATTTGACACCTCTTCAATCATAGAAGATTGATTATTGTTTCTAGGCTAATACATTCATATAAATTTTTACTTGTATTTATTCTTATCAAGTGGGAGGGGGAAAACTTGTGAATGTTTTGTCGTTCTGACATTGAGTCTGTTTTGATTGATGGGTGTTTTGGGGCCATGTTTTTTGAAGGAACCTAGTTAATTAAAGCAGGATTCATTGTCGCCTAGTCTGGGGATTAGTCTAGTTCCCAGCCCCCTTCTTTCCAACTGTCCATCTCAAGGCCAAGTAAAAAAATAAACCAGTTTCTCATCCCTGCTCGCTTCCTTTTTTCACCCGCCTCCTTTTCATTTTTTTAATTATTTAATCATACTTTGGCAATATAGTTTGGCTTTTTATTTGTTTCAATCAAAATAGTAGCTATACATGCAAGTTCAAAATCTTGTAGAAATGGTGACGGCTCCTTTGGACACGAAAGCATCAGCAAAAGAGTAAAAAAAATGGAAGAAGCCATCCGCCATCTTGGAAAATCGGCCATCTTAAAGAGACAAAAAATGCCGCGTCCTCCTTTAAAAAAAAATAAGCCTTGACGAGAAACTAGTTTTTTTTACTTGGCCATTTTTTTAATTATCCCTGTAGACAACAGACAACATCCATAGAGATTTACCAATGACTGGGTTGCTGGGTGATGTCCTGGGGATCGTGTATCGCTTGGCAAACAACAGGGTTATTTATTGTTGCGATTACAGCCTAGAAAAAAATATCAATAAATTTGGCACCAGTTTTGACTTCTGAGCCAATAACATGTGTCAGTGCTACGGAATTGAGTTATATATAAGGAGCTCTTGGCAACATTAGAATTTGTGTCTGAATTCGTATTTTATTTTTTTTACCCCAGTAATATTTTGGAACCGTGTTTTAGTTTTGCCATGAGAGCTATGACCTTCACTTATTGAATGTCATTTTTTTTTCTGCAAGTGTGTCAAATCAATTGTTTACTCATTATTATGCTATGTCCAAAGAACCTTTTTAAATAATTTCTAAAGGGTGAAATGATTTCATGTGCTAAATTATTCATTAAAACAAAACCAAAACAAGAATAGATATTTCTTTAAAAAAATTGGGAAAATCTTGGAAAGCTCGGTTGCTTTTAGGCCGAGTAAAAAAATATAATAGTTTCTCGTCTGGGCTTTATTAAGAAACGAAGGAGGCGGGTGCTATTCAATTTTTTTCCCCTCAAGATGATGGATTTTTCAAGATGGTGGATTAATTCTTCCATTTTCTCGACTACTTTGTTGATACAAAATTATGCCCAAAGGAGCCATTACCCTTTCAACATAGCTACAAATTTGTTGGCAACAATAAAAAGACAATATATTGACAATATATGTGCAAAATATGTTGAAAAGGTATAAAAATATAAAAAATTAAAAAGGAGGCGGGCCGGTATATGAAATGTATACTGGCTCTGGCAGTTAGAGTGCTCTAATGAAAAATGTAAAAAATCTTTCACAACTCTACATTAAAAAATGAAAAATTTTAAAATTAAAATATCTAATTTTTTTACAAATTTTTTGAAAGTTAAATATTCAGGATTTGTTACGATGCAGCCATTTTGGGATGAAAATTCCCCAATTCTATTTCTTTTTTTCTCTGTCAACCACCAGGTACTGGGACTAGGTTGAAAAAAAAAACCTTTGGGGAAAATTACTCGCTGCAGCCTGATTGGTTTAGAGGTCTCATCGCCCCAGTCCTCCTTCGCTACGATCTACCACAAAAAGCACCCTTTCCTGCTCATATATCCAGCCCCTATGCGCCAAATCTTTAGAGTTTGGTCAGCGAAGTGGAAGAATGGGTAAAGCACCCCATCCCTACCCCCCCCCCCTCCCTTAAGGACAGGTTCGCTTTGACATCACACTGTGGCCCCGGCTCATATAAGAGACGGACGACAAAATGGACTGGGGGAAGTCCAAGAGAAAAACTCACCGGAGAACAGTCGGTAGGGCCGGGCTACGGCATGCAGCATCTGTATGACCCAATTATCTGGTCCAGTGCTTGCCTTCCTCCCATCCCCCCCCCCCCTTCCACCACCATTCCTCATCTCATGCCGAGGCCCAGGCTTCTGGTGTGAACTTCGTGTTTCGCCCCAGGCTCTCCGTATTGATCGTGTTTAATGTAGCAATAACAATAATAGCCCCGCCTGCATTAAAATCCCCTTCACATCGGGAAAGGCATATTACACAAGCAGGCATTTTCCCCCTCCTTCAAACAGATGACTTGAAAGAATATGATAAATACCTAGCTTAATATCGTGGCTAGGCTCCCGTGATCCTTGTAATACCGTTTCAGGGACCACCTTGTTAATTTCATTAAGACCGCCACTGTGTTGAAACCCTCCACCCCAATGCCACAAATGTTATCATAACGTCCCTTTCTCTGCAAGTCGGTGAGCCACTATCATCTGTAATACTCTCATTATTGGATTCGTTTCCCAGTCCATGTGTGCAAATGACCTCTGCAGCAACCGAAACAGAACAAATGAGTCAATTTTTTTTAAAGATTGGAGCGTGCCATTAGCTTGGCGATTATCAACCCCTAGAAATGAATGAGCAGTCAGCTGTGACTAGAATTTAATTACTTTTTTATCCAGACTTGACATTGTTGCTCTAGACACATGCAAAAATCACAATCTATGACAGTTGTCCTTGACAAAAATGGATTTCTGTCGTGTCACTGACCCCTACCCTTAACTTGTCCTGGTGAAATGTTTCTGTTTTAATTGGACGTTTCTGAAATTCGAGGGGGGGTGGACAAGTAGTTTGCACTCATGATCAGAGGGTCAGGGGTTCGAATCCTGGTGTTTGTGTCCTTGGGCAAGCCACTTCACCCCAATTTGCCTCTCTCCACCCAGACGAGCAAGCAGGGGGAGTTTGGACAAGTGGTAATTATTTTGCGACTCGTAATCAGAGGATCAGAGGTTCGAATCCAGCTGTTGGATATATGTTGTGTCCATGTGCAAGCCACTTCACCCCAACTCGCCTCTCTCCACCCAGGAGTATAAGTTGGTACCGGCATTAGTTGGGGAGTAACCTGCGATGGACTAGCATCCCGTCCAGGGGGAATAGAAATATTCTCAGTCGTTTCAAGCCAAGGAAACCAGAAGGTCGTGGAGACAATTTGAAGGTCATTTCTGAATGTAACAATAATACATTCCGTGATGTCAAGTTCGGTTTTTTATTTAGTGGTACTAAATAAATTATTTTTACCAAAAAAGATTCAAAATGTCCAATAGACGTAAATTCAAACAACCAAGCCTGCTTTTTCGTCATGTTACTCTTCTTCTTTTAATTACCGTCAACAGAGGGCGCTTCAACCAACTCATGCAGTTCCACAAAATGTCACTGTCCGGTACAACCTCTTCATATTATCAGGAATAATGAAACGCAATAACTAGGGTCATTTCTCGCGACTTCCAACAAAGTACAAGCGCACCGCGCGGCCCAACGCTCACTAAACCCCGCACAAGGGTATAATCGTCCGGCAATATTAGCTCCTTACCCCCCCCCCCCCCCACCCCCTACCCCAGCCCCCGCTACGCACCTGTCGTATGACTTACACATTTGCATATATGAATCTCCCTTTCTTTCATTGATTGTCATGGAATTACGCGGCGTAATGTCGTGTATCTGTTGAATTTTCAATTCAATTTAGCGGGTCTCTGTTACCGTCTGCGCGCGTTGGACCAAAGACTCGTGCCGGCGAAAATCCGATTTGTCCGGCGTCCAGAGTCACGCAGCATGGCCAACTGTTGTTATTATTATATATATTTTTTTCCAGCGGAAGACAGGCAAGAAAAATATCCCTTTTTTATTGCCTGCTGTAATTTGATGACAGAATGCTCGGAGTGCCGCACCATGATATTGGAGAAAATTGGGAAAATCGGGAAAATTGCTCGATGTTCCGAATGCAAATTAAAGTTTGAAGTTTTAGCTCAGTGGATATTACACAGTGAAAAACCACACAACCCTTTGATCACAAAACACGATTTCGTCTTTACCTCTCTTTATTTCCCCAAAAACCCTGTCAATTGACTGATCGTAGAAAATAGCCTACATTTCTTGATTTCTTAATATGACAGCAAACAAGACGGAATAATTTCACAGGGTGCTTAGTACCAGTACGATCTTTAATCCAAGTAAGATTATTTGACATTAATTCGGTAGGTTACTTTTGGGATAAATGCAAATGATCCTGTACGCCTCTAAAGAATGATTAAACCAAATGGTCTCAGAAATGTTTATTATCCAAACTCTCGGCAGTCAATCGTGACGTGATGAGTCAATCTTTCAATCATTCATCTGAATTTTATTCGCTGTTCACTTATTTGAACCACAGTCAAACCAATATCGAAAGAAAAAAAAAGCCGACGAAAAGTAATTACGGTTATTCAAAACAGTTTATAGTATTTTAGTAATGAATTTAAACAAACACATTCTGTTACCAGACTGTAGCAGCGTTTTTCGCACCACTTCCCCTCTGTCTAAATTTTCATGAAAATTTGATGTACATTGAATGTGTTTTTGTTTTTGTTTAGTTTTTTTCTTTTAACCCCCTCCCCCACACGCACGCCTTGCACCGATCCCACAGCGCTAATCCTAGGTTTTTAATTAAACGACGGACCGCAGTGAACAATAGTGTTCAATCTTACGGTCCGTGAGCACGAACAATGGGTTACAGCCACAGCAGCGGCTGTAACTCGAAATTAATATTCTTTGGGTCGCCAACAAGCCGTGTGACAGCGGTGGACGAAAACATTCCCTATACGGTCAGGGTTATGGACGATGTTGTCAGATGTGGCTTTGGGCCGATCAGTACTGAACGTGCTTTAGTGTTGCATTTATTAGGCATAGGCCTTTACGATCATTTGCATTTATCCCAAAAGTACCCAACAGAATTAATATCAAAAAGCTTACTTGGATTAAAGATCGTACTGGTACTAAACACTCTGTGAAATTATTCCGTCTGGCTTGCTGTCATTTAGAAGAAATCAAGAAATGAAGGTGATTTCCAACGACTGATTTTTTTTTTGGAAATACAGAATGGTATGGACGAACTCGTGCTTCGTGGTCAAAAGTTGTGCATGATTGTTCACCGTGTTCTCGAAAAGTTGTTATCCACTGAGCTGCAACTTCAACAGTTTGGGTTTTGAACATTCTTCTGTGGATTTTGAGTGTTGTTATAATAATTAGAAACGAGCGACATGCACGAAAAGCGGATGATCGTATATGCCTTTTAAAACACTACGAGCGGAATGATATCAAGCTTTGCCAGCGTGTTCTACTCCCAAATAACTTATCTGTTGCCCCCCAAAATGCAAATACGCAAAGTAGTGCGTACTTACAGAAGATGTTGTGGAGAATATCAGTCAAACTGGGTAGATATTTTGCTGATATTGTGATCTTAAGAGGCGTCTTTGTGGTTTAAACTGCTGAACCAACTCTGCCGTTTATCAAAATTGTTTCAATTTTATGTTTATCTAAAATTATTTTACTAAAATGAGAAAACCTTTTTGTTTCATCACCAGACTGGCATGAAACAAAACAGATGTCTGAACTTGGAAATTGTGTAAATGAATTTTGCAACGTTTACTTTTTTTTGGGGGGGGGGGAGGGACACAAATTATTTAAGAGGTCAGAAAACTGGTAATGGTTGTCTGCATTTTAAACACTGTTTTTGACTTCCCTTCGTTTTTTTTTTTTGTGGGCGGTTCTGGAGCAGTTTTTGACCGTGTCCCGCACGCGACCAAAGCCCACAAGAAAAACAAGTTGTTGGACAACAAAAAATTGTTTCGAGATTGTCCGGGCATTGTCCGAGGGATCGTTTTTTTTTTAATTCTTGGGTGGATGTTTTCGCGGTCGATTGGGTATTAATTGTGACAGGGTACGTGTCGGCTGCAATTTTCACCCCCTATAGCGTGGTTTTATTTTTTTTTAATCCCCGGTTGTACAAGGCGGCTTTTCGATTGTTAGGCCGCGTCAAAATCGGATATTGGACGACAATCGAAAAAAAAAGTGCAACTTGTTGTGAAGGTTCAAGCACCGGACGGATGGGGTGAACTGAAGGGGGTGGGGAGGGGATGCAGACACCCTAGAGGAGGGTGGATAGGGGTGGGTTAGGGGTGGGTTGAGTGTACCCTGGCCAACCCTACAGTCCCGTTATCCTCGGAATAACAAAATACAATGATTGTATGCACCATATGGAAGGGGGAAATTGACTTTTGCTGTTTTTTTTACTTTTGCATTTACTTTTGCTGTAATTTTCAGAAATGGATGGATTTGGGGGTTAGTACTTTATAGCAAATATTGTTACACTGACCTGTTTAAAGTTTTGTGTTCATAGATGCTCGTAAAACCATGAACAAAAATGCTGTTCTTATAGTCTGGTTCCCTGGCTCTACTTCAGACGAAACGAAGCAATTTATAGACATCGAGGAATTGTCAGGTCAGGGAACCACACTAGCTGGCCTCCACCCGTTCAAGGATGTGTAACCGATTACAAACAAAATGTGGACTGACTAAATTTGGTGAAATGGGGGGCAGTGCTTGAAAAAACAAAATGATACAAAAGTTCCACTTTTCTTGAAAATGACAGCACACCAGGTGCCATGATTTCACAGGATGCTTGAGACTATTATTCACTTACAGTCAAGTAAGGTATTTCATAATAATTGGGTAGTTTTGTGTTTTGATGTTTGCAAATGTTGTATACTACCTTTCAATCGTATTTTTTTCTCATGTTAAATATATTCCAACTTTTGTTGCGGTACTTATTATCATAATCTGAGTGTAGGTTACTAAACTCTAAAGTCTAATTTCTAGATGCAGTTCTGAATAAAGTGTTCAGCGCTGCTTACTTGCAGTATTTTTTAAATGTGCAGTTTTACTAGGCGTTTCATCTTGTAGCAAGTAATGTGTTTTTCCCGACTCGAGCATGATCAAGTATTGCCGAACACGGTGCCGAACATTACCGAACATTTTTGACAGGGAGCCGATCGCCGAGTAAATTCGGACCGACAGCGCGTCGTAACCTTTCACGACGCAACCTCTTATTTTATTATCTCGGCTTTAGCCGCAGAGCTTTCGACGTTCGTTAATCGCAACCGATTTGTGTTGATGGGTTTGCAAAGCGGATGCCGCTTTAAAGCCCCGCTGTCTGGCCGGTGATTCATTAACACCTAACCAGGCAGTCGAGATCTTGCTCCTTAAAGGGGCACACTCTTTTTAACGAATTTTCGAATTTTATTAGCGAGTGGCCATCTTGAATCGAAAACGAGGCAAACACTGCCTGTGTTCATTGAAAACTTCAAGATACGTAGTAATGAAGAGGATACAATTAGAGGCAAAAAAATAACCTCATTCGGCGTTGATTATTAATGCAAAATTGATTACCAGTCATCTCCCTTTTTGTCTGAAACGTAAAACTGTTTTTTGAAAGCGAGGCAAACGTTGCAGTCGGCAATAGTCTGGCACCTTGCTATTGATGTGTGCACAATTAAACAAAATATATACGAAAGGAAAACATAATTGCAATACATTAGAAAATAATTGTCGTCGTCTGACAGGACTTCAGCTTTAAAGACTCCAAGGGACCGAACGATTTTTTTGTTGGGGGGGGGGGGTACGGAACCATCTTGAGTGGCATTACTGTACATTGTAGTTGGCGGCCGATCCAAGCGGTCGCGTCTTTGATCAATTAACTCTTGATGAATTTGTACTCTACGGCGCGCTATACCCCCACCATATCGGCTCTGGTCGACTCCTGAGCTATTAGACCTTTTTAACCGCTCAACCATCGCGTTTTTCTCCCTCGATCCACCGAATAAAAGAGAGAAAGAAACGAGTCTGTTTTTTATCTCCGTTCAAAAGCCATAAAAACGCTCCCCGTGTTTTTCCAAAATGCGGCGTGGACCGAGTTAGTGCTGGCCGGCTGCCGTTGAATGCCGCGTTGTTCTTGTAGGCGGCGCGCGCTTATACGGAAACCATCATTCGGACGAAATTGACCGAAAGTGGCCGGATGCCGCTCACATCACACACACCTCGCTGCTCGCTAAAAAGAAAACAAAATAAAAAAGACTAAAGCTGGCTTGCCTTGCACGGTCTTTCTTTTCCTTTTTTTATCCACGGGAGCGACTGAAACTGCCCGTGTTTTATAGCTGCTGGCTCTGCCCGGGCTTGCCCCGTCAACTCGGCGGGTTTTTGTATGCCGCGCTCGGCTGCTAATTTCCGGGCAAGCAGAAAACAATATTTGCGTTGAAGCGTGGACCGTCAGTTGGTCTTGGAGAAGAAAAGGATAAAAAGAAATAAAATAGAAAAAAGAAAAAAAAACCAGAAAAAAATGTCATGGGAGGAAACTGAAAACAAACCCTGCGTGGTACGTTTTTTTGTGGTTAGAAAATATTGAGAATTGTGTGTGTTGTGGGACTTTGTTAAAATTTGCGTGTGGTGGAGTTGTGTGAGCGGCGCTGGCGTTTGTGGCTCCGCCGTCGGCAGTGCCCTATCGCCCCGGGGGTTTCTCGCGCTGGGCGCGGTGTGAGCCGATTTCTACAAAGAACGCCCCGCGGAACCGAATTTGGCTCGGCAATGATCCGCAAGTCGATTCGGACATTATGTTTATTTCACGGTCTTACATTCTGGCTAATTCCCCCTCTATCCACTTTGTTCTCCCCGTTTGTGTTTGGACACGTATGAATTCAGGCGAGCCACAAAAGGCGGTCCTTTTTGCCCTAATCCTCGCCTAATTCATAAACTTTTCAAAAGTATAAGCCGATTAAATTCTGCTCAAAGTAATTCTTAACCGTTCTCGAAAACATAGACTCAGATTGTTTCATTTTATCGCATTGCCTCAAACATTTGTAATGAATACTTTCTTCCCGAAGCCGTGGTGTTTTATTTACACTGCCCCCAAAACACCGTGTGTAAAATTGACACTGTACGACTTTTATTTATGATGAGTTGTGTAATTGATTGTTTTGAAGTTCGTTTCCAGTAATAACACCACTCAAAATCCAAAGAAGTGTGCTCAAAACCTAACCTGCAAGTTTCTGCTCAGTGGATATTACACTGTCAAAACATTTCTTGGTTTCTTCTAAATGACAGCAAACCAGACGGAATAATTTCAAGGGGTGTTTAGTACCAGTACGATCTATAATCCAAGTAAGCTTTTTTGATAATAATTCGGTTGGTTACCTGTGGGATAAATCAAATGTGTTAATGTATACATGTAGTTGTCAAAGTACCAGACGGAAACCAACATCACGTCACTGCTAAAGAACAGAAACACGGTAAGCACAAACAAAATGTGCTTAGCAAAGACGGGTTACCAGCCAAAGTGTCATGTAATGTATACAACATTTCGCTGGTTCCCTGCTGATTTCTGCTAAGCGCATAAAATGTTCTAAGCAAAATCTTGCTGCTATAAATAACTCCGTGAAATTGAAAGCCAGTTTGTTTGAGGAATTTATTTCATAATCTTAAATCTATAGAGTTCTTTGTGTATCATCTGCCGCACAATCTAAAATGTTATTTTGGTCGCCGGGAACAAAATTCCAATTTAAAAAAAAATCAGATATATAGAAATTAGTGGTCAGTCGCTTTTACGGAAACTCTGAATCTAGATCTGAATTATTTGTAGCGTAAATGTCATTTGGGCACTGAGAACAAAATTCCAAATTAAATACAAAAGCACTATAAAGAAAGCAGTTGTCAGTCGCTTTTACAGAAACTCCGAATCTATAGATCTGAAATGTTCGTCGGCATTACTTAAAAAATGTAAGTGAACATCATAGGCCAACATGATCATAATCATGCCTTAAATGGAGTTGAACGCAAATATACGGAGCACTTTGATGTGGCGGATCCCATGACTGAACTAAAAAAAAAAATCATTAACGCAATAAACTAACCATAAAACATAATAGGATCGAACAATCTTGCAGTGGAGCGCCATGTCAACCAGATTCAATCTGTCGATATTTTCCCTTTCCTCCCCCATCTTTCCCCTATTTGATTTACAATATCTTGCCTGCCCAACAAGCTGATGACAATTACATTCACCCGCTAATACGACTTGTCGTAAATTTTCCCTAAGACCCCCAAATGGCCTTTATTTACCCCGACAGATTCGCCAACGTCTCCGGTTACGAATTTATGAATAAAGACAAACGAGCGAGAGTTATAAAAATAAAAAAAACCCCAGAAAGTAGACATGAATAGATAAAAAGTGGATTGATATTCTTGTTTTTCTAGTTGTCTTTGTACAGCAAAGGCTAATGAATGTATATCCAAGGCAGGTGGAGTTGGGTTGGCACGTCTGAATTTTCTACCCGGGTTTGTAGTTAGGGAAAGTTAGGAGGATTTGAGGGGATTTTGGAGACACGGGACGGTAGGGTCGACGTCGTTCGACCGGATCTGATGTTTTTCCCCCTGTAGTTTAAAGACGAGATTTCTTTGAAACTGGATGGAACGCTGGGTTCAGAATAAAACTAGAGATTTACATAAATTCTGTCGCTTGCTCCGCGCCAGAGACCTAAGACTTAAAAGGTCGCTTTACGTTTAAACCTAAAGACAGAAAAAAACACTTCCAACCATTTTGTTTGAATAATTTAACCGCAAATTATTGATTCCAATCAAAATGCACTCGAAATAGGATTTGTCGTATTTTGCTCACCGCATTTGAACTTTGTTTATTAAATCAGAGTTCAGTTCAGCTTGTGAACAAAAAAACCCCCAATGTCCCGATGATCGAATTAAAATGTACAAACATCATCATTAAATCTCCAAGGTGACTGTCATTTAGCCTACAAATAAAAATAAAAATGAGAAAACAAATGTCTTCACCTAACACACTATCAGAAACGTTCAATTGGATGTAAGGTAGGACACATTTTTTTGATAAGGGTTTTTAGAAAAACTGATACTTATGTTCCTTTTATAAAACAGAAATTAAAAGACATGCTGACACCCCAAAATCCTCTTCATTATCTGCCATCATTCATCCCCTCGATCCTATTCATAACTTCTCACACTCCTAAGAACATGACACCTATTAAATTGACAGGTTGCCAAAAAAACCTAAAACCCACGAAGCCTTTTGTGTTGTTGCCGTCGCACTCTCTAAACGGCGATTTAATTTTTGATAACTCCCCAAACAAAACAGCCGCGGTGTGGCCATTAAAACAAGAAGAGGGATCTTATCATTGGGACTATCCCTTGTGTGAAGCGTGAATCATTGAGGTTTATGGTGCAGAACGGGGAATCGTGTAAGCCGATCGCCACCGCTCCATGCATCGTGAGCGCGCGGTAGGACAGCCAGAAACCTCCGCCTATCTCTTCTCTTTCCATGGCCGCTCAACCATCCCAGACATCCAGACACCCACCCTACGATATCCTCTCTCTCTCTCCTCACCCCTATGTCTTGTCAGCGGCCACTCTTTAATTATCCACAGTACGATGCGCACAGCTTGAAGATGACGATCGAGCGCGAAGAGCTCCAAACTCCGGTACTTGGAGACCAGATGGCCAGCCGGTTCCCCCCGGTTCGGCCTCGTCAGCTTCTTGAGATACTCCCTCCCCCACCATCCACAAGCACCCAAAGACCTCTTCCTTTTTTTCGCAACCAAAACCAAGGGACCGAGAACATCATCATACCAGGCCCTCAACTACCCGTGACGGGAGACATCCCTGTCACGCACGACAAACATAAAACCCCGGTCCCATATCTTCAAACCTTGTCTCAACCTCCCGATATCCTAAACAGCGCTAGCTTCGCTTCGCTGTTCACCGCCGACCGCGGGTTTTTTGTTTTTACGACCCAAACCCTGACTGCTTCCAAAGATAAAATAGGAGGCGATTTTTAATTAAATGCCGTTTGTCTGCGAAGTCGTGTTGACAGGAGACAGGCTACGGATCAGACTCGAACCGAGTCGGCGTGCTGTACTTGAACTCAGCAGTGCGCGTAGTTCGCGCCTGTCTACGATTTTTTTTTTATATTTTAAAATGCATTTCTGAGTTGAGGGATGTAAAATAACTCAATGAAATATCGACGGTCATTTGTGAAAAAAGGTTAGGGAACAAACATACACCATTTTGTAGCGGTGTATGTTATATATTATTTTATTTTGAAAATAGAGTATTTTTAATGCGTTTATGAATAATTGAGGGATGTAAAAGTAACTTAGTGAAATATCGACGATCATTAATTAATTTTGTGAAAAAGATTTTGGCAAAAAAATACCATAATGTAGCGATGTTCAAAATATCTTATTTTGTTTGGAAAATGCCTTCAATTTACAGTGGTCGCGAACCAGACAGAACTAGTGTTTCGTTGAGTTGATTGTAACTATGTTCGCCTTATCTTATTATTTAAAACAATTAGGATTGAAGGAAAAATTAAGATTATAGAAAGTTGGTAAGTATATGTGGCGTAACACGATATACTCTCAGTAGCAGAAGTACGCCATAAGGATGTTTATCTGTTTTTTCTTAACGTTATATATTTATGACACAGTGTTATGATGACAAGCAAAACAAACTTGGATCATGTTTGCTTCGGCCAGACAAAAAAAGCAAAAAATAAAATATAACCACTCAGATGCGGCTTTCTGAAAAGCCCCTGAGGTCAGAATTGACTCGGAATCTGGGTTGTATTTCGTTTGATACTTTTCAGGGTCCAATTTGAGACTTTTCCGGGTCAAAATAACACTTTTTGCCAACGTTTCCGGGTATAGAATTAACTGGGAAAATGAGTCAGTTTCTGACCGGAAAAGTGTAATTTTGACCCGGAAATGTGTCACTTGACCCGGAAAAGTGTAAATTTTGACCTGGAAAAGTGTCATTTTGACCCGGTAAAGTGTCACTTTGACCCAAAAGTGTAAATTTTGACCTGGAAGAGTGTCATTTTGACCCGGTAAGGCGTCATTTTGACACGGAAAAGTATTATTTTTTTTGACGCGGAAAAGTGTAACTTTGACCCGGAAAAGTGTCATTTTGACCCGAAAAGTGTCATTTTGACTCAGAAAGCGTCATTTTGACCCGAAAAAGTGCCACTTTTACCTGGAAAAGTGTCAGGCCAAACAGAACCCGGATTCTGGGTCAATCTGACAAGGACTTTTTAGAGTTTATTTTAATTTATATTTTTTTGTATTTTTTTTTCATTTTTTCTTTCTGGCCGAGGCCAAATATCATCCAAAGTTTACCAAAAAACGTGAGTATCATCAATAGCGGCGTCTCGTCAGGCCTCGAAACATCACATGAACTCAAAACAGAATGTGCAGAGGGATAAAGTAACTTATTATAACTTACAGTAACGAGAAAAAGGTTCACGACCTCACTTGTCCATAGCTGCCTTCCCGACTCTCTCCCCCGTCAAATTAAGCCGCTAATAACCGCATCAGAACCAGCTCAACCGTACGAAACCTGCCTCCTAAGGTACACAAAAATCCCCCATCGCTAGAGAGATTTTCTGAGAGTCGCCTCTTCTTTCCTTGTCAGACCCCAGTCCCTGCAATAACACATTTTGATCGTGTTCCCTCTTCTGTTCATCACCCTTCTTTTTCCATCTGCTGTCAGATTTTTTTATCCCAAGACATTGAGGAGGAATAAAAAGAAGAAGTAAAGGGCCGCTCCGGTTTCTTGAGTCGTTCCCCTTGCCCGTCGACTCATGTTGACTCAGCCATCAAAGACTGGTCTGATATCTCTCGGTGTTGGACAGACAAGCAAAACTATATGAATTTACTCCCCCAGAAAAAAGGTAGATTTCCCCCCGCCGTTTTCCCCTCCTTTGGTATATGGAAACCAGCGGATAGGGTTACCGCATAGATTCGATTTCATATTTTTTTGGAGGCAAAAAGCCTTGCAGGTTTTTTCTCTCCCATTCTGTCTACATCTCGGTCAATGTCTAGTATTGGATCGGTTTGGACTACTTTATCTCTTTAAAAAGGATATCTCTAAATAAACACGGGCCGCGGCCAAGTAAATATTGTTTTTCCGCTTAGTTTTTTTTCTTATAGAAAAATGAAATCTTTGGAAGGAGATCTCCTTACAGCGCGAGAAATCGTTCATTGATTCTTGTCATAATGCAGACTTTTTTTTAGGGAGGTTTACATATTCGACTAAAGCCAGAATGTTTATCTTCTAGTTTTGGATCTACCGTGTGTGTCGTTTGGCGTTTTGCGAACTACGTTGCGGCACGCCATAACGGCATCCCCCACCAACAACTACCACTTTAGAATTTAACGAGGTGTGCCATATTCCTTGAAGTGACTTTGCGTGTTTGCTTATAAAATCAAGTGTCAAACTTTCCAATTCCTGCCTTCCTGAGATCGAAAGCGTTTTCCTCCTCTGTTTGTAAAAAAAGAAATTTGAAAAATATATCAGGCTTTACTTAGTGTAATAACATCGGTGGAAGTATTACAAACGGCCGCGCAAACAGACTCTGACATTATCTCATATAATCTCAATTTGCGCGGACGGATCGCGCGCGCATTCTGCTAATCAGGAGCGACAGTGTATACACGCGTAATGAGGCCCTAGCGAGTTGTGCAACAGCTCAAAAAAGAGACGGGCGACTTAACCGTTTTTGATAAATCTTCTTAAATGCCGCACTTGTCCATGTCGAGCAGACCTCGTTTCTCGTCTAAAGTTCAAATGCTTGTTCCTTCCTCTTGCTGCTGCAGTCATTCTCTTTGTTAATTTTTTTTTTTTTACTTCTTGGAGTTTTTGATTAAGGTTTTGTCTGCTAGCTCCTGGCTCGTTTAGGGAGGGGATATTGCAATCGAGGCAGTGGGCATGATGTTGATGAAAACTCCCCCCACAAAAGAGACTTGTCGAAGGGCCTCATTACCGGCCTCGATGAATTATCAGAAGCACAAATATTGTTCAGGGGGAAGTTCTGAGATTAAACCTAAGCCTTGGCGCAGGGATAAATTTATGACTTGATGTTGAAATACGACAGTCATCAGCATTGACATCATGTTTGCATAATGGAGATGAGGACCGGTTTTAGCTGCTGCCGCCCATCCTACCAGATTAAGTTGAATTGAGGAGTGTCAATACTGTGAATTGTTGTTGATCGTTTGTAAACTAGAACCTTGTAATGTATCATAATACGGTCCTATATTAGGACCTATATGTCCTAACTTGTAATACTGTGTGTTATGCGGTCCAATATATTAGGACCTTAATAGGTCCTATGTAGCACAAAGGACCTAGAACCTTGTACTGCATTATATGTCTTATACTCTCCTATTTACTAGGACCTGTGTTGGTCCTATATAGGTCCTATAGGACCTATACGACATATCTATATGCCATATGACCTATATATTATAGGACCGATCGCTTAGGGTGTTCCCGAAACATCGGTTCCATCTCTGGTTCGGCTTTGTGGTCCTAGACTATGGGAACTCTTGTACATCTGCTTCAGAAAACATCAAAGCTTCTTACATGAAGCCTGAAGCCAAAAGCATGCCAGTTTTGTTAGGACACTAACGCTTTCAGACTATCCCTGAGCCAGTGAAGGAGCCGCCCCTGGAAACAAAGCCGAAATTTCGCAAATCTCAGTATGAATGATCTACGCTATGGCCATGCTGGTTTCAAGCACCAACCATATAATTAACATGTTCATATAACCCAACGATAATCACTAGTTATTAAAACCCATCACCCGCAACAACCGTTTAAGCTTTCCCGCCAAAATTACTAATTCCTTTCAATGCTTCAAATCCAATAATGTGTTTCATCTAATGACCGTTAATTGTTGTATAATGTCCGTCATTACACGATATTAGACTAGCTTACCAATTCGCAAAGTCTAATTACGTTGCTTCGGTGCATGTTGTTTATTAGCGAGCTTTAATCAAGGTTCCTTGCAGTTTTTTTTACCTTCTAAAGTGAGTGACATGACACACAGCCCTAAGCTATTAAAATCTCATCAATTGGTATGATGACCTGACAAGTCGGAATACGAAAGTGTAACAACGAGAACCTTATTTGGCCTTTGAAACTGACAATAGAGATAGACCGACTTGGATCACACAGTTTATGGAGAACGGGACTCTGTACGCAGTTGGATTGAAACAGAGGCAGCGCTGGTATTGACACCCGGTGCATGAGTGTATCTTTACGTAAGAGTCTTTTTTTGCAATTGGAGCCTCGTTTTGGTTCCAATATGGCGACTGACTGTAAGAAGCAAATCGTATGACAATCATAGCGACATGGAATGCACGATGCCCCTTTGTAATGAAGCGATCCCACTTTTACCGGATCTTAGAGATTATATTTCTTCTGCACTTTATCTTTTCGTAGCTTGTTTGAAATTTAAAAAGTGGTATTATAATAAATAATACATTTTTAGCAAAATTAGAGACTGATTTGAACACATTGGAAATTAGGCCAGTATTTCATCTCGAAATGTTGAATGTGCTCAGTGTGTTTCAAAACGACCAAAAGGAGAGAGAATTTTGACCAAAACGAACCAAATCTCTTCAGCTGGTTGAATATGGACGCTACTCGTCAATTAATTTTATTATGAAACATCGGAGGGCCAAATATTTTTGAATTTTGTCACAGCACACCAAAACCGAAATCTGATGTAGGCCTGTTCGTGACTATGGTATACGAGATTCAGAAAGCCACGATTTTGTTGGGTATGGGCTCATCTAGCCAGAGGATATTTGAGATTCGGGGACAAGAAAGGTAGAGAGAGAACAAAATAAAGAAACTACCCAACCCTTCCACGAACCCAACTAATCATCGCGCGAGCCCGGCGTTCCACCGCCCTCGAGTCCTTAGCAAACACGACCGCGCTGACTACGGCCAGCACCGGCGGTTTATTGCGACTCAGCCAGCCCGCAATTGCCGGGCGAGTCGAGGGTCTTCCACTCCAACGCTTACTGCCTGGACTTGATTACTACGCGGTACTCCCCCCGCAGTAATCGCTGGCTCGCATACGGTGTTGAGAGGATTATCGAGCGAACACACAACTACCACAACGACCCCCCTCACAATGTAATCACGTTCCAGATTTTTAATTTCGTATTGTGATTTCATTTTTCTCTCAGATGTTCCATAGCACGTCTGAAATTTGGCTTTATTCTTGTCTTATCTTGAACCGACCGACATTACCTATACCAGCTCTTTGTTTTTGCTGATTGAGAGCACTCGCCAAAATGTTGGCACACCTGCACAGAAATTCCCGCCATTTTCTATCGCCCTTCAAGATTTAAGTGGCTCTGAATTCGGCCAACAGGAAAAGTTTACCCTAGTTACCTAAATAGTTGGCCGCAGTTCCGAAAACGGCTGTCTGCCTACTAGACTGCAGTCATAGTAAAACAAGGTGAAATCCTTGACCTGTTTTTGAAAGGAATTTCCCTGTAGTACGATTGATTGATTTTTTAATGATGAGCATTGATTTTATAGACCTTATTCACGAAGAAGCCATTTTCGATCGTGTTCCCTGAATGCATTTTATAAATTGTCAACTGTTGAATGGGATGGTGCCAGACTATTTCATGATTGCATGGATTGGCGTTCCAAGCCTCACTTTTAATTGTGTTTTTTTATGTGGCTTAAAACATTAGGGTATCTTTACTCACAAATTTTAAATTATTCATCAGAGCAGACTGGTATTAATTTGAAATGAACTTTTATTTCATTGCTTCCATTTCCACTCGCAAGTTTGAAAAATGAAGAGTTTACCTCGCTTTCAATTTAATATGGCCGACTTGTGAATAAAGTGTATTCTTGTAGGCCTATGATCTTTTTCGGTATGGGCAGGACGATGCCTTTGTTTTTGTCTCAGCACTAGAACTAACTTGCGATTCATTCGTAAAAATGGCAGTAAATTACTCGATATTATAATACAAAATACGAAAATACGGAAAACAGGACTTGGGAAGTATAGATTGGCACAGTAATGGTAAAAAATTGTGGAACACAATGAAGTGAAATGAGGATTTATGTCCTAAATTGGTGTCAAAAAGGCAAAACTCCCACTAATAGATGTAGTTGGACACAAGTACAGAGTAAAAGTCATTAGAAAACACCTCACATTAGTTTTATAAAAGTACATTTATCAAATTTTATCAAAGTATATTTTGTCACTGAAGCAAATTCCCGATTCTTCACACAACAAATACAAGGAAAGTCCACACGAATCGATTGGCTATAAGAAAAGATACCCAAAATTGTTCTTTAGTTTAATTTTAACTTTGCGTGTTCCTGAAAACTCCCCGATGTACACTTAAGTTCATCCATGCCAGCGCCCGTCTCCAATCGTTCGTTTACAATTTGGTTTGACCGCGTTTTTTCCCGCCTAGATATTGCACACAAAAAAAGCCTTTCCCGCAAGACTAAGAAACCCCTCATCCGTTGCTAGGGTCAGCGCGCGCGACCGTACCGCGCATGCCTGACAAGTTTAGATTGGCGTTGACACACACAGCTACAGACACGAGCAACCCAAAAAAAAGTGCAGGGAGATTTCATTACGGAATTTTTGAAGAGACAAGAACACACCGCATACGGTCCCTGGACAAATAAAACAAGAGCCTCATAATTCGGTTGTGCTGTCGACTTTTTGATGAAAATAACTCGGTTGTACGGCCGCGATACTTCGAGCCGATCAATATGTATTGTCTGTTTTTAACGCCAATATCGTACGTGAAATCGCCGACAGACGCACTAGTGTATGGAGTGGTAGGCCTATATTCCCTTACCATGATTGACACAAAATCATGTATGGGTCTCCCACGTGTGAAATGTCTACTTTTTACTTCGAAACCGACTTTATCACTTTGTCTATTTGCTTTTCTCACTAAAGAGGAAGAAAAATCCAGATAGATTTTGCTAACATAGAGTATTAATGCACGGATCTTGATTAAGGGCCTAAATACTTTCAGTTTTATTTTGTCGTTACAGGAACAATGAAATGTTGATGAAATTAAATGAACTGCAAACTACACTACTCCATTTTCACAAGGTGAGTTTTGGTCGCAGGACTGTTGCATTTCAATATTCAGATCAACTTAGTATTCACAACCAATGGGGTGAGACTATACCGTATTACCACGCCCTGATTATAGCTCCAGCCTATAAAGAAGTGATACTATAATGCATTATTCATGAATCTGCTAAACACCAACCAATCAGCTCGTGCAGAAGTGTTCAGTTTCCACAGTGTCCGTTTCCAAGTTTTCCTGAAACTTTCAAAGTTCTATAAATTATATCTCATTAACCCTGACCCTAATCATTAATGTTCTCTGGTAAGATAAAACCGTAGGCCTACATTGTTTCTGTGAATGCAAAAAAAATAAAAATATGATGCACACAATTTGGTGTAAGCCAGGGAATTTTAAGCATAATTTTCAGATTTATTTTGCGGAATTTCTGAAGACCTCAGGCCATTGGTTTAGGTCTTCGATCCATCAGTAACTTGGGCTACCGAATTGTCGTCACGTCTATGTTCCTTTGAAAGCAATTCTCACCATGCTTGCGCATTTTAAAATGATACCTATATATCTCCGCTTTATACATACGAAACCCTCTACGGAATTCGCCCGACCCTGCACCTGCAAAGCCCCGCCAACGACGGCCCACGTTCAGCCGACACACACGGTAGTCCTGTTTCCCCTACCCGTGACAGAAGACCTAAAATCCCTCTTCCCCTAAGTCAACTTCTCCATTATATGAGTGATCGCGTACGTGTCTCCTGTATCCCCATCCCGACAACCCTCGCCCCGTGTTTGCCCAAACCACACCACGACCAACCCCCAAACCAGCGGTCTTCTTTTTTTATCGATCCACACACTTAACTTTTTTTTTAACTTCCCCCCACTGATGAAAACACACCAAAGCGCATGGCAGCTTTAATTGTTCGGTAAAACCAACACGCGCAGCATTTTACAGAGATGTAGAGAAAGTGAGAGCTCGCTACAATTTTTTCCCGCCAAAAAAAGCTCAATAAAAGTGTCGTATTGTCCGCTGCACGTGGCCTACGTCTTGTTTTATCCCCAGTACAATAAATCGAAAACGTCCCGCCGACATTAAGTGTACACCACGCCCCGGCTACCCAGCAACAACCCAGGGCCCACTCGAAAAAGGGGAAAAAAACTCACTTCTGAAAAGGCCGACTAAAAAATATTGTCTCTCAATGAAATATGTTTTCATTATGTGTCGAGGTGAAAGGTGATGTCACGGCGCGCAGTTGAATGCAATAATGTACGAGCTGCGACATGGGTGGTAGAGCCGTATGGAGCACCCTTGATAACGTGTAGCGCGACTGAAGTGGAACCAAATTATGCATCTTTTCATTTTCAATCGCCAAGGTTATTTCGCATTTGTTCATCATCCTACCACAACTGGTTCTGTACAGTTTTTTTTTTTTTACCTTTGCATATCAATATGATTCGGAAGCGACCAGTGCAGGTTGTCTAGTTCCTTGTATACTGTGATAGTCTCGGAGGTTCAACGTGAAAAGGCACCAGTCAAACAAGACTTGTAAAGATATGTAACAAGCGGCCATTTCACAACAGTCCAAATCGCACAAAATAAAAAGAACAAAAAAAGCTTATGCCGTCACTGCTTCCTTAAGGTATAGTATTTCTACGTTTATTAAATTGGGAAGTTGTTATTACCGTGGTCTAAAGCTAATTCAGTGCACAATTAAATGTGACAGGTATACCGTTCTCTGTAGTGTCACGTTTTATTACCCCAAAATATTATCACCCAGAGATGGCGTAACAAAATCTCTTTGCGATACCAAAAATCTCATGGCGGATCGCCGTAGCGTTCCACCGTAATTGTTATTTTCTCGTGCTTTTGTGATTATTACGCAGTATCAGGTTATTCATTCAAAATCTCGCAATGTAAAAAAAAATGCTGATGGATTAATTTCACAATAAGATTCTAATTGCATTTGCATGTGCCAGTACTACCAAAGCCTTCATAATGTTATCAGGATTGCGCCAGCTATATATGTACCGTCATGGTGGCACGTGTAGCCGAACAAACATGAAATGATAACTTGATTTTGCCGGGAGTTGCTACAACTAAAAAAAAAGCTGATGATGCTTATTTTTTTGTCTTTTGATTGTTCCCGCCACATCTGGTCTTTGTGTGTCAATTTATTCAACATGGCGGCTTTCATGGTAACAGCTGGGCCAAATATGCACAACTGTGTTTTTGGTAATCGTAAATTATCACTGTACACATTAAGCGTCGTCGAAACTACTTTTACTTCGCTAATTAGTATGTTTTTTATTGACCAGTACTTGACCACTGCCGTAACTCACAATGACAGTTGCTTTTCGAAATGTTAGACTAAACACTGAGTTGAATGTGAGGTTTGATGAAAGTTTGCATTCGGTATTTTTGGGTTTAACATCTTTATATCGTTTCCTTGATAATGAATGCAATGTTATGGAATGTTTCGGATCATAGAATAATCCACTTGGTATTTAAAACTTAATCTAAAAACCAAAATAGCAACTGCCATGTAGACAACTTCTTAAAACTTTGTATAACGTTACTAGAATTTGAGTAATCTTTATACGAATGAATTGTCTAACGAATATCATTGCCAAACATTTTCACCCATACTTTGTTACATACAATGTACCTATAGTTTAACTTTAATCTATAGGGGCAATCACTCTGCTGACGCACATGATTCATATTATGTTTTGAATATATCAAATTGAACAACACTAACAAGTCACTAAACACATGTAGCACTATTGTTGAACCCTGCATTATATTACTAAATATTTTCCAGTACATAACAAAGATACATGTAAGTACATGTACCTATATCATCCATTGCATTACATTGGTACCTATATATCATCATTTGCATTACATAGGTACCTATCATTCATTGAATAATATAGTACCCATATAACCCAATCCATTATATAGGTACCTATATCTTCCATTGCATAACATAGGTACCTATATTGCATTAAATAGTGTACCATAATCCATTGCATTACATAGGTACCTATAGCATCCATTGCATTAAATATAGTACTCTCATCCATTGCATTACACAGGTACATATAGCATCAATTGCATTATTATATACCTATAGCATCCATTGCATTACATAGCACCCATTGCATAAGGCCTATATAGGTACTATCTTCCATTGCATTACATGGGTACCTATACATTATCTTCCATTGCATTGCATATAGGTACTCTTATCAATTGCATTACACAGTTATTCACATCATCTAATAACTGAGTTGCACAGGAATCGGCATGAGTCCCCCAAATATTCATATTACGGTCACGCCTGTGTGCTTGTATACGGCGCATCAGTGCGCCATTAACGGTAGGTAGCTGCGCTATGTGTGCTTTCTACTGAAGATAGCTGTGTTGTTTTGAGGTTATCTCTGGCTAAAAAACTCCCGCTCTCTCTAGCCATCTGGAACTGAGTTGGGCAGGGAAGCGGAACCGAATTCGATCAAATCATCAGATGCGGATCCATATTACGGGCCGACCCTGGCGATATTTCATTCACATCTGGAACCGCGTACATGCAGAGTTCACGCAAGTCGGTGAACCGAACCCGAACCCGAATCCCTTTTACCTTAAAGGCACAGCGTCATTTGCAAAGGTAGCCTACCGAATTATCATCAAAAATGCTTACTTGGATTAAAGATCGCACTGGTACAAAACACCCGTGAAATTTTCCGTCTGGCTTGCTGTCATTTAGAAGAAATCAAGAAATGTTGGTGATTTCCAACGATCGGTCAATTGACTGATTTGTTTTGTAATAAAGGGTGCCTTGACGAAGTCGTGTTTGGTGATCAAAATATTGTGCATATCCTTTCACTGTTTTCTCGAAGAGTGAAACTTCAACGGGTTAGGTTTTGAACATTCCACTGTGGATTTTGTGTGATGTTATTATAGGAAACGAACAAAATGCATAAACAGCAAATGATGCTATTTGCCTTCAAACTTGGGATGAAGTAATTGTTTAATTATTGTCCCTAGTTCACAAGACTGAGTGTGTACAATGCTTAATGATGTATCCAGAGGTAGTGGTTAGGCCTAATTTTCTGGTTCAGGACAGACGAAACGGCGATGGCGTTCAATGATGATTGATTTGGTAAACCAGAGTTTAGGTAGTAAGATTGGCTGTTCTGCTGAGATGCTTTGCCTATTTCCTATACCCGTAAGGAACGTTTAAGCGTACCAAAGGAACCATTGGTTGCTCTCGATCTAGATCCATCTACATTCCCTCCACAGTCAGACACCTATTAAGAGTCACCTCATAGCATCTCGTCGCTCAAACCATCCACCCAGTCCTCTTCTTCACCCGACCTCTTTTTTCTTCTTCTCTAACTGACACACATCCCACAACCACACACCGGAGCCCGAGTCACCCTATCCGCGCCTTCCGGACTCGGGCCTGGGCTCTTGAAACGGAGCCCTTCCTGTGCCTTCGGTCGTCCCACCGCAGTTAAAAAACAAGCCTCCCTAGCTATACAGCGGAGCCCATCGGTACTTGTCCGCGACTCCTGAGTGGGTCCGAGTGTTGCTACACCGTCGGGACACCACCAGGGTTCCGCAGTCTCTCCTCTTCGAGAGAAACTGCAACAGTGTGTCAGGTCTTCTGATATTCCACTTCTTCAAGAGGTCTGTGTCTTGGGGTGTCCAGGATTTGGGGTGACTGCTCTCTCAATAGGCTCTAAACGATCCTGATAGCTCGCTCGCTGCTCACGACCTTGTTTTCTTCAGAGATTGTTGTGTGCTCACAAAAAAATACTGGTCGGTAAAGGGTTGATATGCATATCAGCTATGTAACTTTGTCTGTTCTGGTTAGATCCTAAGCAGGATTTGTGTTTTTCGAAGCTTCTGCTAACATTGGCTTGTCCAAATGCAGACAGGCAGATCCGAAAACCATTTTTTAAGGCCGTTTATAGAGCAGATTAGCAGAAATTCTTACATTTCAGTTGACCTCATTCAGGACGAGCAATAACAATCGGTTTAGATCAAGAAAAGATGATATGCCCTCTTAATGACGTCAATATAATGTGTCATCAATAATGTGACATCTGCCTTTTTTCCACGACCGACTCAAAACAAAGCAAGCTCTGCATGTTTTAAGAACTTATAAGCCAACATTTTCCTATATTGCCCAACATGTCAATTTCTGCATGTATTTAGTCATGTTGTATTCCATTGAAAGGTTAAAATTGTGTCGGAACTGTTTAATTATTGATTGAAAATGACATAAGTTCTCATTGATATTTTTTGTATGCGGAAGTCGACGACTGTTTCATGAACCAACAGACCGCTTGTTCCGTCGCGAAAGTCCTGAACTCCCCACGTCACAGCTTGACATGAAACAACCGTGCACATGTTCACCCCACATTCCCTCTTCCATGTCCGTGGAGTCGGGCACTTTTTCTCTTTATTCAGGTGCGGGGCAAACAAACGAACACGTCGTCAGTCTGTCTGTGCCGTAAATCGCGCCCAAGTTGCCCCTTACACGTACCGTGCAACGTGCGCTGAGGCTCCCCCTTACAAAAACGCCCCACGCCAGCCAAAATTTGAACAGACACCCCACACCGCAGTGGTAGGTATTGTCAGCGGAATCCATATTGGCATGGATGATGTAAATAAGTCGATACGTCTCATCGACTGGATTTTATGCCTCCACTGATATACAGGCCAAGACTGTCACGTCAGTGATGGCGCGCCGATGTGTTTGACAACAAACAAATGATCAAAAATTCACGGGTCCAGTTATTGGCTAATGAAAAAAGAAAAGAAAAAAAATCTGAACAAACACTCATACGGTCTACGATGTGTGTTTGAGTGGCATTATTGGGTTCCAAGGTGCTGGAATTTGCGCATAATATTAAATTGGAATTGCTATTGATTATTATAATAGAAAATGAAGGTTTTTGGAAGTAGGCCTTTTTGTGTTAATGTCTTTGTATAGCGGCTGGAACGCGTGCATAATTGAAAATTATGCACCGCGACATGTTTACCAGTTCTCCCGCGTACGCTATGCAAATGAAGCAACCGGTGCTCATTAATATTCATGAGGCATTCTTTCCCCTTTGTGTGTCAGGTGGCGCGTGCCAATACAAAAGAAGAAAAATATGGTAATCGGCAAATATTGTATCAGTATGTTTGTGTGTTTGTTGAGTGGAGACAGAGAATGTTTTAAGCGTTTGGGTTATGTTAGTACACAACGTACACAACCCCCACACGGGGAACTGTTATGTTAATAAGGAACCCGCACCCAATGTTAAAGCATCTGGGAGGTGATTTTTAAACAAAGACAATTTGGGGAACCGATACCCGGAATTTTCAATTTGTGAATCGATCCCGAGAATTTTCGATTAGGGAATCGATCCCAAGAATGTTCAATTTGAGAAGCGATCCCAAGAAGTTTCAATTTGAGAAGCGAACCCCGACATTTTTAATTTGGGAATCGATCCCAAAACATTTTTAACTTGAAAATCGGTCCAAAGCATTTTCAATTTGGCAATCGATGCTAAGAATGTTCATTTTTTGAGAATTGATCAGAAAAATTTGAATATGAGAATCGATTCCAATATTTTTTTGAGAATCGTTCCAAAGAATTTTCAATTTCAGAATCGTTCCAAAGAATTTTCAATTTGAAAATCGATCCCAAGAATGTTCAATTTTGAGAATCGATCACACGAACGTCTGCAGAACGCGGTGTAGTTGAATAGCACAGGCAGTTACACGGAGTCCCAGCTAAACGATTTCTCAAAGATGGCGTCTTTGGTAAAAAAAAAAAATGTCCTACGGCCGTTTCATGCTGTGACATGCAAAGTGCATAATCTACAGAAATACTCGTACATAAGGACTTGTTGACTACAGTTCCAGTGTCCTGGTTGTGTTTCGTTTGTTTTTTTTCTCGTAAGACCTGGCACTGTCTGCTCCATTGAATAAAAGGATGTCTACACAACCGACCCTGAAATAGCTTAAAGTTCCTGCCGTCCAAAACAGTAAAATGTCGTCGTTGTTTTCTTTTCTTCTGTGCGACATCATTCCCGCTGGGTGAGTCGGCAAGGGTTTTTCTCAAGGGACTTTTTTTTGCAAATTCATTTTTTTTTTCTTTGGATGCAACTTGTTGCCGTTCATCAGGGGGTATTGTCTAGGGATTACTGCGGTGAAGGGAAGTTGGGTCTTAAAATCGGCCAAGCGGTATAGTAGAAGGGGTGAATCGAGCGAGGCCCGTCCCGCGGACAAAAGGTTGTTGTCCAGTCGCTCGTGCCGGTCGCGTGGGGGCTTTTGTTCCGCTCGCCCGGCCCACCCGGTCGATCGCTCCCCTGCTCGCTCGCGTGCCTCGTACTTTTTTTGTTTTTGGTAAGAAGGAGAATACATACAAGAGGGGGGGGGGGGGGCTTAATGTTACCCTGCTAGGAACTACTCAAGTACCGGCTTAACTCAGACCACAGAGGCCTTGGAAGTGGGGGGATTTTTGAAAGCTTGCGCCCATCGGTTCTTGTCAAAACACTCCTGTATAATCCCATTCATGCGTTATAATTGGAGGCTTCCACAAACACGGCATTTTTTTGGTTATATCCTCTTGCTGCTAATCCTAACCCTACTCCTAGCCGATCGATACCATATTTTCAAAAAAAGGAGTAAAAGGAGTAAGACAAGAGGGGAAATACACACGACCCCTAAACATTCTCGATTTTTGCCTCGGAGGGGTAAACTCTGGAGGGGGAAAGTCGGCGGCTTTTCGAGGTTTTTTTTTCTTCTGAGAGGAAACGCACGCGCGCGCCGACACCTGCGCGCTATGAACCGCTTGCCCGGAGCGGGCCAAGTGTTACGGATACCCCGTATACCCTCCTTCGCAGTGCACGCTCAAAAAATAGAACCTCGGTCTCCCGTGTCATGGGAAAATACACCTTACCCTTTTATACTCGGCCCTTATAAACTCTTCTTTTTTTCTTTAATTCTATATAAACCTTGACTATGAAACGAAAGCCAACATCGGGGAGCGACTGAGAGAAAATCTGTGAAGTGTTTCACGTATCACTTTACAGAGTCTTAAAAAAGATTTAACTCTCCCTCTAACCATTAAACATTGCACCTTTTTTTTCTCGCTTCACCTTCTTTTATACATATCCATTTCAGTCGGCCCGATGCCCCAAATTAGCATAGAATAACAGACAAAAGAAGTCAAACGGGAACATGAATTAGAACAACTGAATGACTTTAGAGAGGTCCACAATTTCTTAAAAAAAAATAAGTTTGGCTTGGGTGCAAAATGAATATTACAATTTAAAAAATGTATTGTTTTCGGACCATCGCTTAAAGGGAAAGTTCTGCGCCGGATTCTGTGTTGCAATAAGTGAAGAGTGTTGTCAAAATTGGTTTAAAGGCATAATAAGATCATTTGTATTATTTGTCCCAAAATTAATCAACAGAATTGTTATCAAAAAGCTCACTGGGATTGAAGATCATGCTAAACACCCCGTGACATTTATTCCGTCTGGCTTGCTGTCATTTAGAAGAAATTTAAAAAATGTAGGTGATTTCCAACGATCAGTCAGTTGACCGATTTTTGGAATAAAGAGTGCTATTGACAAAATCATGTTTCGTGATCAAAAGGTTGTGCATGGCTTTTCATAGTTTTCTCCAAAAGTGTAATATCCACTGAGCTGAAACTTCAACAGGTTAGGTTTGGAACATCCTTCTTTGGATTTTGAATGGAGTAATGATTAAAAACAAACAAAATGCATGAAAAGGAAATTGAACTTACGTGTCTTTAATCTGGCCCTTTATAATGCATATAGTGAAATGTTTGCTATATCGATACTAGCAAAATTTTGAGCTCAGTTTTAATCCGTATTCGGGGGAGTTTTCCAGTGAGCCATTGAGCATTAAAAATCCACAAGATTGATGACGTGGATATTTTTTATTTTCTCCTGGATAGCCCAATTTTCAAGTCCCCCCTCCCCCAAAAAAATCAAGCTATTTTTTATGTATCAGAAAAGCGGCGATCACTCGTAATAAAAATTGCCAAAGACGCAATCACGTCTCAATATCGCGATGTCGCGCCCACATTTTGCAAGGCATAGATTAAACTTAAAGTTCAGACTTCAAAAACTACTTTCGCTCGCTTCAGAGTTAAATTGATGCATGAGCCCCTTTAATTGTTTAACCGTGACACGCGCCCCTTAAACACAATCGAGCGTTATTGTCTCGCAATTTTCCATCGCAACTCCGCGAAGCCAAATCATAAAGAGCACTTCCCCGAATCCAAACCATCAATAAAAATATATTTTCACTCTTGTTTCTTTTTGTTCTCTCATTTTTTTCGTTTAACAAATTGGAACACAGCAGCAACACTACCGCCAGAATAATTGAAAGAAATGTGTTAATAAAAAATCGGGCAGGGAATGCATGAGTCGAGCGATAATGACTGGGGAGCGGGCCATCCATCTTTTAACTGTGGGGCCTGAAGTCGATTTCGTCCCGGGGAACGGAACGACTGTAAACGCGGCTTAACCGTTCGTACCGGAACTACGGGCCGCGTGCTGGCCGGGAATCACCGCGTTCTTCCGCGCAATAATATTCATGACGGGGACACCATCCATTTGCCTTTATCACTTCGAGTCTGTCACATCGCGCGGGAATCACTCTCGACATTTATGAGAGGAATTTTAAACAGGGGGCATTTTCTGTGACTTATTTTTGATGGAACTTACAAAGGAATTTATTATTTATTATTTATAGAGAGAAACTAAATATATATTGAGACTGTGATTCTATGTCTAACAATAATAATGTCTTGGTATAAAATTTTCATTGAAAACATACCTTTTTGTAACTGAAATAAGCGAGATTGATACTGTACAATAAAGAGTTAAAATAGATTGGAGGGAAAATTCAAAATGATAAATTTCTGGGTTTTTTTTTCTCGAACGATAATGTTGAAAAATACATTATAGGATGGTTTATGCATTAGTCGTCAGTGATTCCAAAAATTATGAAATTTGTGGATTATACAAAAAATCTGGTTTTCTCTTCTACAAAAGTAAGGGGGAAAATAACTAAACGCTTAATGCTCTGTAAGTAGTGTTAATATAAATTTAAATTTAACTTTACAGTATTAATAAATCCATCCAAAAATAAATACAAATACATTTATTCAAAAAAACCCCACAAAGCTTAATAGAATTTGGTTTAAGTTTAGAGAACAACATTTGAAACAGTGTCAGATATTGAATGGCACAAATCGATGCATGATTTTTTTTTAAATTTGAATATGAGATCTTATCGAAATAAAATTACAAATTCATGCGTGATGATACGCCAGTGCCCAGCGCGGACTGGCTGCATATTCCTCAGTAGCAAAGTGAAAACCCATTAATTAGCCAAATGCACTCTGGGCCTCCGTCCCCGCAAGGCTCTATGCAAACACAGCAGTAAAACGATATTACGTAATTGAATTTTCCCCAACCCCTGTGTCCACACTCCCCTTCAGACATAAAAGGCAAAAAAGAAAAGAGGCGACCTTTCAGCGATATTTATTCAAGTTTTCTGGTCGTTTCAACCGATTGGTATCAAATATCCTTCTCTAATTTTGTTTCATCGTCCGCGGAACGATTCACTTGCTCACGATTCAAGGGCGGCTTCGTATGTATTACACCGCAGCAATCCTAAACAGTAGACGGTTCAAACCAAACATTGACTGTTCCATTTTTGTCCCCACCTCCTCTCGGGCCGGCAAAATTGGCCCACATTTCTACTGTTCTCCTCACGTCCGTGTCTGTGTATTGACAATTCAAGTAAAAGACCGACCGTCTTCATTATCATCTTATAAAGCGATATATGGCGGCTCAGATCGCAAACTATAATGCCCGAAGCTTTGTGGGAAAAGAAAAAAAACGCGCGCGTGGCGATGATAAGTTCGCTTTGGCGCGCGGGAGAAAAAAAAATGACGGATCGCTTCGTCGCCGGTGGCACATTTCGTCCTTCTCTATTAAGAGTATCCCGGCTGTTATTTGTTATTGGCTGTGACCAATAAAAACTGTGGACCTAGGCCCTTCTATAACTGGGTTTGTGACGGTCATTGGCACACGATGTTAAAGATATACATCCTAAAACAAATAAATTAAAAACAAAAATAAATGAGAACTTGTCGCTCAATTTCTTCTCCAACGTTGGTGAAAATATAAACTACAAAATTCACTTGGTGAAAATTCTTCCTCAAACCTAGTGATAATTCTGGAACCCAAATCAACAGTTTGAAGTGATTCTGTACTAGATGTCGGTGGAATGTAACATTACCCACAATACTGCCCTCAAACTGTCCCAGAATGCAGTGCAACTTTACATTCGTCGCACACTTCCGATGTGTGCGTAAAACAGCCGTATGGCGACTGTGATGGCGGCCATTTTGTTCGACGAAAAGAGGATTTAAGTGATATTTGAAGCAACCATAATTGGAGATTCCGTTAAATGAAATTTTCTTCGTGCTCAAAGTGGATAACGCGATACTGTGGATAAGGTCATTTCACGTTTCAGGTTACACGATTTCAAATGGACATCAAGACGAACCCTGCAAGCATAAATTAGTCTGTCACCTTTCTACTTAAGACTTTTATAACAAATAAAATGGATTCGGGGGGTACGATCCACAGTGGATACCAAGATGAAACCCGCAAGCGTAAAATAGTCTGGCACCTTACCACTCAAGATTTGAACAACAAATAATGGATTCGAGTTACACCATCCAAAATGGACACCAAGACCAAACATGTAAGCATAGTATAATCTGGTACCTTTTCACTCCAGACTTGTACAACAAATAGAATGGATTCGGGTTGCACGATCCAAAATGGCCCCTAAATGAGCCGTGTAAGCATAAAATAGTCTGGCACCTTTCCACTGAAAACGTGTACCACGAATATAATGGATTCGGGTCGAACGATCCAAAATGGGTACCTTTAGACGAACCCTGCAAGCATAAAATAGTCTGGCATCTTTCCACTCAAGACTTGTACCTAAAATGGCCACCTGGCTGATACAAGGTGTACGGAGGCCCAACACTGCCACCTCAAAACGCAAATCACGTTCCAGAATTTGTATTCAGAACTCGTACTTGAAACTGGGCTGATCAATGACATTATTGGCACATTTATTTTGTTTCTCTGTAAATTGGGCGGCAGTACACCGCGGCGTGTTTTTGAACATCAGTGCCACTCCACGTGCAAACAGATTAATATCGTACGAGTCTTACAAAATGAGCTCACGCACCCCTCACTAAATCAAAGCGTTGATAATGTTCTCCCAGATGTGACAAACCGAAAAATATGAAATAATAACATCCAATATAAACCGGCGCTGGCGTGTCTACCCACCCAGCCAATATTAAACTATAAGCCTGACGGACTAGAACGACGAACCACTGTGACAATATTAAGGCTAATATAAAACACAGTCACTCTATAATGATCAAACCAAAGGCAAGGCAAAACGAGTGGTGAGCAAAAAAAGGATCACGAAAAAGCACAGTGACCCTCAACTGGGGCCTAACACGTTCAATCTGTCTTCCATAAATCCCGTGTGTTTATACAGGTTTAGGATACAAGTTTAGCGTTTACCACAATGAGGAAGAATTGCTGCTAACCACCCCCGTGTGATTTGCAGTATTCCTGAGAGCTCAGGATGAGCGAAGCCCTTTTTTAATGTAGACTTTATCCCCAGAGGTCCGGGTTTTACTTCTAAGTCACTCGCTCGCGGGAAAACAAACAAAATAGACGGGTCCCCGGACGGGGGCTTTAATAGCTCAGTTTGCCTGTGGGGGTAAAAAAAAAAAAGGTCTTGCGATTTCTCCTTCGGCAAGAGAAAATACAGCCAGCGCGTGTAACAAGCCTGATTTGCTTGAGTGGTCCTTTTTAACGTCCGTCATTGATGCTTCAAACAAAATTTTGTCAATTTTTTTTTGAAAGTTTTTTTTTAAGGAAGGATAAAATTAAAACTGTTTTTAGTGATGAGATGGAAGTGACTGCCTCGAGACGTTGCTGTATCATTGCTGATTATGGCCTGCTTTGACTCAATTAAATACTTGATAATTCATATTTTGATCAGTGTGATTGCAAAGATGTCAATTTTGATATCTAATCATCTGTCGCATATTTCATTTTTGTTTCATGTATACGAATTGTCACTTATTCCTATATCATTGCTCAATTTTACCAAAATATTACACTACCTATATATTAAAAACTATATTTAAAAGTATTATATAAATATTGCCTTGCAAATATTAATGTGCTAGGATTTTTTAGATGTAAGAATTGTGTGCTAGAAAGGAGTTGTATTCCATTGTCATAACTGAAGAAAAAAAATGAAAGTTGTTATTTTGACAAAGAAAATATTGTGCAGAACTCACAAGTGACATTGCCTTTTATTTGAGTTGACTACCGTCGACCTGAAGAAAAATTATCTGCGTGACGTTTGTCGGTCACTTTTTTTTTGCTTTAAGCAGATTTATCCCGTGCTTAGCGTATAACTTTGTGCTTAGCCACTTAGTGAAATAGTCCTCGGATCGTTGCATGAAACGGTGAGTAAATCAACCGCCATGCGTTTGTCACAAGTGAAGGAACTATCATGAAATAGTCGCCCAGGCAGGTTGACCATAATTAAAAACATTTACCGTATATTCATTTAGTTCCACAGTGCAACTAACGCGCAATTGTCGCTTTACTGTTAGCAGGAAAAAAAATCATTTCCACACGCTACATACATCTCCCACTCGAGTACTTTCTTCTTGTATTCCGTGTATCCGTTTACAAGAAAAACATCCTGGTTTGTAAGCGTTAATGCGTGGTCAAGAACGATTGTGATCTTAATCTTCGGAGCTGTCAATTTATTGGGCAATTTTAATGTAATATAAGATTTAGGAGTTGCAGTAGCTAATTGCGATTTGTATAGTAATACTTTGAAGTGATTATGGCTTGATTAAGTACCGTACGGCAATATTACATTTTGTATTACATTTTGTGTGTGTAACATGAGACGTTTCGTGTGCCAACGTCCCTGTGCTTGGTATACTTTGTATGAAATGCGCTTGATTGCATTGCATACGGTACGGCTGCGTTAATAAGTGTAAACTGAGTTAATAAGTGAGAAAGCTGGTTAAACGTTTAAAAGGCGCAACTGATGCAGTAAGTATTATTGCCTTTTTTGCGTAAAATGAGACGTTTGTTTGTGGCAGTGTCCTTGCACTTGTATATTCGTGGAAAATGCATTTGGTTTAATGCAGTGGTTGCCTAAAGGGACATTGCTGAAGCAGAATGTATTGCGGACGTAATTGAAATTCAAAAGGAGCAACAAGCTGTCCAGGTATAGCACATACCGACTAGAGGGTAAGGAATGTAGATTTAGAAAATATGAAAACTTGTTCAAATTTATCCTACAGTTACATTGCGACTCTATATTGAAATGCAAACGAAACGGCAAGAACCCGATATGTTCCCTGTAACAAGTCGGTACAAATCTTATACAAGTTGTCCCACGTTGGTGAATTGATCTTCTTCGCACTTGATTTCTTAACCATGTTTCAAATACAGCTACACTGCGGACGGAATGGTAACTCATTATATTAAACCCGACCAGAAGTCCAATGTAGTGACCTTTGAAATTCCAACGAACATTTCTTTATCAATAAATCAGCCAATAATTAAACCTGTAATGCCAATGTCACTACATTCACGTCCGCAAGTAAACAATCCGTTATAACACATACCGTGACAGGAGGAATAGAAACAGTTCACATTGCGGACGCGATAGAAATACCAAAAAAAGAAAACTTACTTTTCGTAGTCGAGTTTGCAGTAAAGTTTGCGGTCGCGGGCGAAGCATGAATGTGAGAGCGGGGACTGACAGACGCAACATTGCAGACAGTGCTCGTGCCAGCAATGGTCCATCACCTTCATTAGATAGCGATCCTCAATGGGCCGGGCACAACCAGCACATACCTCCTTCGACGTCCGACCAATACCTGATAAGAGAGTTACCAAATAAAAAAATATATAGAAATAAAATAAGTGCTAAGCAAGTTGGGCTGAGAGATAAATTTTATTATGATATTTGAATTTTTATTTTTTGTTTACTTCTAGATATGGAGAAGTTCACTGCTCATTGGAAATATTCGTCTACGCTTCTTGAAAAAGCTCGTCTCACGAATTCGTAAGTAATGAAACATCTGTTTCTTACTTTTATGTTTTAAAGTGTCCTTTTTTTGAACTCAATAATCGATTCGAAAAATGGGTAAATTTAGATCGTTAACAGGAGGATCAGAATCACCGTAAACAAGACCAAAACACATTTCCATAAGAAGTCCGTTTCAGCTGGTCTATAGCGAGCACATTTTGGTCCACGCCGAAACACGGTGCGTCGAGGCCGGGCCCAAACATTCTAATATGAGTCCCAATATTGCCATGTTATGACAGCCGTCACTCGTACATCGATGTTTGAGTGTGATGGGTGATGGCTGTTTGCATATAGCGCGCGCGTGGAGCACGCATATAAGCCTACACTGTATACCGCAGTCTTGGTTATATACTTTACCCAATTTCAGCTGCATTGCGGACGCGATTGAAGTACAAACGTAACGGCAGGCACCAGCATGTGTTTCCGCACGACAAGTTGTAACAGAACTGTTACAGATTATCACACAACATTTCTTAACCATGTTTATTCAGCTGTGTAGAAAAATCTGCCAAGCAAATTTGGGTATAAGCAAAAAACTGATGACAGCCAGCCACTGGCTACGTGCATAGCACGATTTTTTGCTGTTAACCTGTATTTTGTTCTCTAAGCAACTATTTCTTGTTCTTAGCCTTAGTGGAGTTTTGTGCTTAGTATAGCCCCATTTAATTGAATCCTGGCTCGCTATAGACGACAAAAGGAAGAGACTTTTACTGAGAAGGGACATATTCTATTTGTCAAGTAAGGCTTTCCCTTCTTGTTGTGTGGTAAACGTTCGTTTTATTTGACTGTTCTGGTATAACAGTAAAAATAGCGTATCTGAGGGCCCTCAACATGTTTGTGAGCAAATTGATTGAGAGTTCCATAAGCACTCTTCAATACATTGTTCCAACATTGACTAAACGTGTGCAGAATGATTGTGAGTACTTCACTGAATGAATGCTTAATGCCCATTTTTGTATTATTGTGCAATATGGATGGAGAAAAAAAAGAGCAATTGAATTGGTTCCTATGACACGTTTGATTACCTAATCTCAAAAAATAAAATAAAAACAATTTAGCCGGGTTTAAAGTAGTTTTCGTAACCTTGCGCCCTCAATCCTGCCAATTCCGTGGTCGTAACACATTGAGGTCAAGGTTCAAACTTCCCGTGAGACTTTGCGACAACACGGTTGAAAACTCCCATGAGATATTGCGACAACCTCGCCGAACACGTGTACCCTAAATTGCTGGCTGCGCGGCCGGCCACACGGGACTACAAAAAAAAGGATGCTGGAGTTAAAACTCGCCTTGGAGCATCGCGAATACGAGAGCATAGGTTGATAGTCGACTTGGGTCCCGCTCAGGATTTTTTTTGGCTTGTGTGTACACAGGTGGCCGTGGTATATCTACGCGCGACGCGCCCGTTTCTCTTACATCCCTAAGGAGGTGCTCGCGACCGGGCGGCGCGCGGCCCGGATGCGGGGCGGCCGCGGCGCGGCAACGGGGTGGAAGCTCTCCCCGCGCTCGCTGACACAGAAACCCACTCCGGTCTTCTTGTGTGTACCGCATCGACCCTTAAACTCACAGTACATGATACTTCGCTGAAAAGAGAAGGAATAAGAGACAGGATGAAAAAAAACTCGGTTGCCTTGCCTTGTCATTTTATTTTTGGAGGGGGGGGGGGTCGCGATGTAATCGGTCCGTGAATGCAGAACGCCGGATGGACTTTAATGAGATGCTATATTTACTTTACGGAACCGGACTATTTTTAATAGTATTTTTTTTCCTTGCCTCGTGGTTGAAAGTCTAATACGGCAAGACGTCATTGGGTAACACGGGATGGATACTGAATAGGCCCACCGCAGCTTGCGTAGCTTACCCGTAAATCACACTCGCACACATTAATGAGGCAATATTATAAACCAAAATATTAAGCCAAAAATGTATATAGGCCTACACGTATAATCGTGAAGAGGCTTACGCGTATTATTTGGATATTTGTATTATATTTATTTGACGTTAACGATGACAGCGAGTCACAAGATACACGAAAAAGTTTGTCCGATATAATATATCTGTATAACTTTGTAATGTTTGTGTCATTTGTTTTTAAAATAATGTCTTCTGAAGATGACCTGTATTTTGGCTAATATCATAAATCGAAATAGGCCGAGGATGCAATATGGTTTCTTTGCACAAATTATCATAATTAATTTGTCATTTTCAATGGCTTCTTGTTACATTTTTTTCCAACCTTCAAATGATTTCATCAAGTGTTCTTTTGTCCTCCGAAAAAAAGCAACAACCTTAATTTTTAGGATTCAGGTCATTCGCACTGGCACTGTATTTTATCCATTTCTATAACAAAGATAACTTTCCAAAAATAAAAAATAGATAGGTCTATAGGCCTCACAAAAACACGTTTTCATTCTTTTTGTATTATTTGGTTACACCTGCTTCCACAAATAATCCCCTTTGTCTGCCTTAAACTGTCGCTGTTTCCTCTTCCCATAATCCCCTTTAATCGCCCGTCAATCTAAACTACAAAGGGGGAAAATAAATAGGCCTAGTCCAAAAGTTGAGCTGATGCGCGTTGGCTTTATCTTAGCCTTGAGAACACGTCTAACAATTGGGAGGATTGGTTTGACAATAGAGGGGGCTCAACAGGCGGGGACCAGTGGGTCACAGCTGACCAAATTGGTGTTGTCGAAACTCCGGCGTTTTCTCAGTCATGGCTTTAGTAAAGTTTGAAGGTCCTGGAACAAACATCAAATATCTAGTTTGGACATTGAGGGATTCTGAATGATTTTGTAAACTGAGATGTAGTCAGAGCCGGAACGCTGTCGAAGTTTCCAAACGACAGACGCGAAATCGAGACGAGCCGTGCAAGTTTTATTTCAAACTTCGAAGTGTGAAAGAATAGACAACACAACAGTAGATTAAGTTGTGTGGTGAATACTTCTTCCAATTAATTTGGAGACACCGTCCACTTTTAAAATTAACAGTATATAACTGCCATGGAAACTGAAAGGGCTTTAAACCATATTCGAAGGCCTCTCCTATTAAGTGGAAGGAAGAGCAGCTTAGCATTCAGCCAAGCGCAGCTTTTTTGATCGAATTTCAGCGGACATCTGATAATAATATTTTGTATGCATTATGATGTATGAATCACCGCTTTGGGTTAATTAAGAGCCAAGAACCCTACAATCCATGTCCACGTTGTGTCACTTAAATACGCGTTTATCACGCTGCGTGCAGCGAAGCGTTTGTAGGGCCTATCAAAACTCACGACATCATAGTTTTTTTAATTGTAAAATGAAATCTTTTGTAGGGAAATCGTGGTTTCCTCGCCTTCCACCTCCAAGGCCTGGGTTCGACTCCTGGCCTGGTCAATTCTGATTGGGCTTTCAGTCTGTATATACATGTACGTGATTCCCTGGTTTTCGTTGAATATCATTTCAGGGTTTTCCTCCCACCTCTAAACTGAACACCCTATACTCCTACATCCTACATTATCCATCTAGGTTTCTTCAGACTATTGAGCTACAGTGCCTGTCTACCTTTGAGAAACCCGTAATTTCATCACGAGTACAAATGGTCATAAAACAATAAAACATATTCATGTTCCTTATTATAAATACTAAAAATAAATCTAATAAAGTGTACAATAAGTTACAAAATGTTCAATACTGTGACAATTAAAATAATAAAGATGACCCAAAAACAATTGTATCGTCACCATTTGTTCCTTCTCCAGTCTTCAAACCTCTCAATTTATATTCAATTTCGAGATTTTTTTCCCGGCTGTCCCGAACGCCAGCCGCCGCCCCGCTGGGAGTATTTAGCTGCAATTGCATGTGGATCGCTCGGCATTAATTGGAATCCCATCCCGCTTGACACGACAAGGACACATAGCCTACACTGGGAATAGAACAGAAAAGAGAAGACGAAAAAAAAATCCGACCGGTCGAGAACCATGCATACAACCGAGCCGTACATAGTACGTAAACCGTATGTTACGCGTGGAACGTCCCACATTGGCGACTATATTGCATAGCCATTGATTTTCATGTTTTAATTACAGCTCTGCGTTCTACCAACGCTTGTCTGGTAGCGCATGCATTATACCAAGAGAGATGCGTAATGCTCAGTAAATTCGCCGACGGCTGTTGAAATTCCAAATTAATAATTGCTCCACGTGTTGCAAGGTTGAAATATTTATGTAGATTTTTTTTTTACACATTAAACGATTGTTAACGTTTAAACAACGAGGCGATGTCGTATATGACTTCTTAAAATACATTTGTGCTTCTGTTTTGCTTTTATCGATTCGATTTGACAAAGTTTGTAGCAAAGCTTTATGGTCTTCTTAAAGCTTTTGTCGAATTTATTTTAAAATCAAATTGTCATTTCGTAGTTGGTTTACTTTGATTCGTATAGTGTTTACGTTTCCATAATCATTGAACTTTAACCGGGCTTTAAAAACAGTGGTAAATGTGACGATGAATTTGTTTATTTTTTTACTAGCTGATGGCTTTCGACACTGCGATACAAAATTTGATCGTCTTTCGTGACGTACTGTAAATTGATATTGAACGACTTGCACTTTTTCTTAATTGTGTTTTTTACATGCAATCGAATCCCCGCAATAAAATTGAAAATCAGATTAACAGTTTCCTTTGTCAAACTTGACTTCCTTAATAAGTTGAGAACTTAAGTTCGATTGCATAAAACTAAATGCTCAAGTCAAGCGTGGACGATTTTATGCTTACAGGTTATTGTGCAATTTAAAACTTGTAAATCATGACTTTTAATTCAATGTTAGTGTCAAATTTTTGAATCAAAACCTAAAATGTATCGGTTGTCTTTTAAAAACTGTGGCTCTGCAACTTTTAAATGTTCGCAAGCCTCGGGAGTGTTAATTTCATTAAAATAACCGCTTTCCCTTTTGTTTCCTTCGTTATCTAAACAAAAACTGCCCCAACGCATTACATATTTAAATAGAAACACCGGGTGAATTGACTATCAACACGTTACACGTTTAAAGAAACTAATTGTGTAACTCACCAAACGCGTTGCATTGTAAACAGGAACACTAGATAACTTGACTGAACACATTATTAATTACAAATTGACAAATAACACCTGGTGACTTGACTGAACGCGTTAAACGTTAAAAAGAAACGCCCGGTTACTTAACAGAACACGTTATATGTTTGAAAAGGAGCGTCGGATGACTTGACTGAACATGTTTAAAAAATAACACCTGGTGACTAGACTCAAAGCGTTAACCGTTAAAAAAAAGCCCTGCTACTTAACAGAACACGATCGTGACCGTTTAAAAAGAAACGCCCTGTCACTTAAATAATAGAACACGTTAACCGTTTAAATAGAAACGCCCTGTCACTTAACATGCAGAACACGTTACACGTTTTTAAAAAGTATCACCTGATGACTCCTTACCCATCGGGACGTGTTTGCACTCGGGTCCTGTGATTATTGCCTGCTCCAACTTCATGTCCATGACGTTGTCTTCACCTCAAAGACAGACTCAATGCTTCAGCTGCTGCTGATGTTTAAAAAGACGATTTTTGGACAGTCTGACGAGAAAAATAAAGAGCAGACAAAATATGAGGTCAGTCGGCTCAAAACAGTTTGGTAACTGTTTCAGACGATAGCATGTCATCAGAATGGTAACTGAATGGTATGGTTGCTAAAAGGTAACCTGAAGATGTGAACGGTTCTTGATGGTAAAACCGATGGGCCAAATAGGTAGATGGAAACAGCATGAACGATGGTACAAGTCTTGCCAAACTTTGTCAGCTGTTGAACTTGAATGCAACTCGAGATGGCAAGACGCCTGATAGGTCCTCAGCTATAAAGTCCCAATTTGTTGGTTGGTGGGTTGGTTTGTTTGTGTGTGTGTGTGTCTTGACACCGCGTACTTTATCCACCAGTATCCTGTCACCAGTCCAGTCGCAGCATACACGCTGACTCGTGACTTGCCCCAACACCCGTTATTATCTAAATGCCGCTATCACTTTCTCAACTGGTGGTTGGGCTCGGTGTGTGTACAGGGTTGAGCGTAGGTTATCAGCTACATGTAGATCACAGAAAGTATGTCGCACCGTGCTCCCACCAAGGCACGCACCGGGCGACAACCTGTTTTTAACGGCACGGCAGATAAGACAGCTCTGGTGGAATGGAGTGGACTCCTCGCTCGTAAATGAAAACAAAAATTCTACCGGAATCTCTGTCTGTGTGTTCCTGTTGATATCAAACCAGTTTTCCGCCTGCTATTCCTGCCGCGTAGTGAGATGCGGTCTCCTTGCCTCACACGCTTGCTTCGTTGTCATTAATTAATCCGACTCTAGCGTTGTGTACAGCCTCGTTCACTCTTGCACTATGGTGGATTCATAGTAAACCAATCGCACCAGTTCTTTTTATCAGATTTTTGTTTTCGTCTTCCCCTGGGATGCCCAAATCTAGTTCCTCCTCCTTATACCACTACTGGTAACATCACTGACCAGTCCATGCGTGCGACTTGCTCCGTCCTACCTCCATGGTTCTGTCAACCATACAGAAACGGACGGAGCGACGCAGCTGCGCACTGCCACTCTCAAGTCGTCTCTTATTACGCAGCCGGTGGGATGACGTCACACGCGCGCTATGAATCACGCAAGACCGCAAGCGCACGCCACACAGCGAATCGCTCCCCAACCGCAGCGTGTTTGTCTTAATGAATTATTCATCGACGCCACGTGGGCCGGTTGTTGTGTTTGCTTGCTTGACAGTTACAACGGTGACGTTTCCATGCCGAAAAATCCACCATTTCCCAAATTCTTGTGACGAAAGTGAACTGTGGTAAAAGGTCACGTGTATTTATGCGCGATTTCTGTACAGACTTAGAGAAACTTGAAAGTGATCACATGGTTCTAGGTTTTTTTCTCTGTTGTATACGCAACATGCGTAAAAGCCAAACAACCAGTGTACAGTGACGCAAGAGTTTGTATTCGGGTTATCGGAACAACATAATACACACCAGCGTCTGTGCTATGGTATGGCGCCGATTCGGAACAAGGGGAAGATTTTCCTCGATGCACCGCGAACTGCGCACAGTCCGCTACTGGTCACAGCTGCGTTTGCGTTGCCCGTGTTTATTTGTGTCCACGGTATGCGTCATATACTTTGATGCCGTACATATTCCCTTTATGCCTTGCCATCAGAACAATACATGGCCCATCTTTTCATGGGCTACTGTGAAATTTGTCTGTGTAAAATCCGGAAAGGTTTAGACACGTCTAAGATTTTGTACAAAGAAACACAGATGTGAGATGGAGATTTTATGTTGACTCTGATGTCTTTGTGTGACCACCGGTACGGTGCTGTGGGATAATGGTCCCGACTCGGTCGTGGGGGTAAAATTTCCGGGATTTTCTCTCCACACCAGAAACTGTCCAACCTGATTCTTCCAGTCAGAGTGTTTGAGAGAGAAACTCGACTTTCTGCCTGTTCTCATCCATAAACTATTGCAGTACCTAGATGTAGAACAAAAGGATATATTCCAATAGCTTTTTCCCCACGTGCTGCATCTCTTTGGAATTCCTTGCCTGGTGCTTGTTTCCCTCCTACCTATGATCTGTCCTGTTTCAAGAGGAATGTTAATTCCTTTCTCAGTTTTTCTGAGTACCTACTCTTCTTAGTTTCTCTTGTAGCCTTGTATATTTTAGTGGCTTTGTTCGGGGTGACTGTGCATTAAGAAAAAAATGACCTTCTGTTAAAAGAAATTTATGTTATCTTTGTTTTTACACCTTCGCTCATCAAAACAAAACACAAACTTAAATATTATTACAAATATTAAGACACTGACAAAATGAGGGAACCGCCAACTTAGGACTGGATAGTTCCGTTGGTAGGGCACCGGTACGGCAATCCGGAGGTCCCAGGTTCAAACTCCGCTTCAGTCGATATCTTTGTTCTACTTTAAAATTCATTTAAAACAAAACAAAAAAATTGAAGAAAAAAAATTAAATAAACACACGGATGATGCTGTCACCGATTCAGCCTCTTCACTTTGGTATTGCCAAACAAAATACCGGTTGTACCGCAAATACATCCCTTGAAAAAAGTGCAGCCGAAACAGCTACCGACTATTATAGAAGTATCCCTGGGCCCTGTGTGGCAGGCTCGCTAGACCAGTGTCCACACGAGATCGCACGCGCTAAGTCCCTCCCCTTTGTCTACCGCCTCGGCCCGGGGCCACACCGCTGTTGGAGCGCGCGGTGTGTCTCTATTGTCCGGCGAGGCAGCTGCGTAGCTAGCGGGGGAGGGGAAGAACGGACCGTACACGACCCGGCGCGGCAGGGGGAAAAACTCAGCCAGCCTCGCCGGGTGCGGGGAGCCCGGAGGGGGACCCTGAAACGTTTCCAGCGGGGATGGGCTGGGTTGCTCTCGTTTCAACAAAAAACCCTGTATTTCTCGATCGATACTGCATTGTATAGGTTGACCAACTGGCTTCAATGCGGTCTTCTTTAGAAGTTGAATAGAAAAAACGGGAGCAAGGTATAATCCGGTCTGAAGTACATTTAATATTTTTTCTTGACTTTGCAGGGTGTTTTCGATAGAATAGGGACTATGAGAAATAACGCGAGTACCGAATACGTATTCAGCTCGGACAGACACCTATGACATCCCATTTTTAGATTGTTTTCACAAGGACCGGATGTATAAATCTAAACATTTCGAATCATATGGAATCAACATCATGGAATCATCGCTTGCAAACTTTCTTATGTTGAAGGCGAGTCCATCGCATTCACAAGTCCAGTCATAAGTGCATCACAAGTCATTTCAGTCTAGTCACAAGTAACAGAGAATGTGTCACCGTTCATTCGAATGGATTAAGACTTGACGACACTGGAGGACTCGTTATAGACTTGTGAGGACTTGTGGTGGGCTTGTGAGGACTTGGAATAGATGTGAGGACTTGTGATGGACTTGTGAGGACTTGTGATGGACCTGTGAGGACTTGTGATAGACTTGCGAGGACTTGTGATGGACTTGTCAGGACTTGTGAGGACTTGTGATGAACTTGTATTGGACTTGTGAGGACCTGTGATGGACCTGTGAAGACTTGTGAGGACTTGTGATGGACTTGTGAAGGACTTGTGATGGCCTTGTGATGGACTTATTGGGACTGGTGATGGACATGTGATGGACTTGTGAATCCGTGTGAGGACCTGTGATGGTCTTGTAATATGATGGACTTGTGATGGGCCTGTGAGGAGTTGTGAATCCTTGTGAGGACTTGTGATGGACTGATAATGTGCTGGACTTGTAATGTGATGAACTTGTGATTGACTTGTGATTGACGTGTGATGGACTTATGAGGACTTGTCAGGACTTGCGATGGACTTGTGATGGACTTGTGAGGACTTGTGATGGACTTGTCAGGACTGGTGATGGACCCGACTACAGCACAGAAATTGTCTCCAATCCGTCAGGGTACTTCAGCGTGATAAGCTGACGGTCCCGTGCCGTCCCAACGCCCTTTTTACCCCGCCGAGAACCACCCCTCATCGTCGCCTACTCGATACAAAACCCTCAGCGTTGTATCGGAGTTCCCAACTGGAAAGTAAAGTACACGTGAATAGAAAATGGGAATAATATAAAAACGCATTCCCCGATTTGTGCTTCGTTTGCCTTCCCTCCTATCTCACCGGCCGGCCGCTCGGACAATAATTCACCCGCCCAAACACCGGCACGAGTTGACACGACGAAACGACAAACAAAATCCCGGACCGAAAGTGGGTGTGCTGGGTATCGGGAGGCACGTGGGCGTATTTTTTTTGGAGAGGGGTGGTCGGATCGGGGGAAGGGGGACTGGACGCAGAGGCGAGTGTTTGTTAGCACAGGTGTCTCCTTGCCGGTTGCCAAGAGCAACTAGGAGTCACGTGGTAGGCCAAAACGTCAGATAACTAGAAGTCGAGAGTGTTGGGCACTGAAGTTTGTGAACGTGAAATTTGTCTATCGAACATGCACGGTAACCACAGTTATGGACAAATCCTGGAATATTATAACTATCGTGTGAAGTCGTGGAATTTTGTTATTTTACAAAGAGTCGGGGATATTCCAAGAAAGAAGTCTTGGAATCATGTGTCCTATTTCTGGCTGTCATTTAGTGTTCAGAAGACAGTGACATGATGATGTGTCAGTTTGAACATGGAAAATGTGGGAGGATCAGATGACTGTGAGGCCGTTGGAGGCCGTCTTGATAGTAAAGCATACTTCATGGACCTCAATTTTCAGTGTGATGATAGGCCAGTGTATTGTAAATAGTTCCAAAGATGCCAAAACAGCATAGTGATTGGTAATGGAAAGTTCTAATTTTGTCCTGGAAAAGTCACGGAAAAGTCACGGAATTTCATATCAAGTTTTCCGTGGGTACCCTGAATTGAAGAAGCAAAGACATAGAAAAGAAATGGTTCCAAAGACGTGGGCATTTCAGAGTAGTCTACATTCAAGCAGTTACCACCAATGCTCATCAAGCCCTCTGCAGAATCGGCCTAAGGCACATCGCCGCCGGCTCATCCCGCTTCATCGATCGCTAAGAATCGATTTTTTCTTGTCGACCATCTTTCCTACCTTTCTATACCACTATTCCCCCCCCCCGTCCCCGCCTCGTCTAAACATGAGCCTTGCAGATCGTTATAGCCTTCCATTGATCCGTTTGTCCGGGGCGGTCCTTTCTGTTCCACCGCACCACCGCCGCCCCTCGTCCCCGTCAAAATTGCACGAAAGCCCGGTAGATCATACTTGTACCGCCCCGTCAATTTTTTTTCTCTCGTTGTGACAGAGATATGCCTTTATTATACGAGTATTTTTATTGATTGGCTGCAGCGTCGCTCATGATATATTCAATGGGACTTTTCCTTAACCGCAATACGAACCTATGCTTATTATGGGGTATAGCGTGACTCTTGTGGTGTCTACGATAAAACTGAATACATGCACATTTGTTTTATTATGGAAATGTACAGATTATTATGGAAAACCCAAGCATTCATATCCCAGATTATTACCCAAGGAATCATATTCCAGATTATTATCGAAACACCCAAAGATTCATATCCCAGATTATTATGGAAAACCTTAAGGAATCATATCCCTTATTATTATGGAAAACCCAAGGAATCAAATCCCAGATTATTAGGCCTATGGAAAAACCCAAGGAATCATATCCTTTATTATTATTATGGAAAAACCCAAGGAATCATATCCCAGATTAGTATGGAAAAACCCAACGAATTATATCCCAGATTGCTATGGGAAACCCAAGGAATTATACCCCAGATTATTATGGGAAAACCCAAGGAAACTTCCTTCCATATCCCATTATGGGAAAACCTAAGGAATTGTGCAGGAACTGAAAACCCAATTCACACTCGGACTGAGGTGGAATCGAACCTTGGTCACTGGGGTGGAAGGCGAGGACAATACCACTAAGCCAACCTGAATTCCACAATAAATCCTGAATCGATCAAAGACATATCTCATGCCGTCGCGTCGAAGATGTTCCTGAAATTTTGCTTCACAAAAATCGCTTCAAAAGGAAATGCCTCTACTGCACCAGTGTCTTTATACAGAGAACACTTCCTTTATTCTACCTCAAGGCGAAGCTCACTTGACCAAATTGTTGTCATGCCTGAACCAGAGGAAAAAAAGGCCGAAATCCTTGATTGAGGAAAAAAAGAGGATTAGAAATCGACAACCGCACGATTCACTCCTCTACCATCAAAATCTGAAGTAGCTTGCACGCGGTACGGCTGCAAGACCGCATGAGTTTTCCGCTGTCACCAATTCGAGAACTCTCCTTTTGTTGCCTCCTTTTTTTACCGAGTGAAAACCTGTCGACTAGGAGGTGGAGAGATTCCTAGTTTTCAGGCTTTTCGGTGATTGAATCTGCAGCCACTTAGCTTGGCAGAAAGCCTATATACACACCCGAGCACTCTACACTCCAATGCCCTCTCCACTCTGTCAGTCAACCAGCGATTTTTTTTCGTCTCACTCTTCGATCGGCTTCAGCGCGTCGCTGGTTCCCGCGCTCTTTTTTTTTTGGGGGGGGGGGTGATTGAGCTGAACCGCCGTCACCCTTTGGTGAATAATAAAACAAATGTCTCCTTAACGATTCAAGGGATGAAGATGAAACTTTGAACAAACATGCACTATTGTCTAAAGCTTGGACAGAAATTGTGACGTCATCGTGACGTCATTACATAGCAAATGACAAACAAGTTAAGGTCAAACCTTGACAAAATACTTTCAACTATTACCTCTTGGACTGATTTGTTAACTAGGTTCGAGTTTTGTGAGGTGGTTGCTTTTAATAGGAAACATTTTTGATTCCCGGGCAGAAAACCGCTGGACCTGTACTCCCGGAGTTACCGGAAGTGAAATGCTAAAACGGAAACGGAAGCATTTTACTACAGTAAAACAAATTCAGAAACTGTTTAGTGAGGGATGATAAACTCAAAAAAGTCATGATGACGTCATTGCCCAAAAGATGGCGCCCTCTTGCGGTACATCAATGAAAGTTGTATTTTTATTTTCCAGTAATAACACCAGTCCAAATCCAATGAAGAATGTTCTAAACCTAACTTGTTGAAGTTTCAGCTCAGTGGATGTAACACTTTTCGAGAAAACTGTGTAAAACCATGCACACCCTTTTGATCACGAAACACAATTTCGTCAATAGTTCTCTGTTTGCCAAAAATCAGTCAATTGACTGATCGTTGAAAATCACCTACATTTCTTAATTTCTTCTAAATGACAACAAGTCAGACGGAATAATTTCACGGGGTGTTAAGTACCAGTACGATCTTTAATCCAAGTAAGATTTTTGATAATATTAATTCCGTTGGTTAATTTTGGGATAAATGCAAATGATCCTAATGCCTCTAACAGTGTGGTTTAGACGAACACCTATATTGCGGTAACCCAAAGTCCAGCGAGTAGTTTCTTTATCTGTACTTATCGACAATTTCCTTGTTTGTGAAATGAAGAGTTTAAGATGCATGCTGGCCTCTCGAGTGATCATATTATTAGCGGATCCATTCCCCCCTTCTGGTGAAATTACCAATTTCTTCGTGGTATAATTATGAGAAAATTGTGTCTCGTATAACCGGCACAGTGTCGCTAATTCCCGGATTAAGAGGGCCGAATTGGAACGATTATTCAAGAGCCTCGCAGGAGTGTAGACACGAGACAGAGAAAGAAGGACTGAACAGAAAAAGAAGCCTGAAGTGGCAATGAATTGTAAATCGCACGGTGATGTAGTGATCAGGCCAATGGGACTCGATGGACAGCGGGACGGTGTACAGATCTCCGCCCGGCGGGGCAGCCTAGAGTCCCGTCACTGCCGTGGCGTGCATCCGGTGGTGCGCGCGGTTTCCGCCGACAAAATGAGAAACATTTTCCCGAGCGCTTCGTGGTGTAGTCTTTCGGATCTTGCCAGTTGGGGAATACGAAATGACCCATCTCGCCTCATCTTGTGTCTTTATCTTCTCCTTCGTTCTAGCTTCTGAGATTTTTTTGAGGAATGGAGTTCTAGAGTCCGGGGGCTATAGTTTGTGTCCCAGGCCAAGCCAGGGCCGACTGGGGGACCCGTGGGTTCCCCGAGGGCGTACAGACAGCGTGCGCTGCTGCTCGACGCGCGGTGTCGTATTTCGTCGTTGCTCCTTGTTTTTTTTTCCAACCTCGGAGCGTTTTTCAAGATCTTCTTCTGTTGTTACATCGGAGGTGAGCTGAGATAAAGAAGACTGTCCCCGGGCTCTGTCTGTTGTCATTTTGTTGGTCGATGGGCAAAGTCGTCTTAAGGCGGGCGCGGAATTGGCAAGAGATGTAAATATTACGCGGACGAACTCCGAATGGAATATTGTTGTCTGATCTGCCTCATGCAGTGTGCATTTAGTCCTTCTTGCTTTAAATACGTACCAAAAGCAATTCACACGTTAATTACTTGACTGCAGATCTTTAAACCATGTTACACTTTTTTTTTGGATGTTGTTGTCACGTGACGCTAACTTTCAGCAAACTTTAAACTGCACTGCATGTATATCTCTTGAAATTGTGTATTCTTTACATTTCATTGTTTAAATCGTTCTACAACTTTCTAATTTAAGAGGTCATAAACGTAATTCACAATCCTAAAAAAAAACACCCAGAAACTATAAGCAATGTTTGATCCCACCAATACTGCACATGCGCACAGGGCTGTCAGCTGTAAGACAACTTCAGTTTCATCTTTTGAACCATTCAGCAGTCCCGTAGTCTCCTTATGTATCGAGAAACAGTCGCGCAAACACTTAAGAAGCTATCACGACATCCTGAAACTCCGAGCACTCCGACTCTAACGGCAAAGGAAGCGTGACTCCGGACAAACCTAAGGGTCCTCAGCCCTGCACGCTCCGTCACCCACACCCCTCCTCCCTACCCCTCTGCCCCTTCCTCCTGCTTCCCTCTTTCTTGGACATCACTTAACACCCGCCCGTTCTTATAGTCCACTCTACATGCGCGCGCGTGTGTCCTGTGCAAATAGTTCTCGCAGGTATTATTTGCTACAACCAAGTATAGTCATTTACAGTAACGCGCAGGCGTCAGTTTTGGACTGATTTCTTGGAGTTGACTTCCATTAAATTTTTTAACAAAATTCCTCAAGAACCTTGGAATCCGAAAAAAACTGTACTTTATTTTACGTAGGACTGGATTCAACACGATGAAAACAAAGAAAATTCCCCTTCTTTGGCCGGGGGGGGGGGGGCACCAAGATTCAAACCTATTAAACACAACGTGAAACAAAAACAGCGGAAACCGTTCGCGTTAGGCCACGGAGTAGCTCCAATCACCTTTCCCGAAATCAAAATCTAACAACTTGATCGCAAATCACGTGATGTTTCATCTCAATCACGGAACATGTATTGCGCATGCGTATTATGGTTAGTGACTGTACACATTTGCAAAAGAAAAGCTACCCGAATTCAAAACCCACAAAGTATCTCAAATGATATCATTTCATCTCGAATCCGGTAATGTAATTGTACTATCGCCTGGTGCGTTTCGCGCATGCGTATTACGGTAAGTGACCATACCCGGTTGCAGAAGAAAATCTGAGCTAGCCGGCCATCCACGTATCTCTAAGTGCGCAGTGAAGGCCGTAAGCAAACAGAATTCCTCCCATTGCTAATAGAGCGTTTGTCCGTAACATCTCCGAGTGCCTATCGGAGACCCAACGTGGAGATCGCGCGTCTTTTAACCGTGTGCAAATAGGAGCGTGCATTTCTAAGTCGGTGCGGTCTACTGCGCCTTGGGTAGGCCCATATGTTAGGTCTACAAAGATACTTTTCTTGATTTTTTTAAACTGAGGTCCATTCCGTATACGTGTCATTGCTCAATTCATCCGTGGGGCCAATCGCAAGGAGCTGGTAAGCAATGATATTTGTTATTCACATTTGATCTCTGCTCAGCAGAAGCAGGATACCAGCGAAAATCTCATGTTTTATATTCATTGGTCGTGATTGGTACTCAAGTGAAAAATGTGCTCAGCAAGTGAATTCGCTTGAACAATTTTTTTTTCCACGAATCTCCACAACATGCATTCACTGTTGAAATAATGAGGCCAAAACAAATATGGCGTTAGAACCACGTAAAAAATACGGCCCGTCGAGCAGTACGCACCCACTATTGTCTCGAGGTTAAAAGCAGAACCTGGGAAGGAAGTTGAGGTCTTAAGATAATTCGAGTTAGTAAATAATTCCGATCAGTAGTGTGCAGTATCTAACGAACCACCCGTGGTGTTAAAGGATCCATGATATCATGACATGGATTTTTCTTCAAAACATATTTTGTGCAAGTTCTACTCTTAAGTATGTAAAAACTATTTGACATCTCTTTTTGGTTTATTTTATTGAAAAGTGCGATTCTTAACACATTTGAAATATTCCATGCTTTTCCGGACAACTGATGGCGCTGTTGCTGTGATGTCATTTCAGGAAGACTCTGTTCGGTTTAGGGGTTTTCTGTTCAAATTGTGCACCCAAAATTTTGCTTATTGAAAACATCTCTGAGAAAAGTTTGCTCATAGGCTTACTGCATGTACTGACACAACAACGAATCACCAAAGAAAGAAAATTTACGACAGCAAAAAAATCCAAAATTTTGGTAACTTTTGCTGTTGAAATAAACATTGAGGTTTCTGCCTGAAATGACATCACACTTTCGCTCATGAATATGGAAATTCGCATTAGCACAAAAATTAAAAAAGGCACCAAAATACCCTTGAAAATGGCAAAACAAAAATTGAAAATAAGGTTGAATGGGACACAAAGGTGCATTTTGAAGGATTGCATTAAAAAAAATACATTACATGGGCCCTTTAAAAATAACACCATTCAGTGCAGGAGCCTGCCTCATTAAATAGTCATTATTATCATTAAATAAGATTGTGTCGTTAGTGTCATTGTTTCCTCATTAACTATGCCATATTTGTTTCTATTAAAAAGCCCCTTGTTGTTGTACTATTTTCTCATCTTTCTATTATGTACACGGATGCACAGTGACTTGGCTGCTTTGTCTGACGTGCGCAGTACAGTTTACGCTGAATTCCCCAAACAATGATGTCTGCCAAACTGCTTCTATATTATTGCTAGACAATGGTTATTAACGATGATCAGAAACACGCTCAGCGGATCAATTTGTGGCGGGAAGTAGCCCTCAGGTTCTTAAGCGGGGCAAAAAATAGGGGTAGAGGGGTAGGGGCAAGGAGGTTCGCATTACATTCCGTCTGACTGGTTCCTTTGAAGCCCAAAGCCGGCTCCTCCCAAAAAAGCATCGGCAGCGCGCCCCGCTTGTGGTGGGAACTAACGGTCTGCGAAGCAGAACATTTTGCGCTTGCAGGGTCCGTATTCGCAGGTTTTCACGAACGGAAGTCGGTTTATTTGGGGCATTATACGCGCCCGGAGCGGTGGATTGTTCAATGGCGAGGGAGGACTGTTTTGGAAAAATAACAAAGAATGGATGTTAGATTTTTGCTGGACTTGGAGGTTAAGTCCTCTGACTGACTGAGTCACTGACTGTCTGACTGACTGATTGTCACTGAGTATAAAATGATGTCCTGAACTTAACACTTTCGGATCCAGTTCGACGCGTCCACAAGTCAATCACAAGTCAATCACAAGTCCTCAAAATGTCGATCACAAGCCCACATAAGTCCATCACACGTCCTCACGAGTGCATGAAAGGTCCTCACAAGTCCATCACAAGACAAGTCATCACAAGTCCATCACAAGTACAAGTCCCTCACAAGTCAATGTCATGTCCTCACAAGTCAATGGCATGTCCCCACAAGTCCTTCACAAGTCCTCACAAGCCCTCGCAGGTCCTCACAAGTCCATCAGGCACTCACAAGTCAATCACAAGTCCTCATAAGTCCATCACAAGTCAATCACAAGTCCTCACAAGTTCATCACAAGTCCATCACAAGTCCTCACAAGTCCACCACGAGCCCCGATAAGTCCCCACACGTCCATCACAATTCCTCCAGTCTCAAGTCAAGTCACAACCTTTTCAAATAAATTGTGACAAAGGCATCCCTTTGTTATTATTGTTCATCCCCTGTTTGCGCCCGGACTTGGGTAGGAATTTGTTATTAACTTTTGACTGAACTTGCGATGTGTTGCGGACTCGGACTTTAGTACTGTTTTTGAAATAGTCTCTCAATCGTAATACAAATCGAAGTTCACATTCGCATACAATGATAGCATAAATAGTATGGTATTTTGTTGTCTGCATGCAGCTTCTGCTCACAACTTAACAGAAAATATATCATTTCAAAAGAATTAAAACCGTATTTTAAAACAAATTGTGGCATACCGACAAGGAAATTCAGAACTGACCACAAATGTTCAAACTGATTAAAAGCACCGAGAGCCAAAAAAAAATTTAAAAAGGAAAAAAGAGACATCGCATTAATTTTGTCCCTCGTAGGTAAATATTATTATAAAGACTTCGTTCTTTGAATTGACAGTCATTTTTTTCCGGAGCGGTGCTCCATCAAAAGCAGATGACACACGGAGTAAGCTGTAGATATGAACCCCGCGATCTCTATTTGTACTCGCTGCGGTACGGTGAAAAGCGAGGGGGGGGGGGGTAACGGGTAGCCCGAGGGTAGCGAGAAGCGGGCAAGATTCAGAGGGGGCAAGGTGTTCACTTTCCACGGCGTGCGCGCGGTCCGCGTGCGCGCTGGATAGCTAGCTCCGGGGTGTTTTGGGCGTTCTAAACCGGCCCAGCCAGCCAGCCGCATGGAAATATGAGGAACCCTAGCCCCAATGGCTTAGGGGGATTTACAAAACCCGAGAAGCGCGAAAGGAAAACAGAATACGGAGACGAGAATAAAGAAAAATCCTAATTTCATGAAGCAAGTAAGCAAAAACATTGCTGAGGAAATTTACTATATAAGTAGAAATCGTGGGCTAAATAAAGTTAAGCCGTTATTCCTGGCTTACCCATAATGTGTACTTTTTCACAAACCTGCTAACAGATATAGCCGCCATTACCGGAAATGTGTAGTTAAGGTATACAGTGCAGTGCATTGTGGGACAGTAGGGGCCAATGCTGTAGTAGGCCTACTCGTACTCGTTCTCCCAAGAAAAGAAAATATTTGTATCGTACTCGTACTCCTGCAAATGTTCTCCCGAAAGAATTAAAAACATTTTAAGAGCTACATGCTTGAAACGAATCAGTTTTCTCTATACTGTTTAGGAGGCAAAAGCCCTGAAAACACGCGGCACATTGAAATTTGCTCCTGCTTGTTGAAAGTACTCGTTCTCGTACTTGCAGTCGTACTCGAGTACAATTTTTGGTACTCGTATACTCGTCACTAATGACAAAGTAGTCGTACTCATACTCGTGGCAAATACTCGTACTCGTACTCGTACCCGTACTGTTTGGGAGGCTTCTGTATAGTAATGCCTAGTTTGGCAGCAAAAAGCCCTTGAAAGGACGTGACACGATGAAATTTGCTCCTATTTCTACATCTGGAAAGTACTCGCACTCGTTCTCCTAGTCGTACTCGAGTACATGTTTCGATACTCGTACTTGTACTCATGACAAAGCACTCATACTTGTATTAAATACTCACACTCGTACTCGTAATCATGATATGTACTCGACTACAACACTATAAGAGAGCAACACAAAATCAAGTGTCTCAAAGCTTGGCATAAATATTGTAAAACTTATATTTGTGAATAATAATAACACACGTGCACCGGAATGACTGTTTTTCATAAAACGCGATTGTGCCGCCCCGGGCGGCACAAGCGGTTGCGAGCAGTAAAACAATACCCGGAGAACCAGAGAATCGAGATGTTATCAACGTTTCTCAAATTGGCTGATCCCCCTCAAACCTCGATACAGTTCATGTCCACGCCATCAGAAGAAAAAATAATATAATAATAATAAACCTCGCCAAATTAAGAGTGTCATATTACAGTGGGCGTCGTTTTAATTTGACCACAGTTTGTGCTGTAGGGCCATTTCAGGTTTGTGATATTGTGCGAGGATCTATCTAGCCGATCGGCTGTGCTTTAATATTTTCATCATTCTGAGGATTTCTTTTCTGTCTTTCGTTTTCGCCTTTGCTTTGGTTATCTGTCCATCTTCAACTTGAGGCAGTTTTGTTTTGTTCCGGAAGCGGTATCATCCGAACTTAAAAAAAGTTCATTATGCAGTGTGCATGTGAGATTTTATTGCAGCGTTGATTCAAAACCTCGTTCAAAAGTATTATTTTTACAATTGTGGATATTTCGTCACCGTTTTCACGAACAGCCACATACTATATATATTATGTTGATTTTGAAGTAAAGTGTTTTCGAGATAATCACAAAAGAAGTTTCTCATATTTTAAAACTGCAAGAAATACTACTTTGCAACAACTTTGTGCAGCAAGAAAACCATTACACGATTCTACGTGAGCTGAAGTTTTACATAAACCCGGTAATAAGACTTAATAAAGCAGTTAATTAGTGGAAATTAATTAGTAAAGATATGTGGCTCTTTGTGAAAACGCAAATTCACGTTTCCGACATATTGGCCCTTTCTGTTCAACGTGTATTTCCATAGGCGCGCGTGAGTACGCGCGCGCGCCTGAAAATGTAACAAAGATATGTGGCTCTTCGTGAAAACGCAAATCTCATTTGACCTACTTTTACGTATTTCCGTGCAATGGGTTTTGTACGCGTTCAAAGGGCCAAAATGTATGTGGCTCTTCGTGAAAACGCAAAATGCAGTTATCGAGATTTCTGCCCCTTGCAACATTAATGTAACTTAGAAATTAATGATGTTTTGCTTACAGAAACATGTCAAAATGGTTAAGTACATTGTTTTAATGCGAAATATCGAAAAAAATCAAAATCGAAAAAAATTGTAATTTTGGAGATATGTGGCTCTTCGTGAAAACGGTGACGTTTTTTTGCCCTTTAAATTCTATAACCTTTACTCTTACTGTAATAAGTAAAGTCTGTCACGAGCTGATGTGACCCATGCATAACGTCTATAGGCCTACAAGTCGAAAATTCTTAAGATTCCTCATCTGTACAACAATTTATCTTTAATACACAGCAGAAACCTTGCACCGAATTTCGTGGCTTTAAATTGTTGTGATTTTAATTTACCAGTCATATCGTGTAAATGCTCAAGGCGTGTTCTCGCTCTAATCTTTAGTTGTGGCAGTTGTGTGTTTCACGTCAATATCTTGGATATTGAAGGCGAATCAAGACTCAGTCATGCATCAGGGAGTTTTCTCACTTAAATCTTCTCATTTTCTGTCATTTTTTGAGGGAGTGTGTGGGAAGGAGAATCCGCATCAATCGAAGAAAGCTATAAAATTCAACCCTGACACGCAATTTACACGCAACTCAGAATTTCCTCCTTCGTAAAAAGAAAGAAGATGAAGAAGAAAAGAAGAAGAAAAAAAACTAGAGGTGTGGTGGGAATGGATTGCAAATGGATTTGTCCTCCCCGGAATGGTCTTGCTTGCTTGCATGATCGCCATCGATGATTTGAATTCATTTCTCACGGCCTGACGAGCCCAGATCACTGCCCGTTAACGCCACACACACACACCGCACGCCTCGCTGCTCATATTCGGTGATAACAAATCCTGCCATTTTTTTTTCTTTTCTTGTCATCCTAATTGACGCATTATCCTGGCAAAATTGGAAAATAACAAGCGATCTGGACTCGTCCAGCCATGCGTGGAACTTCCACCGTGTGTGCTCCTAGTACATCGGCAGGTTTTTAACCGTTAGTAGTCGGCAGTTTGAGTGATTTTTTTTTCACTCTGGATGGAAACCTGACGGTTGAGTGGTCAAACTTTTACCGCGTCTTCGCGCTCCTCGCACCGGGCGAGATGAGCTTTTCTTCCCGCCCGCAGCAGCCCGCGCGTGCCGCCGAAAACATTTTAGTGCCCGTGTGACCGCAGGCGGTGCAGCTGTAACGATTTTGTGCAGAGGAGGGAAAAGGTGTGGATATATTAGCAGAATGATATTTTTTCCTGATTTTTTTTCCCGTCTTGCCGGTTTTTTTTTTAACTCCCCACAGGGCAACGCATAAAGGGATATATATATTTACAGCTTTGACGAGCATTTGCTTGAGTCTTCCCCATCATGCGTGTTATTGAATATCTGTGCAATATAACTTGTCAGTCTTGTGTTTTAGGCGAACTTTGCAAGGTCGAAATATAAGACGCCGTGTATTTCACGCTAGAAAAACCTCCCGTGCCTAATGCACCAAACATTGATGCCGAAGCGACATTCAAACGTGGAGTCCAGTGATGCACCGTCCTATGCAGGGTGGTGCTAAAGGAAGGAAACCCACTTTTAACAGGAATTTTTACCTTTAAACATGAGTGACGAACAAGTTATTGCAAATGCATATTTTGTCTCTGAGATTAGGTAGTTAAAAATGTCATGTGCCAAACCTGTTTGTCCACGGACGGCTTTATTCCATCCGCTTGACTGAGCTCGGAGCTTGATTTGAAGACAAAAAAACCACTATACTAGACTTACACGTGGACAACAGCGATTTTGGTGACTTGTATTCAAATTAGCATAATAACACTATTCTTGCGATCTTTTTTTAAAGATTTTTTTCACCATGTATGGTTGAAGAGCTATACTTCACTACATTATTAAAAAAAACGGTTCAAATTTGTACTTGTCTTAATAAACAACGAGAACGTTCTGTTCTGACTCCTCATAAAACACTAAAATACCTTGAAGTAAAAGTGCGATAAAATTCAAAACATGTTTAGTGTCAGGCTAAGACTAAGAGTCAAAAATTACTCTGACAATATTACCCTTTTCTGACTCTACAAGGACGCATGATCGTCTTCTTTCTATATTATTTTGTGTCTTTTTGCATCAGGGGGCAAAAGCTATTAATTCCATAGAGCTATTATGGCCCCATGATTTAGTTATGATATTCGGACGCAAGATGGCGCTATTCATGTTGTTGCTAGTCGACATTGAACTTGGCAGTTAAAGGCATATAGAATCATTAATATTTTGCATTGTTCCCAGAAGTAATCTACCGAATTATTATCAAAACCCTTACTTGGATTAAAGGTCATACTGGTACTAAACACCCCGTGAAATTATTGCGTCGGGTTTGTTGTCATTTTGATGAAATCAAGGATGTAGAAAGACAGACCGATTTGAGGAAATACTAGTGCTATTGACGAAATCGTGTTTCGTTATAGCAAAAGGTTGAGCAGGGCTTTCACTGTTTTCTCGAATGTTGTCGGCTGAGTTCAAACTTCAATAGGTTTTGAACATTCTTCTTTGGATTTCAAGTATTATTGGAAATGATCGAATTGCATGAATAGTATGATCCTACATGCCTTTGTGTGACTCATGTGCTATTTGGAGCATACAGTTGCAGAATTATCAAAATATGTACTCTATGAAAATATGCTAATGCCCGACACGCGCTGGTCAACACCCCCCCCCCCCCCCTGCCCGAACAACACGCGCCCACGCTACTGCCCTGAAGAGTAATGCCGGTCCTAACACCAGAAATCTTAAGTCAACATTTTTCATTTCTGAAAACAACATTGACCGGTATACAGAGTAACCTATGCCCTGATTTCACAACCTTGTTTTACCCCAAACATTCCACTGACTTCCTTTCCTCAACTTCTGAGATTGGATCTTTCCACCTAGTTTGTTTTTCCAAATTGCGAAAAACCAGAGTGTTAAAATAACACCATCACCGGAGTGTTAAAATAACACCGGCGGTGTTTCCTGTATTCTGCCTTGGTATTTATATCAGAATAGTGATTATTATGATACAAATCATAATAGTGTTAATATAACTGCCACAGTGTAGCATTTATTTTAACAATAAACTACAAAAACTGTGAGGCAAAATTAACAGGCAGTGCTTGTCTTCTAAGGCCCGAAAACAAAATTGTGTATTTTCGGTAACCCGACTTACTTTGATTTTTGGGCGGCAAAAGTTGCCGACCTCAAACTTTTTGCCACATTTGGCCGATAATGTACAATGTACAAGTCTTCTCTATGCGATTTGTGTGTGTGTGTGTTATTAACGGTAAATAAAACGATGCCCTGTTTAACAGTGTTGGAGACAACCATGAATCGACAACAGATACCCAAACCTTGCCCTCTCGGGAACCCTGAAACACATCGTCTTCCCACGTTCACAGGAAGCACCCTTAGGACACGACCGAGGGCACACACCCCTCAAGAACCCCACCGAACACCACCCCGTCCCGAACTAGCCTCGACCCGCTACGTAGCTACTTTTTTTCCTGCAACCAAGTACAAGTATATAGCCACTGACCACAATGCGCACGCGTCAATTGGTAACGGAATGGTTCTTGGATTTTACGTCCTCCTAAAAATTCCTTCAGCGCCATGAATGTGAGTAAAAGGTGAAAATCATTTTGATCAATCTCGATCAAGGAAAGAAAATCATATTTTTTGGTGAAATTAAGGAAAATTAGGTTGCTTGGATTCGATATTCGGCGTCCAAAAGTTTATACACAAATACCAGCACTAACCGTATAACAAAGTCATCTCAAATCACGTGATATATTATTTCAATGAAGTGATACGCTTCACGCATGCGTATTATGGTAAGTGGCTTTACTTGGCTGCAGAAGAAAAAAATGCTCACGGTACCATGTGTGCATGCGTCGTGGGAGGGGTTGCCCATGTTACGGTCCTTTTTTTCCGGTGACCGAGCAAGACCTTTGTACCCCGGGGCTAACTAGCTCCGATTCACGGTAGGCCCCCGTCGGCGAAGATGGTCCACACTTCGTTGACCGGTGATGACCATTTGTCTGTCCCCTCGGGCTGAATTTTGCCAGCTTTATTGCAAACTTACTGCACATGTACCTTTCCCGAAAGCTTTTGAAGTGTGTCTTTGCTAATACCTGCCTCACTGCCTGTATTATATTCATAAAAATTCACAAAATAAGACAGAAATTGTCCACGCTTCGTCTGTTCCAAAGCCTTGGTTGTTCTTGTAATTTTATCCCCAGTGTTGCTACACAGAACTGCGTATACTTGCTCCCTGTTTGCTGCAATTTGTCGTCGTTCACAAGAAATTGTAGATAATTTTCTTTCTGTCTCCTTTCTGTTAATATTTCCTACGTTACCCACAACTTTGAGTGGCCTTTTTATGGCTTAAGTGTCGATATCCATATTTCCGATGTCATTATTGAATCTTCGTTGCAAATTAACGTTTTCTGTACACCACTTTTGTAATAAATTATTTCTTGTGAATTTCAAATTTTCCAAAATTCATTTTAAAATTAGTTTTTGAACACAATAGAACATGATCAAACGTAGAGAATACTCGTGTTTCCAAACCGCTGGATTTCCTTAAAGCTATATAAAACATTGTGTAGGTTTTCAACCGCAAACGACAAGCGTCAAAATGTGCCATTCAGCTTCGTTGTATTACTTTAGCCTAACTTGAATGATTATAAAGAAGAAGAAAAATGCACAAGCCGGTTTATGTCCTGACACGACCAAGCTCAACGAGGTGCGCGAGCCAGGGATTCCCCGCGTGTCCCAGTACCGTCTGGCGATCAGATGTTCCCCATCAGGTTACCCCTGTCCTCCCCGCTGACCAGACAAAATCTCCAAGGTTGTTCCCAGATGGGTCACCATCTCCCAGAGTCCTTCACCGGTGGGGGGCCAACGCCTTGTCCTTGGCAGGACACGACGGGCTTGTTGCGGTACTCCACCGCCGTAATCGCACCGCAATTATCGCCTCATTATCTCGTTAGGCCGGGCCTAATTGACAGATGAGGTTGTTACAGTTGAAGGATCTGGCGTGTCAGCATGGTTCCAGCTCCCTGGATGTCTGAACTCGTCCCCTCTACCTTCTTGTTACGGTTCACTCTGGCCTTCCTTTAGTTCCTTCGGTTTCTCCGATTTCTTTGGTTTAGTCAGTTCCTTTGGCTCTTTCTCTGGCTTTTCTAGTTCCTTCGGTTCCTTTCTTCCTCTGGTTCAATTCAGAAACTTTGGTTCATTTGCTTCCTTTGGTTCTTTAGTTCTCTTAGTAGTTGATTCACTCCCCTTGGTTTCTTTGATTTCCTCGGTTTGTGCGATTCTTTGGTTCCTCTGATGCTTGGGTTTGTTCCTTCAGTTCCTGAGGTGCGCTTTGGTTCCTCTGTTCGTTTGGTTCCTCGTGTTCCTGGGTTCCATCTTTTCTTTTGGTTCCTTTCAATCCTAGGTTCCTTGGCTCCCTTGGATCTTGGTTCCTCGTGTTCCTCTGTTTTTCCCGGCTCCTTCAGTTCCTCTGGTCCCTTCGTTATATCTGTTTTCTTCGGTTCCTTTGGTTTGTTCGGCTCTTTAGATTCCCTGGTTCCTCTGGTTCCTTCTGTTAATTTTCTGTGTTTTACTGAATACATGTACATGTATCTCTCTTGATCTTCCCAACATCAAGTGCCACCTTTGTTGAAATGTTTTCAATTTTAATTTATAGATTTTATGTAATCTTGTGCAGGATTCGAAACCAGTCACGGAGGTGGAAGGCGAGGATCTAGAAAGTATCACTAGGCTATAGCTGTGATAGTGACCTAATCAATTATCTAAGCTTTAGGTTGTGTCACTGTCAATGCTTTCTTTTGAATATTAGTTTTCTTTCCACTGTCCTCTCTCTCTCAAGGTTTTGTTCGGCTTTCGAGCTATCGTTTCACTTTTGAGCAACCTCAGGATTCCCAACCAGACCCCCACCCCAAAAAAGGTAGGTAGACAATAATAACATGTTGATTATTATGTCAAATTCGTGTCACGGAATAACCGTTTGGTGTATTTAGTAATAGAAGAATCGGGATCAAGGCAAATCCCCAAATTGTCATTTTGAACTGTAGGCCTATAGCAAATAATTCTTCATCGCTTATTTATTCCTGCACTTTAAGCAATTTTCTTATAGGTTTGTCTTTATCAATGTCTGGTGTCATTTGCTATCATTCATGTTTAATGCCAGACTTGACGTTGTTGACGCTAGGAAAAGTTATTGAAAGGGAAAACCGCAAAATAAATCACCCTTGAAGAATTCGGGACCATTCTTCAGGGAAGTCAACTTATACCTCTTACCCTCGCCGAGTTGGAACCGGTTTACAAATAAATTACGAATTTATCTTTTGTGTAAAACTTTTTACAAGTTGTAGAGTTTAATTTATTTCCGGGGCTCGAAAGGCATACCGCGAATACCGCCTTAACGCCAGGGGTGGAGGAGCGTGTGCTCAGGGTGCTGGCCCGGGGTCGGCGGCGCATTGCACGGCAGGGGCCTTGGGCAATCCCCGGTGGCTCGATAATCCCTCTAGCGTGGAACATCTACGAGTTTTGCTTGGATAGACATTCTTAATAATAGCCAGACACCGATGAGGAAAAAGAAAAACCCACGTTCCATTATTTTGTATGCTTTTTTTTTGTGTTTCAAACGAGACTTCTAATGCATGAATTTCTATGAAATACTGTGGAAACTTCTGAAGACATACTGGATCATTTGCATTTATGCCAAATGTTAACTATAATTATGAACATGCTTATTTGGATTAAAGATCGCACTGGTACTAAACAACCCGTGAAATTATTCCGTATGGTTTGCTGTCATTGAGAAGAATCAAGAAATGTGATTTCAACGACCAGTCGATTTTAGAAAATATAGATTGCTTTTGAAGAAACCATGTTGGTTGTGCATGGTTTTCCACTATTTTGTCGAAAAGTGTCCACTGAGCTGAAAGCATTAGAGGTTAGTTTTGAAACTGTTTGGATTTTGAGAGTAATTTTTGGAAACTACCAACATGCACGAAAAACAACGATCCTGAAAACAGGGCTGCCCTAAAATTAATCAACTTGCACCTTAAGCTTTTCATAGAAATATAGAGTGCTTTTGACGAAACCGTGTTGGTTTTGCATGGTTTTCCACTATTTTGTCGAAAAGTGTCCACTGAGCTGAAAGCATTAGAGGTTAGTTTTGAAACTGTTTGGATTTGGAGAGTAATTTCTGGAAACGACCAAAATGCACGAAAAACAACGATCCTGGAAAACCGGGCTGCCGTAAACTTAATCAATTTGCACCTTGAGCTTTTCATTTCAAGCTGTAATCTACTTTTTGATTGTTTAAAAAAAGTCAACCACTCAGAATGTGTTCCCCTCCTCCTGCTCCCACTTAAGGGGAGGAGGAACGTTCATCAATGGTCAAGGGCAGGAAACCCGAAGGTAGCACCCGAAACCCGCTTCGCGCTCAGAGGGGAGCACTGTTCCTCGTCATCGTGGTTGACGAAGCACCGTACAAGTGTACGATTGCGAAAGGAGATACATACTATAGAAATGATCCCTAAAAGTATGATCTTACTCGTTAACAATGCGAAAGGGGTATTTGTATCCGCGTCCGCCATTTTGCAATCACAGTATGGTTTTTGGACAATTTAAAAAGCTGATTTTTACCTCATTTTGTAACTCGGATTATTTAATTTTAGTTTATTAATAGATTCTACATAAGAATTTGTACAAGGAAAATGCAATTTTGTTCTAATTTGTAGAAATGTTGAGGAAGAAATGGATATTTTCTGGCCGAAATGTGTACACGGTGATCGTGCAGCGCGGCAAGCGTGGTGCGTCATCGGTCAAAGGTTAATCAGATGACGGGAAGCCCCGCCTCCATGCATTGTTGGCGCTCCTTTTGAAAAGGATCCGTACAGTACGTGTACACGTAGATGTACACAGTGTACATGTACATGTACAGTACATGTACTTTCTAATACAATGTTACATGTACAGTGTCATATACACACCATGTACATTGTACATGTACTATCTAATACAATTTTACATGTAAAGTGTGCAATGTACATGTACATGTACATGTACATGTGTACATTGCGTTATATTCACATGCACTGTTGATACAGTTGTATTGTACATGTTCATGTATATATTTATTGCGCAGATCGTAGATGTCTGTGTAAATTACTGTATTCGATAATTTACAAAGCCCTTTCTGATTTTCTTTCCTCGTAATTTTCTGCAGCTTATTTCTTACATAAAGCCATAAAATACCATGAAAAAAATTCATGGAATATCACTCTGATAATCTTTCAATAAATTATGACTGTTATTCTTTTTATTAATTATAGGATAGGGTAGTAATAAGTTAATATATTTATAGTTTGCAGCACTTTTATTCATTTTCATATTTCTATTATTGATATCTGTGGGACAACATTATTTGAATGTGTAAAAAAAAAATTATATCCACCCAGTCCGCTACAACGAAAAAGCCAAATAAAAAAGCAAACAAACAAATCCCCCAAAATACTGACAAGCAACCTAAATCAACCTAAACTGTTAATTTCCTGTGACGAAATGCCACCCAGTTTTTTCCCTTCTCAACTAAACTATAAACTACTCGACCCCGACTGGCTCGTCTGACACCAAATCTCACAGTTCAAAAACAGTTCAAGTTGAAACGTGCGTCTTAAACCAGTCGCTTAAAAAAATGCAACTCGCAACTAAATACCGGCATAGCTCATTACTTTCACTGTGGCATTATTTTTTTTGTACAACGTAACTTTGTTTTGACCTGGCCCTAGCAGCTGTGATAACACATCTTGCATGCCGCTCTGGCCGGTCATAATTTAAGTTTTGTTTCCCTTTAAGCAATTTTTGTTGTAAAAGCTGTGCGAAATAATGAGGACTTCATGGGTGGTAGGCCATAACTCAAATCATAGAGCTTGACCGAACTCTAGTCTTCGTTCGTCGGTCTAAATGTTTTTCCTGCACGCAGTGGCAAAAGTTCAGCGTCGTGTTCAGTGTACCCTGTTTTTTTTTCTCTGATTGAAAATTGGCGGCAAAATTGATACCCCAGAATTCTCAGAACCGTGACCGAGGGAGACTCCGCCAGGGAAATTTCATTTAGAGCAAAGATGATGGATGACAAACAATTCCAGATTTTTGTCCTGTCAAATAAGTTGATCTTGTCGTTGGCTCTAAAACTGTTCGCTAATTTTTGTTTTCAAATCAAAGAAGAACGTAGCTCAGCTCTCTTTAAAGATGCACTTTAATTTCGTTCAATATCTCTTGCAACAGTGAATACATTTGTTATTTGCTACATAAATAGCAAAATACAAAAAAATAATAACTTCATATTTCGGGGTGAAACTCGACAATTAAAGACGGTGAGAGCACTTTAAAGAAAATTTGATCCAAACAGCATGCAAGCAAGCTAATTTTATGGAAGATTATGAATTTTTCTCATCGCAAGTCCACGGACAACACTGAGTACACAGAGTTTATAAAAAAAATATACGTCGGTGAAGTGCAAAACCCAATTTAAAAGCGAACTAATTTCTTGTTAAGCACGTAAGTTGGCTTAGCAATTTTTGTCTGTTACAGCTTCATAAAATTGGGTTAAAGATGCATCAATAATTAACCCAATTAACACATCGTAGCCGGTTTCACGGTTTGTAAACGGACGATAATATTGAAATCAGACTTGTGCGAAGTTTTCCTCGAACTGACTAAGTGTTATTCCAGCATGGGTTTTATTGTATAAACCATGTACATGTATGCAAAAAGAACTTGCAGGATATCATATTTTGCGTATAGTTCATTAGCTACGGACAATTAAGCGTATGTCAATTCGGTCCATTTCAGTTGCGGCCTTTGACATAAAAAACTAAGTGACGATCAATGTTCATTTGCTTCGCAAGCTGTACCACCCACTTCCACACAAATCTGGAGTATTGACGTCATTCATTTTGTTTTTGGTTGTCTATCGGTGATCCCGTCATTTGGCTCTAATGACGTCAGAAAAGAAATATCTTGTTTTGACAAAATACGTTCGCAGATGCTCTTATAACATTTTTCTATGAAATAAAATATTGACTTTGTTTTAAATATATTTTGGCAGTGATACATACAATGATCCAACAAGACTAGGTAAAAGCTGGTCCGAGGGCAGTATATTAGTAAGCCAATCCATTGGCGTTACAGGGTCAACCTATACGATAGCACTGCCCGGTTCACAGGTTAGAGTCAGTCAGTGAGTGCGGAGAGGACGCGTCTTGCATTATGGGGGTAATCCTATACGATAGCACTGCCCAGTTCACAAGTGACAGTCAGTCAGGCAGGCAGTGAAAAAAAGGTAAAAAGGGGACACTAGTCTGGTGTCACGGGGTAATCATATACGATAGCACTGCCCGATTCACAGGCTACGGGGAGTCAGTCAGTCAATCAGTCAGTGAGATAGGTACCAAGAGGACAGTAAGCTGGCCCTCTGTGACCAGCAAAAACCAAAAGGACAGATGACACTTATAATACTTATTACGGGTAAAAAGATCCAAGATTGCTGCAGCAGTAGAAGGCCTACACGGTGCACATGCGACATTCGCCGCCGTAGCCTCGAAGTCATTCGAAATACGATTGTCACGATCGTCACGCACTCTACGATTGTCACGATAACAATTCCGACAAAAACGTGAACCATTTCATCTGACCTAGAGGTATCAGGATTTCTCAGATAATCGGGCGAATCTCAACATGTATCATCTCTTTTGCCGTGTGCAGGATTGAGATTCGTGACATGCCAAAATGCTATGTTTTTTTTTTTTTTTTAGAAATACATGATTCTCCGTTGACGATTGTTGGACTTTGACGAATAATTGACGTCAAATTTTCCAATTATTGTTTTCACCAAAATTCTCAGTCATGCAATGCCACCGTTCATCCCTATTTCATTTTATGTTCTTTTATACATTCAATTGTAGTACCATCATCTGCCAGTTATTTTTAAAGTTTAACAAGAAATTGACTGGAGCGGGGTTTGAACCAGCGACCTCCGGAGTTACCGTTCCCGTGCTGTACCTTCTGAACTATCCAGCCCAATGTTGACGGATCCCTTAGCCTTAAAAAATATTTAACCTTAATATAATGTAAAAATACGACGTGATTACTTTCTCCAACATGTACCGCGACATTTTTAAATTATCAATAACAGAAGGTTAAAATAATGAAAATGTGGTGTTAAAATGGGAAATAGCATGACCATATAACACAGCATTTCCATGATTAAAGAAGTATTGTTTTGACTAACTTCAGATTTGATGTGCCTTGCTTACAACATTAGCAAGTGTAACATTTTAAATTGTGAACTTTAAAAAAAAATCTCTAAACAAAATCAAAAGTTTTGAAGACTCACCTTCCGTCATGGGTGTTTCCAAACGTGTTCCTCAAATACAGATTTCACTACCAATGGTCGACCTTCCAGAATTTATCTTTTGAAATGACGGATCAACAGGTTGTAAACAGTACTGCAATGCGCTGAGCAATATTTCCTTAAAACGCTCACGGGAGAAGAACTTATGACAACTGCGAGCACTTGTGCCTGTTCGTCCTGGCGATTTTCAACACTTGTTTTCCAACTCCACGCAACTCCGCGATTGCTGATCCGCTCCGCCGGTTTCACGGCTCACTTCCAACCGTGTCAAAGTTCGATCTGCCCGGGCAGTATCGCTCTATCCCCCGTAGTACTAACCTCTCCTCGGTGAATGTTTGTTGGAAGTTTCTTTTTTATTTTGGCCGGTGTTGGGTGTTGTAATCTCCGTGTAAGCAAACAACTACTTACGGGGAGCGTGTACGTGTTTGGTGAGGCCGGGCTACGCCTTTAAATCTCCCGGTACCAGTCACCAATGAAACACGGTACAGTTGGATATAGACCTCGTATAACTTGTTGACGACAAACAACTTTGATACAAACAGTTTTGTGAAAGCAAGATCAGAGGATAACACAAAAATTTGTATATTGAACTTGATTTTGAATCAAGCAATAAATATTCAATAATTTCATTCTTTAAATTTTTGACGACAAAAATTTATGACAAACAATTCTTGAAAGGTAGATTTAGGAAAATACATGCAAATTGTAATTAAGTCTAAAAATGAACATATCCGTATTTTCATTATTATTTACTCAATGGAAAAATATCAAACCGAAACACCGACGAGCCAATGCACCAAATGAGTAAATTTTAAAAAATTAGTAAATAAAAAAAAAAAATGACACTGTTTGTATACATTTTATTTTTGGACAATCGATAATCTGAAAACTGTATGTAATACACCTTACCTACGTTAGCCAGATATGTTTATGTTAATTTGAAGTTTGCATATTTCGTGTTTTCTCTATCCAACCATAGTTTGTCACACAACAAATTTGCAAACTGCTTTTGAGACTTTTTAACGGCTGGACTTTGTCGAAATATTATCAGGGAATTTGATCTAATCAGGCAAATCCATTTGTGTATCTTAAAATTAAAAGATCATTACAACAATTCCAGCGGTTTTATACACAGACACGCACGCACTGCTCGCCTCGCAGTTATGTTGGGTTAAAGTCTTAAACAAAGTGCGGGCATGCGGGGATTAAATTTTGAAGTCTGTTGTTAAGTGCCGTCATGAATACATTTTTTGTTTGTGTTCAGTGCGGCCAACTTTTGATCAAAACAAAACTGCTTTTCCGGGCAACGGCGACTGAAGATTGTTTCTAAGGAAGCGGCGGCCTCGTTTGGTAACAGCCGTCGGGCCAACTCAAGTTCAAACGTGCCGTGTAGTTCATTGTCCCGACGGCTGTTTTCGGTTGAAAACTGAATTGAGAACTATATGAGAATTGAAAATGCATGAGAAAAAACTTGTCTGTCACCGAATGTTAAAGAGGTACACAGGATCATTTGCTTCGTTGTGCCATTTTTTTTTCGTTGGACGCAACATAATTACTCACAATCTTTAAGAAGAGTGCATATCAACTCAGCCTATAAACATAGCATGTGAAGTAGCCTAACTCGGTGTCAAAGCGGAGAAAACATTTACAGAATGTTGCGTGTCTCGTAACTGGATTCCGTTAACGTTGATTACGCATGTAAAAAAGTGTGCCTGCGGACACACTTTTTTTGAAAACTGCATTCAATGATTGTTTGGTTTCAATCAAAATTATTTCACTGAGGCGAAATAATTTCATAGATTATTTGGTTCCAGTCCTATCTTCACTTTGAGGAAGTTTTTTCCCCATAAAATTGTATCGTTCGTTTCCGAATAATTACTAATGTTTCTAACTGTCTTAAGAGTCAGGTGCAACTTTATAGCGCTTCTAAATAAACAATGCTTGCTGTGGTTTTAAAAAAATCCACAAGTTTCTTCAGGCTTGCGAGCTGCAGTGCATTGGGCGTATTTGAGGAATCCTTGGTTTCATTACCGTACATGAACAATTATTATTTCTGTTTCGTAGTGCTAAATTAAATTTGGTGTTGAAATGTCACTGACCGGACTTTTCGGGTGCAAGGCGAACATTATTTTGAGCGTGTGGATCTGATATTTCACCCGCCGACAAATGTCACCTTGGAACCCACAGCTAGTCCGCCAAAATCTCAGGAATGTTCTCCGAAAAGCGATGCCGGTGTCAGTTCTGCCTCATAGCTCAGAGATCAAACGCGAGCCGATTCCAAGCCGCGACCGGCGACCCTTAAATCTACCCTTACCGATCCTGCGTGGCAACCTTACATCGACCCGCGCCCTTTTGTTGGGGGTAAAAATTACCCCTTCGGAAAAATAATACCACGGTAAACACTGTACAACAATGCTATTGTTGTTGCGCCAATCTCTTGACAGAAACGCGCACGCCCTGACTTCAAAGATTGCGACCGAATTCGACTGTGTTAGTTTTGGGTTAATAATTAACTTTTGAATCTGAAACTGTTTCTTTTCTTAACTTGTGTTTATTACAAGCATTCCAAAACTGTTTTCCCCCTTACATTAATAGGGGCCTATGCATTATTGAAAGGGATGAATGCCACAAATTGAGACAAAATTGACCTTGACTATTGCTCCCTTTCAAGGCTTTTTAAAATTCTAAATTGAAAAATTCTAAATTCTAGATTCAATTTCTTTGCTAAAATTTATTGGTTTATATTGAGTTTAAAAAAATGATATGCTTGGAATAATTCTACGAAATGCAGTTTTAATTTGATTGATTTGTATCGGTTTTATTTTTGAAAATCGTTCTAGTTCTCGTAATGTAAAGTGTCTTCGTAAAATGGCCTTGTTCCAAATGATTAATTAGCCTGTACCTTCAAAAATAGACCAAATTTGTGTTCCCACTTTGAAAACCCCAACCATCACATCGAACTTAAAAAGGTCACATCTCCCAGTCCCCCTTTTCAGTTGTTGTTTTTCGTCTGTCATAATTCAGGCACTGACGAGCCAGTTGAAGAGTTTCTCCCAATTTCTCTTTTTTTCGACCATGTTGAGCGTCAGACGCCCATCGACTCTTTCATCAAAATTTTTGAAGCATCTCTGGGACACTTCAATTGACGGGAGTTATGACGAGTTGTTTCCCATCCCCCGTTACCACAGAGATAGTGGAAGGGAGGATTTTTCCCCCGGACGTAATCTCATCAGGGTCCGGGACTCGAGTTGCAGCGGGCCGCACCGAGACCATATGCCGGCATATTGTCACTCAAGCCCCGTAGCGCCACCTGGCCCCGCCACGGTCACAAGTGCTCGTCAAACACGGAGTTTTTAGGTTTTTTTTGTATGTTCGTCGTCTTTAGTTTCGCGGATCCGGTAGGCCTATAATCCGGGATATAGCGGTTTTATGTTGCCTGTATCCTATTTCTGGGGGATATTTTTTTATCCTGAATAGGAGGAAGATTTAGGGGTGGTTTTTGTCCTGTGTGCGTGGTTAGTGTGTACCGTGTACGGGATGTAATGTTCAGGCGTGTGTCGTGACCAACGCAAATACTCCAGATGAGGTTGAATGTAGGGCGATCAACATGGATTATGGTTTTTATGCTCGTGATGTGCAGCATGTACGAATTGCGTGCATCATGATAAATGCCCTCGCTTAAAAAATAAAGAGAAATACGAGGGCCACAAAACCCTAATAACGGAGAATCTGAGGTCATGCAAATAATGATTGGGCCGGCGAAGACAATTTCGGGCCTGTTTACTGGCCTGCAAACTTTAGAATAGACCTAAGACATAATGACGTCACGCTTTGATTACAAGTGCACTTTCCTATGGGAGCCAGGGGGACGATTGGTTCTCATATAGGCAAACCAACATGTAAACAAAGCTTGACGTCATTATGTCTCAAGGTCTATCAGGTCTTTCGCTCTCTGCATCCAAGCGCCATATTGAAAATGAGAGCGAGGCTGTTAGACCCATACACGTTGTTCTACGTTGGTTTCTGAGCTGTTCACGAATAGACACATTAAAGTAAAAAAAATTCTAAAGAACACCAGCTACAGTGCATGCCCCTTTAACACTCAATATCGCAGTTTTTAATTAATTGGCGCAACACTCGACGGATTGGGTGTACGGCTTGGGTGTCCGTTCCGCTTCACGCTCGCTTGCGCACTGCGCACAACCCGTGCGGCTGTCGTACGTCAGTATAATGTCATCCGGATATCGACGACATTTCCCCTATGACTGTTATAAGTCGATGAGTGATATATCACAGTGGTGTATATGTAGACTATACTCGTCCACGAGAAAAAAAATGGTGAAACAAAGTTAGGCAGTTTTATTCTGGCCAACAATTGGTATAAATTTACTTCGATAATACTTTAATTTTTGTAAAATTGGAATTCATTTCTGGGAGAATTTTTTTTCCCAAAGTTGTATAGTTAGGTACTTCTTTTTTTTTTCTTTTTTTTTACAACTTTGGACAAGAATTAATTCAGCAATACTTGCCCATTTTGAAGATTATTAAAAAAAAAAAAAAAAAAGGGACTTTGCGATTATTTTATTAGACTGGTTCACAATCCGTCCTTCGTCGATTCTGGCGACGGGGAGCGGGAACCACTGATTAAGCAAATTGCTTCTTACCAGTGAAAGCGTCAAGCTATATATGATGCTTGTCGCTGGTTCCGAGCTGATCTCTGCCAAACGTATATTCCTTCTCAGTAGCACTATGAAACTTGGGCCCAATTGAGAACAATTATATAGTTGGCAGTATTATGAACTAAATTCATCATATTGAGTCTAGAGTCACTAGCCCTAGTTTAAATCAACAACTGTGCGCCTAGCAGCTGCGCATGTGTATTTCCAACTCCCCCCCCCCCCTCCTCCCAGCAAAATCACACCAACACCCCGCTCGTCAATATTCCAGAGTTGGGCATCTCCCAGACTTCATCTGATATTCAGTATCACCATGGAGCCGCATCCTTCTCTTACTAATCCTCACATACTCCTCTTCAAACCGCCACTCTCTCTCTCTCCCCCTCCTCAATAACTCACTTCTCCGCGATCGCCGGTCATCTACCGCACAGACCCACCGGACCTGATGGACCGGAAACCCGCGGCCCACAGCGCGCCAGCCCCGCATCACTCGACCGGGGATATTGGCACTCCAAACGGCCCGGCAACCCGAGACGACCGGTCCACTCTGCAGCCTCGCTCCACCGCGCCTGTCTGACAAACAATCACAGTGCCAAAGCCTCTGCCTATTTGACATCTCAGGAAGCGGATCTATAGAGCGCTTTGTCGCCTAGCGTGTATTGCCTTTCAAGAAATAATATCATTTTTCAAGGACCGTTAGAAGCTTTTACATAATTTCCCCTTTCAACGCATACGAAATTAGGAGTATCAAAACACAAACGCACATCGCCCCAACCCCCCCCCCCAAAAAAAAACCCTTATTCTCCTTTCCACCAAAAGCAGCCTTTAAAAGAGCGCACGAACTTATTGTTTCTTCTCACGATTTCTTTTCCCTCCAAGATACAATTTTCCTGTAGTTTCATTCCAGTTTTGTTTAGATAATACCGTCCATTGTCTTCTTTGTTTCATAAAAAAAATTGCGGTGTAATATTGAAAATCTATCAAACAACTTACAAATCTATAATATGGTCTCATCTCGATAAACCCCTACAATTTTTTGAATGCAATTTCCATACATGTGTACCTTTATCTATTGACTCATTGAACCCCCACACGTGACCAGCCACTTAGGCATGCGCAATTACAACCAGTCCGTATTTCAGAGAGTCAAAATGCAACACTACACCGTAATCTTTTTGCGCAATGCACGTGTGCGTTCCACGCTTAGATCCGAAAGTAAACACAAGATAATGGTGCGTCCAAGCCACAAGTCCGCAAACATAAAAAGATACATATCTAAATCGGCCAACAAAAAATGCAAAATGCGGCCGACTACCTACAACGTGTCTCTGTTTTTAAGATGGTCCGACCTCTTTGTTCAAAAGCCACGACATGATTCTCAAAATGTAAATATTGGAACATACTCGCTACGGGCATATGGCTTGCGGAATAGATCAGGAAACAGAACTAGATCAGGAAACAGGGGTATGATTTCATTGTTTGGAAACATGGACTGAATGTCTTCGTGTCGTATTTTGCTCCATGTTTTTTTTTTTAGTACGTTTCTCAATACATGTATTTACATAACTGTGGTTCCAATTATGACAGAAATGATATTTATGCTCCATTTGTTTGAGCTTGCTGTTTTAAAAACACAATGCTTCATGCAACATTCATGTTTACAAAATTGTATGTATTATCACACTTGTCAAAATAAAGGAAACATTACTGTATTAAAGAACGGTCAATTTCAAGACTACAAATAAAATTCTAAACACAGTTTTAGCATTAATAAAACTTATAGAATTCTTTTATTTACATATGACATTTAATATTATTAAACACATCACACACATAAAAAAAAAGTTATGTGAAAAATTACGACAACTCGGTCTTTCAAACCTTTTCCCGTACAATTATCACACACAAAATTTCAAACTATTATACATCATTTTACAGCACAAATAATCTTACGTTTTTTAATATTTTCTTCTTCATCTTGGAATATAAATAACCATGATTTTATGATACCCTGTGAGAAATTGAGAAATTGGGAATCCGCCTAAATAGGGTATCTGCAGAGGCCAGAAGGGCGCCCTCTGTTGATTTTTCTCGGCTGAGATTTGTTGTACAGGGAAATTTTGGATGGCTTTTCATATTTTGTGGATGAGGTCTGGGAAGGTTAAAGGCCAGGGTTGCATTGACACTGCTCCAGAGGCCAGAAGGGCGCCCTCTGTTGACTCTCCTAGGCTGAGATTTGATGCATTATGTCAGGATATTTGAATGGCTTGCTGCAGAGGCAAGAAGGTCGCCCTCTGTTGACCTTCCCTAGGCTGAGATTAATTGCATTCTTTTATGCCAGGATATTTGAATGGCTTGCTGCAGAGGCCAGAAGGGCGCCCTCTGTTGACTCTCCTAGCCTGAGATTTGTTGCATTATGCCAGGATATTTGAATGGCTTGCTGCAGAGGCAAGAAGGTCGCCCTCTGTTGACTCTCCTAGGCTGAGATTCGTTGCATTATGCCAGGATATTTGAATGGCTTGCTGCAGAAGCCAGAAGGGCGCCCTCTGTTGACTCTTCCAGGCCGATATTTGTCCCACAGGAAGTTTTGGATTTGGACGGCTGTTCATTCGCGGACGATGTCTGGAAGGCCAGGGTTGGCATGACCGCTGCTCCAGAGGCCAGAAGGGCGCCCTCTGTTGTGAAGACGCAGCATTGCAGTTGCTCCAAATTGCCCTGAAACCAATACCAACAAAAGGTACAACAAAGATTGTCATGGCAGAGCGGTTAAGAGCACCGGACTCAGCAGAGTGGGGGTTTGAGTCTCGGTCTTGACACTTGTGTCCTTAAGCAAGACACTAAACCATTATTGCTTCGTCCTTCGGATGGGACGTAAAGCTGTATGTCATGTGGGTTGTATAATGCACGCAAAAGAACCCAGTAACACTTATCGCTAAGAGAAGGGGTACGTGGTTCCGGTGTTTCTCAGTTTCTGGCAGCGTGTTTGTTCCTCATACATATGAGGCTGAACTTTCAAGGAAGGAAGGAAGGATAACAAGTTTTAGACTGAGAAACATTTAGATCATTTAAAAAAATATAGTTCAGAATATTTTTACAACTCCCCATAGACATTTTGATTCAGTATAACTTTCCATCATAAAATTGGCCTCGGGTTCTTTCCCACTAAAAATAACAATTCTTTGACATATCAGCTTGATTCTTACCTCCAGTGTTTTTGCGCATTCTCCCGTTAGTACATCCCAAATTTTGACCTGCAAATCCAAGCATATACATTTTACAGGGGTGTGAAATCTCAGCTTTAAAGCTGATTTCAGCTTTTTGTGTGTGTTGGATTTCAGCTTTTTTCAGCTTTTTCCTTCACTTGCTGTGTACAAAAGTATAGGAGATTTCCTAAGTTCAACTTTTTTTACACTTTTTTCAGCTGTTTTCAGCTATTTTTATCAGTGGTCACTCACACCCCTGATTTTATTTGAGTTATCTCAAATAGTACTGCGCAATATGGGAGACTTTTGAGACAATTGGTGGCAGCAATCACACAGGTGCTGTTCAATTGTTTGCGTCATGTTTAAGTTAATGTGAACATGCTCAACATGACGCAAACAATCTCCAAAGGGAGAGATATGACTAGTCTGGTTCCCTGTCCCCATTGTCCTTCGGACTTCAAATATGGGGATAGGTAGCTAGCACTGAACCTGACTACATCTGGAGGCATTCCTCCTGATGTATGCAATCATATGCATGACGTGTAAAGGCCTGAATCCCGCATCGTGAATTCAAAATCACAACAGTAATGCTTGCTCGCAACCAGCCTATTGCAAAATGGCAATAGGCTGCGCTACAAATGTGCAGTTTCTGAGGTGATGAGCTTCGATTTTTGCTGAATTCCAAAGTGTCTCTGGCAAATTTCAATAAAGAGAGGGAAATTACTGTTCAGTATTTAAAACCTATGCAGTTGAAATGCTTGAAAGTTACCTTTATGGAGACACTGATGATTTTGCGTACTTTTGGGGTAAGACAAGATTGAGTTTCTTTATAATCGTGTGTTCAATCACCGTCCATGAACAAAGCTAAGCAGCGATTCAAAAATAAACAATCATGATGCGCGCGCAGAGGTGACCCAATCAATGGCTTTAAATGGGAGCTAGCTCCCGGTCCCCATATTTTAAGGGGGGGGGGGGGAACAGTCTAAGATATGACAGACATCTGAATACCATTATCACAACCGGCACCAGTGGAGTGTCATGGCCTAGCGGTTAAGAGCACCCGACTCATGCTCTGGTGTTTCAGGGGGAGGCAACAGTGGCGTGGGCTCAAGCCCGGGCACTTGTGTACTTAAGCAAGGCACTTAACCATTATTGCTTCGTCCTTCGGATGGGACGTTAAGCCGGAGGTCCCGTGTGTTGTATAACGCCTAACGCACGTAAAAGAACCCAGAAACACTTATGGTAAAAAAAAAAAGTCTCCGGTTTCTGGTTTGCGCGCGCGTCGCCGTAGCCATGCGCGTCGGCAAAATGAAAAAGTTTTTTTTTCAATGAAAGATGATGTCTCAAAACCGCCAAACTCACTGGTTTGACTGGAATTCTGCTGCTGCACAATTTTAACGTGTTTTTAGATTGGGTTATGGTCGAGAATAAGCTTTCTGTGGCCTCTCTGGACTCCCATACATTTGCACTAAGTTTAGTCGGGCACCATTTGCAGTCATCAGCCGACATTTGAAGCAAAAAAATAGGTAAAAAAAAAAAAACCTGCGTCGCCGCACCACTTTTTGGGCAAGCTCCATACCAGAAACCGGAGACTTTTTTTTTTGGGCCTATCGCTAAGAGAAGGGGTTTGCCCGGTGTTTCTGGCCTCCTAGTAATACTCCCTTGTGGAAGTCCTTAGGAGAAGAACCAACCAAGTACCAAGTACCAGTGCGAAAAATGCTGTAAAATTGTGCACAGAAATTATTTGTTCTGACTACACATATGCTAATGTGTCCAACACACTAGAGCTCTAGTGGGCCCCAGCACAACACTATACTGTTCATGCATGGAGCCCATATTAAAATAGAAGAACTTTTTTGACACAACCAATAAGTGACCAGGCAATAAGGACCTTTTGTACTGCAGCATAGACCGCTTGTACAGTCATTGTTAATGAATCAACATAACAAACACACCTCAAAGATCATGGTTGCTGATCTATAACTGTGGGACAGTTAACCCCTGATCCACCAGAATGTTTTGGAGGATTTTGTAGGAAGGGAGAGCCAAGCCTCTATTACTTTGCATGGGGCTTGATGCCACTTGAAACTAATGGTAGGTACAAAGAGAGTGCTACATGTATTTGGTTTCTGCACAGTTGAGAATTGTGCAGGATTCAGGATTGTTCTTGTTGAAAAATGCTAAGAGAACTTAAGTTAATGTCTCACCGATTCGTCATCGCCCACGCTGGCCAGTATGGTTCCATCCGGTGAAAATGCTAGCGCCCTCACCCACCCAGTGTGGTCATCAAGAACGAAGAGTAGACTGCCATCATGAGGCCGCCATAACCTGATAGTTTTATCCCACGATCCTGAAGCCTGTCAATAGTACAAGAAAAATATAACCTACTGACTTAATATGTGTTAACACCATATTATGAAGTTGAGGTTATATAGAGTTGTAGAAATGTCCTCACAAATCATCACAAGTTTTATACACATTTTCACAAGACAACACAAGTCATCACAAGTCCTCACACATCATCACCAGTCCTTACGTCATTACAGGTCCTCACATATTCTCACCGTGACAACACAAGTCATCACAAGTCATGTCATCACAAGTCCTCACACATCATCACCAGTCCTTACGTCATTACAGGTCCTCACATATTCTCACCGTGACAACACAAGTCATCACAAGTCATGTCATCACAAGTCCTCACACATCATCACCAGTCCTTACGTCATTACAGGTCCTCACATATTCTCACCGTGACAACACAAGTCATCACAAGTCATGTCATCACAAGTCCTCACACATCATCACCAGTCCTTACGTCATCACAGGTCCTCACATATTCTCACCGTGACAACACAAGTCATCACAAGTCGTGTCATCACAAGTCCTCACATATCATCACAAGTCCACACACACTATCACAGGTCCTAACACATTCTCACAAGACAACACAAGCCATCACAAGTCATGTTATCACAAGTTATCACAAGTTATCACAAGTCCTCACACGATATCACAAGTCCTCACACATCGATCATCACAAGTCTTCACACGTCCTCAAGTCCTCACAATTCATCACAAGTCCTCACATGTCATCACAAGACCTCAAGTCTCCACAAGTCCTCACAAGTCCTCACAACTGACTTGTCACCGCTCGTTTGAAAAGCTTGTGAGTGACTTGGGCTTGGATGAATTGTGATCTTGTGATGACTTGTGATCCATCACATTGATTGCAACGCTGTGAATTAATCAAATGAAAGGAGTAATTAAGGTAAAGTCGCATTTCTTGTAAAAAGAATCCGTTTTTATATCTATCTTTACCAGCATGCCCATGCTTGAGAAAGCGACAGCGTAAACGTTGCCCGTGTGCCCGTTGAGAACTCTGCACTGCTCGACTCGAGGATCGCGGACCATGGACCAGAGACGCACAGTGTGATCCCAAGATCCAGTCGCCTTGAAGAAACAAAAATCAGAAGAAAAGATGTGATTAGATTGGAGTGGACTTCCATTAAGGTAAGCTTTTCAGACTATACTCTTGAGACAAACAGATCACATGCACTGCAGTCATATTTGAGGTGTGGTTTTGTTCAACAGGGATATGCAGGAGTAGGCACCTTGGTCATTCATTGTTAATGAACTAACATAACAAAACAACCTCAAAGATGACGACTGAATGTAATCAGTCTATTCAGTGGAGTTGCTAAACAGGAAAACATAGCTGACACCGAAGTTTTGCCCTAACTTAAAAACAAGCTCAGTGCATTTGTTCTTGTAATTAACAAATCTCCGAGGTAAGCAGCCCCATAAAATTGACCCCTAGCATATTAAAAAAAATCTGTTATATGACGTTTTTCCACCATGCCAAACTTCAAATCATACTTTTGTAGAGTGTTTCTTTACCATTTATTGTGGATGTGAAGACCATACTAGACATTAATTACTCGTGAATTGCGAGTCGCATATTTTTCACACAAAAAATACCTTTTAAAAACATAAATCCGATGTTTATTTTCCAAAAGTATGTTTAAGAGACGCTAAAAAACGTAAAGCACACGAACCCTACCGCACCACCCTCAAGGTGGTGTTGCAAATAATGATGTTTTTAATGTACCCTTCCCTATTCCTACAAAAGTCCGCTACCTACGTATCGTCTACGTGTATGTGTGACCATGTCCATGCACATCCATTTAGTACAAATGTGACTCGCACTTGGACTTGAATCAAGTGACTCAAGACTCATACTTGGACTGGATTCGAGTGACAACTACAACGTTGCTGTATATATGTTCGAGTATTCTACGTCATTTGTGGACATGATTCGTATTAAACAGAACATATGTTTTGCAGTTCTCTTACCACAAACTTGTCATTCAGAGAAAAAGCGCAGCACTGTATGACATTTCTATGGCCACTGAGAACATTCTTCACTGTTCCTGTCTGAAATGAAAATAAAAAAATACCTAAAATGTTTATATGCAATACCTAAAATGTTAATATGTAATATGCGCCGCAGCACTTTGTATACCCTTATAAGGTGCTACATAATGGGTCTCATATTTCTCATAAACCTGTCTTTAATACTAGGCATAATTTACAGCGCCTTGAGTACCTTATTGTTGGTAGATACGTGCGCTATATAAGACTCCAGTATCATTATTATTGTTATTAAAAGTTTCCCACAAGAAGTCCATCTTTTTTTTTTTAGCGATTCAGTAAACACCTCAAGTCCACTCCAGCCTGATGTAGTCTTGTTTCAGAATGCCATGGTCCATTGGTTACTATGTTTAACTCATGTATGTACGATAGTGTGTGGGTTCGAACCCCAACAGGAACATGGTGTTTGTGCCCTTAGGCAAGACACTTTACTACAATTGTCTCTCTCCACCCTGGAGTATAAATGGGTAACTGTGAGGGTAGAGGACCGAATGTTCGCTGATATCGGCTGCTGCGTGGTCTTGTGGCCTGATGAACGGGGTAGTAATTGTAAAGCGCTTTGAGATTGTTGATACAATGGAAAGCCCTACATTACAATTGGTACAATTATTATAAATTTGTTATTGTGTCAAGCCCTGCCAAATGTAGACTTGTTTCAAGGAGTAACTGACCTTTAGGTTCCAAACGAGGGCGCTATTGTCCCAGGATCCAGAGCACAGTAGCTGGCCGTCGTAAGAGAAGGCGACAGTCTCAACACTCCTACTGTGGCCTGAAAATAATAAAAGCTGGTCGTAAAAATCCAAGTTCAAATTCAGATACATCTGGAATTGCGTGTCTTTTTGCATAATTCAATGTAACCCTCATGCCACCAACTTTCAGCTTTGAAGTGGTCTTGAGGGTCTTTCACACTATCCAAATTCTCCAGCCTTGACCCGGGTCCAACCCGGAGATTTTTGGAACCCTGTTCACACTAACGAGAATCAAACACAGCTTCTTCCCGGGTTTGGCCTCTACCCGGGGTAAAATCCCACCCTGGTCAGGACCAGGGTTGAGAGGCTCTACCCGGGTAGAAAGTCCCAAATCTAAGTGTGAACGGTACACCGTGCCTACAAGTGTTTAATTGACCCAGCTGCAATAGTACTTAGGTAAGGCGCTCTACCCGGGGTAAAATCCAACCCTGGTCGGGACCAGGGTTGAGAGGCTCTACCTGGGTAGAAAGTCCCAAATCTAAGTGTGAACTGTACACTGTGCGTACAAGCGTTTGATTGACCCAGCTGCAATAGTACTTAGGTAAGGCGCTCTACCCGGGGTAAAATCCCACCCTGGTCGGGACCAGGGTTGAGAGGCTCTACCTGGGTAGAAAATCCTAAATCTAAGTGTGAACAGTACACTGTGCCTACCGGTGGTTAATTGACCCAGCTGCAATAGTACATCGGTACGGAGCTCTACCCGGGGTAAAATCCAACCCTGGGCAGGACCAGGGTTGAGAGGCTCTACTTGGGTAGAAAAAAACCAAAATCTACAGCTGACCCATGTTCAACCCAGTAGCCACTCCGGAAATCAGGGAGAACCTTGACAATGACTTTCCATTATCCAGTCAGGGAAAAGTCGGGGAATTTGGGAAAAACACCAAATATCTGGGAAAACTTAGGGAATTTGCCAGTGACCCAGAAGGGAAAGTTTTTTGCAAGTTTGGGGGTATGTGTGCCTAGATTGTACTGGATATCATATGCCCTACTTCTAGATATCATTGGCACGGCCTGAACATATCAAGCCCTCGTTGGACGATTTTAAAGGATTGAGGATGCATCCTAGCAAAACGGCCTTGGATTAGGGGTTAGGGTTGAACTACATCATGTTTCTTACCCGTTAACTTGTACACAATCGATGCATTACAAGTCCTCCACACTATAACGGTGGTATCGTAGGAAGCACTGGCAATGTACTTGCTGTCGGATGAGATCGCTACACTCTTTATTGCACCTGCAACATCGTACAAAAAGGAGCCAAACTAGATCTTAATTAAACAAGTTATACAGACTTATACTGCGAAGTTTGGAGTTCTTCAAAACTAAATGGATATAACAGTTCCCCAAAAAGCAAATCTTTTAAAAACAAATTCACTGAACCATTGTATTTGAGAAAGGTGTAATGAGGCAATTTTGTGTTGGGATGAGCTGAATGGTTAAATTATTTTAGCAGAAACCTTAAAAAACCAAGTATGCCAAGTTTTTGTTATAATATTTAAGCAAGTCCTGAGCTGCCACAAAGCACCATACTAGAGCCTCTCACCAAGGCCAAACTGCAGCAGCAGCACAGTGCATATATTGGGTATCAGTGGCTTTGAAGGCATATAAGATCAATTGCTTTTCATGCATTTTGTTCGTTTTCAATAACACCACCACTCCAAATCCAAAGAAGGATGTTCAAAACCTAAACCTGTTGAAGTTTCAGCTCAGTGGATATCACACTCTTCCAGAAAACAGTGAAAAACCATGCAAAACCTTTTGATCACGGCATTCTTCATTTCCAACAATCAGTCAGTTGACAGATTGTTGGAAATCACCTACATTTCGTGATTTCTTCTAAATGACAGCAAGCCAGACGGAATAATTTCACGTTGTGTTTAGTACCAGTACGATCTTTAATCCAAGTAAGATTTTTGATAATAATTTGGCAGGTTACTTTTGTAGCCACAGCTGGAGACACAGCCTAGGCTTCAAAAACCTCGTCACCTCTGACCTTTATGCTCAATCATCCTACAGACCAGCTGACCGCTGAGTCGGTTGAAGACTCGGACTCGGCCATCGTCCGCGCCTGTCACCATCATCTCAAGGTCCGGGGAAAAGGCGCAACAATTCACCTACAAATTCAGATCACATCAGATAAAAGGAGTCAGGTTGACGCAGTGGTTCTTTCCTTGCCTTCCACCACTGTGAACCGGGTTCGATTCCTGCCATTGGTCCACATGTGGATTGGGTTTTCAGTCCTTACCTGATTCCATGGGTTTTCCCCAGAATATTCGTCTGGGGTTTTCCTCCCACCTCTCAAATTGTAATTTCCTCTCATTGTCTCCTCTCTAGAGGTTTCTGTGGCCTTGCGAGCTACAGTGTCTGGGCGTTTTCGAGGAATGCTTGGTTTCATTACCAGAAATAAATAATAATGATGATAATTAGAATAACACATAATAAATGCATTTAGTCATAAAAATATGTTAACCTTAATTACCCTTCTAAATTTCAGAGGGTAGAATAAGACACCAAAAAATGCTTGGAAAAAATATGAAATTGCACAATTAAGTTTGATCCGTCATGAAGTGTCCAGCAGAGAGGAGGATGTTTGGGATTAAGCCATCACAACTTGTGACCCAACTTGTGATTTGACTTGCGATTGGCTTGTGAAGAGTTGTGAGGAGTACTGCTAGTGATGACTTGTGATAGCTTGTGATGGCTTGTGATGGCTTGTGATGGCTTGTGATGACTTGTGATGGCTTGTGATGACTTGTGATGGCTTGTGATGACTTGTGATAGCTTGTGATGGCTTGTGGTGGCTTGTGATAGCTTGTGATGACTTGTGATGACTTGTGATGACTTGTGATGACTTGTGATAGCCTGTGAAAGCTTGTGATGGCTTGTGATGGCTTGTGATAGCTTGTGATGGCTTGTGATGACTTGTGATTGAATGGTGATTCAATAATGATTGCAAATCTCCTCTTCACTCATTTACCAACACCCCTGACCAACATGACCAACCTCATCTTTGTGTTTGCTGTACTCTTTCTTGCGGGCGTGGTCAAAGGTTCCATCAAGATCTAGCCGAGCTGACAGCATCCTGAGCGAAAACAAAATAGAAAACATTACCCGTCACTACAAAACTAACTCCTCACACTTAAATAAACTTTCATCCAACATTTTTTGAGGGAGTTGGAGGCTATATTTTTTTTTTAAATACCGACAGCAATTTAATGAATTTATTTTGAACCGGCAGTAGCCTACATGTAACTAGTAATTGTATTTTTGTAAGTAGGCCCCCTAGTTACACTACAGAATTGTTGAAAAAATACACAAACTTATTTGATCAGGGACGTAAAAACTTCAATTTATTTTGTACTTTTGACTTTTGTAGGGTTGATCATTTTGTTTGATGTTGATTGGGCATGTTTGGTCGAACAAAAGGCCTCACTTGGTCCGAGTATTAAAGCCTCTGCAAATCGCCCTTTTAAATTTGGCTATGTTGGACTAACGTAGTCCGAGTAACTAGGACTCTACGGATCGCTTTTTTAACATTTGCAAATTGCACATGGTCGCCCGACCATGTCAAAATGTTAAAAAAGCGATCTGTAGAGTCCTAGTTACTCGGACTAGGACTAACGTTAGACTCAGTAAGTTAGAGTTAGACACTAGAGGCAGAGCCGGATGACTGTCGACTGTGACTGTGTCACTGCCTCCGAAATTCACTGCCTCACTAAAGCTCACTTGATCGAAATAATTATTAATACTCCGAGTCCGACTAAGACTCACTCAGTACTCACGTTTATTTTGGTACACAGGCCTCTTCCACGCCTTGGGTGACGATCGTTGTATTAAAGTAACTTTCTTTTCATGGCAACATGCATGGAACACTTCGGAAACAAAACTCCAATTTGTCCAAAACAAATCGGTTTTTCGCAAAACTAAACGTCAAACGGCGTCTGTAGCAACACGGTCTGCTCTCCGCCTCGCAGACACGCGTGTGAAACGCTTGCAGTTACACGCTCTCAGACTATTCAATCACTTCCGCACTAAATAGTCAGGTACCCTAATTTTCGTACCATATGGTGTGAGCTGAAAGTCGTCTAGGATTCACACAATAGCAACAGAACGAGAAATTACCGTCGTGAAAACTTTGATAGTCGTATTGTGTCATTGTCCCGACTTTTGTGACTGAATAATTTCATGTTTACGTATTTATAGAAGTAGAGATTGCAACTTGATAATAATGGCGCAAACGTCACAGCCGAAGTTGTCGTTGGAGGACGCAAAAGGTAAAAAAACCAAACATGTTTTTGGACGATTTCTGTCATGTCTGTTGTGTAGGCTAAACTCGGTTATACGCTAGAGGGCGCTGTTAAAGTAAACCAATAATTAAATAACCGAGTTTTTGTAGATTTTTTGAAGTTATGCAAAGGCACTTTTCTTAATTTTTTTTTAGAGTATAACTAACTTTGAACATAGTTTTACTTTCCCCCTTTTTTGGAAAGATTCCCGTATCTGGCCATCACTTATTTTTCCCCTTTAAGTGACATGTTATATTAAAAAATAGCAATATTTTTGTGCAGCACCTGTGGCCGATTGGATAGCAGGGTTCAATACCAAGCTGGTGACATTTTAGATTTTTTTTTCATCCCAAAAGTAAGAATATTCTTCTTTTATTACTTACATATAATTACAGAATATTTTCTTTTTCTGATTTGTGGCTCTAGTAATGATTAACATTAGACTCCAGAGCAATTTTTTTTTTAATGGGGGGGGGGGGGGGGAGGAGGGGAATGGGGGATATAGGCCTCAATTTTATCCAGATTTTTCAGCCCATTTTGTTTTGTTAGATACTTTAATATTCATATCCAAGAGAAAGTTTAGGTTGCCCTAATTGTGGACAGGTTATTTTAATTCAGTGACAATGAAAGAACCGAGTCAAAGTCCTCGACCATGCATATCACCGAGGAACAGTGAGGGCGCTCTTTGCAAGCACTCTATAGAGCTTAAAGTAATCGTAGTAGATTGTAATGTCAGATGAGTTGCAATAATTTTAAAGAAATGTTAAGTATTTCGCTTTTTATAAGGTATAAATGTAAGAACGATTTCGTCGACTAGGTAGAACTCGTTCTTCCAAAAATCAGTCAATTGACTGATCTTTGGAAAAACCTACATTTCTTGATTTCTTCTAATTGACAGCAAGCCAGACAGAATAATTTCACAGGGTGTTTAGTACCAGTATGATCTTTAATCCATTAGTAAGCTTTTTGATAATAATTCGGTAGGGTACTTTTGGGATAAATGCAAATGATCCTATATGTCTTTATCTCCTCAGCTGTCCTTCAGAAGGTCTTGGATGCCTTTGTGACACCGGAGAACAAGACGCGCATGGAGGAGGTCAAGGACGCAGCGGGTAACGACATGATGAAGATGATGCAGATTGTGTTTCCCGTGGCAACGCAAATCCAGATGGAAGTCATTCAGAAGTATGGTTTCTCGGCCGATGGAGAAGGTAGGATTTGTCTTGATGACAAGACTAGGTTGCCCAGTCAAGTTGGACGGTTGGACCCAAAAGTCTATCAGCTGGTTTTAGGCAAATTTGAGAGGCTAAAAAGGGGGTGGGAGGGGCGTAGCCCAGCTTGTCCGACACTATTCGTGATGATACATGTGGCATAATATGTACCACGTGATGCATGTTCCATGCCTCTTTTCCAGCAGTTTCTAGCGCTGGTGTGCCTCACACTAAATTCAACTTATTTTTGTACCCTCACCCCTAGGCCCTTTTTGCTAGGAACCCTCAGTCCTTCAAAATGTTGCACTTGTGTTCAAATGAAGGATACCCACTGCCCCAATCCTCCAAAATCATCCTGTTCAAACACCATTCAGCCTCAATCTTCCAAGATCAACCGATACTGAATGTCCATGTGCCGTTAATCCTCCACAATCCTCCAAAATTGTATCTTGCATTCAGCCTCAATCCTCCAAAATCCTCCGAAACTGCCCAGAGGACTTTGGAGGGTTGTGGAAGGTTAGGGTTAGGGCCTTTTCTTTTTGTTTTGATTCTGTATTTCCATCCATTCCCCCGCTTTTTGTTTTGGGTCGGAATGGGGTTTCTTGGGTGCTCGAGCCCCCTATCCCCCTGTCTAGGGGCTATGTTATGGTTTGATAAGCGACAAACCGAAGCCGCGATGACCCGCCGCCGCGAGAGGGCACTATCACGACCAACCAATATCGCCCAGGGACTTGTCATAACAATGTCTAGGGAATCTCCTGAAATCTCCCCCTGAAAAATGGGGGAAAACTAGTGCGCATGCGCGACTTCTGCAGGCAATTACGGTCCATTTTGAGTCCTACACATACTACACGTAACAAAAGAGCTGACCAGTGGAGTTGCACAAATGCCTTGCTGCATCTTTTTTTTGCTCTGGAAGAAATTTGAGAGTTTGCTTCGGAACTACAATAATTTTTTTTGAGTTGCGCGCTGCATATATTAGGCCAAACAGGTGGGCGCGCATTACACAACCAATAACAGTTTCCCCAGACGTTGTTCTGACAAGTCCGTGGGCGATATAGGTTGGTCGTGATAACGCCCTCTTGCGGCGCGGGTTATCGCATATCAAAGCATAACAACGTCTAGCCCCTAGACTACCTACCCCCCTCCAGTGGATGCACAATTAATTTTGTTCGTACTCAAAAGGTGCACCTTTAATCATCGAAATGAGAGTCAGTCACCTGTTCTCTTCTGTAAACTTCTGGTCCCGGAAGAGCCACTTACAATATGACACTCCAAGATATCACATTGCCCATTCAACTCATGCTATTCGTATTCATAGTTAGAACCCCCCACATTGTACATTTTTGAGATGACGATTCCCACAAGTCTCAGAATTCGATTGTGACCTTTTGCAGCGGCCGAATCAGTCCAGTTCCCATCATCCCATAACAGGTCATTGTGCTTTTCTTTTGGCCCCTTTGGGATTTACTTGTCCGTTCTTACCATCAATATGCTTGGAGCTCTTGATTGCTTCTTCGCAGTTGTTTATAGGGACAAAAAGTGAAGTCAGTCCATAATTTTACTCCCTCCTGTTTTTTTTTAAAATTTTATTTTAGAGAAGACAGGACAATTTTTTAGACATGCGCATGATCTGCAGGTGACGGGACTTTGTCGCAGCACTCAGACACAAAGGCCATTTTCCTCCAGAGTACACAATCACTCCATGGTAGTGAAAAGCAATTTCCCTCCAGAGAAAATTTGATATCTTTTCTGACAATTCTTTAAAGGTCCCCCCCCCCCAAAAAAGAATAATGTTTCCTGAACTATGGATCTGCGTAAAAGGCCGGTTCGTACTGAACGAGAATCTCAGCGCGATGGGAATTCATTCAGGTAATGGCGAACCTCACAATGAAACTTCATTAATGCTGATGCTTTCGCTTGAAGCATGAACCGTACTTAAGAGTGCAATGACTGAGGCTTTGTAACACACTGTCCTGGGAATATACCACACTCTTTTTTTCGCCAGGATGCAAACACTAATCTGCAACTACAAGTTTTATGTATGTATTAAGTGCATGACGCATTTGAGTTAAACGAAAGTTCAGCTTGTAGAAAAACTGATGGCAAATAATCCCCTTGGATACTTCTTTAAGCAAGCAAAATAACTTTCTTCAAGTGATCAAATATCATCACTTGTTCTTACGAGTAAATTGATGCATTTCACGTGTAAGTTATCATACATGTGCAGAAATACAAACATTAATTTGCAGTCGGCAATATGTACAGTATGCATTCATAAAGTTTAACAAACGGTGTACATTTGGTTACTGATGAAAGTGCAGCACGCAATAAAACGGAATGAATATATATAACTCTTCTTATATTCCCTTGGAGGCTTCTTTGCATAAAAACAATCTGTTCCAGGGATTGAGTCAAGCCATTTGCTCTAATGTTTAAGTCATCCGTTCCCTGTACATAAGTGTTCAGGTTAAAAATAAAGTCAACCTCACTAAGACTAAAGAGGTAAGATGGAATTTTTTTCAGGTTAATGTACATTGTAAAATTAAAATTGACTTTTGCCCTTTCACTTTAAAAAAAAAAAATAATAAAAAAATCACACGCTTAATGCTCGGTGGGATTCAAACCCACAACCTCCTGCTTGCTAGTGCAGACGTCTTACCACTCAACCACCGAGTTTGCCAGGGTTGGCTGGCTGGTTTGAGTCTGATAAATAATTGTGATAATAACAAATTAGTGGTGCTTATATTGTGCTTTATACCGAAGGTCTCAAAGCACTTCACAATTATAACCCCTGTTCACCAGGCCATGAGACCAGTTTTTGCAGCAGCTCGAGATCAGCGCATTCTGGTCTGTACCTTCACGGGTACCCATTTATACTTCTGGGTGGAGAGAGGTAGTGGTAGTAAAGTGTCTTGCCCAAGAACAAAAGCACCATGTTCCCGTCAGGGTTTGAGCCCATGTACCACGGCACGTGGGTCGAACACCGTAATTCATTGGACCGCAGCGGGTATCGCAACCAAACTATTCATAAGATGGAATTTGCGTCAGGGTGATGTGAATTCAACCCTGGGTTTTGCCATTAACCTGGGTGAAAGAGCAAAACCCAACATTGAAAGTAGAACTTAGTAACGAGTTTGAACTTCGCCCCTGTCTCTGTGGGCAAGTCATAGATATCACTTTGAACTTTTTTGTTCCTCTGATGTTTCTCACTGTACCAATTTCCTCTCATCAGGTGCGGTAAAATTTGCCCAGCTGATCCGCCACTACGAGACCATGGACAGCACGGTGGCCGAACTCTCGACCCAACTCAAGGCCATCTTCCTACCCCCGCTACCACCACCCACTGCATCACAGAGTCAAGCCTCGGTAACGTCATCCTCGTGATGTCAAGAAACAAAACAAGTTGACCCTGTCCTGCTTGTAAGAGTGAAGAGACTCGAACTGTTTTGATGTCTGATAGATCTCCAAGTTTTGTACCAGTCAAGAGTCTGGCTGGAGATTGGAAGACTACCAAGCAGACTTTTTGCCAATATGTAGGAACATTAAAATGTCAAACTATTGGCCATCTTGGCAAACTATTGACCATTTGTGGCTGACCATTGACCATCTTTGGCAAAAAATTGACCGTCTCTGGCAAACTATTGACTGTCTCTGGCAACTATTGACCATCTCTTACAACTATTGACCACCCATGGCATAAAAATATTGGCTATCTCTGGCAAACTACCGACTATTTGTGGCTGACTATTGACCATCTTTGGCAAACTATTGACCGTCTGTGAAACTGTTGACTATCTCTGGCAACTATTGACCATCCATTACAACTATTGACCATCCATGGCCAAATAAAATTGGCCATCTCTGGCAAACTATTAACCATTTGTGGCTGATTTTTGACCATATTTGGCAACTTATTGACTGTCGCTGGCAACTATTGACCATCTATTACAACTTCTGACCATCTATGGCCAAACAAATGGCCATTTCTGGCAAACAATTGACCATATGTGGCTGGCTATTGACCATCCATGGCAAACTATTGACCATCTTTGTAAACTATTGACTCTCTCACCATCTCTTACAACTATTGATCGACCATCTCTTGCAACTATTGACCATCCATTGCAAAAAATTGCCATGTGTGGCTGACTATTGACCATCTTTAGCAAACTATCGAATCTCTTTGGCAAACTATTGACCATGTCTGCCGTAAAGTCTCTGCAGACTAAATGACATTGTTACTTTCGTTGTAAACATAAAGAAGAATATCATCACATTAGGTTTAAAAAGTGCATTCTTGCCTCATCCTTGCCTTTTCTCGCCTTTTCTCTTAGTCTTTTGACAAGAGTCGGCTTGCCTAGTTGAGCTGCACCCAAATGTCTGTTTAGGACATTATTTATACTCCGTGATTCAGACAGTCAGCCAGTCAGAGGAAAACAGGCTGACCCTCCAGGCCTGACAAAAACATTTTAGTATGCAACTTTGCTATATTAAACTTGATACTTCTTTGATCAAATCATCATCATAATCTTGTCCATTACCCATTGTATGCAGAGCCACTTGAAAGTACACTTTGCACTCGTGTTGTGTTAGTCATCAACTCAAAGTGGATGTTACAATAAATGAAGAAATATGATACCTTGCGTCATTCACATTTGTCAACAAGTCTGTCATCCATTGAATTAGGACGATAACGATCGTCATTTGTCTCGGGAGATTTCTTCTGAGTGCCCGGGCATACTTGGAGATGTCTTTTAAGACTTGTGGCTTGTTTCCTGTTTTCCTCCACAAGCAATCTTCTGATGTGAACTCGAGTAACCCAACGATAACATCTACATAATACACAATGCTTATATCGCAACATCTCATTAGCAGTGTTTGAAAATGAAATGGAAAATTAAAAACGGCCCTGGGTTTATTTTTCGGGGAACATTCATAATTTCACGAATCTCATCCAACATAACTTTTCCTTATTTTCTGTACCATGTTTAACACTGAGAAGGCCTTTTTCTTGTCTTTTCTGTTTGTTTTTTTATCCTAGTATATTGTATTGTTTGGTAACTTAAACATTGAACACGAATACAACTGCTGCAAACTGCTTACTGACTGGATTGGCCTGAAATATATACAAATAACACAATTAGAAGGCCTTAACATTTCAGTCCTAGCATGACCTTCCAGAAACTCTCAAAGGCAGAATGATCGTCATCCATGGGCGTCGCCAGGATTTTTTCTAGAGGGGGGCAAAAAAAAGTTTTGCCAAAAAATGCTTGTATTTCTCAACACATTCTCGATTTATCAGTTTTAGAGGGGGGCAGGGACATTTTGCCCCCCCCCCCCCAACTCATTGAATTTACACCACTTTGTCTTCGCGCCTCTTTTTCTTTCTTTTTTCTTTTCTTTTTTTTCTTCCTTTTTTTTTTTTTTTTGCTTTTCCAGGGGGGGGGGGGGGGCAAGTGCCCCCCTTGCCCCCCCCCTCGCGACGCCCATGTCGTCATCCCTCTCTGATCTTCACACCCCGCCCCCTTTTGATCTTCACCCACCACCACACTCCTTTGGTCCATCCCCTGTCCCACCTCCTCTCTTCATCCCCTTTGACCTTCACTTACCACCACACTCCTTCGGTCCTTCCCCTGCCCCACCTCCTCTCTTCCTCCCCTTTGATCTTCACCTACCACCACACTCCTTTGGTCCATCCCCTGCCCCATCTCCTCTCTTCATCCCCTTTGATCTTCACCTACCACCACACTCCTTCGGTCCTTCCCCTGCCCCACCTCCTCTCTTCATCCCCTTTGATCTTCACATACTACCACACACCGTTGGTCCATCCCCTGCCTCGTCTCCTCGTTTGCCCCCTATTTTGATCTTTACCCACCGCCACACTCCTTCGATCCTTTCCCCTGCTGAATCCTCCTGTATGGTTTTCCTTCCCATACATGCTTGTGTGTCCCCTATTTGTTTGTTTCTGTACCACTGTCATTTTGCCTTTGAGACTAAGGCCTCATCAAATAACTGCTTAATGGAAAGTGACTATCACACACAAAAGTAGGCCAATACTTGAATTCTGTGCATGTGTTGTATATTCATACATTGAAATAATTTCAAGCAGGTTATCCACGAAACTTTTTTTCAGTAAATCCGACGTAAACTCGATCTTCATGAACATTTCACTCTAGCATAATTACATTGTTTTCTTAAAATAAACGTTTTTCGAAAATGATCGTTCGCCAAGCGAAAGCGCTGGGTTCGAACTCCACATCAGTTCCAGTTTATTGAAGAATTATAGGCCTACCTTATATACAAATCAAGTTAAACTATGAAAGATCAACATTTCACTAAGCATTTTTGAAGTAACGCCAGGATAATATTTTCCATTGGTGAAAGAATTTCTCAAGCATGCTATATCCTGCACAGAAAAATACGCAGAGATTGGATATTAGCTCGAGGATATTCGAGATTAATGACGTGATTTATAAAGGTAGACTTAGTGCCAACTGAATTATTCATATTACAGTAATCCCATCATCAATAAACTTCTATTTTCCCAAAAAGGATTTCATCGTCTATCCTGTAAGTACCTTACGTGTCGTTATCCGTTTACCTCGACCACGAATGCAGGTGCTAGCGATCCGAAAACAAATCTCATATTTCTTTATTCATGAAAATAAAGAGATCAAATTCTCGGCATATCAAATTTAAATTCATAAGCCGGCCATTTCGTTCTCGAACGGCATGTGAGCTTTATTCTCTATAGACGTTTTCTATGTTTGCGCTTGGGGCGGGCGTAGTGGAGGGGGTGTTGAGATGTCGGGAACAAAACCATAAAAATACAGTATGTCAAATATTAACTGCTTTAACTTGTGGTGTAGTAAAACTAGCCTCCCTCGGTGATCCATGGAGCGTTCCAGAACGCTTCACGGTCACCTCGGGAGGTTAGTTTTACCACACTCGAAGCAGTCAATATAATAATATTGTAGGCCCTTAACACTGTTATTTCGGTTGCGTACTATATGAACCTAGCAACCAGTTGTGTAAAACAATTGAACAAGTTGTGTAATATTTTACACAACAGTTGTGTAAACAACAGTTTACACAACGGGTTGCTAGGTTCATATAGTACACAACCGTTTGATTTTTACATAACCGAAACAACAGTACTCTGAAATTTCTACTTTTTTTGCTATGATGTGAGTCCAAATTGAAAATTTCGAACTGAATGGTTGAATTTCAATTCTAACCAACATTTGAGCTTTCAAAAATGAGACATCGATGAAATTTGATTCACCTTATGAAAAATAATTGATATTTGTTTGTTACAAAATGGCAAGCGGAATTAGTATAGGCGGGAGGGTGGTTCAGGCTGCGCGCATGCGCTTTTCCACAACTGACGTCATCATAGCGCCATATGCGTTGGCCAATCAGCATACGAGTTGTAAAAAACTTAATTTGTAAAGAGCCTTGTGATACGACATGCTTGAACAACGACGTTGAAACACATAAGCTATTACCTGGAAACTCTAAGATCTTTGTAACAATCAGAAGATATTCTTTAATCAGACATCAATAGAGAGAAATCTGTTTTCAAGAAGCACAGAGCATTTTTTTTTAACGTAAAGCAAAACTTGCTCATAGCATTTAGTAGGTATAGGCCTGTGTTTTCCTTTTCGTATCTCAGTTATACTCTGTTCAACCCAAAATCATCTGGTAATGCTTTCCCTTTATTTCCATCTTCATAATGCCCGTAGTTTGAGTCCTTGCTTGCCCATGCCTTTCCTTTCAATTCAAGATCATAATCTCATCATGATGCAGTTTTTCCTCTTTCTTAAAAAATAAAGCCTTTGATAACTCTTCGAATCCAGTCAGTGCACTTTCTCTTTGCGGAATTCTCAAAAGCACTCGAGACAGCACTAGCTATACAATGTTTATAAATACGTCGGTGAAGGGCATAATCTAATCATGAATTTACATCTTCCCGACGCAAATTCCATCTCGTGAATAGTTGGTTGAGTGCGGACTTGCGGTACCCGCTGCTGGCTCAGTATCAGATTTCGAACCAGCCAGCCGACCCCGGCAAGCTCGGTGGTCCGAGTGGTAAAACGTAAGCAGGTACATCTTGTTCCAAGTCTGGATTGGAATTTGCATTCCCTACTTTGCAGCCAGTCGCGGGACAAACCCGGTGAAGGTGCTGCGGCGGCACGGTGGATCATGGAGGCCCATCAACAAGGTGAAACAGTCTTGGCATTAGGGAGGTTTCGCAAGCGAACGGATACGCTTACACTTACGCTTAGCTATCCGTATCCGTTTTTTACTTACGTGTAGCAAGCGAGATATGCGTGTCGTCTGCACGTTAAGCGGATGGTGAGTGGCGTATGACGTCATACGTGCAGACGACACGCATATCTCGCTCGCTACACGTAAGTAAAAAACGGATACGGATAGCTAAACGTAAGTGTAAGCGTATCCGTTCGCTTGCGAAACCTCCCTAATGTATGCTCGGGAATGGACCGATCCAGTAAGCCCCGCCCACTGCGCACGTGGGCAAATTACCACGTGCTCCTCTCCAATGCCGCCACGCTGCATTTTCCTGCCGCGCGCATCATACGCGCGTGCACGCATGTCGGACATCTGTGCACGCACGTCGGACATAAATCACGGCTGTGATTGGTCAGAACACCAAGGGGCGGTGCTTACTGGATCGGTCCATTGGCAGGGGAGCGCTGCCACCGCCATTGCCAAGACTGGACTTGATTCATCTCGTTGACAGTGACCTAACTTGTCACGGACCGGCCGTAAAAGGGTTTTCAAATCCAAATCTAGTTTTCGAGACCAAGACTAGTGAGCAGGAGGTCGTGGGTTCGAGTCCCACCACTACCAGTAGTTTGTGAAGGTTTTTCTCACAATCCTCGGGACAACACTGAGTATTACAGCGTTTATAAAATACGCCGGTGAAGGGCAAAAAAACAATATTGAATTCCATGCTTCTGTTTAGAAAAACCTTTCCATCTTCTTTTTGCACATAAAACAGTCGTTAACACATCAGTGTCTTGTTGGGCTATTCCAATTATACTTCAACCTCCCTCTCCCTTTGTTTCTCTCTCTTTATCTCTGTACTTTTGCCAATTTTTGGTAAACGTTTTACGCATGGAAATTGAGTCTAATCATAGATCACCTTGCTCCCACTTGACATCGCATTATCAGTCCCTGTCTGCCTCTGCATATTATCGTTCCACTCGGGTGATCTCTTTTTCGATTTTCCTCTTATCTCCAATGTCTTCCCCCGTGCAAGCATCATCGGTGGATTCCTTACAGCCACGCAAATGGCTGCGTTTCCATTACTGCCTTGCGGCAAAGTGCCGTTTGACCTCGACAGTCTAATTACAGAGCTGTACTCAAAATACCCACTTCAATTAACTATTTTTAAATAAAATAAACGAATTACACGCATTAGAAAATACTGCAAGTGAAACTTGCGTGATCCCCGGCATGCTGGCAGTATACAGTCGGTACGGACACTTCTCAGTGTACATAACCAAAATCAACAATGACCTCATTTGACTCCTAGATGACCTTTGACCTCTAATGTCTCAAGTAATCTCAAGTCCCCTACCCACAGATTATTGTCACCAAGTTTGGTTGAGATTGAAGTCTGACTTTTCATATGACAGCACTAAACAGTTAACCTAACCAAAATGGAACACATCACACGCACAACCACAGACGGAATAGGCTATCGCAATATACCCCCCCTTTCTGGCTTAAAAGCCAGGGAAAAAATTTTACAAGGATATTAATACCCTATTGTTTCAACAATACCCTATTGTTTTAACAGAATGTTGGTAAATAATTATTTCTATACCATCCGTAATATAATTTTGTTTTCGAAATTGAAAAGTACATGTTCATTATGAGATTTTAGGCTTTGCTTTAATTGGTGGAGTATTGGTATCGTTTCAATTTGTGGTAACACCATGTGGTAACAACTACTGCTTAGAAGATTTTAGTTCTGAAAAGAACTTATCTTGCTTATTGTCAACTTTCGCTAAGTAATTTTAGTTCTGATAAAAACAGTCCTGCTTTAAGTTCTAGCAATTTTTTTTCGGACTGTTCTTATCAAAGATCGTATAGCGCCGCTGCTATAGGATCTTTGGTTCTTATCAGAACTAAAACTACTAAGCGAAAGTTGATAATAAGTAGGACAAGTTCTTGTCAGAACTAAATATCTTCTTAGCAGTAGTTGTTACCACATGGTGTTACCGCAAACCGAAACGATACATGTTCATTAACGTATTTGGTGCATGGTGTTTTTGCTGTTTTCCGATGTTTGATAGTAAAATCTAGTACGCGCCGTACTTTATTTTCCTAATACAGTGTCTTTCGATTATGTATCGATTAAAAAAAAAGAGTTACATATGCACAATAGTAGTAGTGTTTTAAGCAATTCTATAATTACAGATACAAGAAGTAAAAAAAAATGAAAAGAATAAGAAGTACACTGTATTTGTTTAAATACGATCGCTATTAAAAACGGTTACGTAATGGTGCAGACTATTTCACATACAAGGTGAGTTAAAAAAAACTACAATAATGCAAAATATCCATCTTTTTTTTCAAAACCAAGTTGAAGTTTTGAACTTTTTAAAATTTTGTGAGAATGACATATTCAGTAGTATAACCTTGTGTGGAAAACATGAAATTAATCGCATTAATCGTTGGCTTTTGTGAGGCTTTTTACTGCGGTACCCGATTTACATTTTTGTCCACGAGGCATCAGAATATTTCATAAGAGCGGAAACGATACAATAAGAATTAGAGACACACAGATTTAAAGCTGACAACCTTAGCTCAAACTTTATTTTTCTGTTTCACTTATACAACTGTATATGTTTATGCAACGTTTCTCTGGGCTATGCTTTAGTTACTGTGTCCTTCATTGTTCACACAATTGCAGCTCTGCCGTCTACTTGGCAACCCTACAAGGCAATGCATGTCTCAGCATTTCTCATGGAAAGAACGGCTCTTGTGGACACATTTGTGCTCATAAGCAAATTTAGACGCCTCGTGGACAAAAACGCAAATCGGCTACCGCAGTAAAAAGGCTCACAAAAGACAAACGGTAAATGCGATTAACTTAATTTTTTCACACAAGGCTACTAACGAATATGTCATTCTTGAAGTTTTAAAAATTCAAAACTTCAACTTGGTTTCTTAAAAAAAGATGGATCCCTTTGCATTATTTCAGTTTGTGTGACTCGCCCTGTATTATGTTATGTCGGTACTCTTTAAGTTTTCTGCCTTGTAGAACCCCCATTTTTGTTCTCTCTTCCGACCACGCCCAGTCAAGGTACCTCACGTTAAAGTCTTTACACTACACCGTCTAATCTAATAAATACAAACTCAGCCGGGCCTAGCCAAATGTTTGTTATATCAGGATTTTGCATTAAGTGGAGTGCCAGTCCCATTCATTGTACACGTAAATACACAGTCAGGACCAAGGCTTTATGTTCGCTATAACCAACATTAATCAAACAGTGTTGGTTCGACTGTAGCCTACATGCTAAAACAGGCGTGCATTCAAAACCGGACATGCATTATGGTCGGTAATGGATTCACTCTTAATACTAGCAATCCAAAAATTACATCCTGTTTTTTTTTTCATCCGTGACGTGACTGCGCTTTTGTTGCGACTTCATCCCGGATGGGACTTGGGAAGAATGTGTTAATGTGGGGAATTGGGATGTACAAGTCTGTCACGAGCAAATTATGGCCCATCTGGCCGACGTTTACCTCCGGTTGCCATGGCACGAAACGACTGAGATATATTTCTATTCCCCCGGATGGGATGCATGCATCACAGGTTACTCCCCATGCAGCTAATGCCAGTGTCACAGGAAATTTGGACTACACAGCGCGTTCCGAAAAAATGGTGCATGTAAACCCCGCCATTTTTGCGGATGTTTACACCATCTTCAAGGTAATAGATTTAGCTTGAGAATACCGTCTGTTTCATTAAGATTGCTTTTGTAAATCCAAAGATATGTTTGAACAACGGCAAAGCCAAAAAAACCTTTTGTGCCACTTTCTGTGAAGCAGTTAAAATCAGTATAGTCCTAGTCTAAAACCAAATCACTTTACTGTTAGTGATTTTAACAGTTTTAAGCAGAGTGTGCAATATTTATTTATATTTAATTGAACTCTTTCATTGAAGTTTTAAAGAAGTGAACCTGTCTGTACTATTAAATTGTTTCAACATAAGAACAAAACCCTATATTGTTGAGTGAATAGAATGTTTGTCTTACACCCATAGGGATAATCTTATCAAAACAGCCATACTGGCATTGTCTGATCTTTGAAGCACTCGCTTTCGAATAAAAGTGGCACAGAATGGTTTTTGTTTGGCTTTGCGGTTATTCAAACATATCTCTGGACTAACAAAAGCAATCTTTATTAAAAAAAAAACCCGGTATTCTCAAGCTAAATCTGTAACCTTGAAGATCGTGTAAACATTTGCAGTAAAGTCCGGTTGTAAAATGGCGGGATTTTCAGGACACCCTGTATATGAAATCAGGTCCCCTTTACTCTTTTATTGGTTGAACCCTCACAATGTGACCAGTCACTTCCCTCATTTATCTTCACTAATAGGAATGCGCAATACTACCAATTAGTCCGTATTTCATAGTCCTAATTCACACCACACTGGCACCCACTATTTGATATACATGTGTATACTCCATGGTGGAGAGAGGCAAGTGGGGGTGCAGTGGCTTGCCCAAGGAAACAACATAATTATGGTCATTAGCTGGATTCAAACACCTGGGCTCCTAACCACTAGCCACGAAACTACGTGGATACACTCCCCAATTAGACGTGAATTCACATCCTGTTAATTAAAAGGCACACTTTTATCCGAAAATCGCCAGAATTTAGTGTTTTGATGGTTTAATGCAACTATATATCAATGACCGCGTACAAGATTTAAAGCCACATGTCGAAAACCGCCGTTCGATTACATCTGAGAAATATTAGGAGCAGGAGATTCCCAGATTTGGCCTGCCGCCGATCGTCACGGACGACGGATTGACAGTAATGTGTTCAAGGTCGATCACATTGACTTGTCTTCCCTCGTCCGATTCTCCGTCCCTCCCGCACAGCCTCAGGCAAACCGGCCGACACAGTCTCGCAAACATCTTCCTGATCCCTCGTCTGAATTCCCGGTATCGGTAGGCGTAGATGATGGGGTTTGCGGCGGAGTTTCCGAAGCCCAAGGTGTTGAGAGCAGCCTCAACCAAGGGTGCTCGGATCAGCTCGGACCCGGTGGGCCTGTTGTCGTTGCGGTATTGCAAGACGAAGTTGAGAATGTACGGAGGCAACCAGCACAAAACGAAGACCCCGACAACTATGGAGGTGGTTGTTATAGCTTTCATGTCTCCAACGGAGAAGATCTTTTGTAGACGATCCGAGGTCCTGTCGCTCCCCGGCCCCCGCTCGGATGTCGATGCGGCCACGCATCGGCTGACGGTGACTGCCGGCAGCGCGGCGATGCGCCTAACGTGACGCCGAGCCGCTAGCGTGATCTGCGTGTACATGACCGCCATGGTCAGAAGAGGAACAGCAAATGCCAAAATGAACGTGAACAGAACGTAGCCGAAAGGCAGCACCTGGTCTATGTTGCAGAACTCCAGTTTTCTTGCGGGTTTCCTCCAACCTAGGTACGGGGTCAGTCCCAAGCCGATCGCCAGGCACCAAGTCAGGGCAACCATAATAGCAGTCCGGCGCTCGGTCATAAGGCTGTGGTACAACAGCGGGTACATGACTGCAAGAAAGCGATCCAAGGCAATACCTAACACATGTAACATGGAGATGCTGCAAGACACCATCATCAAAGACGTGATGACTAAGCAGAAGTAGAAGTCCGACTTGAGACTCTTGACGAAGATTCCAAGATAGAAGACGGGGACCAATGCCACTCCCACCAGGCAGTCGGCTACTGCCAGACTCGCCACGAACGTGTTGGTGGCTTTCTGCAACACCGCCCAAGTGGAGCTAGCGTGACGCAACGAGATCACCACCAACAGGTTCCCCGTGATGATAAACAGAGACAATGGGAGAAGTATCCCAAAGACGTAGACCACGAAAAACGACAGGTCGGGTTCATCCTTGTCTTGGGAGAACATGTCCGTGGTAGAGAAATCGTCTGTTGGTGTGGTTGATAGGTAAGTCATACTCGCATTGTCGAACCAGATGACTGTCGGGTATATAGGCCTACCGCTTGTTGCCATCTAGGTGATATTTTGAAACACTAGCTTCCGGAGGTATCTCAAGAGTCATCCGTGTCCCGTCCGTAAAACTGACAGAACTTGAGACAGTCCGACAGACAAACACATGGGATTGCTGTCCACATTGAATTTGACAACTGGACAACAACCGACGAAGTTCTACAAATTTGCTTCTTCAAGTTCCAATTCCGTCCACGATATCCTGACAGATCAGTGTTGACAGATTCTTCCCTCTTTACAGCAGTTTGCCTTCACAGTCGGCGCTAAGGCAAGACAAGTGTTTACGTCTCGTGGAGGACACTGTATCACTGATCTTACATCCAGAGAAATATGGAGTATTTTCTGTCACACTTAAGCCTCCAACTTTAAGATCTTGAGCTGAAAGTAATGAGTGGTTTTGTGAATACGAGCCGCAGTCAATCACAATCGAGCGAATCATGTCAGAGACTCGGTTTTGCGTTGCACGGAACACCGAAGAGCAAAAACAGTGCGAAACGCGAAGCAAACCAGCCGTACGTGCGCCCGACTGTTTTACTTTGCGAGATAATGGCTAGGAATATTCATATCAGTCACGTACGCGTGCACGCACGCAGGGGCGCGCGCGTGTTGTGAATTGATTAGCATAATTACATCAGTTTTGCCAAAAATAAGTGAAAAGGTAATTGTTACTTCATGAAGTGTCTGCGCTTGCGACTCGGATCAATATCGTGCTTTGGGGAAGACTAAAAAAAACCCACGAAAATACAATACTCTAACAGTCAATACCTTTTACCGGTGGAAAACCTCGGGGGAGGGGGGGGGGGGGGAGCTGGATACCCTGCCACTAGGTGGCAGTGTTCATGGTTATATCTTCAGGTGGTTTTTGAAGCCAAAAATGATGCCATATCTAGAGACAAAGCCGGCGATTCAGTTTGTATCCCCTTTGCTCTTCTCCTTTTGTTTTGTTCATTTTCAAATAAGTTGGTACAGAGTGTTCAACCCTGAACCCCGCCCAGTCGCTACGCCATTGGTCAATTCAATTTCAGTATAATATTCATAACTGAACGCACTGTTCTTGATGTTGCTATGGCATCTTTAGTTTGCGCATGCTCACAATGCTTGTGAACAGCTATCACAGTCACCTGACTTAAAACTCTGCTCTAATTGGTCAATTCGCACTGTTTGGTTGGTTGACTGGCAATGTAGGAGCATGGTAGGAGGATATCATAATTAGAAGGAGTACAACTAAAATATTTGTTTATCTTGAAAGATTAATATTGAAAGATAAATTTGTAGGTAATAATGCCAGGGATAACTAGCCTATATCCTTATAGTTTACTTATTAATAATTATATTTTTCTCGTGACAAATATCTTACAAGACAACCTGGATGGAACACTGAGGATCAACAATCTTGCTCTTTCTTGTTGTTTTTCATCGGCTGGTGAATCTAATTTTGATCAACCTCGGCTTTTTTTGCGTCAATCTATTTTGAGCTCAGTGCATACGTGCGCCACTCCGCGTGGGTTCCACTTAATACTGGCTTACTGTGCTCAAGGCAAATTTCGGAGCAATTAGGGAGGGAAAACCTGTACAGCACCTGTAGGTGATCACAAGCTACTGTTGTGGGTTTTTTTCACGTCGGATTCAGAGTTGTTTTTGTGATTTCTGGAGTAATTGTTTAAAGAGATTGTACAGTGAAATTTGATCAGCCAAACCTCGGCTCAAGGGAACAGGTTCAACATTTGACTTCAGCAGAGTTTTGAGTTAAGCAGGGTTGTATATCATTGTTATACTACTGAAGTGAAGGCAATGGATTCTTTGTTTGACTTAACAGTTGTTTTGAGCTATCAGAGTTTGACTTATAGAGATGTCACTGTATACTCATAATCATGTGAATTTATGTGCTTTCAACTAAAGGGGACAACCGTTAACATAAATACATGTACATGTATGTCTAGTTTTGTGTGATGGTTTTTCAGCTAAATCGCGTACGTTTGACATCAATTTGTTTTTGTTTTTTTACAAATTTGGATGTACCCTTGCGACTTTTGACAGATATTAAATTCTTATACAAACATGCATTCTGTGCCAAGTGGTCCTTTCAGTCAAAATCAATCAAGTGACTGTTTTCAACAGTTAAGAGCTCCCAGCCTACATAAAGCAGGATTGACTGGCTGTGACCATGATACAGCTATGCTTTGACTGTAGGCGATTGATAAGCCAGCTGTGCATACTTCCTGCCTGCTTTTGTCTGTTGACTGAATTTGACTAGTCAGAGTGCTTGTTTAAAATACGATCGGACTGTTATTGACTAGCATTTGCAAAAGGCATGGCAGGGGAAGAGGATTGATTTTGAGACTGTCTGTGACTGTTCAAACAGCAAACGTAGGATCCCGACAAAATGTTAACCCTTTTCCACTGGCCGTTAAAAGGAAAATCCCATATCCTATAGCGAATTAAAAAATTGCGATGATTAATTACAAAACCCCCAAAAAACTCAGGCTTTAACCGGAATGGACTAAGGATAAATAGATCAACTGAAGTTTCATTTAAAGGAACATGAAATTTTAATGACATTTATCATTGTACGACCGAGATATGAGTGGGCGAATCCACCTGTACGAATTGAGATGAAAAGAAATCCCCAGCCAGTCAAGGCGTCTGAATGTCATCCTGTACATTGGCACAGTTCCAACAAAGTATAGACATTGTATACAATGTATATCTCTGTATTCAACACCTTTCAAAGATGACCAGGGACCAAACAAAATCGTTTTAGCTTAAATCATCTCGTCAATCTGATGAATTTTTATGATAGGCCCTGCAGCTAAATTACCGAGCATTCATTTCACAAATTATCTACAAAAGTGACGCACCATAAACATCAATTTAACAATCTGCGTAAATTGAGGGCATTTTTGTTTTGCCGACGACAAAACCTGTCGTTATAGCTGATTCGTATGAATTTTGACCAATGCATTTCTGTAGTAGGCAATTCCAGTGCAATGTCCGTGGCAGAGCCAATCAACCATGATATCTAATTAATGATTCAGAGAAATGATCCCAAACTCCTAGTCTGTAATCTCCTTGACCATCACTACATGATGTATGCATACAATTTGAAAAATACATTTTCAGGTTTATTCACTAAGCTCTTAAAGGCTATCACTGACATTAGATAATGCTGGAATTGGTAGTTCTGTGTTTTAAATTTTTTATTTTTTTATTTACTCGACAACCATTTTTATACAAATCGTTATTTTTTTAAGGTAAAATTACTCTGCTGATTTGTACACCTCATTCAAAATTAAAAAAATTATGTTAAAATATAGAAATATTCAAACAAATGAAATGAAATAAGATGTGCATTGTAGGGGAGCTTCTGGATCAAACAAACTTCAATGAAATCAAATAATAATCAAATCCCTATAGATAATAAACATGAACCTTCTGAAAATGCCTTCTCGAATTTTGAAGTGGGAGGGAAGGGGCACAATGGGGTACGGGCTTAGACCCCACCCCCTTGCCAGCCAAACCCAGATGTTTCAAAATCCACCAATTGGTTTTTGTAAGATACTGCAGGATTGAGGAAGATTTAGCCCAGCCGCTATTACTATGCATTGGGCTTGAAGTGAAACTTGGTAAGTACAAAGAGTGTGCCATTGGTTTCCTGCACAGTGGTTGAATTGAGGTGAAGAGGTGGCTGTTGCTCAATTCACGTCACTGTACTACTCCTCTTGTGTTTCACTTTTCTTTTGCCAGTTTTCTTCTTTTTCTTGGCTGGTCCTCTGGCTGCCTGCCTGGCTTCAGCGTCCGCCTGGATGGCCATTCTCTCGTTGGCAATCACTGCCCGACAGAGAAAAGGGAAGACAATGTTAGCAGGGTTGCAGTCCAGTCCATCACAAGTCTGGTAAGTCATTGCAAGTCTATCAATTTGGGATCATAAGTCCATCCCAAGCCAAAGCACAAGTCGAGTTACAATGCAATCATAAGTGAATCGTAAGATTAATAACGAGTCATCAAAAATCCATCACATGTCTGTCACAAGTTGAACACAAGTCAATGAAAAGTCAAATCACTAGTCAATTGTAAGTCAATCACAAGTTAATCGCAAGTCAATCACAAGTGATTGCAAATCCATTACATATGAAATCTCAAGTCGATCACAGATCAAAGAACAGTCACTCAATAGTCAATCACAAGTCGAATCACAAGTCAAGCACAAAACTAATCACGAGTCAATCATATGTCAAATCACACACAGAATATGTGCAATCATAAGTAATCACAAGTCATTCACAAGAAATCCCAAGTCATAACAGGTCAATCGTAGGTCTGTCACAAGTAAAGTCACAAGTCAGATCATATTTCAATCACAAGTAATTGTCTTCAGAATACGTTTTCTTTAACTCATGGCTTACTTAAATACATGTAATATAAATCCTTCACTTTAGAGCTAAAAGCCTAGGGGAAATATGTACATTGCATGTACAAAAATAAATAAATAGAATTACATTTCCAGTCAAAATAAAACTACAAAAGCCATTAACGAAATGAGCCCGGAGCTGAAAACATTAAATCTGTATGCAGGACCCCAAAGGCTTCTTCAGAGCCATGTGCGGAAAGCGTAATTATTATTCCTAGGAGGGTTAGGGGCAATGTCATGAATAATTCATGTTTATCCATGAGAACGACAATGACATCAACAGCATTGTTGTTAGTTACTCAACTAGTTACAATACATTAAAGCATTTTAAAGAACGGTTGTCGTCGAGCTACCACACAGTAGCCTAGTGGATAGCGAGATGAGCTATGGATACAAAGATCCCTGGTTCGAATCCACGTCGTCGCTGCTCATTTTCATCAGCTATTTTTCTTCTCCAAATTTATCACTGAGATAATTTTAAATTAAGGGGAAAATAGAACGAGAACCTAAGTCTTGCAATGATTCAAAGGAAAAACTGAATTATTCATAACATTGCCCCTAACCCTCCTAGGAAAAAAAATTACGCGTGCGGAAAGGCACTTGTCTTGCATGAAAACTAATAGAGATGAAAAAACAAATGCATGCTTTCCTTTTTCCCCAAAGGCAGTTGAGTCAACGAACAGATTTGTTCAGCGTCTTTCCGCCACTTTCCGCCACTTAAACCCTTCCGGTTGTTTTCTCTAGTCCCCTTTATAGAGTAAAAAAAATCTTGCTTCCTAAAAAAAGAGGCAAGAAAACATGCCGCTCGGCCTTACGGGAAGGATTTACAATTTTTTTTTTTAAATTCTCTTTGTTGATGGCTCATGATAAAAATGACTCAGTGGACACAGAGACAAAAAAAAGCGCAAATGGCCAAAATCTCAAAGTCTTGTTGTACATCAGATCTATTTACGTGTATTTTTTTGAGGTCCTGAAAAAAAAAACTAAGTGGAAATATATATGAGAGGAAATTAAGTGGGGTGTTCCAAACTAGCCCGGCCGGATATTTTATTTGTTCCTAAAACAACGACCAATGTAATTGCTTATTTTATAGAGTGAAAACCCGTAACGCACTCTTAAATCGGCCATTTCTAGAAAGACGAATACTTGTTTAATAATAGATCGCAACGGGGCAACTGAATTCACATTCGCTGATGAAATTTTCCAATTACAAGTCAAACACACCCTGAGGGACTACTTTGGGTGCAATTTTTTTTTCGTAGCCGTCTGCGATGTAACTAAGCTTTGAGAACATTGATTAGTTCAGTTATTCCAAACCGCCACAATTTTATTCACAGCCCTCGCATACCCCGGAAACTCAAAATGTTACCTCGATTTAATTTGGTTTTCTAGACTCTGCCTTCAGGCAATGTGTCGCAAACATCCAAGTTCTTGAACAATCGTTGGCCAGTTAAAAGTATTTTATCGACATATGGATAGGGTGGTAAATGTTGGAAAAGGGCAGCAGTGTTCAGAAATTGTGCTTTTCAGTTAAGAAATTTGATACTTTTTTCCATTTTTTGGCATCTCTTTTGGACAAATGATTTCAGTACTTAAGTTGCCTGAATGACTATCAAAACACAATGTTATTAAACACACTGAAGGACGTGATATTAATAAATTTTTGCAGGTCTGTTTTCAAAATAAAACTTCCATTTTATATTTTGCTCCATATTATACATTGTATTTCAATGTTACATGAATTCTTTAAATTACAGCAAATTGCACAAGTTATTTTGTTTTCTTTTGAAATGTTGTAGATAAAATCACTTGTACAGATATTCACTAGACTGAAATGTCTGACTGTCCTGGTGTAATCAACCACACGATTAGGCCGAGTAAAAAAATCTCCAGGCCTTTTTTTTTAAACTGAAGGAGGTGAATTTTCTAAGATAGAATTTTCCATTTTCTTGATCCTTTTGCTGATACAAAATTGGGTCTAAAACAGCTGTTATCCTTTCTACAAAGCTACAATATTTTTTGGAAACATATTAAAAGACAATATATTGACAACATTTGCAAAATATATTGCAAGTGTATGAACTTTTAACAAAAAGGGAGGAAAAAGGAGGCGGGCGAGAAAAAGGAAGGAGGCGGGGACGAGGAAACTAGTATATTGCTTACTTGACCTTATCACTCCCGTAATTTTTGTAAATAACAACTGCACTTACCCAACGCCTTTTCTGCCAGTTTGTATTTTCGGAACAGCTTCCCTAGCCAAGCCTCAGGTTGATTCAACAATCTGTCAAAAAAGAAGAAGAAAATAGTAAGAAATTGTGCACCAATTCGTGGCGGAGAGATAATTAACATTGACGTGTGATAGATTGATCAAAACTGAATACTATACAGCTAAAGTTTAGAGCCCTCAGGAAAAAAAAACTGGCAACAAGAACTGCAATTATATTTTTCAAATGTCAAGAAAGTTTCATACAGGGATGCCACAGGGAAAGCTTGAAAAAATGGAACTGGGTCTGCTTGAAAAAAACGGAACGGCTGCTTGAAAAAAAACGGAACTTTTTGTGTGTGAAAAAGCCACTCTGAGTCCGACACAAAGTCCCCGTTGTCATCTTTATCTTGTAGCCAAGCCCAGTTCTGTTTATTTTTTTAATTTTGCTTCTATGGCCTTTAAGCTGTCGGTTCGTTCGATCACTTTGACTTTTCCCATATTCCTAATATTTATTCTGCCTACCCCAATTTCCAACGTCATATTCAACACAAAACATGCACGGTTCCACAACACTGCTGTCGGTGTACATGACCTTTGCAGTTTGCACTACGCGATGCGCTCGATGAAAACATGGTTGGTACCCGGCGTTTTTTGTATTCACATATATCACTGCGATCGGAAACCACCGACAACTGAAATGATAGACTTGATTTCCAGGCTGAATGCTCTGTGAGCAATACGCACAACATGCCCGCAGGCGGTGAGGCACGTGCGAGGCGCCATTGTATTCTGTGTGCAAGTACGTTGGCCACCTGTATCGCATGCAGGCTCAGCAACAAAAAGACTGATTTTAACGTTGTGCCGTGCGTGCGCCTATATCTAAATTGAGAGCGCCAAGGAGGTAAAAATCAACGCATTTCAACATTTTTTCTTCATTTTTTCCCGGTTTATTTTGACGGTCGGAAAAACTGAAATTTTGTGAGATTTAAAAAACCCCGGAATTCCATTTAAAACCGGAAAAGTGGCATCTCTGTTCATAAATCTGTGCTTCCTGTCAACATTTTCATTGTCGGAAATAAATGTCACCTCTGTGCCATTGATTAACTCAAGTACCGCACACAACTATATCCCTAATTGGGTTACTAGTAGCGATTGGTCAGTCAGAGCTGAGGCAAGCCCGTAGCCAGGGGTTTGTTTGGGTAAGTAGTAGTGATCGGTCAGTGAAAGCTGAGGCAGGTGCGTATCCAGGGGGTTTTGTTTACCCGTCGCAAAATACTATTTTCGTCCTGCTTTTGCTTCTATCAGCATCCCGATTTTGCTTTTAACTTGCCATCCCGTTGCAATCTGCCACTCTACAACCCCCTGGCTACGCCGCTACGCCGCTGAGCTAAGGTTGTTTTAACTTGTCCATTGTCCAGTCATATAATTTGTCCGGAGTAAACAGTGTAATTTAGAGGACTCGGATATAATCTTTGAGGTCAGTGCTGGCCCCATAGGGGAGCTTGTAGCTTGACAGTGAATGGTCTATGGGGAGATTATTTAGCCGTTTACTGAAACCCCAAACAACTTGGGCTTTATAATCTTATTTCAAACAGTCAAATTATAAATTAATATGTCACACGTCTCTTACCCAAGGGAGGATTTCTCAGGAAGTTCGGCCATGCAGTCGTCGTACCCTCGCTGGGTGGGCGGCAAAAGTCCCCTGTACAAACAAAACAACAGTTTGTATTTCTTGTCCTATTTTGTGGGTTGTTTTGCCGATTCGAGCAAAAACAACACGATAAATCTTGAGCAGGTTATTGAAAAGCAACCTGTTGATGTTTCAGTTCAGTAGATATACTTAAAAAAAAACTGTAAAAGTGAATCGCTGTTTTTTTCGATGCAAAATACAGGGCGAGTCAAAAAAAAAGGAACCCAAACCCCCAAAAGTATATTTTGTATTTAAAAAAATATGTAGCACCACGCATAATAATGACTGGACAGCTAATATCATAAGCTACTTTTAGATGAAAAATTACTGAAATTGCTCAATCTGTTCAAAGAATATCACCATTTAAACACAATGACCCTAAAACCTCTTTCGTCCAAAAATGCGATTTCAAGAATCGTTGTCACAATTGTCTTCAAACATCACCAGCGATAAAACCTCAGTTTAAAAGTTAAAAATATTCAACAAGGTCCTTTTGCAGGCCCGTCTTTTAGAAAAAGTGGATTATATCAATCATATTGTTTGCCTAACCAGGGTTGTTAATAAAGATATTGTGTACTACAGTCTTTAACAGTTGTTGAAACAAGTATTCTGTGTCATTTTCTTTGTTGTTCCAAACAGTCAGAATACACACTTAACTGCTGTTTTTGGATGAAACAGGTTTTAGGGTCAATGCGTTTAAATGGTTATATTCTTTAAACGGATTGAGCAATTTCAGTAATTCTTTCATCTAACAGCAGCTTATGAAATTGGCTTTCCAGTCATTATTATGTTTGGTGCTACACATTTTTTTAAACATGAAATATATGTTTTTTTGATTTGGGTTCCGCTTTTTTTGACTCACCCAGTATACATGTAGGTTCCATTGCAAGCACAATGGTTTGATCCTAACCATCGCGACATTATGATGATGATTACTCTTTCATCAAAAATAAATATTATTTACTTACAATCAAGTAGGATATTTCATGATATTTTGACAGTTTCATTTTGGAATGTTTGCAAATGGCCTCTATAACCTTTACGGGAGGAAGATATTTTATCTCCCAATTTTAAACGGACTAAATAAGCGTATAAAATTTTACAAAAACAAAGCATGCGCTATCCCACCTTGCTAAAGTTTGTGCGGATACGTTAACGCCTCTTTCCAGTAATTGTTGATGCATATCTTCCATTTCTTGTTCCTGGGCACTTAAGGGAACAACCTGCGATGGAATTCATACAAAAATAATATCCAAATCACTAAAAAGCTGGGGCAAGAATGTTACGTCCTGACGCCTTTTTTTTCATCAAATATTACCTCAATGAAGGTCAGTCATTGCAAAAATGTTGAAAAGACATGAATCTGGGACTGAGAAACATTTCCAATTTTGTTAGGAAATACTTAAAAAATTTGTAGACTCTCCAAGGACTTTGTACACAACCGGTGAAGTGGCGTCTGGATACAATATTCTTTCCAAAGCCGGCAACATTTCCTTTTAAGGGCAAAGGTTAACAGTTAGGTTCGGAGGTCAGACACAGGTTAAACAGACTTATACGCAAGCTAATTATTAATCACTGGATGGAAAGTGGATTTAAAGGCACATAGGATCATTTGCATTTCCCAAAAGTAGCCTAGCGAATTTTAATCAAAAAGTTTACTTGGATTAAAGATTGTACTTGTACTAAACACCCCGTGATATTATTCCGTCTGGCTTGCTGTCATTTAGAGAAGAAATCAAGAAATGTAGGTGATTTCCAATAATCAGTCAATTGACTAATTTTTGGAATAAAGAGTTATATCGACAAAATCGCATTTTGTAATCAAAAGGTTGTGCATGGATTTTCACAGTTTTTTCGCAAGTGTAATATTCACTGAGCTGAAACTTTCAACAGGTTAGGTTTTAAACATTCTTCTTTGGATTTTAAGTGGTGTTTTTATCGGAAACGAACAAAATGCTTGAAAAGAAAATGATCCGATATGCCTTTTGTTCTTTTTAACACTTTCAGTCGATCCAAAAGTCAGAAATTAAATCGACTTTCTAAGGATGCAAGAGAAATGTTATTCCAAAGTAATTTTAAAAAATAATCTCAATATACATACAAAAATGTCAACTGTTTGGTGGCTTTTAACTCAGTGATTGTTTGACCAGAGGGTGTGAAATTTTATTTGAATCGTTCAATTTTCTTTCTGTAGATGCAACACTCTAACCAATTTTCATCAAAATCTGAGAAGCTCAAAGGAAAAAAATTGTTCCGATGTGATACAAGATTAAAACATATTCCCACATGTTTTATGGTCAATAAATCAACACATGATTCTTTCAATATTTTAAAGTATGATGTCAAAACACCAAATCCTTTCCCTAAAGCCATATTGCAAGCAGTTTTTGTCTCACTTGCGTTGAGGGCACAACGTAACCGTGAAGACAAAATGTGTTTTCGCAAATGTGATAAACTTTAATGGCTAGATATTGATTTTTTGATGGGAAAATGCCCAGTGGGCCGAAACAGCTTTTTAAATTAATTGCCAATCAACTGCTGGAAAAGTATTATGGATTTTGGTCATTTTTGAATAAAAAAAACGCCCTTGGTTTTAGCAAATTTGGAAAACTGATGGAAAGGTTGTGATTGGTTTGGGGTCAAAGGTTAAAGGGATATAGTTAAAGATAACACTAAGGCTGCGTCCACATTACTTCCCTACGGCTTGCCCATAGACACGTGTGTTATAGCTAGCCATAACCATGAGATTCAGATGTGGCTTATTTTAGAAAGTGATGGAGAAATCTTGTACTTAATGGGATGAAGAGTAGAATACTGTACCGGAGATTCTTCTTCCTCAGAGGATTCAGACGCTGGTTTTCTCAGTCTGCGGATAAGTGGTTTTGGGTCATCCACCGCAACAACTGATGTATTATGGAACGAAAGACATAAACACAACAAAATTACCATTAGTGGACTAGTGGTTGATCATGACATACACTGTGCATATAAAAGCAAAACTCTCTTGTCAAGCAATGGTCAAAAACTCAGCATTCAACTTTTCTGTCTTGGTCTTTGCTGTAGGTTATGATGCGTGCTGCTACTGTAACCAGCGATATGACGGACCTTGGTACTGGTAGGCTGGTCCTGAATAGTCCACCAGACTAGTCCAACTTTGGTCGACTAACGTATTGGTTAAGCAAAGATAGTCAAACTATGGTAATAACTATAGCTTTTGCTCAAACGTAACAGTAACTTTGCTTTTTGGCCACTAGAGGGCGTGCTTTCCAGACTTACATTGCTTTGCATATTTCTTCTCCTTGTTGAGCGTGCCGTCTCGCAGCGCTTTGACTGCCTCCCGATTCCTCTTGTACTCAACAGCCCTACAATATCCGGACAAAATTCAAATTATATATGGCTAATGAAATCCAGCAACAAAAACGATTCCAGACTTCAATATAACTGACACACTGCCTTGTTACGGGCAACATTTTCAACATCCTTAATTTGGTTTATTAACTAAACAAGATATCAAGACATTAAACTTTTTATCAAAGAGATAAAGTTAAGGGGGGGGGGACTGAACTATTCGGACAGTATGCTCAGCCGTCATGAGGAGACTGATAGCGAGCAGAAGATACTCTCCAAAATGTTGAGTTTCCTTGGTTCTTTTCGGGACCTCACAAACTCACAATAAAGATTTGTCACACGGTGCAACCGGAAAATTGATGTTATAGCTACATTGTATCTTCACCATGCAAACCTTCAAATCTTAAACATTTTACTCACCGTTTCTTGGGTGATACCACAATGGCCGTGCTAGACTTGCTGCCAAGTTTACTGATGTCCGATCCAACCTGCCAATCAGAAACGATAGACTCAATTAGAAAATATCTACTGATGTGAAATTTTACTGAAAGTTTGAGGAATGATGCCAAATTAACAAAACAGGATTTGTGTTAAATTCAGTTGTTCTTTTTGAGACAAATCAGAGCAAAATTTCATGCACGTGGTATGATGCGAGCAACTGGATCATACAGTGTGGCATTCAAGGAGCACACGGCTTGTTGCCCCCCACGTGTGGGCGGGGCTTACTGGATTGGTCTATTGGGGGAGGTTTTGGATCAAAAATAACTTTAACAAAAGTATAAATTACATTTGCCAAAAACAATTTCTTAAAAATATGAATGTTATTTACAGGTGGTTTAGCAGAATGTGGACGTCTTCCAATTCGTCCGGGACATTTCTGTCCCGTTGTAGTTTCTGCACTCCGTCGCTTACTTGGAGCAGAGACAGGCCTTGTTGATGCCTAAAAGAAACGACAAACCAATGTAAGCCCCTGCTTTGTCTTTTGTCTATGTCTTTTGTCAGCATGCTCTCACGTAGTTTGTAAATGGTAAAGACTTCAGAAAAACTCTAGTCTAGAGATTTGGATGCGGCCTGAGTTGCACTGTGGTATGGTTGATTCCAACTTAAATTCAAAAGTTTGGCAATAAAAAGTTAGGAATCAAACTTTGAGTTGTTTGGTTTGTGATGAAATAAGGTGTTCACATGCAAAGGTACTCATATTGGCCGTGTGGATACGTGGTCCTCAATTGCTGGTGTCTTTGGCTAAACACTCCCAGAAATTGATTAGGGCATTTTATTAGGGACTGGACCAGTGTTGTAGTCGAGTCCATCACAAGTCCTCCAGTCCTGAGTCAAGTCACAAGCTATTCAAATGAACTTTAACAAAAACAGTTGTTATTTAGTTGTTACTGGACTTGTAGAAAGAATATGGTTTACTAATGATTTATTGAGATTTACTTGCGATTGACTTGTTATTTACTTGTTATTTACTTGCGATGGGCTTGTGATTTACATGCAATAGACTTGTGATGGACTTGACTATTTCACTGGACTGAACAGGATTCAGGTAGTTGTTAACTAAAAAAACATTCAACAGTTGGGTAAACTACACAGAACTTTTCGTACCAGGGATGGTTTGGCATCCGTCTCTGGCTCTGATTTCTCCACCGCTTCAGTCTCCCCTGGGGTGGTGCTGGGATCTGTATCACCCTGTCTATGACCCATTCTTGACTCGGGTCTGGGTGGGGCTGCAGTGCCAACCTGGGCGTTTTGTAGAGAATCAGGGAAACGGAATGACTGCAAGGTTAATAAACTGAGCTAATAATTGTTCTGCATAGCGAATTTCTGTGCTTAGTATCTCTATGAAATTAGCCCCAGCAAACGTGTTACGCCACAGCGCCCTCTAGGGTTATGCACAAATCCAATACTACTGTGTGCTATACTTACACCATTAGCAGACCTAGTTGGTCTCCTGATGGCGCTATGCGTCCGATGAGCCGCATCGTCCTCGCTCGCGCTTCCCGACCTCCCCCTCAGTCCCTCAACTACGTCTTTCCTCCTGTCTTGCCTCAGTAGGGCAGACCTGAAAGGCTCCGAGGCTTGCTTGATGACGGAGACCGACTTCTCCTCAAGGGGTCCTTGATCTCCGAACTGGATGGTCGTAGTTGTCAGGCGAGCCGCCCGAGTGGGCTCGGAAGCTTCTCTAGAGAGCTCATAGTAGTTCTTCTTGAAGGACGACTGGGATACCTGTCTGGTAACTGATGATGGCCTTAAGTCGTCAGTTTCTTCATCCGAGAGAGCCATGCGGGACATCATTGTCTCAACTTCAGATCTTGGCTTACTGAGGGGAAGGCTCTCCGATCTAGAAAGTGGGACTTCCGTCTTCTCCGAATCATCCCCATACTCGACTCCAACCGTCGGCATTTTGGCAACTCGGGGTCTTGCAGATTTTGGTCTGGCAGCTGCCCGGTTTGCAGTCGGAGAGGCTGGAACTCTAGAACCAAGGGTGTTGGCAGTTGCCTCTGGACCGTTCTGGCTTCTGCTTCCAGTGACCGCACTTTGGGGTCGCCTCTTCCCAGCTGGCGGTCGCGGGACGTAAGGTTTAAGGACGTCGCGGGGCGTGATGTCGATGGTGACGTTGTGCTCCTCCATGATGTGAACCGAGTGTCTACTTCTAGGCTTAGTTTGAAAGTCCTTCTTGAGACCTGTTTTGGGATCAGAGGCATCCTGTGTGATATTTCCATCCTTTGTCGCTGGTGAGCTTTTTGAGATAACCCTGACCTGTCTGTCAGCAGTGAGGGGCGTGGGCTGGTCCCTGTAGTGGTGGGGAGAAGGGCTGTCAGGGGGCTCATCAAGTTGACATAAGACTTCGCTGGTCACGCTTTGAAGCTCCAGGTCTGCTGGTTGTTTGGCGTGTGGTGATCCTTCTGGAGATCTGAAAAAGAAAAACTACCATTTACCTGTACTCCTGCTTTACTGACCACATCACTCCATGAGACGGAACTACTTAAGTATGTTATGAATGATTTCAGACTTTACATACTAGAGTATTACAGTTTATGTGGTGCTGTTGCCTAACAGTCTGTTGCATTCAACGCAAGATCTTGAGGGCAATTGTGAGGATTGTAGGTTCATGTCCCACCTGTCAGGTTGCAGTTTTGAGTGTCCTTCAGCAAGACACTTTATCACAATTGCTTCACCCAACATGTAAGGGCAGAGACGGTGGTTGTCTTTGACTTTGCTATTTGCACCATTTTATGACCATGATATTTTGATGATTGATGTCCGAAATGTGTGGACATTCGTATGACGCGCGCATCCGGAACATACAGCGTTGCACTAGAAAGGCCCACGTGATGTGACCCACGTGCGCAGTGGTCGGTGCTAAACTGATCAGTCCATTACCTGTCTGAATAAATGAAGTCATCCTCTGGTTCGCTCATATCATCTCCCACCCCAGGGATTGTCATAGATAGTCTGACTGGTTCAGGGGTGGGGCGTCGCAGAAGCTGAGGGGCGGATGGCTGTGAACAAATAAAACGATTAAAGTTATGAAGAGATTTTATGTCAGAACACATACATACTGGAATTTGTATCCTTGTGGAGTAATTTCTTTGCTCTCGTGTACTAAAGTTTTCAAGTTTAAAAGGGTACTTTCAAAATGCTCATATTTTAACTAGAATTGATTTCTGGGCTGAAATTTGGACTTAATATCCCTTACATTACCTACTTCAATTTGCGACTGATCTACACACCTTTGAAATTCCTAGTTTTTGAGTAAAATCCATATATCTGTTTCGTGATAACCTTATGGAGATGTATTCACCTGTAGAAATTGCTCTGTGGAGACGTATACAATCTTTTGTTCCCTATTGTGCACATGTCTCCACAGGGTACCGTGTACCAGATCGCATTCCCCCATATGCCTTCTTAAACTCTTTTAAATACACACAATTATGCTCGAGGCAAAGTGAAAAAATTAACCAGTTTCTCGTCCCTGCTTGCTTCCTTTTTTCCGCCTGCTCCTTTTGTTTTCTCCTGTTCTTATTTAATCAAACATTTGCAAGATATTTTGTGTTTAAAATTGTTTCCAGCAAAATTGTAGCTTCGTACATGTATGCAAGTTCAAAATCTGCTAGAAAGGGTGACAGCACCTTTGGACACAAAAGTATCAGCAAAAGAATCAAGAAAATGGAAGAATCCATCTGCTATCTTGGAAAATCCACCATCTTGGGTGAAAACAAAAGAGGCAGCCTCCTCCCCTTTGTCACAAAGCCCAGACGAGAATTTTTTTTTTACTTGGCCTAACTATGCATTTAGCAAAAACGCTGAACGTAATCTGTCTTTTTTTTACCTGTTTGACTTGTATTTCCTTGTAAGGCGTAAACTGACTGGGCACATCAGATTCCCCGTTTTCAGTCTCAGATCCCAGCGTCTCTCCGTTCTCGTTTTCTTGAAGCAACTCCTGATCAGGGATCGGGGATCCGTGGGGGGCCGGGGGAGGGGCAACCAGTGACGGATGGTCCCCATACATAGCGGAGAGCCGGGCTATTAAATAGGCAAGAACAACAAGTTGCATTCAGACCAACATCACAAAACATTTGCAAAGTTTATATTTTCAATTAAACCTTTTTCCATGGAATAATGAGCCCCAGGCCCACTTTCAAATACTGATGAGCAAATTTATTTGCTCCGTCAACAATCGGCATTCAGCCAGTTGCAAGCAATGTGTATCTACAACACGTCGGCTGGTAGCCCATATTTACTAAGCAAATATTATTCTGTGCTTAGCAGCTCCGTGGAATCTGATCTTACCCAGTTCATGTCTCCCAGGGCTAGGCTGGTTCTGGATAAACTCTTCCAACATGCTCTCCACGTCTTGCTTGCTGAGTTCCTCCAGACCCACCATCAGCTGGGCCAAGGCTGTGCCTGTCGTCTGCCTGGTGCCCCTGCCGCTTGGCGGACGGCTCTTGGGATCATACCTGGCTCCTTTCACTGTAGTTTCAAGTTTCAAAATTAAAACTCAAATATTAGTAAATTCAATGAGCATTCAGTTTAATCGTTTTTTTAAGTGAGTGTCATCTAGAAACCTTTTTTAAGGTGAAGTTTGTGCATGACCCACATCTCCTCTCACAAGTATTGACAAAAATGATTGTGACAAAGTGGATTGCTGAAGGACACAAGTGTATACACAGATTGTCTGACAGGGTTCCTGCAAGGTATTTTACAAGTAGAAAAGAAGATTTCAACCCAAGAAACTTTGAACAGTTCCAGAGTTTAAAGTGTGTGCATGACCCCCATCTCCTCTCACAAGTACTGAGGAAAATGATCGTGACAAAGTGGGTTGCTCATGGACACATGTGCAAAAACTGGATTTTCTGACAGTTTCTAGCAGTACCAGTACACACAAGTCAAAGACAAATGACAGGCTTTTAAAAGCTTTTAACACCTCGCTTATAATTCAGCTGAAGCTAAGACTTTACTCTTCAGCGATAAATTAACAGCCGCTCTGCTATGTTTATACCAGCATTTTTTCCACGCTAACTTCGGAAAGCTTTTGTAGACGCCTTTAAAAAGCGTGTCCTACCCAGTGCTATTTTTGCATTCATAAAGTACCCTGTCAATTACTCACCGCTCATAAATGCGTTCAGCCTGCGTTGGGACTCATTCTCGACTTCACCAGTATTGGTCTCAGAGGCAGGCCTTCGCTGGGTGGGACTAGGGGGCACCCTGCGTCCGCTCCAGGGGCGTCGTGGCCCCTTGGTGCTGGCTGATCGCTGGGTCTGTCGCTCCCCTTGTTGCTTAATGAGCTCTGGGATGGAGGCATCGCTACCCCTTTAGGAGTAGAAAAGAAAAGAATTCTGAGACATTCCAAAAGCAAAACACACCCTCATATGAATATTTCTCGCAAACCTTGTGACTAAAAGACTTTGGTTACATATTTATTTGGAGAAAACTCTTTGTCATTCAGTGTTGCTTGGCGCCATATATTATTCAAAATTGTGGAAAAGCACCAGACTATTCGAGAGCCAGATATTGCTTGCACAAAGCCTCAGGTCGACCTTGTGACGACACAGAACAGTCGGCGACTGCCTTTCAGGATCAAGCTGCGTCTCAGCCACGACTGTTTGGAAAATTTCAATCACCGATTTTTTGCGACCTGAGTGTAACTGCGACGATATTAAGACGATCAGCATTAGTCGGCACTAAAAAAAATCAAGTTGCAAGTGTAGAAAAATATCAAATTCTGTGCCGCGACGGAATTCTGCGTGTTTCCCGACAGGAGGAAATCAATCACAGTCGACCTGTGTGAAGTTACGATGTCATGCGCAAATCTGGATCATCTCATTTTATTGTGAATCGTCGTCTCCTTGTAGGTGACGTGAGCATTGTTATGATTACTCTGTGTCGAGATGTCGCTTGTTCCATGATAATCACACGATTTCTCAGTTTTGTGGCCTGAGTATGACTTTTGTGCTTGATGCCGATGGTTCTGTCACGGCGCAAGAAAATTGCAGGTCGACCTGAGGCCAACTTAAGGCTTCTCCTGAACTATGTGATAAGGGCAGTGCCCTGTGACTACGGCTTGCAATAACACATGAGTCTATGAGGACTGGATTCAGCTGCTTCCATAGGCCCATGTACAACTACTAGCCATAGCCATGTCATTGGGACACAGCCTAACTCTAATTACCAAGCTGATGCCGTTGCATGCAGTGACTTGGATGCAAGGGGCGGAGCCGTGTCCAGCTCAGTGTATGTCTTGTGGGAGCGGCTTGCCGAGGATGGCCGTAGGTTTTTGGACAGGGTGGGTGTGATGTTGTGCACATTTGCCTTGACTCGTTCAAGCCTCGCCAGCGATGCGCTGCTCGGCCCCAACCAGTCCTGAAAACACAAGTAAATTTCATGAAGTGTATGTCAATATTTGGTAAATTTCACAAAGCTCATCATGAATCACAATGGGTGCATCATTACTACCTGAAACGGAAAGAAAGTGTTTATTCCTGATGATGCAAGCCTAGCTATTGGCTGGTTTGAAATTACGTAGTCGCTACTCGCTATTATTATTACTGGAACTGCAACACGATTTTCAATGGCTACTTATTTCAGGCACTGTAAAAAGCACTGTGAATCTATTATGACGTGTATAAATGCAATTCCAACTGGAGTGCTTTGTGGCTCGATTGGTTGAACATTGGGGATCGAAATTGGAATCAGCACTGTGGGCTTTTAAATTTAATAATAGTTTTTTTACTTTTATGTTTTTAATCAACTCCTACTTTTTTATTGAAGTAGATTTAATTTTTTTTTTCTTAGTGATCTGTGGCTTTGGAGGATTTAAAAAAAATACAATGATAAACTTATAAATTATAATTTTATAAAGTCTGCGATTAAAACATAGAGCTGTTCACAGTAGGCTACACTGCTGTTAGTCTGAGTAACTTGGACCCAACTTATTGCCATTCGGACTAGTCCGAGTAACTTTGACCCAACTTATCGCCTTTTTTAACATTTGGACATGGTCTGGCGATCGCCAGACCATGTCCGAATGTTAAAAAAGGCGATATAAGTTGGGTTCAACTCCAAGTTACTCGGACTACACTGCTGTATGGATTAAATAAAAACAAATAATATGAAATCAACACTACTTTAGTTCTTGTAGTACTACAAGCAGTTACACGCATATATGGCATGGACCGGTGACACCGATCAGTGATAAAGCCTAAATTTAAGCAAGGCAAACGTAAACTCGGCTGAATTAAACCAACTCGGTCCTCATTCCTGCAATGTAAACTTCGAAAGTTCGTACGGTTACTCACCCGTGTAGCAAACTGCTGTATTCGATCGTATTTTTGGGCGAGCGCATCTTCCATGTTGCGATTTTCTTTTGCACGATCGAAACATCAAGAATAGGGCAGCGTTACATGTTCATCCGTACGGGCACATTGCAACCAAAATCCTGGACTTTAAAACCACTTAAAACGCCAAATTTGTATTGACATTTGTACCGGCGCGGCCCGACCTCCGACAATCGATCAACAACTATTCTCAAAAGACTCTCCGGGTTACTGAAAATAAAGTTTAAGTGGTGCACCGCGTTCAACAATTTTTATGCATTTTTGCTCTAAATTGATTTGGAATTTGTAGGTTAAAGGTCTGTATTTCTCTTTTGGCCTTATACACATTTGATTTAAACTCTTAACATGGAAAATAATTCTTTTCCATGGAAATATCAAAAGTTGGTTCAGCACTACTTATCAGATTTCTAGTAAGTTAAAGGGTTCAAAGCGTCTGTAGTTACTGTGTACACCCTCTGTAGCCCAAGTGGGCTATTTTCTGAACAGTGAACGGCATTGTAACACCATGGCGCACACGCAGACGTGAAAGATCGCCCAACTCGCGGTTGTCAATTTACAACCGGAAGTAACGTGTAGTTGCGGGAAATTTGTCTGGCGAAGAAGTTGTGTGTCGAATTTTACCTTTCGTGCCTAGCCTCTAAAGTCTGAATTCTCCTTTTTAAGTCATGTCGTCGCCAACTGAAACAGGTACAAACCGAACTCCGGCTACAGGAACAAAAAGGCGTTATTTGGGAGCTGCAAGACGAAAACGAGCGGCCGAAATTTCGTTGTTTTCTTCGCCTTCAAGTTCAACTTCAATTTCAAAACAACTTCAGCATGTTCAGCAGGCAAAACCTATTCAAGTGTGCACTGAAGAGGGACCACGCTCTAAAAACGAGGAGCAAGATGATTTAGGTCAAGGCGAGACTGCCAACACAAGGAAAAGAACTTGTGAGGAGCTGCAACAAGAGCAAGCCGATTTAAACCACCAGACGCCTGCTCGTAATGCCCCCAAAAGCAGAATATTTACGCAATGTGGAAAGTTGCAGACTGCTGAAGTTGACAAAGGCAAGGTTGGAAATGCAATGGCAGGGCCTTCAAATTCATCGTCGTTATCGTCGACAAGTCTCCATTCAACGCCCGTTCATAGGTAGTCATAACAATGACTGGAAGAAAATTGAGGAAGGATGCAGAATTATGAGATTATTATTATATATTAATTACATTTGGTTGGATCTTGCTGTGAATGCGCCTTTTAATTGTCCCCCCCCCCCTCTCCCTCTCCCCAGCTGCCCCACCCAAGATGTGGGGATTGTCACTTTTGAAGTGACAAAATCCCCACCCTTTGGGCAAAATTTAAGTGACAATCTCTGACATACATACGTGAGGCGCACTAGTGATTGCCTTTCCGGTAATCCTTACTTTTAGGACCCCTTTCCTATATAAGGTTAAAAGACTCACCAAAACAGCTGACTATGACACTCAAAAGTGACATTCTGATATTTATTGACACATTTGAACATTTGGCAATGACACCTCTTGAATATCAGCAGGTTTGATTTTGTAGAAAGAGGGCAGGGTTTTGATTTATGAGGGGTTAAAGACGACGATGACAAACAGAAAATAAATTTAAAAAGCAAGATGGCGAACTGCAAAAAAGGTAGGAAAGTCACATTTTCTTTGAAAGTGCTTTCAAAATTATAACTAACATGAGTTTGTCTGAAGAAAAAAGACTTCTTTAGCCTGCAAAAGTCACTTTGGTACTGGACAGTCATCTGCAAAAGTCAGTTTTGAACAGAACTCTTACAAAATAGAGGTGTCCTAAAAGTAAGGATTACCGCCTTTCCATGTTGTACGCCAATGGTAACAATGTGGGGAGGGGTGGGGAAATCACCCACAGTCAAAGCATAGCTGTATCAAGTTACATAAACAGTCACAGCAAGTCAATCCTGCTTTAAGGAGGCTGGGAATTCTTGCATGTTGAAAGCAGTCACTTGATTGATTTGACTGAAACTGAAAGGAAAACTTGGCACAGAATGTATGTTTGCATCTTTATAGGAGGGTTAATCGGAAGTACTTTCCAAGTCACAAGTCATTCATTGTTTGAAATAATTTCTCTTTTATTACTTAGATTTCCATCAAGGCACTCTCTTAGTGGCTCGGCAAGGAAACGCCTCAAACATGACAATTTCAAATCTCCGGTAAGTAGATTTCGAAATCAATAATAAACTTTGTATTGATAGTTTGTTTATTGTAAATTTCCATAATATGGAAGGACATTAGCTGGAAAAATTGCTATATGATAATGACTGCACTTTTCAATTTTTTTTTAATTTTTGAAATTCCAATTTTTTTTGCAGGTGAGAGTTCAAACAGATTCGTCAAAGCCTACAGAATCAAAGGAGAATTTAACAAAAGAAGTTGAAAACTTGCAACAAAGTGCCGAGGAACTACAAGCGGAAATTGCGTCCCTGACAAATGAGTAAGATCATCTCTATCTTACAATTGTCAAATCTCACCCTTGTAAAACAAACAAAACAAATTACTGGTCGGTTATTTTGACCCTTCGTAGGCTAACTGAATGTTCCAAAATCTCCTCATAATTTAAGGCTACAGGTGTGCATTTACGGGTAGAAAAAAAAAGGGTCACCAGGTTACCCGTTAAAGAAACCCAACCCCCAAAATTCAAATCGCCAAAGATGCTGTTTAGATTGTTCATAAAGGTCCGCACGATAATACGACTCCATTTGGTGGTTCATTCAAGTGTGTACACTGTATAGTCAGCTTTTTAGCTTTACGGTGTAAACTGCAACTTTAAGGAGCTTCATAACGTGAAATATGTTTTGTTTTCCCATGAAGCCTGGTTTTCATATTGAAAATTCCCACAATTGAAAATCAAAACCTTTCTCTTTCATTGCCTGAGAAGTTACTAAGTAATTTGTAAAGTTGGTTACGGGCACCTGATCCCATAATCTGGAACCGGTTCCTGACATCAGCGGTCGAGCTACTCGGGCCAAGTTCGCGCAAGGACTATAGTTAACCATAGTTCGACTAACGCTTGCCCGAACTCTGCCTAGTCGACTGTGGTTGACTACGCTAGTCGACTACATGTATTTGGAACCAGCCTACTGGGGTTGGTTGCTTCGCTGGTAACCAATAGCCGCGCGCATTCATAACGCTAGCAGAGAGCCAGGATCCAGGAGTTTTGCGATGACATTTTGACCAGCGTTTGACTAGAGACGTTCGCACGTTGCTATCAGTGCGCAGGCGTAAGGTACGTCACAAATCAACCACTAGTCGACTAATGGTCCTTGCCCGAACTTGGCCTAAGATGCACAGCCCTACTTAAGGCAAAGTTTTTTTCATAGAAGTAAAAATTTCTAATGTCTTTATTTGTCACCAGGGGTTATTGTGAGGAGGAACTTCAGACCCATATTGAGAAGATGCACGAGTACAACGAGCTGAAGGACACTGGACAGATGCTGCTGGGAAAAATTGGTAGGGCTCCGAGATTTGCACAGAATGGTTTTTGCAAGGATCCAAGGGACGGGAAAGGGGGGGATTGACTTTTGCTGTGCAAGCTTGGTGCCATCAGGCCCTGCGCACATTGACATCAACATGCGCCTCACCAAAAATGACCCACTCATTCTTGCTAATTTCATTTGTGCTTGGTATGTACATGTTCAGTGATTATTTCACCACAGCAACTGCGCAACAACTGCTTTTTGACCTGTAGTTCTTGTTGCATGTTTCTGGTAGCACTCGTTGAAGGTGTGACAACCAAAGATCTGTATGAACGATTTGGTCTCAACCTCGACGACTGACTGAAGCGTTCAGCGAAGAAGCCATGTGAGTATATGATCCTTTTCTTTTTCTCTGTTTCTTGGGTCGCCTTGCCCCTCCCCTCCCCCTCCTCCTCCCAAGCCCCCCCCCCCACCCCACCCCTATCTCACACCCCCACCCCTACCTCACACCCCCCTCTCCTGGGGCTCTTAAAATGGTTAAAAAAAACACCCTCTGGTCTCTGCGCTCGGAGCCATTCATAACGGCCAGTGTTTGAATGTTTTGCTGAAAATTCTTAATTTTGAAGACCACACATAAACAATCTTAAAGTGCTGAGCATTTTATTGTGCATAAAGCTTTTACAATTCGTAACATAAACTTTCAAAAACTAAAAACAACATTTTGTTTTGCAACAACAGTGTAGACTGAAAGACCCAGCAGGTTTGTAGGGTGAGAATGTTATAAATATTGTGAAGATACGGTATGTGTAGTATTTGACCAAATATTCACTTAAAGAAGTGACACAAAGCAGTAACACAAAACCCACCGTAAACCATTAAATACACCAAAAAATACGTACCATTAGCATGCCAGCAGACAGTACAAAACTAAAATGTATTACTTTATCAGTAAACAACTAAACAAAAAGTGGTTTCTTTCGAGCTGAAATTTTCATTTCTTAAAATAACAGTTGTTCTTTGAACCCTTTTGATCATGGCAACATATAGGTTCAAACTTACACACTCATGTCGAAGTAATTTCTTAGTACATTTTCTTAATTTTAATGCACAACTGAGTGTGAGCAATTTTTAAGCACTTTTTATTTTTATGTCAACATTTACTCAACAAATCAAATATTTTTCCATTGATTCTACTTTTTTTTATTAAGTATTAGTGTCTCACTTGTGTTATTTAATAAATACCAAAAAAGTACTCTCGAGCTACGTTTTTTTTTTAAACGTGGTTATAATTCAGTAAATGGATTTTTTTTTCAAATATAAGGTACATGTTTTTAACGAGTGAAGAAGCATGTAAAAGTAGACACTGAACCTGCTCGAATTCTCGGATATACATGTAAGGTTACTCTTTAGCTACATTTTAATATGGTGTGGTTATAATTGAGTTTAAAAAAAAAGAGTAGTTAAAATGCAATATTTTGGAACTATTCCCACTCTGGGTGGATGGTGAAGTGTCTTGGGATTGGTCGATGGGGTCGCGTGAAGAGCGCGATGGTGTTGGATACCGGCCCGGTGTGCTTGAAGACAGGCAGGTGGTGCCAGGTCTGGAACTCGTTCTTGTGGCTGCGGGTATAGGGGGTCAGAAGCTGTAGGCGTCGGTCCACCTGCCCTGGTTGCTTAGGGTCCTTCTTGAGGGTGATAGATGCTACAGGTTTCCCTCTGAAATTGTATTAAGAAAATGCCATGGTATTAAATGTTGACGTTGTACACAAGTAATAATAATAGTAATAATACCGGAGTCTTATGTAGCGCACATATCTACCAACAATTAGGTACTCAAGGCGATAATTAATATGAATTTATTTTGAAGACAGGTAAATGAAGTATTTGAAATATGAGACCCATTTTATGTGGCACCTTAAAAGGGTTCACAAGGTGCTGCGACGCATATTGCAGCCACTGTCAGAAACAAGCGATTAGTGTTACTGGGTTCTTTTGCATGCATTACAAAACATACAGGACCGATGGCTTTATGTCCCATCCGAAGGACGAAGCAGTAATGGTTAAGTGCCTTGCTTAAGGACACAAGTCAAGTGTCAAGACCGGAACTCGAACCCAAACTCTGCTGACCAGAAACACCAGAGCTTGAGTATGGTGCTCTTAACCACTCGGCCATGACACTCCAAGTGCTCCCTAAATGGTGACAAAGAGAGAGTCAGGCGTCGAAAGAGTTTAGCATGGACGTTTATTACTTACTTTTTCAGCGCGTCCATGACCTGCTGGAGCCTAGCCCCGTCACATATCTTGCACGTCGCCTGGCCTTTGCAGTCAGTGTGAATCTGATGGTCGGAGATGACGTCCTTCGCACCCATCAGCTTGCTGCCAGCCAGCGAGCCGAAAAACTCAATGGCTACCTCGCGATCTAATAACAAATGAGTATAATGGATCAATAGAGGGCGCTCACTGACTCACATGACCTGGCCTACATCCAGGTACCGGAAAGTCAGCGTTGCCATTGTAGTAAGCAAAGATTAAGTAGCACTGGGCGCAGTAGGTAAAGGGTATGCCTTCAAAGCTGTGATGGGTGGCAAAAACGTGGATCCAACACCCAGTGCTTGGTTGGCATGATTATGACAACCGTACACGGCACAGATGGTGACATTCTGCCATTTGACAAAGAGTTTGTGGTTATTTTACTTGAAAATAAGCCCTACTGTCTAGTTCACAACGTACAACGTGGTTGCAAACCAAACACTTGCCTACTGCAATGGTGGCCGATCTGGGGAAACCGGATGGTCACTTGGTACTTTGACATCACACGATCAGACCGTATAGTTGCAAATTATCTGCAAAAGAAAAATGAAAGATTCCATGGCATGTCATACCTTTTTCATTGGCGGTCGTGAGCCACTTCTCCACAGCCTTCTTGGCGTCAGGCTGCAGGGTGCGTCCCAGTGTCCTATCCAGGTCGGCCGCCTTCATGGCATTGTTGATGATCTTGGTCTCGCTATTCCCGGCCGTCTTCAGCCAGTTCTGGGCGGCCGGCACGGCTCGGGGCCGCAGGTTGCGCGACATCTGTTATACATAGAAATGACAACCCAAATTGGTTACTTTATCAAACAGTGCATTAGCTGGTGAAGTGTTGTGGTCAAGTCCATTACATCTGAGTTATTCCTTTTTACTTTCAATTTTCAATCCGAGTCCGAGACCGAGTCCTGCATACTGAGCCTGAGTTTCAGTCTCGCTTTTGGAGTCATCCTCACTAGCCAGGGTAGTCTTACCATTTACATTGTGAGTCTTCCCTGACAAACCGATTCCACTTATTAACTATTTTGGTACTCATTGTCAGCCAATCAGATTGTCTGCCTAGACTCTGAAATATTCACGATTCTTGATCTATGAAGTGATTTTTCTGGAGGTGGTAAGCTAACAGGAGAACACATTACATGCAGCCTTTTGGTGCAGTTATTTTAGGCAACTAAAAATATGGCGACCGTACCGTTACATGAGACGGATGTGAGCGAAATGTTCGGCATTTTTGTTGAGTAACCAGCGTACATGATCAGCAGAGAATTTCCATTCAGTGCCTCTGGAATCATGGTAGAGATACATTTGTTGGAGTAAGGACCTAGCCAGTGGCAGCCAAAGGCCAGGATGTAGTAGGAGGTTGGGACGGTTGTCCAATAGATAAGTTTGTGGTGGTGGTCATTTTGTAACAAGTGTTCTGATTGGACAGAAGTTGTGTCAATCCATATTTGGAAGTGTCATGAGAAGTAAAATATGTAGACTCAGTTTGCCATGGTACTGTCTTACGCTGAATGAGGGTAAGACGATCTGAGTTTTAAGTTTTGGCTAGCAAGGATGATCAGATCTGAGTTTTAGTCTTGTATATCTGGCAATGTTTTATCAGGATAAAATTACCTGCGAATTGAGATCAGGGCTTCCTCTTTGTTTCCGTGGTGATTGAGGCACTGCGGGTAACTTGGGCACTGTTTATGGAAATGAAACATGACAGAAATTAAAAGTTGACAGTATTAAAACAACAAATGTTAATCCAATAAAAGGAAGTTGATGGGATCTGCCGTACATCAGTTGTAATTACCACAGAATCTGTGTGCCCCATGATCAGAGGGTAAGGAATTTGAATCCAGATGTTGGCCACATGTTGTGTCCTTGGGCAGGCCAATTTACCCCACTTGCCCCTCTCCACCCAGGTGTATAAATAGGTACTGGGGATTGACTGGCATCACTTCCGCTGTGTTTTTTTAAGCTTATGCACGCACATGAGGTATGCTTGGAATTTTCCGGATAGCACTGCCAAAATTCCCAGGATTGGATTTGATTCACATTGTTGATATTGCAACCTTTACTGTTGCAGTGGCTAGACTGCGTTTGTCAGTGACCAGCTGTATTTGGGAATAAAATCCACATCTTGGACAAAAACTATAAACATCCCAAAATCTTCTTGTATCTTCCCTCTTTCCAGGACTTACCCCCGGGCGTCGCTGCCTTGCCCCCCACCCCGGACGCCTGCTTGAACTCCTCCTCCATGTCCTTTTCCCTGGAGTGTTTGAGCATCCCGTAGGCAGGTACGTGGTGGGTGGTGGAGGTGCGGACCGTCCGGCGAGATGGCAGGAGGGAGGGGTTCATCCCGCGAAGCATACCCACTTCCTTCAGGACGTTGTTGCCGCCGGTGCTCGTGTCTGTAAGATACCCATTTTGAAACACTTAAAGTTTCCTTACCTCTTTAAAATTGGGTGATAATATGAAACTCAAAACTTCACTGATCCCTCCACAGTAGGCTTGTGCGATATATTTCATTTTGACAGTCAATGGTATACCGTCACAATTCGGTATTCGGTATTATCAAAATGGGATAAGAAACGTGGTATTAGGGAAACCACAAACAGGCAGCATGGGCAGAACTTCAAAGGTCTTGCTGGATGACTAGTCAAGCACACATTTCAACTTATCTAGATACCGTGACTACAAGGAATTTAAACCATTATTCATATAGCTCAGATCTGGCCATGCATGTTCCTCTCACTTTTTAAAGGGCTTTTGCACACAACTTGTCACATTTAAGACCGATATTTAAAAAATCGTAATGAAATTCCGCACCAAGGTCGTTGGTATTATGGTATTTTGATAACATCATTCGGTATTGCTCGGTATCAAAAAAAGTATTGTCACTAAAACGATATTATGGAAATATAGTCCAAGCCTAATCCACAGATCCATAGAATTGTCAAAAATCAAATTGTGACGTTTGATGCATGTCTCCATCAAATACACCGCAGAGTTGATTGTATGGTGTTTACTATACTGGGGAAATTGGTCCAACGAAAACGGATATGAAAATAATTTGTAAAATGGAATTTGGCGTCGGCCCGATTTTGTTGAGTTTTGCCCTTCACTGATGTAGTTTTAAGAGCTCTGTATACTCAGTGTTGTCTAAAAAGTGAAAGCTTGCTAGTTGCACCCAAACTAACAAATTTAAAGCACGATCTCAAGCAGCGCTAATATGCAGTGTTTCATTATGTCGACGGGAAATATCCAGTATATGTACGTACATTTGCGTTCACCGTTGATGTCCTCATAGAAGCGCTGCTTGCTATCCAGCAACAATCGCTCCTGTTGCTGCTGGTAGGTCGGCTCGTCGACGATCAGACGCGTCGGCACCTTCCAATTCATAAACATCTGCGCAGAAAAAAACAAGCGTCAATGTAGAAATGATTATTTACCCCTATTCATCGGTGCAAAAACACTATTACCCCTTTATCAGCAGGCCATGCTATTCAGCAGTTCAATATTTAGGGCAATCTTAGAGAGAAGCTGACCAGGTAACCATTAATGCTCAATTGATGTAAAGCATCATGCCTAAGAACACATGCACCTTCATCCCCGCATTGTTTGAGAAACAATTTTAGTAAAGCATCGTGTTCAAGAACATGAGCACCGTGATCCTTGCATTGCGAGGGAGGCCATTTAAGTAAAGCGTCTTGCCCAAGAACACAAGCACTCTGATAACCACGTGGTGAGAGAGGCAAGTATCTTGCCAAGAACACAAGCACCATGATCCCCACGATCCCCACGTTGTTTTTGGATCTAGAGGCAGCTGTCGTAAAGGGTCCTGCCCAAGAACACAAGCACTCTGATCCCCACGTGGTGATAGAGGCAAGTATCTTGCCAAGAACACAAGCACCATGATCCCCACGATCCCCACATTGTTTTGGATCTAGAGGCATGTCGTAAAGGGTCTCGCCCAAGAACACAAGCATTCTGATCCACACGTGGTGAGAGAGGCAAGTATCTTGCCAAGAACACAAGCACCATGATCCCCACGTTGTTTGGATCTAGAGGCAGCTGTCGTAAATTGTCTTGCCCAAGGACACAAGCCATGATCACCACGTTTTTTCTCATAAGCAAAGATACTCTAATAAGTAGACAAGGTACAAGTCTGCTATCCACTCAGATGGTAATCTGTACTTAAGAAGGGATGGGGATGCCTCGACTGTCAACACAAAAGTACACACTTCAATAAGAGGATAATCCCAGCTGTATAAGCACCAGTAGAGAAGCCTGCTTGTCAAACACGAACATGAAATCCTGCCATTGTCCACTTCTGTTGTCATTCAACAAGGAAAACTGTCAGCAAACAGCTGAATGAACTTTTGGAAAAGACTCGATCCACATCTTGGCAACTATTCGGTGACCTTCAGGAGTCATTTTGATCACTGGGAATAGTGGGGTATGACTTTTTATTGCCTAATTATTTTTGGGGGGAAAAAGAATGATTTACTGTGCCAATAGAGTAAAACAGCTGTGTGTTGTTATACACTGTGTATACAATGTAATTGAAATAGTATATTTTATCCGAGGAAAGTTTGATACAGGTACATAAACAGACTAGTGAAATGCTGGTTAAAGTTTGCACAAGGATGCCTGTGTGTTTTGTCTTTAAGAGCAAATTCCTAGCAGAAAATTATTCTATTTCAGCCTCGTTTTTTACAGCAATCTCAGTAAAAGCTAATAGTTCATGTCGATGCATATTTTTTCATGCTTGTTACAACTTTCAGATGTTGCCAAACAACTGTTTGAATTCAAAAACTTGAACACAAAGTGAGATAGGGTATGTAAGTCTATAAAAACTAAAATAACAGCCCAAGTTTGGTGGGTTTTTTTTTTCAGGACAAACTTTCTTAGTCCATACAATATCCTAGGAACCAGACCACAACAAACCACTGTCCACAGTGCACCAGTTGTCATGGTTCCCTTCCACTTCAGATTGTTTATATACGACACTGGCAGAGGACTACTTATTAGGCAGTTTACTACAAGAGACTGTCAACTATGCCCTGCCTGGGGCCTGTCAGTGCAAACACACAAATATTGACACTTAGCTTTTAAGTGTAGTCTGCCTTACAGGCTCAAACACTCTGTGCTCCGTTTTTGTTGACCTTTGCTGGACAGTAATTGAAAATAAAATTTCACGATTTGCAATATTTCCTGTATTTCCCAGAGAGCTAGTGTGGTGTCCTTTTTGCACCCATTTCACTGACTGGCTGACTGACCGGCTGTCACTTGTGAGCCGGGCAGTGCTGTCGTGTAGGATATCCCATAAACGCCAATGATTGGGCTCAATCTGGCCCATTGTGTAGACCAGATGAATAAAATCAGACTTCCAGTGAAAAACCATTCTGAATCAATCAAATTGAATTTTGTATCACTCCTGGACCAACTATAGGCTTGTCTATAGTCTTGATTTAATTTAAACATCAAATAATGATGTAGAAATACATTTTTCAACTCCCATAATAATGAAACTTTCTTGTTAAAATATACAGGTTCCCCTCAAAATTGAGGACTTGGAACAATAGGTTACCTGAGATAACAATTAACCTGAGGATCCGAGCCCAAGTCCTCGAGAATTTTGTGTACAAACTGTATGGGGCATTTCAGGAAAAATTTGAAGTCCAAACAATAACAACAAATCAAACAGTATTACTCCTTTGGGTAAAATCAGACTTGGTGTCAGGGGAACACATTTTTTGAGCAAAGAGAGAAAATTGACGAGCAGGGTTCGAACCTGAAACCTATGGAACAACGTACTGTTGCCCTACCTACAGAGCTACCTTACCCCGTTTCTGGTGATTTCCTAGTCATTTTCCCTTGTGATTAATTTGATAATTAAACATATGAAATACCATTGCTCACAGTTTTTCTGTCAGAAAATTGGGGGGGGGGGTTAAACCCCGCCCGCGAAAATGTGAATTCAATACACCACTCCATTGCACTTAACTGTATTGACGTATCATTGACATGACTTATCTAGAACAGAGTGAGCTCAGGTGCTAAAGTTCACCGGGTTTTTGTTCTGGTGCACTTCACAGATATGTACCTATAAAGAGTCCAAACTTGACTGCCATAGAAATGAATAGGATTTATCATGTGTCATGCTGCTAATATAAATGTATTATTTTGAGCACAATGTTCATAGATGAGAGGCAACATTCACATTGTATCATTGTCGAGCTGTATCAAAGTGTGAAAACTGAAGTCCCTGCTTTTCAGAACTCCTGTCTGTGATATGACCTTTTTTAAGGTTTTTGTCAAGCATATTTACAGCACCAAGTTCTATATTTCGAGAGAAAAGAAATCTCTAATATGATTTCGAGAAAAACAAATTCATGATTGACTGAAATCACTACTTGTTAATTTGTCAGAACTGTTTAATTTTGGTAACTATCAGTTGTGTATGATGAAATTGAATATTTATTTTTGGTTTCCTTTGGTTTTAATTTGATTGTTTGTATATTCATTTTATCAGTTAATTTATTTTGTTTTATTTCAACAAATCCCTTTGAAAAAAATAACTGAACAATAAATATAAGACATTGATATTCATTAGTATTTCTGTTTGTTTTCTTTTCATTAGCTTTTATTTGCCCCATGCTGTCCATTGACAATTATTCCAGAAAAGAAATTTTCTTTATAAAAAAATCCTTGAAATAGATCTTCACCTTTTTGAAAATCGAATTTAGTTAAATGAATATATCCAAGTTCCCACTTTGCCATTTATTTCCCCTCTTTCAAAGACGGGTATTCTTCAAAGACAACAGTAAGCCTGAAGTTACGTATCGTCTTATTGGTATATATATTTTGTAAATAATGTATTGTAATATTATTTTGATTGTTCCCAACACTGTCTGTATTGAGTGAAATTATGAAAAAGCATGTACACTACAATGCTGAACAAGTTGGATTTTGAGTATTAATTCCCAAATATTTAGACTACGATGACCATAAATTATGGAATACTCGCACGGAAAAGATGTGCCTTATGTCAGTACATAACCTTATCAGCTGATCATAATCGGATCTTAGATTCAATTCGACGATCTATGAAACCACAAACCTAATTAATTAACACTTACCGATTCCGATGGCGCAGCCATATCGCCTGTCAGTCACCCCTTGACGAAAATCACTCCTTGACTAAAAATATCTACCAAAAACTGTCTACATTCTGTGTAAAAACCGACTTTTTTCACACTCGTGTGGTGGTTTTAACTCGAAGCTGAACCGAGCTTGTACGTGTACAATGAAGGCACGCGTACCGTACGAACAGTGCAGTGTTCAGCGGGTAATTGTGTCCCGTTGCTAGGGGTACGGTACGTTACCCCCGGGGTCGGTCAGGCATGTGAGTGGCAGACGCTCCGTGTGGGGTCATTATCCCGTGCCAAGCCAGCCTTGAATGGGCCAGCATGCAGTTGATGTTTTCCCCAACTTTACTAGAGCTGGGATTGACCAACTACAGACCTTCTTTTGTGTATTGGCAGTCACAGCATAAGTTGCAAAACTTTCAACCCTCGATTGACACAAGTTCTGCCCAAAATTGCCCTTTTTACCTTCTAGTTAGAAGTTGCTCTAGGCGCGTGTTTTTTTTTCGAGTTTCACCCCGAAAATAGCTTTCGTTTTTAAATTGTCCCCCAGCAATTCATTTTCGAGTGAGACATCGAACAAAACGATCCTCCCACATGTATTTATTGAATAATTAATTGACCAAGTTCGAAAAATATCATTGCTGCCCGATAATAATTCAGATGTATCTTTTGTGTGTGGTACGGCGCAGAAATCCAAAATAATAGCCCATTATCAGAGGGTTGAAAAGAAGGAAAAAATCCTACAAATCTAGTTGCTCGATTTGTTTGGAGGAAAAAAACCCGAATCTGTTGAATAGTAACATTAATTAAGAGGGAGATAATGTTGTTTCTGTTATATGAAGAAAGGTAGTCGGGTCAGTCCCAACTGTAGTTAGGAAGATTGCAGCAGTTGGGATGTGAGAATGTCACTTTAGTTGGTTTTTCAATCGATTATTCGATTCGATCGCAAACTTCTTCTTTGTTGCACTGACACATGCGTACACAAAATAATTGTAAATAAGACGGGAACTTTCTTGTAAATACGATACTCGTGTTATGCCCGTTGATTTTGCTGGAAGTAATATCCATATCATTGTTCACCAACTTTCTTTTTATGCAGTATTTCAACTTCCACCCTATTTTTTAAACGTGGAATTTGATCTGTTATCTGGTTTAATTCAGTACGAAAATCATGAGTATCGTTTCGCTCAGGGCCGTCTAAATAATATTCCCTTTCTTTATCGTCTTCAGATTTCTTCAAGCTTGTACATTTTGTGGAACCCCAGAAATACCCACGGGTTCCACCCTTACAATAACTCTTGTTATACCCTTGCCCTAAGTTCACAAGCCCAAAGGTTTGTACCAATACATCCATGTTTATCGTTACCAAGGGTGAACGCCCAGAGCCAGTTTTATGGCCCATTGTTAACTTTATCGTCTTCATTATCTTCGTTTGTTTCGTCCTTGAATTCAGGCCGAGCACATCATACATTAATAGTAATGCGATCCTCACCGTATAATCTTGCTTCATTGTTTCTATAACCTAAGGAACATTGAACAAAATACATCTTCTGTAGTTTTTCAAACGTATTTATTATGAAAGGTGGGCCATGAACGTTTGTCTTTCAAAGGCGCCGCCCCCGCTTATTGTATACCGTGAATTAGATCTATGCGATAAAATATTAATAATATGCAATGTATATTTAAAGGGGTTGCAATACAGAACACGAGTTTACACAAGAAGACGCGCCACGGCAGGACAATAAACAAATAGACGCTGTAAACATGGTGTTTGATGACTGCAATTCAGTGGTCGCCATGGGTTGAGACGGTATCGTTATCATACAAAGCTTTCTTAAACTGAGATGCGAGAATTGGCTAGGTTTATAGGTTTGCTTTTGTGCATTTTTCGTTTGATTTTGAACAAAATGTCTCCGAATCTTTAGAAGGCTACATAACCAACTTGTTGAAGTTTCAGCAAGTGGATACTAAACATTTTGAGAAAACAGAAAACAGAGAAAAACAAATTGAATGTGTTGTCTCCCAATTGGATTCCGCTGCTATAACGCACGTAAAAAGTTGCCCGCGGACACGTTTTTTGGGGGGTATATTGTAACCACCTTTAATGATCTGTCCGAATGATATTCAAGTGGAATTATTCACAGCAGGGTATTTGGTACCGGTAAACCAGTCCTATCTGCACTTTGAGCGTGGTTTTCTCGTTAAATCGGTCAAATTAAGCCTTGTAATATTATGTTCTGTTGAGATCCAGTAAGTGGTCCAAGTTATTTAACTTTGGCAGTGGCTCGGTGTGATTTAATTTCTATCATTCCAGTATTTTCAAGTAAATTAGATTGTCTAAAAGGTGTCACAGTTTTGCAGGGCCGGCCTGGTGGAAGAAAAAAAATTAAAAATAACGCTCACTATCACTTTCAAGACTAAGCCCAAGATATTCCCTTTTCTCTCTGGTCATAAGCTGTTGCAGGGTCGAAATAAAATTGTTAAGTTCTTGACGTGAGAAGTAATAAAACCAGATGAGCTGTTTGCAAACGTGAAATTCGAAAACCAAAAGCAACATAATCTTATCAAAAACAAAATGTAATTTGCGTTTTTTTTGCCCGTTATATTGTATGAGATTTCTCAAGGCACAATGCTTATGATCACATTGATTTAGTTTGAGTAGTAAAAAAAAACAGTTTTGAAGTTCCTCCTAGTCGTAAAATGGAAGGGCTAAAATTAAAACTTCTATCAACTTTTTAAGTTAATTAAGTTGATTTATATTGTGCCACAAATGCGGCATTCTTTTACTTGATACATTTCAGAAAAAATGTGGCGTGTATTTTTTCCAGGTTTATTATCTTGTCGTAATAATGAGTAGCAATCTTACGTGAGATGGGTGTGGATTGTTCCTCCTGGTGACGGAGCACGGACGGGGCTCTGAGGGCTTGGCCGTCTTGGGTGAGTAGTCCACCTCGTAAAGGCTTGCCAAGCGCTCCGAGAAATAGCCAGCGCTGCCGGTCTTCCGCGGCCGGGACAACACCGAGCCGCTACTCTCGTGTTGCTCGCGAATCTGCTTAGCCATGGCTGTCGCCTCCACTGGATTGGACTTCTCGATGTTCCCTTTTTCAGCCATTTTCCCGGCACAATTTTCATCCAGTCCGAAGATATAACAAGATATCTTTCCCTCCTCGGCAGTCGCACGCTCTCACATCCCCAGAACAGAAGTAAACTTTTTTTGTTGATAGTTCAGTGCGGTAACAATGACACCTGTTTTGCATATTATTTTTTAACAGCGCCCTCTTGGAATGGAATTACGACACAAAGCGCCCTCTTGTGTCAGAATATTTCATTTTTGTCTGAAAATGTATTAAAATTGATTAAATACTTTACATGTACAATTAATTGTTTATAGTCTATGTAAATTAGGCTATTAATTATATTGTGCTCAAAATTTCGGTGGAAATCAAAGGATTTTTGACCATTTTTGTATTTTCATTGACAGTTGCTATGGACCGAATGTGTACGTAAACAAACGACTGTTCTGATTTTGCGCAGTGCGCCACTTCTAATTTGCACGCAAGTTGCATTGGACGTGTGGAGGGCAGAAGTTTGCGAGTTGGAAACGACAAAAACTTAACAGAATTATCGGCTTTTGGAGGACAGTAGATCGCCAAAATGCCAGCTACTGGCAAAGGCACGAGTAATGCTCCGATTACGGAGCAGATCTCGGAGGTGTCACGTAAAATAGCTTTGCTAGGTGAGTGAAAATGTCGACATGGTCGATGTTCATCATTGAAGTTTGCAGTTGTTGACTGTGTTGCTATTCTTGCTCACGGGCACAAGACCCAGTTGAAAACGAGAAATCAATATTGGAAATGTTAGTGTTAGGAAAAGAAAGCCCCATTTTAGCACAATCATGACAATGTGTAACCCTATCGATGTTCAGTGAATATTGGGGTCTTGGAATTATTTCATAATTTCTATTTAAAATTAAGCTAGCCCCATAAATGTGGCCTATTTACTGGACTGCCTCCGTAAACATAGGCCACACATCCACATGTACAAAAATCGTGTCGACGGAGCCAAATTTTGATTTTCACATTTAGGCTTAGTTTGTAGGTTTTTTTTGCTTTACAGGCATACTCACCCTCTTTATAGGCTAATCAGAAAGTGCTGCCTTTTTCAGATGTATATTTTTCGTGAAATTTCCAGATTCATTTTTACACGTTTGCGTATCAAAATTTCAACATGAAATTTCACAAAAATTAGACATCTGAAAAAGGCAGCACTTTCTGATTAGCCTGTAAAGAGGGTGAGTATGCTTCTAAAGCAAAAAAAACCTACAAACTAAGCCTAAATGTGAAAATCAAAATTTGGCTCCGTCGACACGATTTTTGTACATGTGGATGTGTGGCCTATGTTTACGGAGGCAGTCCAGTAAATAGGCCACATTTATGGGGCTAAAATTAAGCATGCTTGCTTAAAATTTGTTAAAACAATATGACAATAAATTGCCAGATTGCCACCTGATCGCTGATCAGGCTAAATGCTTTTCCCCATATTTGTCCATTTAGAAAAGTTTCATTCTAATGTCAGGCCTACCTAGTCTATTTTCCAAAATTGGACTCTAGGCCGAGGCTTGGGCCTAGGCCCCTATTTTATATCTTAAGAGAAAATCTGAATTTTAGGTTGTCATAAATTCACAGAATGATTGTTAGGCATATCACTAGTTACCCAGTTAGTTAGGTAGGCCTATGTATTGTCGGCCTAGGCCACCAGGCCTACAGAATTTTAGAATGTGAATTTGTACAATTCTGAAAAATAATCATTCAGTTCTAGCTTAATTGACAATGAATAGGCCCTAAGTAAGCGGTCATACTAAACAGCGTCAACACAGCGTCAACACACTCCAAAGCGTCAACACGGCGTCAACACAGTGTCAACACATCCAAAATGCGTTAAAAGTGACAAAAGCAGTATGTAGCCCATATAGTTTCAGTGTTCTCCAACATGTAGAACAAACCTGGCGCCCCGCCATGCTTTCTGCGGCGCCCGCCATGTTTAAAAAGTCCCCGCCAAGCTTTAAAATCCTGCCGCCAGGTTTAATTTTTTTGACTCTACAGTGTACATTTACAACTAAAATAATTGATTTCAGTTGTTTTTCCACACATTAACAATGTATTTCGATGTCATAACAAAAATATCCCAGCCCGATCGGGGTTGTCTTAAAATCTTGCTGAATCAATCACACGCACGGTACGGCCGGCCGTGCAAACACCAGCGATTCCCCATGCACTGTACGTACTATACTATTAGGTATGCGCGATGTACAGTACACACTGACAACTGAATACCCAGCTCCGGAGTGTGCCGATACTTCAGGTAGCGACAACCCCGCCGCAAAAATATATATCTGTATTAGTACACACACACACCAGCAGGAGTACGTACGGCAGATCTTACGTGCAGCCCACCGACTTTCTTTTTCTCAGTGCTTGCACGCGCGGTACACAATATAATACGCGTTTTTGTACGAGGCAAACGAGCTCGAGGGCATGACACGCGTGTACATGGTGTTCCGATCATGCCGATTGTCAAAAGTTATAAATGGCGAGCGTGTATGGGCCCGGTTCCCAAAGAGAACAAAATCCACTTTTAATTTATTTGACTTACCAAACTAGTTGGCGACATTTAAGAACATACAGGTAGGTCATAAATGGAGGGAAATTTGGGGGGAAAATGACGATGACAACGACAAAACGCAACATGAAAATAAAGATGACGATCGCACGGCACCGGCACCACCCATAAAATCGCGTTAAAAAAAACGTAATTTGTATCCCATTTTGTTTTTCAAAATAACCAAAAGGTGTCATTTGATCTGAGAGAAGTCTGCTTTAGGTTGAAAAGCAAATTTTTGAATGCTAAAAAAATCGGGGGAACTGGCCTGGAGAATCGCCTCAGATTGCACCACAGAGCATCTAGAATCCAAAATTTTCCCGGGGCCCTTAAGCGGGCCCCGGACCCCACGCCGTAAGGGCTTCGCGCTCGCAGGAGTCCCCGCCGACCCCAGCGCCAACCTTTAATTTTCAAAGTTGGAGAACACTGTAGTTTGGAAAGAAACAAGATTTTGGCTTAACGTTGTGTTGACGCTGTGTTGACGCTGTTTAGTGCGACCCTAAGTAAGATATGTTTTTATGATTTTTTGTTAATTTCAAATGATAACCAGTTTGTTTTAATTTATTCTTTTCAACAAAAAAAGTTATATAGGGCTATTTTTGATTGATTGATTTATTTTGGCACAACCAGATGGCGACCGCAAGGCCTACTTTGAGAGTTCGCAATGGACCATCAGCCAGAACCGGGATACCATCAGCAAGCTGCGTAAGGAGAACAAGATGCTGCACAAGGGGCTGGCCGCCAGCAAGGCCGGGGACGAGAGAGTTATCAACACGGCCTTCAAAGAGAGGAACGTGGAGAGGGCCTCCCTCAGGGGCAAATCGGGGAAGGTAAAACAGAGAACTCTGTTTTTCCCAAAAATGTGGGACTTATTAGTGAGAGCTGTGTCCGAAACAAACCCATGACCGTGTAATTCGGATACATCAAAAGAAACATCTGGTACCCTGTCTGTTCCGTGCACATTCTCTTCAGTAATCGGCTCGGGGCACAAGACTAGAAAATGTTCATGTTGTGACAAGTTAGACATGTTCCGGTTTGGTCAAAGGCTTCAAATTTGGATTTTTGTTTTTGGATTTTGGAGCAATCGGTAACAGTAAATCCAAAATACATGTACGTTCGATGTTACATGTAGGGTTAGAAATATCTCAGATTTGCAGAGTTTTAATAAAGTCACATCACGTCAATCACAAGTCATGAAGTCACAAGCTATTCATATGAATTAGGCAAAACTTGGTGGGTACAAAGAGTGTGCCATCACACATGAATTGTTGTGCTTGACTATTGATTGACTTCATAAAGAATTGCCATTCTGGTTTTGTTAATTCTTAAACTTGAGGATTTTATTGTATTTCAACAGGAAGCCATACTTCAGATGGATCAGAAGGTCTGCGAGGCCAAGAAACGACTGAACTACGAGAACGCTCAGACCCTCAAGATGGAGAAGAAGCTAGCCGAGCTGGAGACACAGTATGCTCAGATGAGGAAAGATGCATCGGACGCTGATGCCATGGATGCGGGCACGTCAGACGAAGCAATGGTCAGTCTGATATAATAATAATGTGGTCCTTACAGCACTTTATATTATTGAAGGTCTCAATGTGCTTCATAATTATTACGTCTGTTCATCAGACCATGAGACCAGTTTTCTGCAGCAGCACAATCGGCGCAATGTGTTCTCTGCCTTCACAGGTACCCATTTATACTCCTGGGTGGAGAGAGGCAGTTGTAGTCAAGTGTCTTGCCCAAGAACATAAGCACCATGTTCCTTGTCAGGGTTCAAACCCACGTACAATGACACTTGAGTCGAACACTGTAACTATTAGACCACGGCTCTCTACAAAATAAAGTCCATCACAAGCCAATATGGCTCATCAGGACAGCGTTGGGCCGGTTTCCTTGGCATGAAATGACTGAGAATATTTCTATTCTCCTGGATGGGATGCTAGTCCATCGCAGGTTACTCCCCAGCTAATGCCATACCCATTTGTACTTCTGGGCAGATAGAGGCATGTTGGTGCGAAGTGGCTTGCCCAAGGACACAACATATTGTGCTTTTGTATTACGTTATAAATTGAATTTTTTTTTCAATTTCTCCATCTTTACTTTCACAGACCTTGCGCTCGCTGGAGAATCGTCTTGACAAGGCGCTCCTTAAGCTCCACGAGGCGGAGCACATCAATCGCACCTACCTGGCCATCCGAGACCAGATGGTCAAGGACAGCTTGACCTTTGGCAACGACCTGGACGTCTTGGAGGCCGAGATTGACACACAGAAGGAAGAAGTGAAGAGGTTGCAGACTATGAACCGGGACGCGCAGATCTCCAGAGACGTAGCCAAGGTTTGTCACAAGTCAATCACAAGTCAATCACAAGTCTGTCACTAGTCATTCACAAGTGGATCACAAGTCAATCACTAGTCGTTGGCAACTGGATTGCAAGTCGATCACAAGTCAGTCATTAGTCATTCACAAGTGAGTCACTAGTCATTCACAAGTGGATCACAAGTCAATCACTAGTCAGTCACTAGTCAGTCACTATTCATTTACAAGTCATTCACAAGTGGATCACTATTCAATTACTAGTCGGTCACTAGTCAATCACAAGTCGGTCACAAGCCATTCACAAGTGGATCACAAGTCAATCACTAGTCGTTGGCAACTGGATTGCAAGTCGATCACAAGTCAGTCATTAGTCATTCACAAGTGAGTCACTAGTCATTCACAAGTGGATCACAAGTCAATCACTAGTCAGTCACTAGTCAGTCACTATTCATTTACAAGTCATTCACAAGTGGATCACTATTCAATTACTAGTCGGTCACTAGTCAATCACAAGTCTGTCACTAGTCATTCACAAGTCAGACACAAGTCATTCACAAGTGGATCACAAGTCAATCACTAGTCGTTGGCAACTGGATCGCAAGTCGATCACAAGTCAGTCATTAGTCATTCACAAGTGAGTCACTAGTCATTCACAAGTGGATCACAAGTCAATCACTAGTCGTTGGCAACTGGATTGCAAGTCGATCACAAGTCAGTCATTAGTCATTCACAAGTGAGTCACTAGTCATTCACTAGTCAATCACAAGTCAGTCACTAGTCAGTCACTATTCATTTACAAGTCATTCACAAGTGGATCACTATTCAATTACTAGTCAGTCACTAGTCAATCACAAGTCAGTCACAAGCCATTCACAAGTGGATCACAAGCCGATCACTAGGCAATCACTAGTCATTACTCAGTAACTCAGTTACAAGTCAATGCAAAGGTATCATAAGTCAGTCGCAATACCATCACAAGTCAATTGCAAGTCAGTTGCAAGTCGGTCATAAGCCAATTACAAGTGAGTCACAAGTCAATGTGAATTTAACCCTAAAAGGGCCGGGGGGGGGGGCGGAATCCGCCCCCCCCTCAACATTTTCCGCGATAGCTTCTAAAAAAAATTTTTTCGCGACCCGAGCTATTATGACTTTTTAGCCTTGAGCTTTGCGCATCTTTTGATACCAAAAACATAAAAATCGGACCACGGGTTTGCACGTAGCAAAAAATTTTCCGGCGCTACGCGCCGTGAAAACTGAATTTTCGCATATAGGTCGTGTACACCGAGCAGAATTGGCATTCATACATATGAATAATTAATTAGCCATAATTCCAAAACCCTTTGACCTATAGTCATGAAATTTCTTGGGCATGTTGAGGAAGAGTTGTTCTATGCATGTAGTGAGTTTCAAAAATTTTCGTCACTCGATGGCCGAGATCTTAGGGGGGGGCGGAATCCGCCCCCCCCCCCCCGGCTGAGAGATGGTCAAAATAACCCGGCCCCTTTAGGGTTAAACACTAAAGTTTCTAGTTGTATTTTTTTTTTTTTTCAGGCGGAGCTATCCAAGCATGAGGAGACAGTCTACCGAGAGAAACGTGAGCGTGAAGAGGCCCTAGCAGACCTCCGGAAACAAGCCGAAGAAAAGAAGGCGCACGCTGAAAGAGTAGAAAGAAGGGTAAGCATCTTTGGCAAATCTACTAAGGACAGAAAATAATTGCTAAGCAAAAGCGGGGTTACCAGCCAAAACCTCATGTGCTGTACATTGCTTATGACAAGTTCCCATGCATTTTTTCCTTCTTTACACTAAAATATACTGAGCAAGAATTTGTGGTAAGCAATATGCTGAGCAAATTTTTTGCGCATCAGCTCTGTTGACACATATTGGGCCCCACTCGCACCATAGCACATTATATTGTAGGAACTCAGTCTGAAATGAGCAATGTTAATGTAACACCTCTAACCCTAAACCACGCGAGAAAACGCAGTACACGCGTGTTTGTGACGTTACTACGCAAATACGTGCATGAATTTCGCGCGTACTCTTTTTTTTTATGTGTGGCAGCAATGGAGTCCAGCGACAAGACTCAAAATATTGCGCATACGTTTTCTCTGTTTTCTCAAAATGTATAGTAATAACTGAGCTGAAACTTCAACAGGTTCGTTAAGTATCCCACTTAGGATATTGAACAATTTGTTGCTTCAAACAAACTAGAACTGTTTTGACGTATCAAAATTAGTAACAGAGACCAACATATTAAATATTCTTGTTACTTATTTTCAGCTTCACCGAGCGTCGATCCAGCATGACGAGCTCACCACTGAACAGAAGCAGTTGATCAGCGGCGAGGAACAAGAAAAGAAGATTGGTTCTTACGAGGAGGCATTCCATGCCATCAAGGATGCTACAGGCGTCAGTGACCTCCATGTAAGTAACCTCGGCGATGTAGCCAAGATCTTCCGTTGGGGTATGCTGGGACGTTTACAGTTTGAGATTTTTCAAGCGAGTTCGGGAGGTATTGCATGCGTAGATAAAAAAACCTAATTGGGCTCAGAAATACCGTTCAATATTGAGTTCATTATTCCTTGGGATTAAAATCTCAGGGATGCCAGAATTCTGGATTTGTCACGTTTCCAGAAAAATACTCCATCCCTTTGTGGACAGAAAATAAACCTTCTTGCGTGCAAGGAAAAAGAGGAAAAAAGATGGCTACAAGTCATCATTCAGCCAATACAATTTGTTGTGAGTGATGGTTCACTCGCTTATGAGCCAATAAGAAGAAAATTGGTTATGCACTTAGTGTTATCAACATGCTACAATCCTGGCCAAATCTCGCTGGGTCCCTAACCCCCCGGCTCCCGTTCAGTGTTGTCTCTCATTGCGTGGTGTGTGCTCCATCAGCTGGAGAGAACAACATTTGACCAGGGGAGTGGGTGACTTAAGAGGCTAAGGTTATTTCCAAGTGTCTCAACCATTTTGGCCGGGATTGTAGATACTTGCCGAGTAAGCATAAGTTTCTGTATTGTACGGCAAACCTTAGTTTGAGAGCCAACTGTCCTCATGTGCAAGACTGGGATCATTGTGTATGGGCTTCTCCATGACGATTGCCAAGCAAGTGTGATTCAATTGCGAATGTGTTTAACATTCACTGTGGACATACGTAACACTTGTGTGGTAGTGCGACGTACGTACGGTGTGTTACGAACTGGAAAATTGTTCCGGCCCTACAGCAAAAATCCACTGGCATCATTTAATTTGGTAGTGTTTGACTTATCATTTATGAAATGTATGCCTTTGGTATATACACTGTAATTTACTGAAAATAATGCCAGCATGGAGTAGCAGCTTGGAAAACAAACGTTCAAATCCCTTCATCAATTTCATAAGCACTTTTATTAGCACAGAAACTTCACCGTCAACACATAATGTTATCTTTGCTTCTTCGGTCAACTTGTGCATGTCTTAACGTACAAGTGTAGAATGTCCATCTATCGATATTGTGATGCCACAGTTTCATTGATGAATTTTTCACCAATGTTATCCTATCGCCAATTTCTTCTTCCATGTTACCAGGAGGTAGTGATGCGGTTTGAGTCTCAAGAAGAGACCACTAGGCATCTTGAAGATCTCAAGGAGAGCGGAGAGAAGCAAGTCAATCGTCTCAAAGAGGACAAAGCTAAGCTGCAGAGAGAGTTTGAGGAGATGAAATATTCAGGCGAGGCAAGACTGTCCAGGTGAGTGGATCCTGATAAATCGCCAAGAATTTTTTTCCAAGGAACCTTTCTGAATCCCCCAACTGGCACACTCTTTGTACCTACCAAGTTTCAAGTCCCATGTAAAAGTGAAAATTGGTTTGGCTGTACCATTCTCAATCCTACAAAATCCTACACAACCTGATGGATTTTGAAGGCTGGGAAGGTCCTATCGAAAGTAATAGTGTTGGGGCTGTGTCTTCCTCAGTCCTACAATTTCCTCAAAAATCACAAGGTGGGCGGAGCTAGTGGTGGAATCCAGGGCGGACCATTCCGTTTGAGTCTACACAAATCTTATTTGATTTTTGTCATTGTTTTGTCGTCCCCGCAGTGGACAGAGGATGCTGGAGGACTTTCAGACCCACCTTAAGAATGAGGAAGATCGCAGGGAGGCTTCTCAGGACAAACTGGACAAGTCCAGCAAGATCCTGGTCAACGTCAAGTCGGGCGTTGAACATCTGGCCGACAAGCTGCAGCACCTCAAAGCAGTAAGTTGCTAGACCAGAAATTCTTCATCTCTGTGTCAATTAATTTGTCGTTTGTTGATTGAAAGCCACCCTTCTCGGATCACCAGTGTTGTAGTTGAGGCCATCAAGTCACCAAAACTCCTCACAGGCCCTCACAAGTCAGCAAAAGTCCTCACATGACCTCCCAGGTCATCACAAACCCTTACGATTCCTCTCAATTCCTCACTAGTTATTCACAATTCCCCACAAGTCCATGACCATTGCTCACAAGTCCATGGCAAGTCCATCACAAGTCCATCACACGTCCCTCACAAGTCCATCACAAGTCCATCACAAGTCCATCACAAGTCCATTACAAGTCCATCACAAGTCCATCACAAGTCCATCACAAGTCCATCACAAGTCCATCACACGTCCCTCACAAGTCCATCACAAGTCCATCACAAGTCCATCACAAGTCCATTACAAGTCCATCACAAGTCCATTACAAGTCCATCACAAGTCCATCACAAGTCCCTCACAAGTCCATCGCAAGTCCATCGCAAGTCCCTCGCAAGTCCATCGTAAGTCCATCGCAAGTCCCTCACAAGTCCTCACAAGTCCCTCACAAGTCCTCACAAGTCCTAACAGGTCATTTCCAGTCTCAAGTCACGTCATAAGCTATCTAAAGAACTAAGCAAAATGCCCTGTTACTTGAGACTGATTTTGTAACTGGACTTGTGATAAACTTAACTACAATACCACAACCCAATCTCCATTCAAAATTTCTTCATAATTCCGAGACACATGCCCATGAATTTTGTGCTGTGTTTATTTTACCATCAAAGCAATCATATGCATTCTTGTTTCTTTCTTATAGAGCAAGGGTCACGTGCCCCAAGCCCAACTATCTCCAACATCAGATGAGTTTGTCTTAGATCTTCTATCCACCTGCGAAGAGAAACTCCTCAAACTGATGGAAGATTTAGACGGACACGACGTTGACGACACACTCCAACAAATGGAGGATGAGGAGGTATTGAATTTGTTTGAAAGATTGTAATTCTTATAATATAGGGCCGCTGATTTTGGGCTTTACAATAGTAAACAGACATATTTTACAGGTTGGCCTTTGTAAACGCAATTCCCCATTTTTTTTTTGGGGGGGGGAACCTACTGTGCGTGTTCAGAAATATACACAACATTTTGGAAATGAATCATTCCTGCAGACATTTTCAATATCAAGCATAATATGTGATGCGATCAAGTTACATGAGTCGTTTGTCGGGAATTCTCATGTGGAGATACAGGCCAAAATAGGGCCACTTCATCACATCACTTCATCACATCTCTTGGTGTTCCGACTTCCATAATTTTTGAACTAAAGATGGTACCAGCATGCGGTTTTCACATGAGTAATGCTGAGATTGTGCTCTTTTCAAATCTGTAATAAAAATTTGTTTGACCAGGGTCGACAAATGACTCATTTAGCTTGATCGCATCACATATCTAGTTTTAAAACAATTTCGCCAACAAAAACCTTTTTATAAAAGTTATTTTAACTGTTGAGCATACAAGTTTGTTTCCAGTCGAATTATTATATCAAGTAAATGGAAGATACCTTTTTGGGATATAAATTACAGAACTCATATCAGGAGTTTGCGACGCCGTCCCAGTCGATTATAATTGCTGTGTCTTAATTGTTTTGCAGTTCCACGTTGGCATTGAGGGGCAGATGCCTCAACATAACACCCGTATCAAGCTTGCCGCCGTTGCGAGAGACACTGCATATGATGGTACGTATTAATCACTTTGACCTCAAAACAAGCTTTTTCTGTTTCATAGCTGTACATTTTTGTGTTCTTCTCCAAGATATGTTTGTCTTTACATTTTGTGTTGCAAACATCATCTACACATATTTGCCTTTTGACTGAAATATGTTTTTGATCACGTAGATGATGATCTTTACTTTATGTGCTGTGAACATCATCTACATGTACTCACCTATAAACTGAAATGCTTTTTTGCTCATGTAGATGATGACGAGAGCGGCGACGATGAGGATATCATCACAAGGAGCCAACTCAAGAAGCAGGCCCAGACCTTAGTGGACTCTAAGACAAAGAAACACAAGGTCCGCGCTCGCAAGAAGAAGGGCAAGTAAACAGCGCCCCCGCCTGATTCATCAGAGCTGCGAGGACTGGACCGACAATTATATGTATATGACCAACAAGTCTGGTGCCTAGACTCGTGCCTCGACTCTCTGCTGTTTTTCTGTGGAATTGTATTTTCGCTTGCATGCCACGCTCTAATACTAAAAAAGCCACAGATGGTCTGTAGATTGGTGTTTCTGAAACCACGGATGCATCTTTGGTTTGGATTCCAGAGATTTATTTTAGCTCCCAACTTGGGGGCACTAGCTCAACACATTTCATGTTCTGCAATATGAGATTCAAATGTACGGGGTTTGCATTAGGTTTGGAAATTTAAGGCTTTGAAATGGTTGCGGAACCAGAGATGCAGCCAAACCCGAGACAAAACTCTGGTTTCACAAACCTTCCAATGACTTGTCTACTGCACTGTAATGTATTCCCATTTAACCAGCTCATGAATCCGTCCAGTTAAAATCATTTAAATTTCTGATGTTAAAATATTAATTGTAAATAGTGTTGAATGACGATTATTCCTTAAGAATTAGACATTCTCTAAAGTATAGTTGCTACAAATCGTGAAATGTTCATTTTTAAACCTTTAAGTCCAAAAATAACCACAGTTTTGAAACCCCACAGTATTGGAACATGCTCTTTTGTTCGATGTGAGTTGAAAGTACTAAAGTTTGCGGTTGCATGATCAAATAACTCCGTACAATGTGGTATCGGAGTTGCCTGGTTATTCTCAGAACTCATTCAGAAGAAAGCTCTTTCGGGTCATTCCATGCCAACTCAACAAATGTTGCACACCATCACCTCTTGGATTTTTTTCTTTTTTGGTGTACTGAAAGATACTTAGGAGAAATGCAAATTCTGAAAATTTGGGGTCTCTACGACTTTTCGTTCTTGCACAACAGCATTTTGAAATTTGAGGTGGGCGGGGCCAAAAGTGCGTCGCGTCATGAAATTCAATGTTTAAAGGGCCATATATTTAAAACTATACCACCCAGACATTTCAAACTTGGTAATCTGGGCTATTTTTTGCTGTAGATTTCAAATATTTAAACAGAAAGAAAGTAGCTTGTTTCATTTTTAAGTTAGAGGTGCCCCAAAATGGCCCAAAACTCATCTGGACCAATGTTCGGGGGGGTGTAAGTCAAAAATTGAAAATATTTTTTCCACCAAATTTTTTGCCTGTAATAGCCCCCAATTGAAACTACTTTCATGTAAAATCTTACACTTAAATTAACTTCATTGAATGAGATATAGCCCTTGCAAAAAGCAAATTGTTTATTTTTACGATAACTTGACCCCCCCAAAAACCAACGTCAGACATTCCGCACCAAATTTTGCTTCACATATGTTTGAGGTTGGTCCTTAGTGAAGTCCTCTGAAAAGTTTCATGTTGGTGTCTAAATGTCTTCAGTGGATAGCTGGGCTTTATAATGAGTCTATATCTTACGTTGCTGGTTCCGTAACATACAAGTACACGTACCGGTACCTAGAATAACAGCAGTCGGTACATAAAGAACAAGTTGGGTATGAAACTTAGCTTACATTTGTACATGTAGACTTTTGATCAGTTGATATAATTGTTCACAGTTTCACAGGTGAAATTATGCATTCCTTGTGATGTAGTTTTGATGAAGTTGAATGAGTTGCATGATGGTTGGCTCACTAAGTTTGTATTGCCTTCCACCGCTATGTAGAAGTTCTGGTGTTGGTACGCAACACAACACATCAACAAATGGAATGTTACATTTATCCTCTCTTTGTGGCCAATAGAGAGTATTTGTTGATTCCGTCCTGCAGAAGCGGACATACACATCCTCATGAAGTTGTGATACATCTTCTACAATAGCAATGTACCAAACATCATCATAGACCACACAAACATATTTTCCTAGGTTGAGGTTAGCTGCTACTATTGGTGCATGATGAGTTTGAGCATACATGCAACTCCTTGGATGAACTAGGTTTCCCCTTATCCATAATGAAAACTAAGATCAATCAGGTTTAACCATAGACCCTCTACTCAAACTGAATCATTTCTCTTTGGTTCAGGTTAGTGCTATACTATGCTATGCAAGTGAGAACTGGTTAATTACTACAATGTACATACATGACATGCATGCTGTGTGATGAGCACATGGAAAGAATAAGACTCTCAAGTCATTTAACCTAATTTGCATATAATGCACACCTGGGTCTACAAGCAACTGTTTATTGAGCAGGAAATGGGTAGTCTTGACCCAAGTCTTTCAAAAGTCGGGGGATTTTGTTGTGCTGGTTCCGTAAAATACAAGTACATGTACATGTATGTTACGGAACCTGCAGCATCATAAGATATAGACTCTTTATAAAGCCCAGCTATCCACTGAAGACATTTAGACACCAACATGAAACTTTTCAGAGGACTTCACTAAGGACCAACCTCAAACATATGTAAAGCAAAATTTGGTGCGGAATGTCTGACGTTGGTTTTTGGGGGGTCAAGTTATCGTAAAAATAAACAATTTGCTTTTTGCAAGGGCTATATCTCATTCAATGAAGTTAATTTAAGTGTAAGATTTTACACGAAAGTAGTTTCAATTGGGGGCTATTACAGGCAAAAAAATTGGTGAAAAAATATTTTCAATTTTTGACTTACACCCCCCCGAACATTGGTCCAGATGAGTTTTGGGCCATTTTGGGGCCCCTCTAACTTAAAAATGAAACAAGCTACTTTCTTTCTGTTTAAATATTTGAAATCTACAGCAAAAAATAGCCCAGATTACCAAGTTTGAAATGTCTGGGGGGTATAGTTTTAAATATATGGCCCTTTAAACATTGAATTTCATGACGCGACGCACTTTTGGCCCCGCCCACCTCAAATTTCAAAATGCTGTTGCGCAAGAACGAAAAGTCGTAGAGACCCCAAATTTTCAGAATTTGCATTTCTCCTAAGTATCTTTCAGTACACCAAAAAAGAAAAAAATCCAAGAGGTGATGGTGTGCACCATTTGTTGAGTTGGCATGGAATGACCCTTTCTGCTTTTGTCGTTTGCAAAGTATTTTTTTTATCATGTGATTCCCCACTTTTCTGTATTCCCACGATTTGGCCTTCGTGATATGAATGTGGCCTGTTTTCGAGTAGTATAATAGGGGTGTAAGTGGCTCCACCAATGTCAAAATAGGCCGCCCCTAAAAAAAAAAAAACCAAATTTCTTTCTGCGGCAAAATTTTTGTTGAGCCCCCCCCCCCCCCCCCCCAACCAAATCCTGGGTTCGCCACTGACACTCGACACAAAGTGCGGTATTTTATTCTGTAAAATAACAAGAAATTTTACTTGTGCCTTCCAATATTAACCACCTCTGTTTAATTAAATTGGTGTTTTTGTTGCAAAAATTATGAATTTTTACAATGTTTTCACTCTCGGCGTGCACTTAATTAAAGAGAGTGTATGCTGTGAAAGAACCGTCCATTTTGATGAAGAAATTCTCACTTTTGTGTACATGTATATTGTTTTCCAACATTAGAAACAGTTTGTAATAAATGAATATGTGTAATGCGAAATGAGGCATGTTTGAACCAGACTGTCTTTATTCCCTCTGCTTACATTGGATTTGGTTGGTTGGTTTGTTTGTTGGTTAGTTTCTCTGTTAACAAAGTAACTCCAAAAGTTATGGACGGATTTGCATGAAGATTTATATTTAAGGGGTGGTCCTTGGTACTAGTGCAAATCGATTAGATTTTGGAAGTGATCCGGATCTGGGTCTGGATCCAGGATTTGTTTTAAAGGATTCTGCACCATTTATGCGAGTATTTCTTTTGGGTGTACTGACAATATGGCGGGGAATTGTTTAGCCTTAGCGGAGGTTTGCGCTCTCTGAGTGCTTTCTAGTTTTAAACTGTATCAAGTTTCACATTTATCAACAAATTTGAAACTGTTCTTCATCTTCTAGATACTCTACAAATGTGTGTTTTGAATGCTTTTGTGCAGGTGCAGCGTGTTTTTTTCTTAATGGGAAGATACGTTGTACGTTTAATCCTGCGACTATCTTCATAATACACTGAGTAGGTTTCATGAAAGTGACCGCCTGATAAGCAGGAGGTCGTGGGTTCGAATCTCGTCCCAGAAAGCTCGTGATCCTCGCAAGCGGACAGGAATGACTATACAGTACACTTTTCAAAATTACATCGGTGAGGTGGGACGTGTCTATAGTCCAAAGTCCCATTTTTCCGAAGTCCCATTGGTCTGACGGCCCATTGTTCTGACGGCCCATTGCTCTTTACGTTCCATTGGTATAAGCGTCCCATTGGTCCGACGACCCATTGGTCCGAAGTCCATTGGTCCGAAGTCCCATTGGTCTGACGCCCCATAGGGTTAGGGTAAGGGTTAGGGTCGGTCAACCTGAACAAGTGGAATTACACAGTATTATGTTTCGGACCAATGGGACTTCGGACCAATGGGACTTCGGACCAATGGGACTTCGGACCAATGGGACTTCGGACCAATGGGACTTCGGACCAATGGGACTTCGGACCAATGGGACTTCGGACCAATGGGACTTCGGACCAATGGGACTTCGGACCAATGGGACTTCGGACCAATGGGACTTCGGACCAATGGGACTTCGGACCAATGGGACTTCGGACCAATGGGACTTCGGACCAATGGGACTTCGGACCAATGGGACTTCGGACCAAGGGTACTTCGGACTATCGAGCCGTAACCGGTGAGGGCGTACCGTGAGTACATGTACATGTATTGAAAAAAAAAGTGCATCTCCCCCAGGCAAAATTTCATCATAAAAGTTGTACATGAATGACGGTGCGTACTTGTCCCATTTCTGTTTTCAAAAGAGCCGCCTCTGTCTCGCAAAAAAAAAAATATCCTGGCTGGTTTTGTTTGTTGGGCCCAGTTGCTAATACATGTACCTGTCATTGTCAATCACCGTGTCTCGTTCTTTGGAAGAGAGTTGGTCCGGAAAAAAAAGTTGAATAAAACTTACCCCATTTCTGCACTGTCTGGTCTCTTTTGTTACAGGAGGATTTGTGTCCATTCTGTGTGTGGGAAGATAGCCTTGACTGTTCCATTTTTCAGACAGCTAAAAAAAGTAAGTAAACACTTTTTCCAAAAAAAAAGAAGTAAAAAAAGAGGGACGATTACAATATTGCCTGCTACCTGATGCATTGTGTTACCACGGGGTGCAGCTCCTTTGAATTGGATATGTTGTTAAGAAATTGTTTTTCGGGTGTTTTTGATGTTTTTTTTATTGATTGATTTTGTTTTGTGTTAGGATGAGGGAGCAGCCCATTTGAAATGATTTTCTGTTGTGTCTGATGTGGAGTGACGGTGAGTTAAATTGTTTTGTATTTTTTTTATAAAAAAAAACAGCTTTGTGTCGTGCCGACGATTTGGGTATTTTACAAAACGGCAGACAGTAATTAAATCGGTTAGTTCATTTTCGGTTGACTTAAAGCCATCATCGCCGCCAATGTGCTGCCTTGCGTAGCTCGACCATTATTGACGCGCCGTCGATTGGAACTTCAAAAGGCACCGCCGCTTTTTGATGTTTCAACAAGGTGCGTGGTTCTTACAGGCCGAGGAGTCAATCATTATTTTATCGCACACGACGCGCCATCAAAAAGTTTGTTTTTGCAATGAAAGTCCTCATTGATGATGCGGCAGATATGACAATGTATCTTGTCTGTTGCACTTTATGCGACCCCGCGAGCCAGCCAATCGGAGTTAGAAATTATGACGACATTTCAATCAGAAACGTGGACTAAGCTGTTGATTGGTCAATTTGCTAACATGGTTTTGTAAACCGAAGACCCGATAGAAGGCGCCCGCTGAATGGCCAGAATCTGGAGGTCAAGACGCAGTCTTGTTTTGCCTCATCAATCGCCGAGGCTGCTCTTATATTTTGCTGTGCAAGGGGATAGACTAAGCCAACCGCGAAAGTTAACCAACAAAATTTCAAAATCGTCTACATTAATATTATGGAAGACTATTCCGTACCCATCCCATGCATAAACATCATCGATCTTAAACGTATGTGCCTGCTTAGAACACATAGGAACATGGTGTTATTACCTGGAACCTTGTTTTTACCTTAACGAGAAAACCCTTGGTCAAAGTGAAGATAGGACTGATACCAAATAGCATGTGATGCGATTCCCCATTGAGATGGTATCGTTGGGAAGAAATTAATCAGTGAATGTGGTAGCGAGACCCCAATAATTGTGCGTACATTTTCTCTACGTATTCTCTTTAAATATGCAGTATCCACTGAGCTGAAACTTCAACAGGTTATAGTTGTTATATACCCTTCCCTTGGCCTTCTTATTAAAGATTATGAGCAATGTTTTGCTTCAAACGAAACAATGCACGAAAAGTATTTATGATGTATCTTTTAACTATGAAAATGTGCAGAGCTGAGAATTAAACAAGGCTCGAGCCGTGGCCTTGATTAACTGCTCTCCGCCATTTTTCTTTCAAGTTGGGGTTAAGCATCCTTTTTTTTTTTTTTTACCTTTTCTATCATTTATTTTTCTTTTAATGTATTGTTAGCATTCTTGGAAAAACGTACAATATCCGACAGGCTCTATTGCCGCTGCACCCACCGAGAGCTCCCCAAATCCCACTCCTGAAAAAAAGCAGTCAACTTTGAAAAGAAAGAACTTAAAGTGGTAAATATTTGAAAGCCAGGATAGTCAGTAACCCTATGCACTATTGCTCATCAATCATGCATACTTATGACATTGGAGAGCCTTAATAAAGAAGAAGAGTTCTTGCCTGAATCCCCACAGACGGTCAACATTATTGTTGACTGATTGTATGTGGAATCTCCGGATTTGCCGTCTATATAACACCATGGCTACCAGCTCTAAAACATCAGATAGCGATGAATTTTAGACATTTTCAGCAAACGTGTAAAATTAATAAGGACATGGGGGAGGTGATTTCTCTGGTACAGGTCTCTGTAATCAGAGCTTACTGTGGAACTTGTACAGGACAAAAAGAAAGAAGATAATGCCATAAGGGTTGGGGGTTGACACCCCCACCCCCGCTCAGCCGTTGACTAAGTTATGAAGCTATAAGGAAATGGGACCAAAAACAATGAATGGAATATGCTAAAGTTGCTAAATTTATTCTCAAATTAATTGCCTTATGCAGGGGAAGCATTGTAGATTTTCAAAACAAATTCTGGGGCATGCCCCCGGACCCACCAATAGAAAGCATTCACTCAACCCCTATTTATAATCAACTCCTCCCCCCCACCCCCGTTTCCTGAGAGCTATAGATCACCCCCCCCCCTCCCGATTGCTCAGGGAATTGCTTTGCTGACAAAATCTTGAAAACACAGAAATATTAGACCACTTATTTGCAGCGTTTCGGTGCTTTTATCCCGCTTAAATGTAAGTACTTCTTCCCGAAATTTAGTGGTGTGATGTTACTTTAATAATTCGGTTCACTAGATACGGGAAGAATCAATGAGTAACAAAAAACAAACAAACAAACGAACGAACACACACACACAAACACAAACACTAACATTACCATCGGAGCACAAAGACCAAAAAACTCCACAACAAGGAAAATTATACTGTTTTAAAAGTTTACTACTTCAAAAGAAGTTCACGGTTCACCCTTATACTTTACGAGAAAAAAAGATAATAAAACAAAAACGTTTTCGGGTCTAAATGCTAGAAGTCATTTAGCTGTTCTTACGCGTGTGCACAGCGGACCAAAATAGACTAAAATGGACGAAGAACAATCTTAAAAACAAAATTGAGTCATTAAATCAAACCAAACCGAGCCAAACAAAAAGAAACAAACAAATAATAAAAAACACAACAAAAACAAAGGATGTAAACCAATTGGCTAAGTGGAATAAATCGCCGTACAGTTTTGTCCATTGCTCACTTGCCGGTATTAAATTGGCATATCGATCACAATATTGTAAAGTTATTGTTTAATACACAATTTCATGTCTTTTTTGTAAGTCTTGAAATATTTCAGTTGAAGAAAATATGTCGATACCCGATTTTTTTTACCTATCGTCTGGTAACAAAACAGCTGCCCCCTAAAAAAAAAAAAAAATAGGAAACTTAATTCTAAAGTTGCATAACCAAATAATTAGAGTGGTAAGAATTGGGCCCAAAATAATTCTTTATTTCACTTCTAATGCTAAAAATGGAAAATCTTTGTTAAACGGAAGAAAAATCACATGAAAATATCTAAAATATCTACGATAGTATCATTCTAATAGATACAAAAGAAAGAAACTAACACTTAGAAAATAAAACTTGCAGTGGAAGTTAGAGTTTGTTTTCAACTTAAAAATTTGTCAAATTTGGTTCAATAGTAATCGGCAATTTGTTTTGCCCGCGACACGACGGCTGTTGTATGTTTACGCGATTTTGTCTTGTTTTGCATGGTACATGAAATTGCCGACGTACGTTTCTGAGTCTTCGTCGTACGCACCTCCCCAGTTGACGACCACAACATACAGATCACTGTTTACTATTGGGTCAGTCGCGATGACGTTGCTGGCCTGTTGTTCGCCATTATGAGCGATGTTGTTCAAACCGACCTACACAAGGAGAAAAAAAACCAACAGATTACTTCCCATTGGCAAGAGAGGGCGCTTTTTGAGCAATACACTGGAGTAGTCTTAGGTCCGGGTCAGACTGAATTTTTATGTTTCCCTAACGCGCAGACTGTACTCATTTGAAAGTGCAGCCAAGCTGCAGCGGAGGCGGTAGATGGCACTATAAAGAAAGCGAATTTTGTTTCATCTTGGTGAGGCACAATCCAAATATTAGTTTCATTGTTATGCCTTTGACCATGTAGGCTTCATGTTTGTCTAAAAATACGGACTAAAAACAATTTGCTCTCTACTTTTGTGTTATGACCTATGACGTATACGCCCCTGCCCAATATACGAGGGAACTGCATTCCGCGCGACGCGTGAATTTGCCTAAAAAGTATTAGCCAATCGGAATGCAAGTGGGCGGTACCGTCAAGATGCAAAGCAACCAATTACATTTCAGAATTTGCTGTTTTTATAAACATGTGAGTAGGGCGACCACATTGATATAATGGGCGACCAAATGTTGAATGGTGGTCTTACGTCACACGGCAATGTGTCGCAGATGTACTGGGCGAAGCTGCTCTCGCCGTCCGCAGACGTGACGGTGGACGAGACCGAGAACACGTGAGCCTCCGTGTTGCTGCACATGGAGAATTTGATGATGGCCTGCTGCTGATAGGCCAGGGAGACCGCCGGGAAGACGGACACCGTCTCGGTCAGGGGGATTGGGTATGGAGGAAGTGATAGGGGATCGAATCCCTTCATCAGGCTCAGGATCGTGGGCAATGCACGGCTCGGTATGTTAGCTTTGACCTGAAGTGCAGCTGGGCTGCCCTGTAGATGGAAAAGACATTATTTAAAGGAAAACAGAGTAACAAACAAACAAAGTAACAAGCAAACACCCCCAACAGCCCAACAAACAAACAAACAAATACCCAATAAACAACCAAACAAACAAACAACCACCCCAAAACCCCAACAGACTAACACCCCCGACAAACACCCCAACAAACTAAAAAGCACTCAGAGAGCGCAAACCTCCGCCAAGGCTAACAAATTCCGTGCCACGCACACGAAGCTGCTCAGTTGCACACAGAGGTTCATGGTCTCTACACATAGCATATTCGCACATACAACAGGGTAAAGAATCCTAAAAAAAAATGTCCTGCATCCAGACCCAGATCCGGATCACTTCCAAAATCTAATCAAGTTGTGTACTTGTACCAAGGACCACCCCTAAAACAATTTGCATGCAAATCCGTCCATAGCTTTTTGAGTTATCTTGTTAACAGACAAACCAACCAACCAACAAACAAATCCGATGAAAACATAACCTCCTTGGCGGAAGTAATAATGGCTGTTGTTGCCGTGATTACCTGCTCAAAGATCTCTACCGCTAAGCTCAAGGCGATTCCGGAGACAGGGCCAGCCTTAGCAAGGATGATGATGTTATGCTCGTTGGGCCAAGATTCTATCAGGCAATGTGGGGTTGCATCGCCGTTGCTATCCTTGTTCGTGCACAACACGCCACCCTGACACGGAATGCATGTAGTAAAAATAGAAGTAGGATTTAACATTTAAGATAAATTAGTGTATTTTTTACTGAGCACTGTGACTTCAGTGCCATGGCCTTGGCCTTGTGGTTTGGAGCATTGAACTTGTGGTCGGTAATTCTGAAGGTTGTGGGTTCGAAACCAGCCTGGGGTTGCGATGCGTGTGCCCGGGCTCAGTTGGAAAAACAAAAGGGACGCTCATTTTTTGCCAATAGATTGATCCAGTAGGCCCCGCCCACAGCACACAATTATTGTAATTTTTATTGAGCACGGAGAGCTCAGTGCCTTGGCCTTGTGGTTTGGAGCATTGAACTTGTGGTCGGTAATTCTGAAGGTTGTGGGTTCGAAACCGATCAAGTAGGCCCCGCCCACAGCACACGTTGGCAACAAAGCTTTTAGTGGATTATTGCAAAACAGTTTTACCTGGAAGAAGGAGTCGATAACTGCGAAATTAACGACGCCTTTGACTGGCTCCCAACCCAGGTTGTTGTTCAGGACCATGGTAACGTTGATTGCTTTCCCCACGGTGTTGCCGCCGCACAGCTTCGCAACAAACCACGTTTCCTCGTCCTGGGCCAAGCCTTCTATATGGAAGGTACTGTACCGGATAATCGTCGGTACTGTCAGCTGCTCGGAAACTGTAGTGGCTGGAAAAAATATATTTAATTTGTTAAGCTCTGGCAGGAGCTTCTTTTTGTTACATGTTTTGGTGGTCAGTCGGTCGGTCTGTCTGTCCTCGAAAATCGACCAAAAATATTGACCAAAAATAATTGACTAATTGACTAAATGCCATGCCGTCGTCAGTACATGCCCTCTTGAGAAAAGTTTTCGGAACGCTGATTTTGTTTCGATCAATGCGCATGCGTGTTTATTTTGCATATAATGTCTGTGTCCGAAAATTTACCAAAATAAGCCCCCTTAGTTTCCCATAAAATATAAGTACCAAATTGAAATGTTCAAATAAACTACATAACCAAAATTGTTTGGAAATTAAAATGTAATACATACCAAAAGTTGTTTGTAACAATTCGGAAAGATGTTTTTGAAAAGTTTGTAAATGGAGGCAAAATTATGTACAGTAATGTTATAGTCACGTGGTTCTTTGTGTTGTGGTTGGACGGTATCCAGAAGGAGGAAATGTCCCCCAAATTGACCAAAAAAGGATGGTGTTTCATATGTGCCATCGCATCGCATTTTTTTTGGCAAGAGTTTTGCACTCGCACTTGTTACATTCTACACAAATGCCAACATGAATTTGAAAATGGGAAAAAAGGGAAATCGGGATGTTTTTTTCAGCGGGGAACATTTTAAAACTATCTTTCGATCAAAACCATTTCTCCTGGCAGATTCGGAGCTAGCGTATCTTCACTTTATCGTTATAAGCAAGATTTTAGGCCAATATAATCGATAGGTTTAAAATTTTGCTCTGAAGTTTGAATGCTTAGACTTAGTTTTACAACTCGGAAAGTTACTAAAATCTGATTAAAACAAAATCTATTAAGAATTTTAAATTACCCACAAATGTCTTTTGTGGTTATTATTTTTTTTTTTACCGGAATACTGAAAACAACTATAAACCAAGAGAAAAACTTACACCGCCCTGTTTTAGGCACGCCTAACTTCTGCCGCAAGTCGTCAAACTGAAGCAAAATAAACAAAACAAAATATTTCAGTGTGAGATTTCAGAGTTTCACCACAAAAAGATTTGTAAATCGTATTTTTTTCTAGCAGTAAACAATTTATTCCATTTTGAAAGAGACATGACACCGAACGAAAACAAAACTCGACCCACGTTTTGGACGATTTTTTTTTTTGGTTTCTTACATTTCGAATTATTTCAGAATCGAAAAATAAAATTTACAACAGCAAATTATCTAAAATTCTAGCTAAAATTATCTAAATATCGTTTTGTCCTGAAATAGCTATAACATTAAGGTCTCTGCCCGGAATGGCAATTTTGCTCATGAATATGCATACAACAAAAAAGGCATCAAAATACCCTTGAAAGTGGCAAAACGAAGATTGAAAAAAAGATTAAATGGGGCACAAACTGGGTGCATTTCAAGGATTGCATTTAAAATTACATTACATGGCCCTTTAATTTCAAAGGACTGCTAACTTGCTGGAAATTATTTGACTGCTATTCAGTTATCTGAATATTAAATTAGTGTAAATTCTTGCATTTTGTGGAAACTTTTATTTCGGAAAAAAAAGATTGGCGATTTATGAGGCAGCATTTATATAAAAAAAATGTTAAATCAATCTGTCAATTATCATAGTTAAACGGATCTATAAAAATACGACTCAAATTCGGAAAAATTGCAAAATAATAAATTGAAAACAACGCTTAATGATACTACTTTTCATCTTGATTATTAATAGTGCAAGATTAACATCAGTACAGGTTTGCAAATCTAAAAATAAACAATTTAAGAATTAAAAAGGGTAAGATTTAACATGGCGGATTCAGCATTTCCCGAAGGGGTGTCATTGAATATATTTATTAAGTTTGTACATTATGTTTGCTCTTTTAACTTACTGTCATGTACTGAAACATCAATGAATCTAAAAAATATAATAGAAAATTACCATAACAAAAAATTCCAAAATTCTTGTGACTGTTGGTGCATCTGTATCGCTGAGGTTATCTGCCTTGAATTGCACCATAGTTTAGCTAATGAATATGGAAGCTTTTATCATCATAAACACCAAAAAGTCACACATAAAAACACCCTAGAAAAATGGCAATATGAACATTGAAAATGAACTTAAATTAGGCACAAAATGTGCCTGTGTTTGAATGGTTGCACAAAAATATTCTATTACATGAAATGGTTCCTCAAAATATTCTATTACGTGGGCCCTCTCATTTTTGCCGAAGTTTCGGTTTTTTCTAGTTATCTGTTTCAGCAAATCAACCGAAAAGAGCTCTTGTTTTCGTTGAGATTTTTGTTTAGCTGTGTCCGCATTTTTCTGAGGCTTATAGGTCTGATTAAGTTGTATTTTCAAATAGTTGACATGTACCTAGTATACCGGGATGTGTTATAGATAAACATGTAAGTGACCTCATCGTGACCTCATCATGACCTCATCCGAACATGTCGAAGTGGGCTGAATTATTAATCAGGTTTAGCTTACCCTAGAACGAGTGTCTTCGCGGCGACTTAATGGGAGTGAGACCCCAAACGTCAGCTGCAGGAACAGGCAACAAACGACCAACACACGAAAATGGTTCATCTTTCTTCGTTACTTTAGTTGCAAAAATGTATACCGAATCACGGCGTGTTATATTCTCGCTGGCAAAAAAAACCCGACTTTGACTAGTGCGAGTGTAGACCATAGGGCATGGTCTCTACTGAAGCATGGCCCATTGAGTGCTCACCACGCGACGACAGCGTGTGAACGCGATACCTCACTAGTGCACTCACAAAAGTTTCTGATCGGAATGAAGGTTGGGAAGCCATGCGTCAATTCGTGACAAGCAGACGGGGACGTTGTTGTTAATGAACGGGCAGGATTTTTGCGGCTAAACGGCGGTCGATGATGTACGATTCATTTCGCGACTTTCAGGGTTAGTTTTCAGACAGTGCTTTGGCCAGAAGTACGGCGGCAACGTTAACGCTTCCCGAGTGCCGCCTAAAGATTCAATCCCCGTGCTATTTTCGAGTTTCATCTCGAACATTAGATTCTGCTTCTAAATTGCTATTTTTCTAGCAATACAAAAGTTATTTTTTTTACTTTTGAATGACACATCGACCAAAAAAAAATCGGCCTATGTCAAGTTATTTAATTGAAACTTTACAATTTCGAATTATTGGCTGCCATACAATTACTAATTTTGTTTTCGCAGGATGGGCTGGTTCCCGCCCCACAATCAGTATAGATAATGTACGGACGGGGAGCCAGTCTGACCGCAAAGCGGATCTGTTTCTGCCAGAATCTTGCTTTCATCCTTCCTATAATTTTAACATCTCAGTTTAATCTTGAACTGTTTTTTAATGTTGGACCCTGGGCTACTCTCCTGCTGTTTAAAAAGGTCACAAACGGTCACAGTTTCCTTCCACTTCCCCTGGTATACTTTTAACACGCCAATGGGTCACTTGACCAAGATTGACCCAAGTAACAGCAAGGCACAGAATGCATGTTTCCATATAGGGTTTAATATCATGGAAGTATTCCTTAACAATCCAACACACGGCTGTGTGATCTTCAGAAACGTATGTGCCTGCTTAGAACACAGGAGCATTTTGTAATTACCCGGAAACGTACCTACCGATGTAACGAGAAAATCCTTGGTCAAAGTGAAGATAGGACTGATACCAAATACCGTGTGATGCGATTCCACCTTGAGATGCTATCGTTTGGAAGAAAATAATCGTTGAAGGTGGTTGCGAGACCCCCAAAAATGCGCGTACTTTTTCCCTGTTCCCTCAAAATGTATCATGAGTAGGCCCCATCCACTGAGCTGACACTTCTTTAAGTTTGTTGTTATGCGCCCTTCTTATAAGATTTTGAGCAAAGGTTACACTTCAAACGAAATAAACAAAATATACAAAAACTAAATGACCGCAATATATATAGATATGAAAATTTGCAGATATAAAGCAAAAAGATCCGTGTGGCCTTGAGTTAACTGATGCCCTCACCCTACATTTTTTTTCCCCCCTCAAAGTTGGAGCTCGGAATCTGTATTATTTTACCTTTTTTGTGTTATTGATGTATTTTTTTCTTTTATTACTTTAATGTATTGTTAGCGTTCATGGAAAACCGTACAATATCCGCCAGGGTCTACGGCCGCTGCTCCCACACAGCGCTCCCAAAATCCCGCATTTTGACAAAAAGAAGACAACTTTGAAATGAAAAACGTAGAGCGGTAAATGCTTGAAAGCAGGGATAGTCATTAACCTATGCACCATTTGTCATCCATCATGGGTACTTGTGACATTGAAGAGACGGGTTTTTAAAGAGAGTTAGTGGCCTAATCGCTGCAGACAGTAGACTCGGTCTTGATTGTCTCGCTGGCCTTGGTGGTACGATTTTGCTCGCACGATACCACGATCAGCGGTGTATCACCCCAAACAGGGGCGGCAACCGCCAACCTCCCCCCCCCCAATCAGGGCTCAATTTCATGCCGCTGCTTAGCATTTTGACAGAGCCCTTGTCTTTTCCATAGATCCAAGGAGACCGTAAGCAGTAAGCACAGCAAATTCAAAGCTATAAACCTCGAAGGAAAATGTTGCTTGAATTAGTGACGTAAAAAAAACAATAGGAATCAATCTACCAGCACCTCCACGCCATTATTGTGTTTGCTTGCTGTAATGCTGTTGATCATTCGTGTTCACAAATAGCCACATAATGTCGAGAACTACCATTTTTTCGATGTCGAGATTTTCTCACTATTTCGCTTTAAAACATGGTGCTTTACCATTTTGAGCTGCTTCTGTAAGCAAGACATGATTTCTTAATAAGCAGTTTCACGGTAATATGCGCCATCTTGTTCGCGGGACAAAAAGAGCACGCGTTGCTAGACGCGGGCGCATTTTGGAATGACCGCCATAGATATAGAGTAAACCGCATGATGACTTGGAAGTTTTCCGTCATGCGTACACAGCAACGCGTGTAAAATTGCCCCGCCGGCAAGATGGCGCATATTACCGTGGAACACCTTATTACATTAATGATGCAAGGGGCAGGCATCTCAATTAGTGCATTTTGCGTTTTCACGAAGAGACACGAACTCATAGGTGCCCCTTGAACGCGCACAAAACGTATTGGACGGAAAGGCGTAAAAGTAGGTCAAGTGAGATTTTCGTGTTCACGAAGAGCCACACATTATCAGTTGCTCGCGCGTAACATGCGCGCTCCTTCCCTATGGAAAAACACGTTGAACAGAACGGGCCTAAATGTAGGAAACGAGGATTTTGGGTTTCACGAAGGGACACACATCTTTAGTAATTAATTTTGGCTAATTAACTATTGTGCTGATTCTAATTACTGGGTTTACATAAAAGTTTACCTTTCAAAGAATCATGTGAACGTTTTCTTACTGCATAAAGGTTCTGCAAGTATTTTTTGCAGTTTTAAAATTGGAGGAACTTCTCTTGCGGTAATCTCGAAAACGTTTTTTCCCTTCAAAATCCACATGTACTGTGGCTCTTCGTAAAAAACGGTGACAAATTGGGTACAGAACATAGTACTGGAGGGAGTGGGGCTGCGAATGAACTAGCGGGAAACCAGTCAAAATACTGCATGATTATAACAGCTTAATTGGCAACTGGTAACCACTACTGTTCAAGTGTGCTTAGGTTATTCCTGTGAAAAGTAACTAAGCTCCATGTAAATCACCCGGTTCATGCTGAGGGATTTAGAGGGGGATGGGGTCGGTTTGTACCGAATTGTTCTCGGACTTAAATTCCCTTTAAAAAAAACAAGCTCCGTAGCCATGAATCAGAAAAATAGTGAAATTTATTTCATTGATTGTAATATTGTATCATAGGCACTCCATACATATGTACCTGATGACAACACAGGTCACGGATTGACCTCCATTCAGTTGTTGAATAAACAGTCAGCCGAGCACCGTGTGTGTGTGTGTCTCCAGTGATTCCAAACATTAGATACAACAATTAAGTATAATTTTGGAAAATTGTTTTTGAATAATTATGAAGTAATTTGAATATTAATGTGGGACCTGCCCCATACAGCTCGTACACTTTCAACTGCAGTTTATTTTGCCTTGATACTTTGTTGCGTAGTTCTGTAACCACTTTTCCAAAGATAATTTGATTTCTACATAATTGGGTGGGGATCACTATCTAGTATTGCTTTATAAATTATCTTGAATCTTTTTGATATTGATTTAATGACAAATTCAATTTAGTTTAATTAACTACAAATATTTGTGTATTTTACCGCGCACGGATATATAAACTAGCCTACCGTGTTATTTGGTTCGCGGGATCTTGTCGAGTCCTGGCCTTCCTTTTATTCAATGGCTGAAGGCTATGTGATGCACACTATTCGGGCGGCAAATACGTCAGAAAACCTGAGTTCTGAAACTCCAGCCTGGTCCTGTTGACCATTAGGAATGTCTGCCCACCCCTCGGTGTCCACACGGATCCTGGTGTCCGGGTGAGTAGGGTTTTAGAGTGTTTGATATGTCCTTGCGACTGTATTTTGAATTTTTCGACTTTATTGTTTGTAACTTTTGTACATGCACGTATAGCGCGTTACGGTGCGCGCGCTGTACACATGGTACAGTGCTGGAAAGTAACTAGTATACAAATTTTGAATGCTTCGAGTGGTGTAGTAAAACTAGCCTCCCAAAGTGATCCATGGACATTTTATTTTCCCGAGGCGAAGCCGAGGGAAAATTTCGCTCGTACCCCCCCCCCCCCCCCCGCCCTGCAAACAGGACGCTGGGATACTCTGATGAATTCACGCTTTGATTGGTTGGATTTTGCGCGACCTGTGACCTGCGCGTCATCACGGTTATGACTCTGCAAGGTTTGAAACGGCCGTTAAGACTGATTTATTACTCTTTTATTCCAGTTTAGAGATGTTTTATTTTTGTTGAAAAGCTTGCAGGGCGGGGGGGGGGGGGGGGTACAAGCGAAAGGGAAAATAGAATGCTCCATGGATCACCGAGGGAGGCTAGTTTTACTTTATCACGAGATAAAACATTAAATATTTGTTTTATAATATTTCACCCACAGATTCTGCTTGGTTTTAATATTTTAATTATTTAAATCTGAACACAGTTCAAATAAACTTCAATTTCAATACAAACTTGGTGGAAAATGTATTTCTCTCTTCCAAACTACCCCTTTACGAAATGTTTGAACCCAACTCTGCGGCGCGCTTTTTTTGGAACAATACGCGCTACGCGCAACGCGCACACCAGAATGCATTTGCACACAAATACCGCGCCGTGGAAATAGTACTTTGGTTGCTAATGGTATAGTACTTTGGTTGCTACGGGTATAGTTCTTTTGGCCGTGCACAGAAAGATAGCAAAAATAGAAAGTGTCATGTGACTCGCTCTCGGCCAATCAAGACACAGAATCTGTGGGTGAGGTGTTATAATACTCGCTAGATAATCCCGCGCTCGCTAAACACTCGCGCGTTCACTAAATACTCGCGCGGTGCTGGCGCGTATAATGATTATAATTATATACGACTACGTTATATACTGATTTATGGGGTGTATATTTATTTGTTTGTTATGCTCTAATTGGTAATTGGAGGGAAGCAATAAAGAGTGGTGCGACTTAAAAGGTTGCTATTGACTATACTGTCGGTCCAGTCCATCCCTTACCGGAGGTTAATTTCTCCACTCTACAGAGGTCATCAAGGCCCCGCCCCCTAGCCCATTACATTAATTAATTCAGTCACGTGATATGTTTCACGGATGCGTATTAAGGTAAATAACTTTACTAGGCTGCGAAAGTCAATTGTTTGACAGGGGCAGGGCTGGGTAGAAGTATTTCGCCATTTTGCCTTGTGCTTTTAACTTCGCTTTTTTTTTTTACATTTCTCAAATTTGACAAAAATGTTCCTTGTTTAGAAGTGTATTTGTTGTCTGTGTATTCTACAGAATCGTGTTTTTCCGCCTCGGTGATGCGTGTACCTATGCCCGAAAACTAAGTTAAAAGTGGGAGGGTCTATTTCGAGTGTCGGGGGGGGGGGGGTTATTCCTCGCGTATTATCGGAGTTTACTGTCGTGATTTTACAGAAAAATACCCCCCAAAAATATATGGGAATTAATTTGCTCACCGTCCTTTGTTAAACTAAACATAAAAGACCAAATTTTGGCAAGGTTGCGGCGATTTTTTTTCCGCGCAAAAATGTAAGGAATTCAGTGGTGTGTTACTTCATTCGGTTCACTTATTATCTAGATAGGGAAGAATCAATGGTGAAAAAGAAATGAAAACAATACATTTGGAGAACACAAACCAAAAAAAATCCATAACAAAGAAAATTATGCTGATTTAAAAGTTTATTTACATTAAAAGAAATTCCCCGCACACCATATTAAACTTTGCGAGAAAAAAACTACTAATAAAACAAAAGCATTTACGGGCCTAGGCCTATAGGTTTGAAGTATTTTAGCTGTTTCTCACGTGTTTACACAGCGGACCAATATAGACTGAAATGGCTGAACAACAAAATTAATAACAAAAGTAGTCATGAAATCAAACCAAACCAAGCAAAACAAAAAACCAAACAAACAAAAATAAAACAAAAACAAAGGATACATAAAAATTGCCCAATGGAATAAATCGCCTTACAGTTTGTCCATTGGCAAATCGATCACATTAATTGTCAAGTTATTGTTTAATACACAATTTCATTTCTTTCTTGTAGGTTTTGAAATATTTCAGTTGAAGACGAAAATTGGCTATACCCGTTTTTTACAAAACAGCTGCCTCCAAAAAATATCTAAATTATGAGGAAATTTATGTCAAAAGTGGGAAAGCCCACCGGTCAGACTGGTAAGAATTGGGGCGAAACTAGGTCGTTCTGCGTATATCTGTCCCACTTGTAATTCTAAACAGAGAACATCTTTGTTGAACTGAACGGAAAAAAAATCATATGAAAATATCTAAAATATCTAGTTGTAGTATCATTTCGATAGATAAAAAAAGAGAGAAAAAACTAACACAATGACTTAAACAAATTGTAGTGGAAGTTAGACTTTGTTTTCAAATCGAAAATTTTGTTGAATATAGTATCAATTCCGACATTCAAGTCGGACGATGTAGTTTTTCCAGAAAGTTGTAGCAGAGCTATATTGTGCCTTGGATAAAACCAGAGAGAACAGAATACCATGCCAGATCAGTGTTGGTTTCCTGGCACGTGTGTAATGCAAACGACTTTTTAAACGACTTTTTTTAATCAAATACTTCGTTCGACTAAGAACTAATATATGCGTATACAATGATAAACACAATCTAAACTTAAAAGAAATGAACGAAAATCTGTTGGGTCTAAGCATGGGGCTCTGTTGAGTTCCGGTTTCATGTGATATTTTTATATCATTTCGTTTCCCACATCAACTATGCCAGGATTTAATGTTTAGTATCTCATATTGTTTGAAATGCAGTTATTAATGTCTTCGTTGAGAATGTGTGTTGAGCGGATCTTGTCTCATTTCGCCGAATGATTTCAAAGTATAAGAAAAAAAGCGACACCCCAAAAAGTCTACATGCGACGCAAATGAATAAATGTCATAGAATAGTACCCTAGTACCCTTTACCCAAAAACTTAAAAACTCATATTGGTCACGTGACTATCGCGTTTTATCGCTTTTGCCCGCACAGTGTCGAACACGACGGCTGTTTTAGGTTTAAATGATTTTCACTTGATTGGCATTGTACAGGAAATTGCCGACGTAAGCCTGTGCCTCCTCGTCGTACGCACCTCCCCAGTTGACGACCACAATGTACAGAGTTTTGTATGCCATGGGATCAGTCATGATGACGTTGCTAGTCAGCTGCTCGCCATTATGAGCAATGTTGTTCAAACCAACCTGCACAATGAAAACAAAACAAAAGAGATTACTCCCCATTGGCAAAAGAGGGCGCTTTTTATGAGCAATGCTCCACGGGCCTATTGCGGCGGTACCGTGAAAACGCAAAGGAACCAATGAGATTTCAGAATTGTGACTTTGCTGTCTTGACAAACACGTAAGTAGGGTGACTTTGATACAGTGATCGACCACACGTAAAATGTTGTTTCTACGTCACACTTACGTCACAGGGCAGTTTCTCGCAGATGTACTGCGTGTAGGTGCTCTCGCCGTCCGCAGACGTGACGGTGGACTCGGCGGTGAACGCGTGAGTTTCGGAGTTGCTGCACCAGGTATACTGGATCATGGCCTCCTGCTGATAGCTCAGGGAGACGGACGGATAGACGGACACCGACTCGGTCAGGGGGATCGGGACAGGCGAAAGTTCTTGGGGATTGAATCCCTTGATGCTCACGGTCTTGGGAAGCGGATGGTTTGGCACGTTAGCCTTGATTTGAAGTGCATTCAGGCTGTCCTGTATACAGAAGATAATTGATTAAAAGAAGAGCAACAACAACAAAACAAAACAAAGATTAAGGGCAGTCGTAGCCGTGAGTTGAAGATGTTTGAGTTGATAAATTATTATAATAAAAAACACATCAGACATTTTAGTTAGTTGATCAATTATTGAAAGAAAACATGACTGCTCAAAGAAAAACATTTGAACGGGCAAAATTCTTTTGTTTGTTTGTTTACCGGCTCAAAGAACTCTGCGTCTACGCCAAAGGCGATTCCGGAGACAGGGCCAGCCTTAGCAAGGATGATGATGTCATACTGGTTGGGCCAATGGTCGACCAGACAATACGGGGTTGGATAGCCGTTGCTATCCTTGTTCGTACACAACACTCCATCCTATTAAACACACGAACAAGTAAACAAACAAACAAACAAATGGGAATTAACATTCAAGAATGGGAATTAACATTCAGTAATTCTGCAGGTTGTGGGTTCGAGTCCAGCCTGGGGTAATGGGGCGTGTGCCCTTGGGCAAACACTTTGTCACTCATTGCTTCTCTCCACCCACTTTAGCGCGCAGACCTCGAAGTACGCGTGCAGTACGCTCTGTTTTAGCCAGTCAGCGTCGCCGTTTACATTATTCCCCACGGCCAGGGGTTGATGGAGGAACGCGCACGCGCCCATGGATGCGAGGCTGGTACGCAATGGCAGCGATGCATCGCGATCGCCCTCATGTGGTACAAGTTACATTGGGGAAACAGTCCCCTTTATTTCTAATTTGTGCAACCGATGTGATGTGCACATTGTAAAATATCAATTAACATGTTCCAAACTACTTATAACCGAGAAATTAAGTTGCCACTAAAAGTTAAGACAAAACTGCACGTTACAGGCTTTGGCCCACGGCCTATAGGGTAGAGCGTACGTGGTGGATTGGTCGATTGCAAAACATCTTACCTGATATTTGGAGTCGACAACCTCGTAATTCACGATGCCCTTGACGGGATCCCAGCCTGGGTTGTGATCGAGTTTCATGGTGACGTTCACGGCCTTCCCCATGGCATTGCCGCACAGCTCCCCAATGAACCACGTCTCCTCGTCCTCGGCCAGGGTCTCAGTCTTGGTGGTGCTGTACCGGATAATCGCCGGTACATAGAGCTGTCCGGCCTGTGTAGTGGCTGAAAAACAAAGGCAAGGCATAGTTTATGGGTTCATTGTTACACTACACCAACACAAATTGCAAAATGAGAAGAAAAAAAAAAACAATGGAAACGGGGACATTTTGTAGTGCGTTGCTAATAATTCGTCGGTTCAGTGTGTTACATCGCGTAGCTGCAATCGGCTGAATGAGAACGTGTCCCGGACGCTGAATTCGGGCGCAATTTAAACATGACTCGGCAACTTTTGAATTGAAATCGACATCCTAAAACAGTGTTTTCTCGGAATATACAGCATTCACTGAGCTGAAACTTCATCACGTTGTTAATTCTTTTATTTTGATTGAAACCAGTTCTGGCAGATTCGGAACCAGCCCCATCTTCACTTAAACAATTAAGCAAGGTTTTAGGCCAATAAAATCGATAGGTTTAAACATTTGCAATGAAGTGTGAAAGCCTGGACTGAACTTTAAAACCTAAAATCTGCAAAGAAAATCTATGATTTATCAAAAAATCCGAATTTCACAAAGAAACAAAGAAACAAACTTACGTTGCCCTGTTCTACGCCCGCCTATTAACTTCTGCAGCAAGTCGTCAAACTGAAGCAAAATTAACACCAACACACAATATTTGAATTTCAGTGCGAGATTTCAGAGTTTCACCCCAAAAAGGTTTAATGGCAGTCAGTAATTTTTTTCTTGCAATACATTATTTATTCCATTTTGAATGAGACATCAAACGAACAAAAAAATCGACCCACGTTTAACTTGGAAGATGTTTCACACCAGGCGCGGATCCAGAGTGGGGGTTTTGGGGGGTCGAAACACCCTCTGCTCTGACACGAAAATAATTTATAAGAATTATAGTAATAATAAAAAAGATGACATTCTGCAGGGGCTATTATCCGTATCTTTCGGGCCTGACCCCCCCCCCCCGCACAAATTCCTGGATCCGCCCCTGCACACCTTTCAAATTATTTCAGCCTCGATAATGTAGCGACCGGAAACCAGTCTACTCGCGGAAGCAACACAGAGTACAGAGGCATTATTTTCTTGAGAGATTTGCAGACAACTGCAGTAGACAAGTTGGGTTTTTGTCTTGGAAAGGAATCATATAAGTTGAAATTTCATCAAAAAGGAAAGCAAATCGAATAATTAAACACTGTGAAAAAGGATGGTCAACTATACATTTTTATTTCGAGCAGCTTGTTCTTTCACAGCTTTGCAACTTGCAAATAGAAATGAAAACTATGAAAAAGTATGCTCTGATGAATAACTTAAAATTTGTGAATAAACATAAATAGTCTGGCACCATCCCATTCAACAGTTTACAATGTAAACAGTACATTCAAGGAACACGATCAAAAATGGCTTCCTGGTAAATGAGGTATATTGATGCAGCTGCATCGCCTTGGTTATGTGCCATGAGTGACATCACAGTTGAGCTCATGAATATGGAAATCTGCATTAGCATATGCCCTATACACCAAAAAGTCACTAACAACTAGGGGGGAAATTGCATTATGAATATTGAAAATAGATGGTCATTTGAGTTGGATTTTAGGTCCAAAGTGAGGCTTGGGCAAGTCAGTGAGGCGAGTCGGTAAGTGTAGGGGTACAGAGAACTAAGTGAGTATTTCTACGTGAGTCATTAGCATGAAAAGTGCCCCTCCCCCCTCTCTTTTTTTTTAAAGAAGCCCGTTTGGCTTGAAAAAGGGTGTAATTGTGTAAAATGGCCGCGTGCAGGCTTGGAAAGTATCACCTTTTTGGGGGGTGGGGTAGTTTTTTTTTGGTGTGAATATCTATATATATAAGAGAGAAGTTTACTCGCCCCCGAGACGATGTTTGCTCCTGAAAGGATCGAGACCGCGGGCTCCCGCTGCGCGAAAATCGCTCCACGTCCGTGGAAAAATACGGAGGGTGTCTTCCGCCGGGTCGGACACTTCGGGTCGTCCTGATTTTCCCGTACGGACCGGCGATCCTTTTCGTCGATTTTTCGTGACTGCGTTTTTCGCAGGAATTTGCCGTCGTGTGCGCTTTCACGTTGACTGCCTGGCCGCCCCCTGTGCTGGCTTCTCTGCGTGTCTAGACTGTGCGAGGTCAGCGAGGTCAACGTAGGGGTTCCGTTTACGTGTTCTACTCAGCCGTTCTGCAAAAGCGTTCACCAAATTGTGTTATGGGGTGACCTTGGTAAAATATGTTTTCTCCATGGTGCGTGGCCACCAAGTGCCCCTATTCTTTCATATGCGCGGTCTGACCAATCGAAAGTCTACACTGCGTAGTATTTCCGGGCTATGCAAAGCTCTCAATGGCAACGCGTACTGCAGCCTGCTCCACACCCTGGAAACGAGGTCGCTATTTGCATGATTTGAAGCACAAGCATGTGAGTGACGTGTATAGTGCTCTGTTGCTTCCATCGTGTGTTAATACAGCTCCATGCTTCCACCAAGGCTGAGCGTTGTGAGTTCGCTGCCCGCCACAGTGTTGCGTTATAATTTCGGGGGCCTGTCTGGGATCAACGAAGGATCGATGCATTGCTTCAAACATCGAGATCTTAAACGCAGTCACACACAAAATCAACGAAAATGTGTCCGATCCGGCGGAAGACACCCTCCACATTTTTCCACGGACGTGGAGCGATTTTGGCGTCGCGAAAGACCGCGGTCTCAGATCGTTTCAGGAGCAAACATTTCTCGGAGGCCGAGTAAAATTTGCTCTTATATAGATGGTTGCCCCAAGTTGAATAACAGTTGACTCGACAAGTTCCTCGCAGACAGTCTCGCAAATTGTAAGACGTTCAAGTTTACGTTTGTTGAAGAGTCCAATATACTGAAACTTAATTATGACCTTCTTAATCAGCCTTCGCCTGTGTACTACGGCAAGCCTTTCAAGTACGTTTTCCCACAAATGCCACTACCTCACAAAATGCCAATTTAACAGAACGGGAACATTTACAGACTGTTGCCATGGTACATAATTGTTAGTGGTCAGAAATTGCCTCAGATCGCACCACAGAAATTGCTTTTCTATAACTGCATGTCTTCTCAACTAAATCCCCCAGTTACATTCATCTCCCCACATTTTCATCCCCAACTCTACGCCCTACCCGATCTATGATCGGGGAAATCAACGAGGGATCGATGCATTGCTTCAAATATTGTGGTCTTTGAACTATGTTGGGTTGGAATAACGAAGAGTGCATAAATAATAATATTGGCGGTTGTTGGCTGTTTGGCCTTGCTTATATTATGGTTGAACCATGCCAACTTGAATAAAATAGTTAAATCGACTTTTTCCTCGCAGGTCTCGCAAATTGTAAGAAGTTCAAGTTTACGTTTGTTGAAGAGTCCAATACTGTACCTTCATAATGACCTTCCTCCATGATTCAGACTATGTAATTTTATGGTAACACACTCAACATTTTTATTGCAAATGCCACCTTCACGTTTTATTCCATTATGATTTATTGTCAAAACAGTACAATCAGCCTTCGCCTGTGTACTATACGGTAAGTCTTTCAACTCAGTTTTCCCACATTAACAAACGCGACTGCCTCACAAAATGCAATTTAACAGACCAACGGGAAAATTTACAGACAGTTATACATGCCATGGTACATAATTATCATGGGCGCGGCGTCAATCGGTGGGGGACGGGGGACCCCCACCCCAACATTTTAAAGCGGGCAATATCGTTTGGTTCCCTACCCCCACTTTTTCTTCCCCGAATAAAAATTGTAGCCTACTATAATATTCTTTTAATCAGAACAGCTGATTCAATGACTCCAAACTCGAAAATGATGTTTAAAAGATGATCTTTTGTTTTACTATCGTACGTGGTCAGAAATTGCCTCAGATCGCGTCACCGTAAATTGCTTTTCTATAGCTACATGTCTTCTCAACTAAATCCCCCATTTACATTTAACTCCCCACACTTTCAACCCCAACCCAAAAATACGCCCTACCCGATCTATGATCGGGTAAATTAGCTTGTTTAGAAATATAATCGGCTTACCCACCAAATATTGAAAGGAAATGGAAAGATAAAGGACTAGACGATGATTTAATTTTTGTTTGAGAAACCCCAGTGATGACGGCTGACATGTTATTTGGCCCTGAACTTGGTAGATTTTGTGATGTTTGGAACGGAATATGGACACGGATTTGAGAGTAACTTTTTTATACAGGATCGCTTGTGATACAGTTGCCTGGTCCAAGACATACAATAACAGAGGGCGCTGTTCAACTATACTACCGATTTTACCATAAAGCTAGATCTGTTTCAATTGGGCTTGAATTGGGTCGATGCAACTGTAGAACGGGGACTGCATTAGACTGGTTCTGTAGGGCCAGCAAAACTGAGTAAAATACAGCATTTGTCATCAAGGTTGTTAATAATATTATGTGGGGCATAAAAAAGTGGTGTAAAGAATTAATCAGGTTTAGCTTACCTTAGAACGAGTGGATTCATGTCGACTGAGTGACAACCCAGACGCCAGCTGCAGGAACAGGCAACAAACGACAAACACACTAAGCTTGTTCATCTTGGCGAAGTAGTTGGTGGCTTTCCCTCTCGGAAGAAATTCGTCTGAAAAGTTATCGGAGGTTGAAGCTCGAAGGTGCAGACTGATCAAACTGGTCGAGGCCCCCCTCTTTTAAAGCCTCTGGCTTTCTTAACTCCGCCCCTGGGGTGACTGCAAAGCGTGACTTCCCTGCTAGGCCATTGGTCGATATCCACGTGACGTGGGTCTAGTGTTTTTACTTTCAACCAATCAGAAGGGAGGGTCTCTAGATGCGGGGGTGTGCGCCTCTAATTCCATGAATTCTCGTGACAAAGGAGTCCACAATGAGTGGGTTAGCTGTGGGCGGGTACCAGCATGCCAGCGACTTTGAACGTGGTTGAGCGGCCAACGTGACTTGATCGTGTAGTTGTCTACTACTGACGTGCACCAATCACGGTGTGGGATAGGCAGTATTTCGGGCAGCTGCCTCACTGGGGGAAAAGAAACCCTGACTTTGACAATACCGAGTCCAGCCCATACTCCATGGACTACTGTCTGGTCTTTGGGACTACTAAAGCATGACTCATCACGTGCTGGTCACGTGACTCAGTGAGTCCGGGGCAAAGAGGCAGTGGCGTAGCCAAGACTTTTTCAGTGGGGGCGCTGGGGGGGGGGGGGGGGGGGGGCTGGAACATTTCAATTTCATGGCGGGGCGTCATGTAGATCAATGATATTTTTTTTTAGAAACTCAACATCTCGGGGGGGGGGGGGGGCGACTGGGGGGGGGCGCCCACGGCCCCCCCCCCCCCCCCCGTAGCTACGCCACTGCAAAGAGGAATACAGGATGGCCCTGTGGAACCAGCCGAAAAGAGGGTCCAGAAAAAGTCGGAAAAAGTTGGAAATTGGGCGAAATCTCACGTGAAAATCGTTTTTTGACTAAATGAAGGGACAATACGTTAAAAATGAACTTTACTGAATTCAATAACTCAAGTTTCCGCTTGACGAGTGTCGTTTTCGGAAATATTTAAATTAGATGTATTTGGTTTAAATTCTAAGTCGGTCGGCTACTTGTTTCCGTGTGCTTCCCACGCACCCTTTTTCCTTCCACTTTTGCCCAATTTGTTTGCGTGGGGCTGATGGAGGTTGACATTAAACCTGCAACGACGCACCTTTTTTTTCTGTTTTCAAAAGAGCCGCCTCTGTCTCGCAAAAAAAAATTACATTATCCTGCCTGGTTTTGTTTGTTGGGCCCAGTTGCTAATACATGTACCTGTCATTGTCAATCACCGTGTCTCGTTCTTGGGAAGAGAGTTGGTCCGGAAAAAAAAGTTGAATAAAACTTACCACATTTCTGCACTGTCTGGTCTCTTTTGTGACAGGGGGATTTGTGTCCATTCTGTGTGTGGGAAGATAGCCTTGACTGTTCCATTTTTCAGACAGCTAAAAAAGTAAGTAAACACTTTTTCCAAAAAAAAAAAAGTAGAAAAAAGAGGGACGATTACAATATTGCCTGCTACCTGATGCATTGTGTTACCACGGGGTGCAGCTCCTTTGAATTGGATATGTTGTTAAGAAATTGTTTTTCGGGTGTTTTTGATGTTTTTTTTTATTGATCGATTTTTTGTTGTTAGGATGAGGGAGCAGCCTGTTTGAAATGAAATGATTTTCTGTTGTGTCTGATGTGGAGTGACGGTGAGTTTGATTGTTTTGTATTTTTTATATAAAAAAACAGCTTTGTGTCGTGCCGACGATTTGGGTATTTTACAAAACGGCAGACAGTAATTGAATCGGTTTATAGTTCATTTTCGGTTGACTTTAAAGTGAAAATACAACATTTGCAAACATCGAAAAATAAAACTACCAAATCATTTTGAAATACCTTGCTGGACTGTTAGTGAATGACAGTGTAAAGCATCCTGTAAAATCATGGCACCTGGTATACTGTCATTTTCAAGAAAAGTGGTATTTTTGTATCAATTTCCAACGCTGGTTGAAAAAAAAACGGGCTTTTTTTCAAATACTGGCCCCAATTGACCATCGCACTTGTTTGCAATCGATTACACACCTATGAACGGGTACAAGCCAGCTAGACTGGTTCCCTGACCTTACAATTCCCCAATGTATGTAAACTGCTCTGTTTCTTCTTATATGGAGTCAGGGAACCAGACTACAGGAAAATGGTTGTTTTTCTTGGTTGTTATTGCATTTTCGAGCCCAAAACCTCAAAAAAATTAGTGTAACTATATTTGCTATATATTTCCAGCCCCCCAATTCCATCCATTTCTGAAAATTACAGCAAAAACAAATGATGTATATTCCCTTTAAGCCATCATCGCCGCCAATGTGCTGCTTTGCGTAGCTCGACCATTATTGACGCACCGTCGATTGGAACTTCCAAAGGCACCGCCGCTTTATGATGTTTCAACAAGGTGCGTGGTTCTTACTGGCCGAGGAGTCAATCATTATTTTATCGCACACGACGCGCCGTCAAAAAGTTTGTTTGTGCAATGAAAGTTCTCATTGATGATGCGGCAGATATGACAATGTATCTTGTCTGTTGCACTTTATGCAACCCTGCGAGCCAGCCAATCGGAGTTAGAAATTGTGACGACATTTCAATCAGAAACGTGGACTAAGCTGTTGATTGGTCAATTTGCTCACATGGTTTTGTAAACCGAAGACCCGATAGAAAGCGCCCGCTGAATGGCCAGAATCTGGAGATCAAGACGCAGTCTTGTTTTGCTTGATCAATCGCCGAGGCTGCTCGCATATTTTGCTGTGCAAGGGGATAGACTAAGCCAACCGCGAAAGTTAGCCAACAAAATTCAAAATCGTCTACATTAATATTATGGGAGACTATTCCGTACCCATCCCATGCATAAACATCGTCGATCTTAAACGTATGTGCCTGCTTAGAACACATAGGAACATGGTGTTATTACCTGGAACCTTGTTTTTACCTTAACGAGAAAACCCTTGGTCAAAGTGAAGATAGGACTGATACCAAATAGCATGTGATGTGATTCCCCCTTTACTTGAGATAGTATCGTTTGGAAGAAAATAATCACTGAAGGTGGTTGCGAGACCCCAAAATTGTGCGTACGTTTTCTCTATACATTCTCTTAAAATATGCAGTATCCACTGAGCTTAAACCTCAACAGGTTATAGTTGTTTATATCAGTGTTGTAGTACTCGTACTCAGTACTCGGAAAAAAATACTCGACTACAACACTTGTTATTTAGCCTTCCCTTGGCCTTCGTGTTAAAGATTGTGAGCAATGTTTAAACGAAAAAAATGCACGAAAAGTATCTTAATGTAACTATGAACATTTGCAGAGCTGAGCATTAAACAAGACTCAAGCCGTGGCCTTGATAAAATGCTCCCCGCCATTTTGCTTTCAAGTTGGGGTTCAGCATCATTTATTTTTTTAACCTTTTCTATCATTTATTTTTCTTTTAATGTATTGTTAGTATTCTTGGAAAACGTACAATATCCGACAGGCTCTATTGCCGCTGCACCCACCGAGAGCTCCCCAAATCCCACTCTTGAAAAAAAGCAGTCAACTTTGAAAAGAAAGAACTTAAAGTGGTAAATATTTGAAAGCCAGGATAGTCAGTAACCCTATGCACTATTGCTCATCAATCATGCATACTTATGACATTGGAGAGCCTTAATAAAGAAGAAGAGTTCTTGCCTGAATCCCCACAGAGGGTCAACATTATTGTTGACTGATTTTATGTGGAATCTCCGGATTTGCCGTCTATATAACACCATGGCTACCAGCTCTAAAACATCAGATAGCGATGAATTTTAGACATTTTCAGCAAACGTGTAAAATTAATAAGGACATGGGGGAGGTGATTTCTCTGGTACAGGTCTCTGTAATCAGAGCTTACTGTGGAACTTGTACAGGACAAAAAGAAAGAAGATAATGCCATAAGGGTTGGGGGTTGACACCCCCACCCCCGCTCAGCCGTTGACTAAGTTATGAAGCTATAAGGAAATGGGACCAAAAACAATGAATGGAATATGCTAAAGTTGCTAAATTTATTCTCAAATTAATTGCCTTATGCAGGGGAAGCATCGTAGATTTTCAAAACAAATTCTGGGGCATGCCCCCGGACCCACCAATAGAAAGCATTCACTCAACCCCTATTTATAATCAACTCCTCCCCCCCCCCCGTTTCATGAGAGCTATAGATCAACCCCCCCCCCCCCCCGATTGCTCAGGGATTTGCTTTGCTGACAAAATCTTGAAAACACAAAAATATTAGACCACTTATTTGCAGCGTTTCGGTGCTTTTTTTCCCGCTTAAATGTAAGTACTTCTTCCCGGAATTTAGTGGTGTGATGTTACTTTGATAATTCGGTTCACTAGATACGGGAAGAATCAATGAGTAACAAAAAACAAACAAACAAACGAACACCCCCACACAAACACAAACACAAACATTACCATTGGAGCACAAAGACCAAAAAACTCCACAACAAGGACAATTATACTGTTTTAAAAGTTTATTACCTCAAAAGAAGTTCACGGTTCACCATTATACTTTGCGGGAAAAAAAATGATAATAAAACAAAAACGTTTTCGGGTCTAAATGCTAGAAGTCATTTAGCTGTTCTTACGCGTGTGCACAGCGGACCAACATAGACTAAAACGGACGAAGAACAATCTTAAAAACAAAATTGAGTCATTAAATCAAACCAAACCGAGCCAAACAAAATGAAACAAGCAAATAATAAAAACACAACAAAAACAAAGAATGTATACCAATTGGCTAAGTGGAATAAATCGCCATACAGTTTTGTCTATTGCTCACTTGCCGGTATTAAATTGGCATATCGATCACAATATTGTAAAGTTATTGTTTAATACACAATTTCATGTCTTTTTAGTAAGTCTTGAAATATTTCAGTTGAAGAAAATATGTCGATACCCGATTTTTTTACCAATCGACTGGTAACAAAACAGCTGCCCCCTAAAAAAAAAAAAAAATAAGAGGAAACTTTATTCAAAAGTGGCAAAACCAAATAATTAGAGTGGGTAAGAATTGGGGCCAAAATAATTCTTTATTTCACTTCTAATGCTAAAAATGGAAAATCTTTGTTAAACGGAAAAAAAATAACATGAAAATATCTAAAATATCTACGATAGTATAATTCTAGTAGATTCAAAAGAAAGAAACTAACACTTAGAAGAAAAAAAATTGCAGTGGAAGTTAGAGTTTGTTTTCAAATCGAAAATTTGTCAAATTTGGTTCAATAGTATCCGCCATTTTGTTTTGCCCGCGACACGACGGCTGTTGTATGTTTACGCAATTTTGTCTTGTTTTGCATGGTACATGAAATTGCCGACGTAATTTTCTGAGTCTTCGTCGTACGCACCTCCCCAGTTGACGACCACAACATACAGATCACTGTTTACTATTGGGTCAGTCGCGATGACGTTGCTGGCCTGTTGTTCGCCATTATGAGCGATGTTGTTCAAACCGACCTACACAAGGAGAAAAAAACCAACAGATTACTTCCTATTGGCAAAAGAGGGCGCTTGTTATGGGCAATACACTGGAGTAGTCTTGGGTCCGGGCCAGACTGAATTTTTATGTTTCCCTAACGCGCAGACTACTCATTTGAAAGTGCAGCCAAGCTGCAGCGGGGCGGTAGATGGCGCTATTAAGAAAGCGAATTTTGTTTCATCTTGATGAAGCACAATCCAAATATTAGTTTCCTTGTTATGCCTTTGACCATGTAGGCTTCATGTTTGTCTAAAATACGGACTAAAACAATTTGCTCTCTACTTTTGTGTTATGACCTATGACGTATACACCTCGTCCAATATACGAGGGAACTGCATTCCGCGCAACGCGTGAATTTGCCTGAAAAGTATTAGCCAATCGGAATGCATGTGGGCGGTACCGTCAAGATGCAAAGCAACCAATTACATTTCAGAATTTGCTGTCTTTATAAACACGTGAGTAGGGCGACCACATTGATATAATGGGCGACCAAATGTTGAATGGTGGTCTGACGTCACACTTACATCACACGGCAATGTGTCGCAGATGTACTGTGCGAAGCTGCTCTCGCCGTCCGCAGACGTGACGGTGGACGAGACCGAGAACACGTGAGCCTCCGTGTTGCTGCACATGGAGAATTTGATGATGGCCTGCTGCTGATAGGCCAGGGAGACCGCCGGGAAGACGGACACCGTCTCGGTCAGGGGGATTGGGTATGGAGGAAGTGATAGGGGATCGAATCCCTTCATCAGGCTCAGGATCGTGGGCAATGCACGGCTCGGTATGTTAGCTTTGACCTGAAGTGCAGCTGGGCTGCCCTGTAGATGGAAAAGACATTATTTAAAGGAAAACAGAGTAACAAACAAACAAAGTAACAAGCAAACACCCCCAACAGCCCAACAAACAAACAAACAAATACCCAATAAACAACCAAACAAACAAACAACCACCCCAAAACCCCAACAGACTAACACCCCCGACAAACACCCCAACAAACTAAAAAGCACTCAGGGAGCGCAAACCTCCGCCAAGGCTAACAAATTCCGTGCCACGCACACGAAGCTGCTCAGTTGCACACAGAGGTTCATGGTCTCTACACATAGCATATTCGCACATACAACAGGGTAAAGAATCCTTAAAAAAATGTCCTGCATCCAGACCCAGATCCGGATCACTTCCAAAATCTAATCAAGTTGTGTACTTGTACCAAGGACCACCCCTAAAACAATTTGCATGCAAATCCGTCCATAGCTTTTTGAGTTATCTTGTTAACAGACAAACCAACCAACCAACAAACAAATCCGATGAAAACATAACCTCCTTGGCGGAAGTAATAATGGCTGTTGCCGTGATTACCTGCTCAAAGATCTCTACCGCTAAGCTCAAGGCGATTCCGGAGACAGGGCCAGCCTTAGCAAGGATGATGATGTTATGCTCGTTGGGCCAAGATTCTATCAGGCAATGTGGGGTTGCATCGCCGTTGCTATCCTTGTTCGTGCACAACACGCCACCCTGACACGGAATGCATGTAGTAAAAATAGAAGTAGGATTTAACATTTAAGATAAATTAGTGTATTTTTTACTGAGCACTGTGACTTCAGTGCCATGGCCTTGGCCTTGTGGTTTGGAGCATTGAACTTGTGGTCGGTAATTCTGAAGGTTGTGGGTTCGAAACCAGCCTGGGGTTGCGATGCGTGTGCCCGGGCTCAGTTAGAAAACAGAAGGGACGCTCATTGTTTGCCAATAGATTGATCCAGTAGGCCCCGCCCACAGCACACAATTATTGTAATTTTTATTGAGCACGGAGAGCTCAGTGCCTTGGCCTTGTGGTTGGAGCATTGAACTTGTGGTCGGTAATTTTGAAGGTTGTGGGTTCGAAACCAGCCTGGGGTTGCGGTGCGTGTGCCAGGGCTCAGTTGGAAAAACAGAAGGGACGCTCATTTTTGCCAATAGACCGATCCGGTAGGCCCCGCCCACAGCACACAATTATTGTAATTTGTATTGAGCACGGAGAGCTCAGTGCCTTGGCCTTGTGGTTGGAGCATTGAACTTGTGGTCGGTAATTCTGCAGGTTGTGGGTTCGAAACCGATCAAGTAGGCCCCGCCCACAGCACACGTTGGCAACAAAGCTTTTAGTGGATTATTGCAAAACAGTTTTACCTGGAAGAAGGAGTCGATAACTGCGAAATTAACGACGCCTTTGACTGGCTCCCAACCCAGGTTGTTGTTCAGGACCATGGTAACGTTGATTGCTTTCCCCACGGTGTTGCCGCCGCACAGCTTCGCAACAAACCACGTTTCCTCGTCCTGGGCCAAGCCTTCAACATGGAAGGTACTGTACCGGATAATCGTCGGTACTGTCAGCTGCTCGGACACTGTAGTGGCTGGAAAAACATATATATATTTGATTTTTTAAGCTGTGGCAGGAGCTTCTTTTTGTTACATATTTTGGTGGTCAGTCCGTCGGACTGTCCGTCCTCGAAAATCGACCAAAAATATTGACCAAAAATAAGTTTGCAAGCGGGGGAACATTTTAAAACTCGATCAAACCCATTTCTCCTGGCATATTCGGAGCTAGCGTATCTTCACTTTATCGTTAAGCAAGATTTTAGGCCAATATAATAGATAGGTTTAAAATTTTGCTTTGAAGTTTGAATGCTTGGACTTAGTTTTAGAACTCAAAATCTGATTAAAACAAAATCTATTAAGAATTTTAAATAGCCCAAATTTTTTTGTTTTTGTTGCAGTGGTTATTATTATTTTTTTTTACCGATACTGAAAACAACTATAAACCAAGAAACAAACTTACACCGCCCTGTTTTAGGCCCGCCTAACTTCCGCCGCAAGTCGTCAAACTGAAGCAAAATAAACAAAACAAAATATTTCAGTGGGAGATTTCAGAGTTTCACCACAAAAAGATTTGTAAATCGTATTTTTTTTTCTAGCAATAAACAATTTATTCCATTTTGAATGAGACATGACACCGAACGAAAACAAAACTCGACCCACGTTTTGGACGATTTTTTTTGGTTTCTCACATTTCGAATTATTTCAGAATCGAAAAATGTTCCATGCTTTTCTTAACATCTGATGGCGCTGTTGCTGTGATATCATTTCAGGAAGACACTGTTTAGTTTAAGGTTTTTCTGTTCAAATTGTGAACCCCAAATTTACCCATTGACCACATTTGTGAGATTTAACATGGCGGATTCTGCATTTCCCGAAGGGGGTGTCATTGAATATATTTATTAAGTTTGTACATTATGTTTGCTCTTTTAACTTACTGTCATGTACTGAAACATCAATGAATCTATAAAATATAATAGAAAATTACCATAACAAAAAATTTCAAAATTCTTGTGACTGTTGGTGCATCTGTATCGCTGAGGTTATCTGCCTTGAATGGCACCATAGTTTAGCTAATGAATATGGAAGCTTTTATCATCATAAACACCAAAAAGTCACACATAAAAACACCCTAGAAAAATGGCAATATGAACATTGAAAATGAACTTAAATTAGGCACAAAATGTGCGTGTGTTTGAATGGTTGCAAAATAATATGCATGGTTCCTCAAAATATTCTATTACGTGGGCCCTCTCATTTTTGCCGAAGTTTCGGTTTTTTCTAGTTATCTGTTTCAGCAAATCAGCCGAAAAGAGCTCTTGTTTTCGTTGAGATTTTTGTTTAGCTGTGTCCGCATTTTTCTGAGGCTTATAGGTCTGATTAAGTTGTATTTTCAAATAGTTGACATGTACCTAGTATACCGGGATGTGTTATAGATAAACATGTAAGTGACCTCATCATGACCTCATCCGAACATGTCGAAGTGGGGTGAATTATTAATCAGGTTTAGCTTACCCTAGAACGAGTGTCTTCGCGGCGACTTAATGGGAGTGAGACCCCAAACGTCAGCTGCAGGAACAGGCAACAAACGACCAACACACGAAAATGGTTCATCTTTCTTCGTTACTTTAGTTGCAAAAATGTATACCGAATCACGGCGTGTTATATTCTCGCTGGCAAAAAAAACCCGACTTTGACTAGTGCGAGTGTAGACCATAGGGCATGGTCTCTACTGAAGCATGGCCCATTGAGTGCTCACCACGCGACGACAGCGTGTGAACGCGATACTCACAAAAGTTTCTGATCGGAATGAAGGCTGGGAAGCCATGCGTCAATTCGTGACAAGCAGACGGGGACCTTGTTGTTAATAAACGGGCAGGATTTTTTGCGGCTAAACGGCGGTCGATGATGTACGATTCATTTCGCGACTTTCAGGGTTAGTTTTCAGACAGTGCTTTGGCCAGAAGTACGGCGGCAACGTTAACGCTTCCCGAGTGCCGCCTAAAGATTCAATCCCCGTGCTTTTTTCGAGTTTCATCTCGAACATTAGATTCTGCTTCTAAATTGCTATTTTTCTAGCAATACAAAAGTTATTTTTTTTACTTTTGAATGACACATCGACCAAAAAAAAATCGGCCTATGTCAAGTTATTTAATTGAAACTTTACAATTTCGAATTATTGGCTGCCATACAATTACTAATTTTGTTTTCGCAGGATGGGCTGGTTCCCGCCCCACAATCAGTATAGATAATGTACGGACGGGGAGCCAGTCTGACCGCAAAGCGGATCTGTTTCTGCCAGAATCTTGCTTTCATCCTTCCTATAATTTTAACATCTCAGTTTAATCTTGAACTGTTTTTTAATGTTGGACCCTGGGCTACTCTCCTGCTGTTTAAAAAGGTCACAAACGGTCACAGTTTCCTTCCACTTCCCCTGGTATACTTTTAACACGCCAAGATTGACCCAAGTAACAGCAAGGCACAGAATGCATGTTTCCATATAGGAGTTAATATCATGGAAGTATTCCTTAACAATCCAACACACAGATGTGTGATCTTCAGAAACGTATGTACCTGCTTAGAACACAGGAGCATTTTGTAATTACCCGTAAACGTACCTACCGATGTAACTAGAAAAGTGAAGATAGGACTGATACCAAATACCGTGTGATGCGATTCCACCTTGAGATGGTATCGTTTGGAAGAAAATAATCGTTGAAGGTGGTTGCGAGACCCCCAAAAATGCGCGTACTTTTTCCCTGTTCCCTCAAAATGTATCATGAGTAGGCCCCATCCACTGAGCTGAAACTTCTTTAAGTTTGTTTTTATGCACCCTTCTTAAGATTTTGAGCAAAGGTTACACTTCAAACGAAATAAACTAAATGACCGCAATATATATAGATATGAAAATTTGCAGATCTAAGCAAAAAGATCCGTGTGGCCTTGAGTTAACTGATGCCCTCACCCTACATTTTTTTCCCCTCAAAGTTGGAGCTCGGAATCTGTATTATTTTACCCTTTTTCAGTTATTGATATATTTTTTCTTTTATTACTTTAATGTATTGTTAACGTTCATGGAAAACCGTACAATATCCGCCAGGGTCTACCGCCGCTGCTTCCACACAGCGCTCCCAAAATCCCGCATTTTGACAAAAAGAAGACAACTTTGAAAAGAAAAACGTAGAGCGGTAAATGCTTGAAAGCGGGGATAGTCATTAACCTATGCACCATTTGTCATCCATCATGGGTACTTGTGACATTGAAGAGACGGGTTTTTAAAGAGAGTTAATGGCCTAATCGCTGCAGACAGTAGACTCGGTCTTGATTGTCTCGCTGGCCTTGGTGGTACGATTTTGCTCGCACGATACCACGATCAGCGATGTATCACCCCAAAAATGGGCGGCAACCGCCAACCTCCCCCCCCCCCCGAATCAGGGCTCAATACATGCCGCTGCTAAGCATTTTGACAGAGCCCTTGTCTTTTCCATAGATCCAAGGAGACCATAAGCAGTAAGCACAGCAAATTTAAAGCTATAAACCTCAAAGGAAAATGTTGCTTGAATTAGTGACGTAAAAACAATGGGAATCAATCTACTAGCACATCCACGCCATTATTGTGTTTGCTTGCTGTAATGCATCTCAATTAGTGCATTTTGCGTTTTCACGAAGAGACACGAACATAGGTGCCCCTTGAACGCGTACAAAACGTATTGGACGGAAAGGCGTAAAAGTAGGTCAAGTGAGATTTTCGTGTTCACGAAGAGCCACACATTATCAGTTGCTCGCGCGTAACATGCGCGCTCCTTCCCTATGGAAAAACACGTTGAACAGAACGGGCCTAAATGTAGGAAACGAGGATTTTGGGTTTCACGAAGGGACACACATCTTTAGTAATTAATTTTGGCTAATTAACTATTGTGCTGATTCTAATTACTGGGTTTACATGAAAGTTTACCTTTCAAAGAATCATGTGAACGTTTTCTTACTACATAAAGGTTCTGCAAGTATTTTTTGCAGTTTTACAATTGGAGGAACTTGTCTTGCGGTAATCTCGAAAACTTTTTTTCCCTTCAAAATCCACATGTACTGTGTGGCTCTTCGTAAAAAACGGTGACAAATTGGGCACAGAACATAGTACTGGAGGGAGTGGGGCTGAGAATGAACTAGCGGGAAACCAGTCAAAATACTGCATGATTATAACAGCTTAATTGGCAACTGGTAACCACTACTGTTCAAGTGTGCTTAGGTTATTCCTGTGAAAAGTAACTAAGCTCCATGTAAATCACCCGGTTCATGCTGAGGGATTTAGAGGGGGATGGGGTCGGTTTGTACCGAATTGTTCTCGGACTTAAATTCCCTTTAAAAAAAACAAGCTCCGTAGCCATGAATCAGAAAAATAGTGAAATTTATTTCATTGATTGTAATATTGTATCATAGGCACTCCATACATATGTACCTGATGACAACACAGGTCACGGATTGACCTCCATTCAGTTGTTGAATAAACAGTCAGCCGAGCACCGTGTGTGTGTGTCTCCAGTGATTCCAAACATTAGATACAACAATTAAGTATAATTTTGGAAAATTGTTTTTGAATAATTATGAAGTAATTTGAATATTAATGTGGGACCTGCCCCATACAGCTCGTACACTTTCAACTGCAGTTTATTTTGCCTTGATACTTTGTTGCGTAGTTCTGTAACCACTTTTCCAAAGATAATTTGATTTCTACATAATTGGGTGGGGATCACTATCTAGTATTGCTTTATAAATTATCTTGAATCTTTTTGATATTGATTTAATGACAAATTCAATTTAGTTTAATTAACTACAAATATTTGTGTATTTTACCGCGCACGGATATATAAACTAGCCTACCGTGTTATTTGGTTCGCGGGATCTTGTCGAGTCCTGGCCTTCCTTTTATTCAATGGCTGAAGGCTATGTGATGCACACTATTCGGGCGGCAAATACGTCAGAAAACCTGAGTTCTGAAACTCCAGCCTGGTCCTGTTGACCATTAGGAATGTCTGCCCACCCCTCGGTGTCCGCACGGATCCTGGTGTCCGGGTGAGTAGGGTTTTAGAGTGTTTGATATGTCCTTGCGACTGTATTTTGAATTTTTCGACTTTATTGTTTGTAACTTTTGTACATGCACGTATAGCGCGTTACGGTGCGCGCGCTGTACACATGGTACAGTGCTGGAAAGTAACTAGTATACAAATTTTGAATGCTTCGAGTGGTGTAGTAAAACTAGCCTCCCAAAGTGATCCATGGACATTTTATTTTCCCGAGGCGAAGCCGAGGGAAAATTTCGCTCGTACCCCCCCCCCCCCCCCCCCCCCCGCCCTGCAAACAGGACGCTGGGATACTCTGATGAATTCACGCTTTGATTGGTTGGATTTTGCGCGACCTGTGACCTGCGCGTCATCACGGTTATGACTCTGCAAGGTTTGAAACGGCCGTTAAGACTGATTTATTACTCTTTTATTCCAGTTTAGAGATGTTTTATTTTTGTTGAAAAGCTTGCAGGGCGGGGGGGGGGGGGGGGGGTACAAGCGAAAGGGAAAATAGAATGCTCCATGGATCACCGAGGGAGGCTAGTTTTACTTTATCACGAGATAAAACATTAAATATTTGTTTTATAATATTTCACCCACAGATTCCGCTTGGTTTTAATATTTTAATTATTTAAATCTGAACACAGTTCAAATAAACTTCAATTTCAATACAAACTTGGTGGAAAATGTATTTCTCTCTTCCAAACTACCCCTTTACGAAATGTTTGAACCCAACTCTGCGGCGCGCTTTTTTTGGAACAATACGCGCTACGCGCAACGCGCACACCAGAATGCATTTGCACACAAATACCGCGCCGTGGAAATAGTACTTTGGTTGCTAATGGTATAGTACTTTGGTTGCTACGGGTATAGTTCTTTTGGCCGTGCACAGAAAGATAGCAAAAATAGAAAGTGTCATGTGACTCGCTCTCGGCCAATCAAGACACAGAATCTGTGGGTGAGGTGTTATAATACTCGCTAGATAATCCCGCGCTCGCTAAACACTCGCGCGTTCACTAAATACTCGCGCGGTGCTGGCGCGTATAATGATTATAATTATATACGACTACGTTATATACTGATTTATGGGGTGTATATTTATTTGTTTGTTATGCTCTAATTGGTAATTGGAGGGAAGCAATAAAGAGTGGTGCGACTTAAAAGGTTGCTATTGACTATACTGTCGGTCCAGTCCATCCCTTACCGGAGGTTAATTTCTCCACTCTACAGAGGTCATCAAGGCCCCGCCCCCTAGCCCATTACATTAATTAATTCAGTCACGTGATATGTTTCACGGATGCGTATTAAGGTAAATAACTTTACTAGGCTGCGAAAGTCAATTGTTTGACAGGGGCAGGGCTGGGTAGAAGTATTTCGCCATTTTGCCTTGTGCTTTTAACTTCGCTTTTTTTTTTTACATTTCTCAAATTTGACAAAATGTTCCTTGTTTAGAAGTGTATTTGTTGTCTGTGTATTCTACAGAATCGTGTTTTTCCGCCTCGGTGATGCGTGTACCTATGCCCGAAAACTAAGTTAAAAGTGGGAGGGTCTATTTCCAGTGTCGGGGGGGGGGGGTTATTCCTCGCGTATTATCGGAGTTTACTGTCGTGATTTTACAGAAAAATACCCCCCAAAAATATATGGGAATTAATTTGCTCACCGTCCTTTGTTAAACTAAACATAATAGACCAAATTTTGGCAAGGTTGCGGCGATTTTTTTTTCCGCGCAAAAATGTAAGGAATTCAGTGGTGTGTTACTTCATTCGGTTCACTTATTATCTAGATAGGGAAGAATCAATGGTGAAAAAGAAATGAAAACAATACATTTGGAGAACACAAACCAAAAAAAATCCATAACAAAGAAAATTATGCTGATTTAAAAGTTTATTTACATTAAAAGAAATTCCCCGCACACCATATTAAACTTTGCGAGAAAAAAACTACTAATAAAACAAAAGCATTTACGGGCCTAGGCCTATAGGTTTGAAGTATTTTAGCTGTTTCTCACGTGTTTGCACAGCGGACCAATATAGACTGAAATGGCTGAACAACAAAATTAATAACAAAAGTAGTCATGAAATCAAACCAAACCAAGCAAAACAAAAAACCAAACAAACAAAAATAAAACAAAAACAAAGGATACATAAAAATTGCCCAATGGAATAAATCGCCTTACAGTTTGTCCATTGGCAAATCGATCACATTAATTGTCAAGTTATTGTTTAATACACAATTTCATTTCTTTCTTGTAGGTTTTGAAATATTTCAGTTGAAGACGAAAATTACCTATACCCGTTTTTTACAAAACAGCTGCCTCCAAAAAATATCTAAATTATGAGGAAATTTATGTCAAAAGTGGGAAAGCCCACCGGTCAGACTGGTAAGAATTGGGGCGAAACTAGGTCGTTCTGCGTATATCTGTCCCACTTGTAATTCTAAACAGAGAACATCTTTGTTGAACTGAACGGAAAAAAATCATATGAAAATATCTAAAATATCTAGTTGTAGTATCATTTCGATAGATAAAAAAAGAGAGAAAAAACTAACACAATGACTTAAACAAATTGTAGTGGAAGTTAGACTTTGTTTTCAAACCGAAAATTTTGTTGAATGTAGTATCAATTCCGACATTCAAGTCGGACGATGTAGTTTTTCCAGAAAGTTGTAGCAGAGCTATATTGTGCCTTGGATAAAACCAGAGAGAACAGAATACCATGCCAGATCAGTGTTGGTTTCCTGGCACGTGTGTAATGCAAACGACTTTTTAAGTGACTTTTTTTAACCAAATACTTCGTTCGAAACTAAACTAAAAACTCTTCATGCATTGTTACTGCGTTAGACTAAGAACTAATATCTGCGTATACAACTGATAAACACAATCTAAACTTAAAAGAAATGAACGAAAATCTGTCGGGTCTAAGCATTGGGCTCTGTTGAGTTCCGGTTTCATGTGATATTTTTATATCATTTCGTTTCCCACATCCACTATGCCAGGATTTAATGTTTAGTATCTCATATTGTTTGAAATGCAGTTATTAATGTCTTCGTTGAGAATGTGTGTTGAGCGGATCTTGTCTCATTTCGCCGAATGATTTCAAAGTATAAGAAAAAAAGCGACACCCCAAAAAGTCTACATGCGACGCAAATGAATAAATGTCATAGAATAGTACCCTAGTACCCTTTAACCAAAAACTTAAAAATTCATATCGGTCACGTGACTATCGCGTTTTATCGCTTTTGCCCGCACAGTGTCGAACACGACGGCTGTTTTAGGTTTAAATGATTTTCACTTGGTTGGCATTGTACAGGAAATTGCCGACGTAAGCCTGTGCCTCCTCGTCGTACGCACCTCCCCAGTTGACGACCACAATGTACAGAGTTTTGTATGCCATGGGATCAGTCACGATGGCGTTGCTAGTCAGCTGCTCGCCATTATGAGCAATGTTGTTCAAACCGACCTGCACAATGAAAACAAAACAAAAGAGATTACTCCCCATTGGCAAAAGAGGGCGCTTTTTATGAGCAATGCTCCACGGGCCTATTGCGGCGGTACCGTGAAAACGCAAAGGAACCAATGAGATTTCAGAATTGTGACTTTGCTGTCTTGACAAACACGTAAGTAGGGTGACTTTGATACAGTTATCGACCACACGTAAAATGTTGTTTCTACGTCACACTTACGTCACAGGGCAGTTTGTCGCAGATGTACTGTGTGTAGGTGCTCTCGCCGTCCGCAGACGTGACGGTGGACTCGACGGAGAACGCGTGAGTTTCTGAGTTGCTGCACCAGGTATACTGGATCATGGCCTCCTCCTGATAGCTCAGGGAGACGGACGGATAGACGGACACCGTCTCGGTCAGGGGGATCGGGACTAGCGAAAGCGCTTGGGGATTGAAGCCCTTGATGCTCACGGTCTTGGGAAGCGGATGGTTTGGCACGTTAGCCTTGATTTGAAGTGCATTCAGGCTGTCCTGTATACAGAGGATAATTGATTAAAAGAAGAGCAAAATAACAAACAAACGAACAGCAACAACAACAACAGCAACAAAACAAAGATTAAGGGCAGTTGTAGCCGTGAGTTGAAGATGTTTGAGCTGATAAATTATTATAATAAAAAACACATCAGACATTTTAGTTAGTTGATCAATTATTGAAAGGAAACATGACTGCTCAAAGAAAAACATTTGAACGGGCAAAATTCTTTTGTTTGTTTGTTTACCGGCTCAAAGAACTCTGCGTCTACGCCAAAGGCGATTCCGGAGACAGGGCCAGCCTTAGCAAGGATGATGATGTCATACTGGTTGGGCCAATTTTCGACCAGACAATACGGGGTTGCATAGCCGTTGCTATCCTTGTTCGTACACAACACTCTATCCTATTAAACACACGAACAAGTAAAACAAACAAAACAAATGGGAATTAACATTCAAGAATGGGAATTAACATTCAGTAATTCTGCAGGTTGTGGGTTCGAGTCCAGCCTGGGGTAATGGGGCGTGTGCCCTTGGGCAAACACTTTGTAACTCATTGCTTCTCTCCACCCACTTTAGCGAGCAGACCTCGAAGTACGCGTGCAGTACGCTTTGTTTTAGCCAGTCAGCGTCGCCGTTTACATATTCCCCACGGCCAGGGGTTGATGGAGGAACGCGCACGCGCCCATGGAGGCGAGGCTGGTACGCAATGGCAGCGATGCATCGCGATCGCCCTCATGTGGTACAGTTACATTGGGGAAACAGTCCCCTTTATTTCTAATTTGTGCAACCGATGTGATGTGCACATTGTAAAATATCAATTAACATGTTCCAAACTACTTATAACCGAGAAATTAAGTTGCCACTAAAAGTTAAGACGAAACTGCACGTTACAGGCTTTGGCCCACGGCCTATAGGGCAGAGCGTACGTGGTGGATCGGTCGATTGCAAAACATCTTTACCTGATAGTTGGAGTCGATAACCTCGTAATTCACGACGCCCTTGACGGGATCCCAGCCTGGGTTGTGATCGAGTTGCATGGTGACGTTCACGGCCTTCCCCATGGCATTGCCGCACAGCTCCCCAATGAACCACGTGTCCTCGTCCTCGGCCAGGGTCTCAGTCTTGGTGGTACTGTACCGGATAATCGCCGGTACGTAGAGCTGTCCGGCCTGTGTAGTGGCTAAAAAACAAAGGCAAGGCATAGTTTATGGGTTCATTGTTACACTACACCAACATAAATTGCAAAATGAGAAGAAAAAAAACAATGGAAACGGGGAAATTTTGTAGTGCGTTGCTAATAATTCGTCGGTTCAGTGTGTGACATCGCGTAGCTGCAATCGGCTGAATGAGAACGTGTCCCGGACGCTGAATTCGGGCGCAATTTAAACACGACTCGGCAACTTTTAAATTGAAATCGACATCCTAAAACAGTGTTTTCTCGGAATATACAGCATTCACTGAGCTGAAACTTCATGAGGTTAGCTGTTAATTCTTTTATTTTGATCGAAACCAGTTCTGGCAGATTCGGAACCAGCCCTATCTTCACTTAAACATTGAGCAAGGTTTTAGGCCAATAAAATCGATAGGTTTAAACATTTCCAATGAAGGTTGAAAGCCTGGACTGAACTTTAAAACCTAAAACCTGCAAAGAAAATCTATGATTTATCAAAAAACCCGAATTTCACAAATAAACAAAAGAAACAAACTTACGTTGCCCTGTTCTACGCCCGCCTATTAACTTCTGCAGCAAGTCGTCAAACTGAAGCAAAATTAATACCAACACACAAGATTTGAATTTCAGTGCAAGATTTCAGAGTTTCACCCCAAAAAGGTTTAATGGCAGTCAGTAATTTTTTTCTTGCAATACATTATTTATTCCATTTTGAATGAGACATCAAACGAACAAAAAAAATCGACCCACGTTTAACTTGGAAGATGTTTCACACCAGGTGCGGATCCAGAGTGGGGGTTTTGGGGGGTCGAAACACCCTCTGCTCTGACACGAAAAAAAATTATAAGAATTATAGTAATAATAAAAAAGATGACACTCTGCAGGGGTTATTATCCGTATCTGACGGGCCTGAACCCCCCCCCGCACAAATTCCTGGATCCGCCCCTGCACACATTTCAAATTATTTCAGCCCCGATAATGTAGCGACCGGAAACCACTTTACTCGCGGAAGCAACACAAAGTACAGAGCCATTATTTTCTTGAGAGTTTTGTAGACAAGTTGGGTTTTTGTCTTGGAAAGGAATCATATAAGTTGAAATTTCATCAAAAAGGAAAGCAAATCGAATAATTAAACACTGTGAAAAAGGATGGTCAACTATACATTTTTATTTCGAGCAACTTGTTCTTGAAAAAAAGCGGAGTGTAACTTTCACAGTTTTGCAACCTGCAAATAGAAATGAAAATTATGAAAAAGTATGCTCTGATGAATAACTTAAAATTTGTGAATAAACATAAATAGTCTGGCACCATCCCATTCAACAGTTTACAATGTATAAAACAGTACATTCAAGGAACACGATCAAAAATGGCTTCCTGGTAAATGAGGTATATTGATGCGGCTGCATCGCCTTGGTTATGTGCCATGAATGACATCACAGTTTAGCTCATGAATATGGAAGTCTGCATTAGCATATGCCCTATACACCAAAAAGTCACTAAAAAACTAGGGGGAAAAATGGCATTATGAATATTGAAAATAGATGGTCATTTGAGTTGGATTTTAGGTCCAGAGTGAGGCTTGGGCAAGTCAGTGAGGCGAGTCAGTGAGTGTAGGGGTACAGAGAACTAAGTGAGAATTTCTACGTGAGTCATTAGCATGAAAAGTGCCCCTCTCCCATATTTTTTTTTTTGAAAGAAGACCGTTTGGCTTGTAAAAGGGCGGAAAAACTGAAATTGTGTAAATATAGCCAAGGATCAACCCCCTGGTTTTTTGTGCTTCCATCTGAGGGCACGCCCGATAAACGTACGGTTGAAAAAAATGGGTCCTATTTGCCTGGGAAAGTGGAGGGATGCCATTTGTAAAATGGCCGCATGCAGGCTTGGAAAGTATCACCTTTTTTGGGGGTGGGGTAGTTTTTTTTGGGTGTGAATATTTAGAAATGTAATCGGCTTACCCCCCAAATATTGAAAGGAAATGGAAAGATGAAGGACTAGACGATGATTTAATTTTTGTTTGAGAAACCCCAGTGATGACGGCTGAGATGTTATTTGGCCCTGAACTGTGTAGATCTTGTGATGGTTGGAACGGAATATGGACACAGATTTGAGAGTAACTCTTTTATTCAGGATCGCATGTGATACAGTTGCCTGGTCCAAGACATACAACAGAGGGTGCTGTTCAACTATACTACCGATTTTACCATAAAGCTAGATCTGTTTCAATTGGGCTTGAATTGGGTCGGTGCAACTGTAGAACGGGGACTGCATTAGACTGGTTCTGTAGGGCCAGCAAAACTGAGTAAAATACAGCATTTGTCATCAAGGTTGTTAATAATTATGTGGGGGGAAAAAAGTGGTGTAAAGAATTAATCAGGTTTAGCTTACCTTAGAGCGAGTTGATTCATGTCGACTGAGTGACAACCCAGACGCCAGCTGCAGGAACAGGCAACAAACGACAAACACACTAAGCTTGTTCATTTTGGCGAAGTAGTTGGTGGCTTTCCCTCTCGGAAGAAATTTGTCTGAAGAGTTCTCGGAGGTTGAAGCTCGAAGGTGCAGACTGATCAAACTGCTCGAGGCCCCCCTCTTTTAAAGCCTCTGGCTTTCTTAACTCCGCCCCCTGGGGTGACTGCAAAGCGTGACTTCCCTGCTAGGCCATTGGTCGATATCCACGTGACGTGGGTCTAGTGTTTTTACTTTTTACTGGTTGAATTGAGCGGCCAACGTGACTTGATCGTGTAGTTGTCTACTGACATGCACCACGGTGTGGGATAGGCAGTATTTCGGGCAGCTGCCTCACTGGGGGAAAAGAAACCCTGACTTTGACAATACCGAGTCTAGCCCATACTGCATGGACTACTCTCTGGTCTTTGGGACTACTAGAGCATGACTCATCACTTGCTGGTCACGTGACTCAGTGAGCCGGGGGCAAAGAGGACTACAGGATGCCATGTGGAACCAGCCAAAAAAGAGGGTCCAGAAAAAGTCGGAAAATGATGCGAAATCTCACGTGAAAATCGGGTTGTTTTTAATCACTACTTTCGACTAAATGTAGGGACAGAACGTTAAAAATGAACTTTACTGAATTCAGTAACTCGAGTTTCCGCTGAACGAGTGTCATTTTCGAAATATTTAAATGATATGTATTTGGTTTAAATTCTAAATCAGTTGGCTACTTGTTTCCGTGTGTGATACAGAAAAATGTTTCTTCGGAAATATAGGATTGTTAGGATGTGTTAATTATTTAATGCATGCGATCATCTATTATATACGAACAAACTATACGTGCAACACTGTAAAACATTTAGTGTTAGTGTTTGAACACATATGCACGTGCATGTGTTGTTTTAACTTAAGGGAAGAAGACAATTTATATAGCAAAAGGCCCAGATTAAATTTGGAGTCGGATTCATCATTCAGACATCCACGTACCCAAAATAAAGCCTTAAAAAAACGGTTCAGCTTTGCCGCTGGTTGTAACTGTGTAATTTGATTGCTCATGAAAATAAATTGTAAGCATTCTGTTTACATGGTGAATGGAACGTTAGGAGCCCAGCAAGCGTTATCAGTTGAAGAAAAAAGACGATTAGTCCTTGACAGCGCAGTGAAGATACAAAATCAAGTTTGAGGACACTAAGACCAGAAATTTGGTCTTGTAGATGGTCTGTCTGCGATAATCACACTGGGGGAGGGGGGGGGGGTTGGTGGTTGCCGCCCCTTTGGGGTCATACATCACTGGTCGCGGTATCGTGCGAGCAAGATCGTACCATCAAGGCCAACAAGACAATGAAGACCGAGTCTATACTATTGAAAAGATGAGGCCATTAACTCAGTTTAAAAACCCATCTCTTCAATGTCACAAGTATCCATGATTGATGGCGAATGGTTCACAGGGTTAATGACTATCCTCCTTTTCAAAATCACTCACTTAAAACTTGTTTTTCTCAAAGTTCTCTGCTTTTTTTCAAATTTGGGATTTGAGGAGCTCTCGGTGGGGGCAGCGGCAATAGAGCTTGTTGGATATAAATATATTTTCCACGAACGCTAACAATACATTAAAATTAAAAAACAAACAAGTTAGAACCCTAACTTGGAAGTAAAGAAAGTGCAAAGTGGGGGAGCAGTTAAATCTAGGCCACGGGTCATGTGAATTGCTGAGCTCTGCGAAGGACTCAACATGCACGTTTCTAAAGATCGAACGTTTGTGTCGTCCAATTTTGTTTGTGAAAGTCTAAGACATTTGGTAATTTGTGGCTTATTTTTCGGTGAGTGCATGGTTTCAGATTGCTTTAAAAAAATCTTACACCTGCTAAACAGCTTGCTATATGCAGGTATTGTGCTCAGCATGACTATGCTAAGATTTTATCAAATTTTTCTTTATTTTGACGGGAAAAAAATCGTGACTTATTTTTCACGGAGCTATTAACTTAAAGATAAAAGAAAAAGCGTTGGTAAGCATAAGCATGGCGACTCATGGGCCCAAAAGGTCCGGGTCAAAATTGACCCGGAACCCCTTTTGTTTTGGACCCGATACTTAACTCCAGGGTCAACATTACACATTTCCTGGTCAAAATGACACTTCACTGCGTGGACCACTTTTTTGGATCATTTCGACCCGCACGCCTTGGCGAAAGTGTCAGTTGGACCCAGAAAAGTATCACTTTTGACCCTGGATTGTATCGGGTCAAAGAAACATTGGGTCGAATCTGACCCAATGCTGACCAGAATTCACAGGGGTTCAACTTTCATATGACATTGGGATATTAGCTAGGAATGTTGATGTATTCACGAGAGGGCGACATAATTATTCAGTTTAAATGGTAGGTGGCCACCCATGCACGTATAGTGCCGTGGCCTCGTGGTCTGGAGCATTGAATGTCGGTCACTCTGCAGGTTGTGGGTTCGAGTCCAGCCTGGGGCTGTGGTGCGTGTGCCCTTGGGCAAGGCACTTTGTCACTCATTGCTTCTCCCCGCCCAGGATTAAATTGGTACCTGTGAGGGCAGAGATGGTTATTGTGATCGTACCATCAAGGCCAACAAGACAATGAGGACCGAGTCTATACTATTGAAAGGATGAGGCCATTAACTCAGTTTAAAAACCCATCTCTTCAATGTCACAAGTATCCATGATTGATGGCGAATGGTTCACAGGGTTAGTGACTATCCTCCTTTTCAAAATTAATCACTCAAAACTTGTTTTTCTCAAAGTTCTCAGCTTTTTTTCAAATTTGGGATTTGGAGAGCTCTCGGTGGGTGCAGCGGCAATAGAGCTTGTCGGATATGAATTTATTTTCCACGAACGCTAACAATACATTAAAATTTAAAAAATAAAACAAGATAGAAAGGTAAAAATCACATTGATGCCGAACCCTAACTTGGAAGTAAAGAAAGTGCAAAGTGGGGGAGCAGTTAAATCTAGGCCACGGGTCATGGGAATTGCTGAGATCTGCGCGAAGTACTCAATATGAACGTTTCTAAAGATCGAACGATTTTCATGCCTGGGAAAGTAAAGGAATTCTTTCTTGATTATTTGTGTCGTCCAATTTTGTGTGTGAAAGTCTAAGACATTGGTAATTTTTGGCTTATTTTTTCGGTGAGTGCATGGTTTCAGATTGCTTTTAAAAAAATCTTACACGTGCTAAAACAGCTTGCTATATGCAGGTTTTGTGCTCAGCATGACTATGCTAAGATTTTATCCAATTCTTTTTTTATTTTGACGGGAAAAAAATCGTGACTTATTTTTCACGGAGCTGTTAAGATAAAAGAAAAAGCGTGGGTAAGCATAAGCATGAGTGGCGATCCCCAAAACTCCGGGTCAAAATTGACCCGAAATCCCGTTTGTTGTGGACCTGATACTTAACTCCAGGGTCAACATTACACATTTCCTGGCCAAATGACACTTCACTGCGTGGACCACTTTTTTGGATCATTTCTACCCGCACACCTTGGCGAAAGTGTCAGTTGGACCCAGAAAAGTATCATTTTTTGACCCTGAAATGGATCAGGTCAAATATTCATTGGGTCGAATCTGACCCAATGTTGGCCAGAATTTACAGGGGTCCAACTTTTCATATGACATTGGGATATTAGCTAGGAATGTTGATGTATTCACGAGAGGGCGACATAATTATTCAGTTTAAATGGTAGGTGGCCACCAATGTACGTGTATCAGTGCCGCGGTCTCGTGGTCTGGAGCATTGAATGTCGGTCACTCTGCAGGTTGTGGGTTCGAGTCCAGCCTGGGGATGTGGTGCGTGTGCCCTTGGGCAAGGCACTTTGTCACTCATTGCTTCTCTCCACCCAGGAGTAAATGGGTACCTGTGAGGGCAGAGATGGTTATTGTGATCGATTTTAGCTGCTTTGCGCCGAAATGGCAGCCCCGGCCCAGGGAGCTGAGATTGTCGTTGGAAATTGTCATTGGCCCAACGAGCAGGGGTAATAATGATGTAGCGTCTTGAGCACCGTGCGCAGTAATAGGATAAGGATAAGAAATCAGTAACCCTGGGAAACGAACGCGGGTCAAAGAATTTGGCAGGCGAGGACGCCACCTGACCCCCAGCTACTGAACATTCGAGAAACTTGGCAAGGTTTGCTGTTCGATGTAAAACTATACATGCAGTATCGACTCGAACTCCTATGCAAGATTTTTTTTTTTTTTTTTTTTTTAATTAAGTTAAATATAAAGTGTTTGTAAATTCCTGATTCTGGTAGCACCCGTAACCTTCCACGGTGTTATTTTAAGGACATAATTAGTGAAAGGAGAACAATATAAAGGAGTGTCGTGAGATCATTTGTCATATCTGTCGCATCGTCCGTGAGAACCGTCAGTGACAAACAAAACACAAAACTTTTTACGACGCGCCGTCTGCGATAAAATATGATGAAAATGAATTGAACTGATGCAAAATGCAGACTGACTGGATTATTGAAATTGCATAATATTTCGGCCTTTTTCAGAGGCAAACAAAAGAAGTCCTTGTTAAGTCTGAAATATCAGGCAACTTTAAAATTTTGGATAAAATATGATGATTGACGACTTCGCATGAAAAGGCCACTCTGCTTTGGGGAATCGAAAACGTCGGTCCCTTTTGAAGTTATAGTTGACGGCGTCGTCAAGGACATTTCGAGGTACCTAGAAAAGCAAAATTGCGGCATGGGCTTTAAAGCGTTGATCAGACCAATGCAATTAACCGATTAAGAAATATATCAGTATTATTGCTTGCTGGTTGTAAAATAACCCTTTGTCGGCACGATGAAAGTTCTCGAGAGAATAGGAGTCGACCTTAGAAACTGTGACGTCATTTCGCGCAGAATTGTGGACTTAGCTGTTGATTGGTCAATTTGGATGCCATGTTTTTGTAATACAACTTGTTACCGAAGACCCGATAGAAAAGACCCGCTGAATGGTCAGAATCCGGAGGTCAAGACGCATAATCATATCCCCCTGCTGTGCAAGGGGATATTCCATAGACTAGGTTTACGTACTCGATTTAACAAATCGAACAGTCAAGTTTAGGTTTCAATAAAAGGGCACTCTCTCGTTGGCGCTCGGAGCCCATTTCCCACATCTAGAGTGTAAAAAATAAAATAACCAATATAAAGTTAATAATATAAAAAAAAATAAAAAACTGTTGTGATAGATTAATCGAACAATTAATTACCGCAGCTTTATGATTAGTGTTCATGATGGGAGTTTACCAGCGAGCAATTGGAATTTTGGAACCGTATACGCTTCCATCGCTCAGGCTGTGATAGGGGCCTACTACAGTTTAGCTGTAAAATCCTGCCCGTTGAACTAGAACAAGCTCGTCTGCATTTCACAAATTTATCGGTGCCCCGGAGTCTGGCTCTCATTCAATGTTCACTGTCGCTCATTGGCCTACGTTTGTCACGTGATGAGAACGACGTGATGCCTGCTTTAGCCCCAGGCACGTTGATTGAAACTCGGTATTATTATTCAAAGTCAATATTTTCCGATCCCCTGCAAACTTACTCTAGTGACTATCAACTCGTGCTTGGTGAATTTTAGTACATGTTTTGCAACTAAGCGATAAAGTCGCGTGGACCGCACTGGTACCCGCCCACACGGGTGACCCAGGAACTATTGTTGCCTCCCGTTGCCACCCTGCGCTAGCTGCGTCCAGGGACCCTCCACGCGGGTCTCGACCAATGGCCTGGCATGAAAGTCAAGCTTCGCAGTCACGCAGGGGGCGGAGTTATGGAAAGACAAGGCTTTAACACGGACAGCCTCTCTCAGTTCTGCGTCTAGACCCTCACCATCCTGCGGAAACTCTTCAGACGAATTTCTTCCGAGAGGGAAAGCCACCAACTACTTCGCCAAAATGAACAAGCTTGCTATGTTGGTCGTTTGTTGCCTGTTCCTGCAGCTGGCGTCTGGGGCCTCACTCGCATTCAGTCGCCGCGAAGACACTCGTTCTAGGGTAAGCTACAATTATGTAAATCTGATCAATATTTTAACCCTTTTTTTTTTTTATAAATATTTTTAACCCCAGAGGGCCTGCCTACTGCCCCCTTTGCTTCAGTGTCTCCTTTGCAAAATATTTGACTCGGATGACTACCTACGACCAAATTGGTCGGAGTCTGGCTTTATTGACTTGCTTAGTCTTGTTTGAAAGTTTGTCTATTTTAGGCTTCTGTGACTAAAATGAAGAGCTTTAATTTGTGGTTGGTTTTGAGCACAAAAAGATCCGAACTGCTTGTAAACTGGTTTCAGTCCCTGCATTATCACTTTTGAAAGGGGTGGGAGCCAGTCTAACTTTCCAGAACTTAATCATTGTCGGGTAGAAATAATTCGAAATTTGTGAAGTAATTATTCAAAACTAAACGTGTGCCAATTTTTATGTTTTTTGATCGATGTCGCAAACAAAATAATGTTTGTGTTTTCTTTTTTTAAATAGTGATTAAAACTTTAACAAAAAACTCGAAATACAGGGTGAGTCAGAATGATCTGGACCCAAATTAAAGAAAATATTAAAAATATGCAGCAATTATTAAAACAAGTGCAAATGAGATATGTTATAGGCTGGTTTGAAAGTTTCATGTATATCCATTGTACCATTTTGAAGAAAAGCGCCAGCAAAGAACACATACAATGCAGTCATACATCAGTACGCGACTTCAATCAATTTGTTGAACCATGGAAACGTGGTCAGAGTGTTTCTAGCGCTTTTATTCAAAATGGTACAATGGATATAAATGAAACTTTCACCAAATAAATTATGTCCAAAATATCTGCTAATAACATATCTCATTTGCACTTGTTTTGCTAATTACTACATATTTTGTTTTTAAATTTTTCTTTAATTTAATTATTTTGAAATTTTGATTCAGTGGGCAGATCTGCAGCGGAAGTTACATCAGCCGCGGGGTGACACTCGTAAGTTTGTTTCTCTGTTTATCAGTGGTTTTTTTTCTCACTCGTACTTATCACAAACACAAGGGACCTTTACATTATTTGATTTCATTAGATGTTTTTTTTTAATGAAATTTTAGGTTTAACCTTCCATTATATATATTTGTTCGATCTTATATTTATTCGTCCTAGGTCTTATACAGGGTGGGTGAAAAAAGGAAACCCTAACGCCAGGACCATTTTATAAATGAACTTCTGCATGTAGCACTTCGAGAATCTAGTGCAGGAATCATTCAAATCACTCGTGTATATTTTAAACACAAACACCGCTTTAAAGTTCTGTCCACGGATCACCAAAAAGGTGGGTAGGCATTACATTCACTGTGCGGACTTCCGAACAAAAGAGGTCCACACAAACCAGGTAGAGGAGACGTTGTGTGGACTTGGGCAAGTCCACACAGTGTTTTCCCATTTCTGGAAAACAGGTTTAGAGGCATTTTGGGGTTTGGTTTATCTGTGGCAAAATGAAGAGAAACACTACAGAGAACCATAGAAAAAAATTGATTAATTGCCTTTTCACAGTGAGAGTAAAATGATTTTTTTTCAGAGGTTTTTCTTAACTACACGAAACCAAGGGAATGTCCACACTTGGTGTGTATCTGAAACTTGCCGAAAGAACACTTACCTGTTTTGTGATCCGTGGACAGAACTTTAAAATGGTGTTTGTGTTCAAAATTCTGTAACTTGAAAAGCACATGTGTGATTTTAATTATTTTTGTACAAAAAGAAAGCTTATTAATTGGGCTTTCATATCCTAGATTTTGAAAGTGCTACATGCAGAACTTCATCTTAAAAATGGTCCTGACATTTGGGTTTCCTTTTTTTTCACTCACCCTGTATTTATTCGAAGAAGAAATAAAGAATATGAAGAATACAAATATCTTTGCAGCCATTACACAGTCCGGTCAAATCGCCGTGCCGACGATAGCCCGATACGGTACCACGGAGACAGTAACCCTGAGCCAGGACGAGACGCAGCGGTTCGTGGGGGAGCTGTGCAGCAACTCCTCCATGGGGAAAGCCGTCAACGTCACGGTGCACCTCCACAACAACGCGGGCTGGGAGCCGGTCCAGGGCGTCGTGGATGTCTATGTTGTGGACTCTAACTGCCAGGTTATAAGTTGTCTTGTAAATAAACCTTGTTCGTAGCAGCAATTTATGGACTCAAACGCAATAGTGACCATTGTAAATCGATATGCACGCTAGTATTTTGGAATTAAGTTTGTGGACATTTAAAATAAAATTCATCGTGCGTTCTTCACTCGCCGCGCGCCGGTACTGTCTGTGAACATCCAACATATTCTGCACTTGTTAAACGCCTCACGACATGGATGTCAGTCGGGAACACAACTTTGTGCAACTTACTACTCCTCTTAAATGTATGAAAACTATTTGACACCCGCTTTTTGGTTTATTGTATTGAAAAGTGTTCATTTTTTAGAATATTAAATATTTTCCATGCTTTTTCTGAGAAATGAGGGCGCTGTTCCTATGATGTCATATATGGAAGACGCTTTTCACTTTAGGGGTTTTCTGTTCAAATTGTGAACCCAAAATGTGCTCATTGAATATTTTGGGAGAAAAATTTGATCGTTGGCTTACTGTCATGTACCGAAACAACAACAGATTACCAAAGAACAAAAAAACATTTACCACTGCAAAATATCAACAATTCTGGCAACTTTTGGTGCTGAAATAGCTGTAGCTTTGAGGTTTCTGCCTGAAATGACATCACACTTTTGTTCATGAATATGGAAATGTTATTAGCATAAAAGCTAAAAGGCACCAATATGCCCTTGAAAATGGGAAATTGAACATTGAAAATAATGTTAAACGGGACACAAAGTGCGTCTTCAAGGATTGCTTTAAATAAAATACAACATCACATGGGCCCTTTAAACCCAATTTTAAATTGTACTTTTTCGTGTGTGTTCTCAGGGTGGAGTGCTATGCACAAACAAGGATGACGATGGCTATGCAACCGCCTATTGCCTTATTGAATCTTGGCCCTCATTGAGTAACATCATGATTGTCGTCAAGGCTGGCCCTGTCTCTGGGATTAAGTTCAGCCTGGCTGCAGAGTTTTACGAGCAGGTAAAAAAAACGCAAAAAAAAAAGCAAAATAAAGAGAGCAAATTTTCAATAATTGATAAGTAAGTGGCAAAATCTTTGCCTTTTAGAAAAATTATTTAATCAACCTATATGCATCTTAATGCACGGCGTAGACTACCCATTTTGTTTATTTTAGTTTGTTGTTGCTGGTTTTCTTTTTAGGTTTGTTTGTTTTCATAATTCTAATTCAAATGCAGTTTTCAATAATTGATAAATAATTGGCAAAATCTTTGCCGTTTTTTTTTATTGCATCAGTCAACCTAGGCATCTTCAAGCATGGCTTAGCCTACCCATTTTTCTTAAAGATTGTTGTTGCTGTTTATTTGTCAGTGTTGTTTGTTTGTATTTCTTTCAATAAGTGTCCTTTTTTTAATCTACAGGGCACCCAGCCTGCAGCTCATGTCAAGACTCACATGCCTAGCCATATTCCCAACTTGCTAGCCATGGCACCCCTGGACCAACCGGCCATCACCTTGACCCAGTCCGTAGAGGTCTTCCCGTCCGTCTCCCTCGGCTCCCTGGAGCGGGCCCTGCTGGAATTTACCTGGTGCAGCGACAACTCCATGATCATGATCCAGTCCACCGTCATGTCTTCGGACGGAGAGAGCACCTACGCGCAGTACATCTGCGAAACACTGCCGTGTGACGTAAGTGTGACGTAGGAACACCATCAATCCACGTTTGACTGCAATTTTCACCTACTCCCAAAAGTTATCAGATTAAGCCCAAAAATTGAGCAGAAAATAAAAGATGATGAAGTAGCTTTAATTTGATGCTTGTCTTTAACACCTTGGAGAGTTGTGAGTAATTACCACGGAGGTCTATGGTAGTCTTTTTACTGGTCTGGACTCATCAGTGCTAAGAAAGTGGCCTCTATGTCAATAGTGATTGATTTCTTTCTTCTTTGTTTTCCGAACAGGTTGGTACGAACAACATCATCGAACAGACCGAATACCTGCCCACCAATACCGTCCAGACAGACCCCATGAACATAGACAACGCAGTAGGAAAAAAATTGTACGTAGTGGTCACCTCTTGGGGCGGTCCATACGACTCGGCCGGAAACGCTTACGTTAGCAATTTCCTGTACAGTGCCAACCAACATTAAGCCAACGTGTAAACATAAAACAGCAGCTGACGGTTCATCTTTATCAATTCTATACGTAGCTTTTAGACGTTTTAGTCACTTTGCGTACAAAAATGCATTATCCTATAAAATTGAAATATGACGGACACAATACAGAACGGCGCTATTTGGTTTGGGTAAATACAAAAGAGATGACCCGAATCAAACAGCGCCCTCCCATTGTGTCAACCATATGACCTTTTATAGCTTCAGATATAGTTTTTGGTAAAACAAAAGTCAGTCTACTAGTAGACTGAATACGATAGGATGTGTTTTAGATATTTTTCAAGATATATTTTTGTGGTGTGTTTATGGAGCTATAAAAAGGAATAAACTTTTTCTATTTTTATAATTGTTAAAGGAACAAATACAGTTTACATCATAAACGACTCGTCACTTTTTTTTCAAATTATGTTTAAATTGTTCTGTTTTCCAATTAATTGACATAACAATTTATTTGCAAAAAAAAATGTAATTTACAAGTTGAATATCTGTTATGATATTTTCGCAGTATGCTGCGAAAAGCCTCAAATTTCAAGACTTCCAAAATAGAAAAGACACTGAAATTGATGTACCTGTAACTTAGCCTTTTTAGGAAATAAAAAATAGAAAAAAACTTATTCCTTCGGCAAATCTTTTCACTGTACTATAAGGCGATTTATTCCATTTAGCCAAGGTGTAGGCCTATGCATGTAGTTACAATACTTCGGCGATCTGGTCTGGTCCAGTGTGGTCTGGTCCGGTCTGGTCTGGTCCGGTAGCGGTCTGGTTTGGTTTGGTCTGGTTTAAAAAAAGAAAGTTCTTTGTTCGGCCGCCATTTTCCTCAAAAGTCATATTAGTTGATCTGTTGCCAAAACACCAAAAAAATATTGCTAAAATGGCGGATTTTTGTCTTCTCTTTTCTTTCTCTCGCAAAGTATAACTATGGTTGCGGTGCAATTTGTATTCCAAATTTATTAATAAACTTATCAGCATAATGTCTTTGTTTTGAATTTTGTGTAATAATTTTGTTCTGCTATTTGTTTTTGTTGATCGATTTCTCTCATAATACCTAGAAGTTGTTCTTCCCTGTTCAGTGAAATTTTTTCCCGCAAAACAAATATTTTCCACACATTTGTCGGCAAGGTTGACGTCATACACGTTGCCAAAATTAGGTCTGTATATATTTTCACAGGATGATCAGCAAAGCATTCCCCAAAGAAATGTATTTTTTTTATGAATCCTCTGTAAAAATGAACATTAAGCTCCGATAATGAGACCTTATCAGGGTGTTCGAGCCAGCCCCCCCCCCTCCAATAATTGTAAAGAGTGCCTTTTTTTCAACAACTTTTCTTTATAATTTCCAGCAGCCTTACGAGTTGCCTTTTTGGGAATTTCGGGCGAATGAAATGTAGACAGGGAAAACCCCTGTCTACATTTCAGAACGGATATGGCGAGTGCCCATTTTACGAACTTTTTAACCCCCCCCCCAAAAAAATGACCTTGCTTATCGCCGCTGGGGGGAGGCGGGGGGAACCGCTATTAACTTAAAAAAAAGATGCAAAAAGGCAGTGTTTGACAAAATATTTGGGACTCTTGAGTTATCGTCTCCACAAAGCGTACTGTTTTATTTTTGTTCACTTATGCAGACTTCGTTTGGGCAGATCGCGATATGATCCACGTTGACACGTTGACGTCTTTACGGTGGTGCCCAGTATTTGTATAGAGCGCCCTCTTTTGGAAGAAATTGTTGGTAATATGTAGGGGAGTGCCCTTACAAACTTTAGTTTTTTTTGGTTGTATTAATTTTGTTCTTCAACGGTTTCTGTCGAATTTGAAATTTGTTGTTTGTGTTGTATATCACAGTCAGTTATTGGACGATATTTCAATTCAGTGCAATGTGTTCGTTCTTGAGCTATCGTCTCCACAGAGTACTTCATATTTGTTCACTTGAATTCGGATTGAATTTTAATAAAACTGTATGTTCTTTAAATCATATTAAATATATTTTTCACAATTTCCCTTGATTTTTAAAACAATTGTGTCCTATAACCCAAATTTCAATTCAGTGTACTGTGTTGTTCTTGAGTTATCGTCTCCACAAAGTGTGTTTCATTTTTGTTCACTTAATGCCGACTTCGTTTGGGCAATCTTAATCCACGTTGACAGAAGTCTTTCCGCTGGTGACCAGTATTTGTGTATAGCGCCCTCGTTTGGAAGAAATTGTTGTTGGTCAAATGTATGAGCTATCGGGAGCGCCCTTACAAACTTTAGTTTTTGTTTTTGTTTTTGTTGTATTAATTTTGTTCCTCAACGGTTTCTGTCGAATTTGAAATCTGTTGTGTTGTATATCACAGTCAAATATGGGACGCAATTTCAAATCAGTGCAATGTGTTTTCTTGAGTTATTGTCTCCACAAAGAGTGCTATATTTTTTTCCATTAAAATTCGAATTGAATTTTTCGCGATTGGTACACTGTATTTCCTTAAATCATATTCAATTTATTCTTCAAGTATTCCCATCGATTTTCAAACCGTGTGCGTCTTATATCCAGAACATTAATTGGACGAAATTTCAATTCAGTGCAATGTGTTGTTCTTAAGTTATCGTCTCCACAAAGTGCTTCATTTTTGTTCACTTGAATTCGGATTGAATGTTAATAAACTGTATATTCTTTAAATCATATTAAATTTATTTTTCAAAAATTCCCGTAGATTTTCGAAACATTTGTGTCCTATATCCCGAACAATTATTAAACTGAATTTTAATTCAGTGCACTGTGCTGTTCTTGAGTTATCGTCTCCACAAAGTGTGTTTTTATATTTTGTTCATGCCGACTTCGTTTGGGCAGATCGTGGTCCACGTTAATATCGCCCCGGCCAAAGGGCGCCCTCGTGAGACAGGCAAATGGAAAGTAAGCAATACACCTTTTACGAGTGCCGACTGGATGGAGAAAAAGTGTGCGTTGTGACTAAATGTGAGTAGCAGTTTTTGTCTCGTTTGCATTATTAAGGCTTCCACATCATTTTACTACGATATATAAATGCATGTGGCATTTATTACAATCCGCACAGGAGGTTCTATTTGCAGATTGTAATTATATGCAATTATTTTAGGACCAGAGCGCCAGTGGGCACGGCAGTCAGTGATGTCTGTTGCGAATACCGGACGCCGGTGTCGTGCCAAAAACCGTCCGGTGCCAAATAGTGTCCGCTGAGCATGCGCAGTGGGCGCCAGACACTATTTGGCATGTAATACATGCCAAATAGTGTCCGATGCCAAATAGTGTCCGGGCGCCGTCGTTCCAAACACAAGGGCGCACGTACGTCCTGCCGGACACTTATTTGGCAGGAAAAATCGGACAGTATTTTGCAAGGGGGAATCAGACAATATTTGGCAGGGGGAATCGGACAGTATTTAGCAGGAAAAATCCGATATTTGTTTCGCAGGGAAATCGGACAGTATTTGGTAGGGGGGAATCAGATAGTATTTAGCAGGAACAATCGGACAGTATTTGGCAGGAAAATCGGACAATATTATTTTGGCAGGGGGGATCGGACAGTTTTTGGCAGGAAAAATGGTGCGTACTGCACTGCACGCCAAACAGGTGGACTGACGCGAAAAAAAACACACAAACATTTTGCACAAATATAATTTTGTTTAAACTATTAGGGAAACCAAGTAAATAGTTATCACAGATAACAAGGAAAACGTTAAAACAGATTGTAAAAAGCAAATTCAGGTGAAAGAAATCTTATCTATACGACGTCTTGACAGCTCGTAACAGCAAGGCACGCAATAGGATGCACGCTAAGCGCGGACACTATTTGGCAAGCTTCCGTAAACAATGTGACGTCATGGGCGCATGGCCAATCAGAGCGCATTATGCTAATTAGCGGACACTATTTGGCACCGGACGGTTTTTGGCACGACACCGGGTGGCAACCCACCCGAGTTGGTCCTACAAAACTCCATGTGTACTCTGCGTCAACAAATGTCAATAAGCGTCAACAAGCGTCAACAAGCATCAACGGTCGTCAACAAGCATCAACAAATTTTGTATATGCTTTTGAACATTAAAAGTAGCGTTATATGGTAGAAAAAGCAATAAAGAACATAATCAATTAAAGTTAAAATTATTTTAAAACTTGTTTTTTTGAATGCGAAATGTACGACGAATTTGTCGATTAGTGTTGGCTGCCATCTTGTTTGGATGGCCCTGTACACTTCGCGCATGCGAAGTATGGCTCTGTACACTTCACGCATGCGTAGTACGGCTAGCTTCACGTAAACAAAATGGCGGCCACACCAAACTCGACAAACTCGTTGACATTTCACGTTAAAAAAAACATGTTTTTAAATAATTGTAACTTTACTTTATATGCTGAATCTGTCCAGCTTTGTCACTATTTTTATCATAAAAAAAATTTCTGGTGATGTTCCAAAACTTAGACAAAATTTGTTGATGCTTGTTGACGCTTGTTGACGCTTGTTGACGCTTGTTGATGCTTGTTGACGCAGTTTAGAAGGACCGGTTTTGATCTGTGCCAGCGATGGGGTTCTTTTGTTTCGCATTGGTGGATGAAAACACAAGTGGGCTTTTTCTGGGATAGATTACATGTGTCAAAACTTGCAAACAATAGACCCCAGGATGGGAGACTTCGTGATCAGCAACCAGACCAGCAACCAGACTAGCCCGACTGCGTCTGGCCGTACAGTACTATCGCAAGCTCTGTAGTACGGCCAGACGCTGAATGCTTCCAAAAAGACTGAATTTTTTTGGCCGCCGATGTAGCGATTTTGCTACATCTTTTGATCGAGATTATCTTTTCATCCAGGACAAAAATTTCCACAGTTAAGGTTCTTAGTCGTAGAGCAACTCATACCTTTTCGAAAAAACGTTCTTTGGTCTCAATATTTTCATCCATCTGGCCACAAGACGACTTTCAGTCATCAGATTCCACAAATATCGTCCCCCATGCGATCCCCCATGCGATTTCAAAATGGCGGCCGCGCTGTAATGTATGCATTATGCGAGCGCGCTTGGGCAAGATAATGAATATGCATCATAGTTTATGACGTTTGTCGGACACTCAGCGCGGCTGGCCATACAAACACGAGGTCATGAACTAAATAATGCATATTCATTATCTTGCCCAAGCGCGCTCGCATAATGCATACATTACAGCGCGGCCGCCATTTTGAAATCGCATGGGGGATCGCATGGGGGACGATATTTGTGGAATCTGATGACTGAAATTCGTCTTGTGGCCAGATGGATGAAAATATTGAGACCAAAGAACGTTTTTTCGAAAAGGTATGAGTTGCTCTACGACTACGAACCTTAACTTCGGAAATTTGTGTCCTGGATGAAAAGATAATCGCGATCGAAAGATGTAGCAAAATCGCTACATCGGCGGCCCAAAAAATTCAGTCTCTGTGGAAGCATCGTGCGTCTGGCCGTACTACAGAGCTTGCGATAGTACTGTACGGCCAGACGCAGTCGGGCTACAACCAGACCAGCCTCCTGGGGTGGGAACTGGGCCGGTAAGAGGGGGGCCTTTACAAACCAGGGTTGAATGGTCATCGTACCTAAGTGTCGTAAGTGGCTCTCGACTCAAAGACTCGAGTGGCCGGAGTGGCTCGTGGAGTGCGGAGTGGCTCAAGTGTGGGAGACTCGCACCCTAATTAGCAACAATCAGACAATAAAGAAGAGACAGGAAACTGATGGTATTTGACTTCGTTGGTCCCACCTAATCGAAGAAGTGAGGTTTATTCTCTCGTACTCTGCCTTTTATAGGCCAACACGATCATCTACATCACATACTATTATTATTATTATTATTATTTATTCAACCTGAACAAAGAATTACAAACAGTAATACAAAACCAAACAAAAATTACACAAAAGTGGTTGAAACGAAACGCACAACAAAAGAAACGTATAAACATGTAATTTAAATTTAAATTAAAATTTAAATTATTAAAAAATCATGAAGTAGAGGGCATGCACTTTAAATGACAGCTGGAGTGGGCTTCCCAATTGGGAGTTGAACAATAACCAGTAAGACACTAAAAATCACATAGAAAATGATTATGTGGGTCAGGGACCGCAAAAGCGAATCTAATCACTGTTGCTCGGAAGCATGCGGACCCGCACATAATGACAAATGAACAGGACAAAAAAGGCAAACAAATACGCAAGAACAAGATTACAAATGGCAGGGAAATAACACAATAAAGGGAAGCCCGAAGATTAAACTTAAGATTAAGTAAATTGCGCTGTAATGTGAGCTGGTCATGGAAGTGTGTCTTGAGACTGGCTAGAAATGAGTTTAGTGAATTAAGCACTGCAGAGTCCCAGATTGAAGTTGGTAAGTGATTCCAGAGTCTAGGAAAGCGACGGGTTGGTGAATGGAATAAAGCATCAGTACGAGCAGGAAGGTGACGAAATGTGAGGATGTTAGGATGACGTGGATTAATATGAAGGTTCTCATGGACGGATTCACAGTGTACTAGACCGTACAATACCTTGAATACAAATGAACACAGAATGAAATTTCGTCTGGAAGTGAGCATGGACCAATTGAGCTAATGGAGTCTTTCCTCATGGCATACAATAAAAGCACATCATTATTATTACCTAGGATGCCTTAACCAATGAAAATGCAGTATTGCTTTTTTCGGCTACCACTTTTCCCCAATTTCAATGGCTGTTTTCTGTTGCAGCTAAAATACACATCGTTTTAGACAAGTTTCCAGTCCTATCCTCTCTTACCGCACCGCGAGGGCGCACCGCTCACCGCAACATGAAAATTATTTGGCGAGACTGAAAAAGGCAATCTGATTTTTATTTTTCTGAACAACAAGAACCTACTTTGTCTTTTTCAACACTAGGAATTCCTAAGTAAAAAGTGCAAAGTAAATTTACAACTTACCTTTGAACATTTCGTTTTTGTGCTTCAAAAATGTTTCATTAAAAAAATAAGTATTAACACAAATAGGGGTCTTTATTATTTAATGCGCCTATCAATTGTTTCCCCCAAAAAAAATTGAAAGAAAAAATGGCAGATTTTCCAAGAAGATTTTGGTGTTCAAAGGAGCCGTCACCATTTTGACCAGATTTTGCGTACATACGGTAGCTTCAATTTTGCAGGAAACAAAAAGACGAAACACACATGTGTTGTTGCAAATGCATGATTTAAAAATAAAAAAGATGGTCGGCAGAAAAGAAGCACGCAAAGATAAGAAACTGGTTTACTTTTTTACTTGGCCTTAAGTTAGTTGATATAAAAGTTCAATGCTATGTAAAATGTACACATTTCAATCTATTTTTGTTTAACTTTTGTTTGATACATGATAGGCTTGGCTGTTACATGCATGGCTCTGAACAAAGTCCGCTACCTGGAGGCTATCAATCTACCGGTATCTATGGATGGAACCCATTGTTGAACATTTTCAAGGCCACCCTGCTTGGTTGGTCATAGGCCGTCAGTTCAGAACAGACGGCCCTGGGAGTTGCCTCTGAACAGCTGTTTCTCTGGATTCGTGGAAGAATTCGCCACCATCATTTTCGGTAAGTGTTTTCTCTTGAAGTTTTGGTTTAACCTTGACTACTTTGTCCTTTTTGTTTGTTTAAAACCAAATAACCATTATTTGCAGGGTTGAGATTTATCAGGATTTTTCCTGATTTCAGGAACTTTTGTCTGGATTTTTATTGATTTCAGGATTTTTAAAGAATCCTTTTTGTAATCTGGATTTCCTGAGGTTTTACCGTTAGGCCCCCCAAAAAAGTCTCCGGTTTCTGGTCTGCGCGCCAGCGCTTGCATCGTCGTAGCCATGCGTGTCGGCAAAATTATATGTAAAACTTTTTTTTTTTAATATAAGATGATGTCTCAAAACCGCCAAACTCACTGGTTTGACTGGAATCCTGCTGCTGCACAATTTTAATGTGTTTTTAGATGGGGTTACGATCAAGTTTCAGCTTTATGTAGTTTCTCTGAGCTCCCATATATTTTGCACTAAATTTAGTTTGGCACCATTTGCAGCAGACGGTGTTGTAATTTTGTAATTGTGGAAGCCAGACGAGGGAGCGATGGTCAGGTATCTGGAACCTGTAAACGCTTTTTAATTAGCGCAATATGTAAAGGAGCACACTAATGACCAGCCTGGCAGCACATGCACGATGGATCTGTATATTTGTCTTGACTATCCAAATTTCCCCGAAGAATGTTTGGGTCGAGATTGTAAGTGGGTGCAGAATTCTCAGGCCTTATGGCCTTACTGAGGTCACCTCAAGCTCCACTCTGAAGGAAATTTTTATATACATGTAAGGGATCAAAGCATCATCTGCAGCATCAGCCGACGTTTGAAGAAAAAAAGTAGGGGAAATTTTTTTTTTTAAAAACGTCGCCGCACCACTTTTGGGGCAAGCTCCGTACCAAAACCCAACAATTTTTTTGTTTGCCTTGAAGTGTTGTTTTTACCTATAAAATTTAACCACATGAGCTGAAAATTGTACCCATGCCAAGGCATTATCCACTGGCCTGATTCTATCGAAATCCTACAAAACCATGCAAAGAATTTGGAAGGATTTGGGAAATCTCATAAACCTGTATCGTCGTGGCGGTGATGGGTTCGAGTTCTCCAAATGCTCTCGATTTTCATGTGAGTGGAGAATTGTACCATTGCCTAGGTATTCTCCACTGGCTGATTCCATCAAAATTTTTCAAAACCAGGCAAATAATTAGAAGGATTTCAGATGGGCGTAAGTTCTCCAAGACCTGTATCGTCTTGGTGGTGACGGGTTCGAGTCTCTCCAAATGCTCTCGATTTAACCATGTGAGTCGAGAATTGTACCATTGCCTAGGTATTTTCAACTGGCTGATTCCATCAAAATCTTTCAAACCAGGCAAAGAATTTGAAGGATTTCAGATGGGCGTAAGTTCTCAAAGACCTTTATCGTCTTGGTGGTGACGGGTTCGAGTCTCTCCAATTTGTTGTAGACAATGTGCATAGAGAATTGTACGATTGCCAACATGGCCAAGGTATTATCCCCTGGTCTGATTCTGTTGAAAAGCTACAAAATCAGGCAAAGAATTTGGAAGAATTAGGGCTTATGAATTCTCTCAAAGGCAGAAAAATCGACCTTATCTCACCACTGGGTCTTTCAAATGTCCATTCACTCTTAATTAAAGGGAAAATACAACATTTGCAAACATCGAAAAATAAAACTACCAAGTTTTTACGAAATACCTTACTAGCATGTTGGTAAATGACAGTCTCAAGCATCTTGTAAAATTATGGCACCTGGTGTGAAGTCATTTTCAAGAAAATGGTATTTTTGTAAACATTTCCAACGGTGGTCGGCCGACCATCGTTGGAAAAACCTAACTATTTTTCAACTACTGCTCCAAATTTACCATTTTTTTCAGTCCAAATTTTGTTTGCTATTGGTTACAACGGTTCATGAACGGGTGCATGCCAGCTAGACTGGTTCCCTTGCCTTACAATTTCCATCATCTATAAATTGATCCATTTTAACTTTTGTGGAGTCAGGGAACCAGACTACTTGAACACTTTTGTTTTTCTTGGTTTTTCCAACCTTTTTGAACACCAAACTTCAAAAATGTCAGTGTAACAATATTTGATCTATTATACTAACCTCTCAAATAGTTCATTTCTGAAAATTACAGCAAAAGCCAATGATGTACATTCCCTTTAAGCCCAGTGTCACACACCTTAGATTAGATTAGATTAGATTTATTTCTTTATCGTCATGCTCAAAATTACATGAAAATTGATTTTCCCAGTGTACAATTAAAAATATGTTTTTAAAAAATATAGAAAAACATGACATAGCCAAAATATATTACAACAAATTTACAAAAACACAGTTACTACAATCATAAAACTCTAGGAGCAGTAAAGTATGATTTCGGGCCGTTGGGTGATTAGCAATTAGGGAAGAAATGAGGATGAGAAAACAGTTAAAAGCCACTATCTAGGACATTTGAATGAAATAAAAAGCACAAGCGTAGGGATAAAAACTATCTGGTGAATGTTGAGTTAAAAATCTGAATAACCCATGGTAAAAATGAAGATTTGAACCGGTTTGTTTTGAGACTAAGTTGACGTACTCTAAGTTGACGGGTTGAGGGTGACTTGTATCAGAGAGAATGCTGTTAAATTTGGTGATAAGATGATTCTTAGCTAAATGTTGGATGTCTTCAACGTTAACGCCAATTATCTTCATAGCTTGTTTGTCAATCCATTTAAGTTTTTTTCCGATTGCACTAACCAAGATATGTAGTGAGGTACATTAGTAACAAAAGTGCTAAGGATCGTTACACAGTGGACAAAAGCACCATTTTTTCACCAAAGCATCTCCATGGTAAACCTTTTCGAAAAAAAGACGGACGCAAAAAATTGGATAATGGGAAGGGCATGTATGACGTCATTATGACGTCATCAGCTAATGATTACATGAAAAAATATAAATTGATAATAATCTTTAGAACTACAAGCATCTCAACAACAAATTTGGTATCAAATTCAAAAGGCCAACAAGATCTTTCATTTGAGTAGTATGTCATTGGGATGGAATATAGTTGAGGGTGATTTTGTGGGTCAAAAAAAAACCTTTTTGGTCAAAAGACCTGTTTTTTCCGGCTAAAATCATGGATTTTGGGTAGTCACTTTGACACCTTGTTTTAACATGCAAACAGTATGTGGTATTGTGAGATGTTGTTTTGAAGTCAGAGAGAAAGGCTCAAATTCTATGCCAAAAGAGTTTTTGTAATTAATGCCCCCCCCAAAAAAAACCCCAATTTTTTTATATTTTTTTATGTGACATGGCAATAAAGGCAGGCAATGAGTACACCACCATCTTTTCCTCAAAAAAACATTGGTTAAAGTGGTCAGAAATTGCCTCAGATCGCACCACAGAGCATCTAGAATCCAAAAGTCCGAATTGAGAAAAAGGTTCGATAGCCCGAATTAAGAATAAGGTTCGATTGTCCGAATGGGCAATACGGTTCGTCAGTATGACTCTTCGGACTATCGGACCTTAGTGTTGATTCGGACTATCGGACCTTATTGTCGATTCGGACTATCGGACCATCATAGAGTCTTTTCGGACTATCGAACCTTATTGTCAATTCGGACTATCGAACCTTCGGACTATTGAACCTTATTTTCAAGCCCGCTGGAACAAACTTTTGCCAGGGGGTGCTGGAATTTCTAAAGGACGGACAAAATTAATGCAAACGCGGAGCGCAAAGCCCTTACGGCGTGGCTCAAAGGGCCCCTAAAAGTTTTGGAATATGGATGCTCTGTGGTGCAATATGAGGCGATTCCTGGCCACTGTCATATGACTATTTTAGCAAACGTTTTTTGAGATTATAAAGACAATTTATTTCCCTTTTTTGTTTAGAATATACTGTTGCTCATATAACGTTTCTACTGTACTGAAAAGTCGAAAACCCTGTATTTTTATCTCCATTCTTTGTTCCATTTAATTCTGTAAAAAGAATTGTATCATTATGCATGACATCGCATGTAAATATTATTGTTGCTAGGCTGCTTTCTTACATTTAGTAAATTCCGTCGTGTATGTTTTGTTTTATTTTCCGAGCCCTTACGGCGTGGGGCCACAGGGCCAGGGGCCTGCTTTAAGGCCCCGGAAAATGTTGGATTCTGGATGCACTTTGATGAAATATACTGAAGTATATACTTAAACTTATAAAACCCGAAAGGATTTTTTTTTGTTCAAGTTAAAACAAAATGGTTCCACTGGAAGCGGGTGAATTTCTGTTCATAAAAATATTTGCATAGGCCTAAACGATGTAGCTCTTGATATATTTGCAGTGTTATTTGTTTGTTACAGGGAATGGCAAATATAAAAGACTAACAGATCTTTATGTTTATGATCGGTAGGTGGCAAGTTTGGGGCTAGGCTAGGATTTATCGGTCTGCTGAGTTTTTATGAGAAAAAAACTTGCAGAGGGTAACACATGAATAGCTTTTTTATTAAAACGAAACTACACTGGAACTAGTTTCAATGGAAGCCCGTCCCACTCCTATTAGGTTGGGATGTGTGTGAACCTAGCTATTTGTTAATATTGAGTACAGAATGCTAGCAACGTCAATGAAACTTTTAAATGAAAAGAAAAACCTTCAGGGGAAAGGTATGCACTTTGCCCCTATTGAAAGATCGAATGAAAAAAATCGTGGCAAGCATAATCAACTTTGCCACCATTGTCATGGCCGAGGTTATTTTTTTCGGGTCATAGCTTCCATCACAGGGGAAAATATCATAGACATGTCATGATTTTAGATTCATTGAGAGAAAGATCGATTCTGCACTGCCTGAAGATTTAGAAAATACCTCCTCCTGATATTTTACAGTGTTACTTTGTGCTAGACGTTCGAAGCGCCGCGCTTAGCCGCGGCAAAACTAGAAACGAACAAAACGAAGGAGATATTTGTAGAGCAAGCATAATGTATAGCGCAGCGGCGCAATTTCAACGTCGTAGAACACTGCTGGCTGGAACACATTTTTGCTCCGGGAGTAGGGGGTGCTGAAGCATATTTCAGCACCCCAATCCAAAAAGTTGGGGGTTCTGCAGCACCCACAGCACCCCCCGTTCCCGCGGGCTTGTTATTGTCGTTTCGGACTATTGAACCTTCGGACTGATTAACCTTATCTCAATTCGGACTATTGAACCTTCGGATAAATAAACCTTCAGACTAATGAACCTTCGGATTAATGAACCTTCGGACTATTGCATCAAATGTTCGGATTAACGAACCTTATTTCATTTTCGGACTAACGAACCCCCTCTTATGGAAATTTTGTGCATTTGAACTATCGAACCTTCTGACTAAAGAACCTTCGGACTATTGGACCTTCGGACTATCGGGCGACCCCCGTTTGTAATACCATGGAGGAAGGAAAAGACATTGTTAAAGGACGTACCATCACCATTTCCGGCCACTCTGTTACTCTATTTCAGGTTACCACGTTCCTTTCTGTCTGGCTCCTAACCCATACCTCATTACCCGTAATATACAACACATATAAGAATGTTACGTCTTCCAGCTATAGTAAATGGTCAAAACAAATGGATGTGGTAAAGACCAAATTCAAGGAGCCGCACAATTTCACACAATTTATTTTCTGCGTGACAAATACCGTCTTTGTAGCACTTTTGTCCATAATCAAAAATGCTTAGATTTTTCAAGAAAATTTGAAAATAGTGACGTCACTGCAACAGCAAATCAGCTTATTGTTACTTAAATGTCACTGATTATTTCGCTCTTCAATTCCCTAACCCTCAAAATGTCAAATTAATTACTTGGAATCTCATCACAACGCTTCACGACCTTATTTCTACAATTAATTACTGTACAAGCTCGGTAGTATATTGTGACGTCATTATTACGTCATAAAGTACCCTTCCTGTCATCCGATTTTTTGCATCCTACCATATTTTTGATCGTAACACATTGGCAAAGCTTTGGTGAAAAAAATGTTGCTTTAAATACCATGTAACGATCCTTAGCATTTTTGTTACTAATATAGCGCGCTATAAGATGCCTCACTTTTCCACTTATCTTTGGAACAAGTTTAAACATATTTATGATACTAATAATCAATTACAAAAACTCTTTTGGCATTGAATTTGAACTTTTCTCTCTGACTTAAAAACAACATCTCACAATTAATACCACATACTGTTTGCATGTTGAAACAAAGTGTCAATGTGACTACCCAAAATCGATGATTTTAGCCTAAAAAACATGTCTTTTGACCAAAAAAGGTTTTTTGACCCACAAAATCACCCTTTACTATATTCCGTCCCCATTCCGTCCTTATACCACTCAAATGAAAGAGCTTGCTGTCCCCTTTAATTTGATACCACATTTGTTATTGTAATGCTTGTAGTTCTGAAGATTATTATCAATTTATATTTTTTTTCATGTAATAATTAGCTGATGACGTCATAATGACGTCATACATGCCCTTCCCATCATCCAATTTTTTGCGTCTGTCTTTTTTTCGAAAAGGTATACCATGGAGATGCTTTGGTGAAAAAATTGTGCTTTTGTCCACTGTGTCACGATTTTTTCACTAAGGTTCCTCACTAATGTACCTAAGATAACAGTCGACTGGATAGTGCTCTGATAAAAAAGTTTTAAAATCTGACAGTTCACATTAAAAGATTTAAGTTTCCTTAAAAAGTAAAGCCGTTGATTTGCTTTTTTTCTGAATTTTGTGTTTGCATTCCAATTTAACTTGTCATCCAAAACAGTTCCCAAGTATTTCAACTCCTGAACAATTTCAACATCTGTGTTGTCAATTTCAACCGGTTCCTTCATGTTTTTCGTTTTCTGGAAATCAAATATCATCTGTCTGGTTTTCTGTACATTTAAAATCAGGTGGTTTCTGTCGCACCACTCCACAAATCTATTTGATACTGCACCTCAGAGTTATTAGTGATCAGCCCAGATAAAGTGGTGTGATCAGCAGATTTTGTCATGACACGTGATCTACAGTAAACTCCGGCTAAGACGGCACTCTCTCGGGACCAGAGAATTTGTGACGACTTACGCGAATGTCGGCTTCTGCTGCAAGACGTCATTTTGCCGACTTCCACAAATACACAAATTGAATCACAGGGTGAAAAAAAATTGATTGAATTATTGGCCTATGCGCATCTGTATCTGGATCATGCAAACAAGATTCATGGCTAAAATTCAAAGGCTTTGATTTGCCCTGGTTTATTTCTGCATTCTCAAGTCCAAGTCCGATGGGTCTCCTATACCCTAGGACAACTTCGGCTCAGTTCTTGCCTATGGGTCACCTATACCCTGAGCTCCTTCCCCTTTTCCCCCTCACTGTGTACTGACATGCTCCAGTGATCATCCAGCATCCCTCAGTCAACTTGCATTCTGTCTCAGCTTACCGGTTTTGAGCTTCACCAGTTTGCATCCTTCTCACGCCTCACCGCACCCATCCTTATAACATCGCATCATCGTTGGAATTCCTCTATCTCCTGACGACGGGCAGAGCATACTGATCAAAACGTTGAGTCCCTCCGGTTCTTTTCAGAACCGCACATACACGTATGTACTCACAAAAGAGATTCATTCACATGGTGCTACCACAAACTTATCTTGTCTTAGTATCTTTCCACCATGCAAACCTTCAAAACTCAGATGTCAGTTAGCAGTGTATGAGACGTTTCACTCGACACTTCTTGCAAACCGCAGAGCACGATGACAGAGGAATTTTTGTGGTTTTGAGGAAATGGGACTGAAAGTAACACGCCGACATAGGCGAAATGGCGGCTTACAAAGACCAACTTAAAATGAACATGTCAATGGAAATGCATTAGAGACAATCGGGACTTTCGTCAGACGGCCGATTTAAGCGATGTGACGTTTTATACGATGTCGGTTTAGCCAGAGTTTACTGGACTTTCAGGGCAAAAAGCAGTAGTGTATAAAGAGAACGATAAAGGTGGCAAGATACAGCCTTGAGGCACCCCTGTGCTGATATGGGCAACATCTGATACTACATTCTCAAACCTGACCCTCTGTGATCTCTGCAATTAAAAAAATGGTTAATCCAGCTGTCCAGAGTGCAAGATAAGGGTTACATTTTGCACTTTGCTTAGGAGAGCATTATGGTTTGAAAGTGTTAAAAACAGATGAAAAGTAAAAAACAAGGTACGAAGATACTTTCCTGGTTTGTCGAGACGATCATAAATATCGTGTAGGTAGGTGATCATGGCATTTTCAACCCCACGTTTTGCTTTGTAAGCAAACTGAAAGGGATCTGCAAAACTAAGTGTTTCTACATGTTGTACAGTCAGAATGTCTCGAACGATTTTTTCCCAAAACATTCATCACTGTGGCTGTTAATGCAACTGGTCTATAGTCGTTGAGAATTGCCGGGTTGGTTTTCTTGGGAACAGGAACGATGATGGAAGATTTCCATCAGCTTGGTACAGTGTGACTGTCTAAGGACCACTGGAACAGGTGTTGGAACACTCACAAGTTCTTCAAGATTTCAGGAGCATCCCAGAGATCCTGTCAGGACCAGCAGTTTTACTTAGTTTGATGGCAGGGAGAGATTTCTCAACATCCCTGATTGAGAGTTGAAGCCTAGTACTGTCATTTAAACTTGACGCCAGTGCGCACAAAACTGTTCGTACAGGTAGGCAGGGTTATGATGTTGACCGTCCAGATCAAAGCGCCTGAACTGGTTCAAATCGTCCGCGAATTTCTTGGGGTCAACTTTCCGATATTACTGGTTTACTGGATCGTTGTTTTGATGGTCAGTCACGTGACGATCAACCACATGACGATCAGGAACATGACGATCAGTCACATGACGATCAGTCATTTGATGAAACAAAATACCAGCCGTCGACTTTGAATCGTGAATGCCTAATGCCGTCATGAATCTGATTGGTTAACGCAAATATCGTGTCCGTTGAAAACCGGAGTGCTTCCTGCGCATCTTTCTGATTACAATGGTTCCAATGACATAGGATGCGAAAAAGTCAAACATGTTTGATTTCTTCCGGTCGCCTGGTGTGGGTCAGATCGGTCCCATTTTTCACGGCAGCCTCTTCGATCTGGTCTGATGATCAATTGATCCATCGTCGTTTGCGAGTTAGCCACGCCCCTTTAGACAACACTATGGAGTTTTTGTACACTCGGTTTTATTTATCTCAGTTTTTGTGCATTCCGCGTTGATTTGTATATTTTGTAATTGGACAATGTTTCATAAGTGTGTTGACGCAATTCTACTGCGATTCTACTGCGATTCTACCATGATCGGTTAATTGAACCGGTAAAATTGCAAAGGTGTGGGGCGGGCTTAAATTGTGCTAGATATCCTCTCATAAAACCAAAGTCATTGTTCTTTTTTTCTAAAACGCAACATGCAATACTTTTTTGATGACTGCCCGCTATTTATTATGTCATTCATTAATGATTAGGCCAAACAAAAAAATAGTTCTGCTTCCGGTTTCCCTAAGTACCCTATTCTGACAGCCCCTACCCTATTTTTTTATTAGAAAATGAGGGGAAAAAACACCCAAAACCATCAATTTCTACCTTTTACCCTTGACTACATACAGACGCCTCCATATGATGGTACACAAAAAAAAAATTGCAAAAAAAAGAGAAAATTCCCTACCTAAATGTACCTACCCTATTTTCAAATGCCATGTAATCGGAATCAGAACTATTTTTTTTTTTTGGCCGTAATCATGTCAATCATACAGGTCTGCAGACACAATCCTTGGGCAGACATCAGCCTTGTGAAATGGCTAAATGTTTAAACGGTTCTTCAAATATTTGCTAAAGGTTTACAAAATTAAACGCAAAGTCACAACCTTCATTGAGAAATCACATGTGGATTGTTGTGTCATTCATGAGGTTATTGGTCAAAGGGCCAACAGATATCAATTGAATTTTTTTTCTTGTCATCAGATTGAGTAGAGCTAGCCTGGCGTCATGGCAACCAGTGGAGATGAGGGGTATGATGTGATCATTGTTGGAGCGGGGCTGTCTGGTCTGACTGCAGCGTACGCCATTCTGCAGAAGAAACCATCGGCCAGAGTACTAATCATTGAGGCTATTGGTAAGCACCAGGTGCAATCGGAAGTCAAATTGCAAATTAAATCATAAGTGAATTCATAAGCCAATAATAATTATGTGGCAGTGTCTAGTCAGTATTATAAGTCAAGTCACCCCTCAGATTGCAAGTCAAGTCACAAGTCAAATCACAGGTCAAATGTCAGGTCAAATCACCGGTCAAATCACAAGTCAAATCTCATTTCAAAGCCTAAGTCAATTATAAGTGTATGCAGTGACTAATGACTTACAATGGCTTATTTATGACTTGTGATGGCTTATAATGACTTGTGATGGCGTATGATGACTTGCAGTGACTTATAATAAATTATGATAGCTTATGATGCCTTGCAATGGCTTAGGATGACTTGCAATGGCTCATGATGCCTTGCAATGTGTCAAGTTGCGTTGGGATGGCTTAGAATGACTTTATGTCAAATCTGACTATGCTGCTGAACATTCAGTTGACCAACATTTTCAGTTCTCCTGAAGACGATCCAAGTTTATGTATTGAAACATTGACTAATTTACCCAATGGTTTTGCATTTAATACCAACGTTTGAACAGATATTTTCACAGAATGACTGCAAGGCCCCCACTGTTCACTTCTCCATCAAAAACTTCTGACAACTTCTAAAGGAAGTTTCTGTTGGGAACACATTTAAAGGGTTGTGTAGGGTTAGGGCCAATAATGGGTCTGTTTTCTTAATTCGGCAGATCGCATCGGAGGAGACATGTCGAGTGAAACGCTGAAAAGCTCCTCTGGATCCAACGAATGGGACACTTGTGGAAGTCGTATCGGAAGGTAGGTAAATTTGGGTAAATCCAGTATTGACAAAATAAGTAGTTTACGTGAATCAACTTGGCAACTCTAATTTTGCATACTGGTACTACTGGTAAAAAAAACATGTTCTACTTTTGATCCTAAATAAATCTGTTGCTTACAGATGCAATTAAACCAAAATTTGAAATCATGTAAACAAGGCATGACACATTTTATGGAACGAGTTTCATCAGCTTTGTGCAAGAGGGTGAGATTTAAACGCCATACGAAAAAAACGGTCGCTTTCAGAATATTCCACTTTCGACTTGGCTTCCTCCAATGTCGATACAGCGCTGGAGACAGTGGCAGAGGGCGCCTACTAAGGCCAAAAGCTTCTGAAGGAATGTAGGATCACCCCTGAAGTCATTGCACATTGTGATTGATTTGTGATTTGACTCTTGATTGGGCTTGTGAGTGACATAATGATAATAATAATGGCGTCTTGTATAGCGCTCATGTCCGTCATGAAGTGATGCTCCTGGCACTCTTATTATTACCCTGGCTTTAGCACGGCTGCCATTACGGCACTCAAGCATTGAAGGAATTTCTGCCTACCAGGTACCAATTTACTACACCTGGGTGGAGAGAGGCAATTGCAGTAAAGTGCCTTGCTTAAGAGCACAAGCACCATGTTCCCCGTCAGGATTCGAACCCACGTACCACGGCACATGAGTCGAACACCGTAACCACTGGACCACAGCACCCATTGTTATTTGACTTGTGATTGACTCTTGATTTTCTGTTTGAATGACACACGTATGACTTGTGATTGACTTGTGACTGACATGTGATTGTCCTGTGATTGACATGTGATTGACTCCTGGTTCCTCATCAGTTCCCAAAAGGAGATCCTGAAGCTTCTAGCAGACCTGGGCATGGAGACACACCAACAGTACAACAAGGGCAACAAGTTCTGGAGACTACCGGACGGGAAACTCAAGAAATTCTCTGGTGCCATCCCTCCACTGCCTTACACGACCCTGCTAGATGTCGTCAGATACTTCAAGAAGGTTGGCAATCTCTCTGCCTGCTCTTGTCAATATTAATGGCTACCTGTCGTCCAATAGGAACATTTGTAAACTAGGGAGGGTTTGCAGTAAACACCATGTGGGAGGAACTCTTCGGAGAAAAGCCCGGAGAAAGCTGGGCAGGGTGGATGCTCTGAAGACGATCAGAGCAAGCATACTGATTGGAACATCGAGTTTCACAACCAACGGGTTCTTTACAGAACCACACACCTTCTCAAAAGAGATTCTTCCACATGGTGTTACTGCAACACTCACCAGTTAGCACTACTGCCATGCAAAGTTTCAAATCACATTTAGGAGCATTTGTAGAACGTTGTTTGATAGTTGCTCATGAAAAAAATGAGAAAATTGGTCACACACTACGTGTTTTCAGCATGCTAGATTCATACCGAGTGCGCTAGATCAAATTTTCTGAATAGACTCACCGCATTCACATTTTACCGCGAACGATAGTTTAAAAGCCAAGTGTACAGGGCCAAATTTCACAGTGCTGCTAAGCACACGATTTGCTGCTAACAGAGCCTCCGTCTATTTCATCGAGACTGTAAGCATAAGCACAGCAAAAGGAACGCTTACTTCAGAGGAAAAATGTGCTTAACTTAGTGATGTAACAATAGAAATCTCTATGTGGTGTGTCCCATCCAAGGGGTTCTCAAAAAAGGGGAAGAAAGTGCCCTCTCTTGTTGGCGCACGGAGCCATTTGCGATTGTGGCAAATTTTTCCGGCACCGGAGCAAAACCCACCAGCATCCCTGCCAGAAACAGCTCTTGCGATCCCCAAATGCTTTTAGGGTTTAATTATGTGTTGTATGGCCATAACCTCATTTCTTTCGCAAATGTCTTTCAAATCTTGATGTTTTTTTTCCCCCAATCAAGGTCGATGGTATGCAGGGACAGATCAACATGGAGCGAGTCAAAGACTGCAAACATGCTGAGGAGTGGGATGGCATGACAGTTGAAGATTTCCTGAAGAAGTATCTATGGACAAATAGTGAGTAATGGCACCTTGCATGAACCACAGGGAGGGGAGGGGGGGGGTGTAGGGAACTTGATTACAGTGAAACGCTGCTATACTGAACACCGCTATACCGAACACCGCCATACCAAACATTCGACTATACCGAACATCATCCTTGGCTCCCGGTTTTAATGTACAAAACGTACCGAACATTGTTGTTGAAAAAAGTCAACAGACTAACAAAAAATCTACCGGTTGTGTATGTATTAAACTCTATTTGGGCCACTTTTTAATTCCCGTACATCACACGACCCATAGTTACATCGTGTTTGAATGTTGAAGAGCGATAGATGGCTATTATTTCCTCAAGGAATAGAAGTGAAAACCACTTGTGAGAAATACCAGTTCACTATTGGTCAAAAGAAGGTACTGGCGGTTAAAAATCACTATACCGAACGATCGTTATTACGAACACTTTCTGTGGATCCCACGATGTTCGTTATAGTTGCGCTCCACTGTGCTGCCAGCCCTACTGCACTATTCATCTTTTTGCCGTTTGAGAGAGATTTTGTAAAGAGTTTTTGTGAAATCCATCACAAGTCAGTCACAACTCAATCACAAGCCAGCCACAATTCAATCACTAATCAAATTTCAATTTGATCGCAAGTCATGTCACATGTCAAAAGATCAGAAGTCAAAGGTCGCAACTATCAGTTTGAAATTATTTCATCGTTGGACTTTGGTCTGGATAAACATGTGGTAAAGTTGTGCTTAGCTTGCGATGACGTGCGATGACTTTTGGATGACTTGCGATGAACTTGCCATTGACTTGACTTGGTGATTGATTTGTGATTGACTTGTGATTGACAGTGATCGACTTGTGATTGACTTGTGATTGACAGTGATCGACCTGTGATTGACTTATGATGGACTTGTGATTTATAGTGATTGACTTGTGATGACTTGTGATGACTTGTGATGAGTCAAGTCTTTCACTTGACTTATGTATGACTTGTGATTGACTTGCAATGAACTTGTGATTGACTTGACTTACAATTGACTTGTGATTGACTTGTGATCAACTTGTCATTGACTTGTGATGACTTGACTTGTGATCAACTTGTGATTGACTTGCGATGACTTGACTTGTGATCGACTTGTGATTGACTTGTCTTGTGATTGACTTGCGATTGACTTGTGATGAACTTGTGATTGACTTGACTTATGATTGACTTGTGATTGACTTGCGACTGTGTTGTGATGACACGTTTTGTATCCCATACATAACCCCTTTGAATTTCACATACCACGCTACAGCCTCGCATAAATTCTTATTTTTCTTTCCTGTTTTACAGTTGGGAAGATTACCATTGAAACGATGACCAGGTCATTTTGTAACTCCAGTCCCTCCGAGTTGACAATGATGCAATATCTGTACATCATCCACACGTGTGGTGGCTGGGACCCACATATAAACAGCGGTGACAAGGGACGCTCGGATCTGGTTATTAAGGTCAGTTAGGTCTTGCTTTATGCCTTTACAGGGTGAGTAAAAAAAATGAAACCCAAATGTGGAGACTATTGTTTTATTGAAGCTCTGCATGTAGCACTTTCAAAATCTAGGATATGAAAACCCAATTCATAAGCTTTCTTTTAGTACAAGAATCATTCAAATCACTTATGTACCTTTTCAAGTTACGGAATTTTAAACACAACCATCGTTTTAAGGTTCTGTCCACGGATCACAACAAACTTCAGTGTTCTCTCAGCCAAACGAAAACAAATCACATAGGGATGTGTGTGAATTGTTTTCGCTTTGCTGAAGGAATGCACACCTTTTTTTGGTGATCCGTGGACAGAACCTTAAAACGGTGGTTGTGTTTAAAATTCCGTAACTTGAAAAGTATGTGAGTGATTTGAATGATTCTTGTGCTAAAAGAAAGCTTATGAATTGGGCTTTCATATCCTAGATTTTGAAAGTGCTACATTTAGAACTTCCCTTAAACAATGGTCCCAACATTTGGGGTTTTTTTTTTTGACTCGCCCTGTTTTTCACCAAGTAGTACCGCCCCAAAACATCCTGCCTGTTCCTCCTTATTCCTCCCCACACCACCTGAGCACTGTATGGCATTGTGGATTTATCAAGGAGATAATGCATTGTTTAAAACAGGGTGGCCCCCAAAAAGTTGACATTTTTTTCAGACGCAGATTTCTCAAACTTTGGTAGACATATTGAAACTGCTTTAAGATTTTCCTAAACTACAAGGTCTTGGTGCAGTATGGTGAAAATGGCACTGAAAATAAAGCCTAAGTAAAGAAATGACGGCCATTTACATGTACATAAAAAAGGTCAATAACCAGTTTGTCTACAAGCGTGTATGAGATACATGTGTGGTCATCAGTATGGCAGTACTTTGTGCACGCAGTGCTGTTGTGTTGACCAAGTTTCATACTTGTATTCGGATAAACTGGTTTTTGACAGTTTCTGTGTAAAATGGCCGTCATTTCTTAATTTTATGCTTTATGCCATTTGTATTACATTGTATTACAATTGTATTACATTGTTTATTCTCGGATGAGTCCAGGAAACCACACGGTGCTTGCCTGGGGCACTTTTTCGATGGTTTTGGGCGGTACACGAATGCATTGAAACATCAAGCAATGAAAAAAAAATGCAATTTGCTCATGAATAAGAGGTGAAATCATACATAAATGCAACAAAGTTTAAGGGAAAGAAGTGCAAAATTACAGGTCTCGCTGAATATGGCTGGGTTTTTTTTGAAAAAAAGTTTAACACTGAGTGCAGATAATAAATCCACATTCTTAAATTTCTGTCCACATAGGATGGAGCCATGTCACTGTGCCGTAAACTCACTGACAAAATTGGCGAGCAGAACATCGCGTTTGGAGAAACGGTCACCAGCGTCACAGAGCAAGGTGGCCAGATCAAACTCAGCATGGAGTCTGGGAAGGAATACCGCACACAGCAAGTCATCATGGCCATACCCTGCAGGCTAGCAGGTAAAATACTTATAATTATTTATACTGTGCTTATGCAGTGTGTATCACAAAAAGTACTAACAAAATATAACAGAATGATACACGTAGAATGTGTAACCAGGTTCGAAAGATACGCCTTTCTACTTTAAAATGAGACATTTTCCAAGAGAGGTCAAATTGACCATGGGACCAAGTTTTCAATTTTAGGCATTGGGACAAAGGAAGCCTAATAGCCTCTGTGTGGATATTTGCCTGGCCTACAAAAATGTGATTAGCGAGTAAACACAATTCTAAACACTTTCTTGCTATCAGTTTGTAAACATGTTTAAAGCTAAACATTTTTAGGATGAGGTGATAGCAAGAAAGTGATTGTGTTTACTCGCTAAACACATTTTTTCGTAGGCCAGGCAAATATCCACACAGAGGCAATTAGGCTACCTTTGTCCCAATGCCTAAAATTGAAATCTTGGTCCCATGGTCAATTTGACCTCTCTTGGAAAATTACTCATAACTCTGTCAAAAATTATCAGATTTAGATGTTTGATGTCTCATTTTAAAGTGGAAAAGCTTTCAAACCAAACCTACTATGTTGGTTGGATTACACGTCTGGCATTCTGTTATACTTTGTTTGTATCGTATGTAGCGCTTCAGACCAAAGGTCTCAAAGTGCTGCGCAATTGTTACCCCTGTTCATCAGGCCATGAGACCAGTTCTCTGCAGCAGCTCGAGATCAGTGCAAGAACCATACTCTAAGGCCAAAAAAAAAAAGCCTCCGGTTTCTGGTATGCGCGCGCGTCGCCGTAGCCATGCGCGTCGGCAAAATGAAAAAAAAAAAATTTCAATAAAAGATGATGTCTCAAAACCGCCCAACTCAATGGTTTGACTGGAATCCTGCTGCTTCACAATTTTAACGTGTTTTTAGATTGGGTTATGGTCGAGAATAAGCTTTATGTGGCCTCTCTGGACTCCCATATATCTGCACTAGGTTTAGTCGGGCACCATTTGCAGTCATCAGCCGACATTTAAAGCAAAAAAATCAGGTAAAAAAAAATTAAAAGCCGCGTCGCCGCACCACTTTTTGGGCAAGCTCCATACCAGAAACTGGAGCCTTTTTTTTTTTGGCCTAAGGTACCCATTTATACTCCTAGGTAGAGGGAAGCTAAAAGCCCCTCTCAGGAACAGCTTTCTTCGTAGAAAAATTACAATTGTGTATTGATGATGTAAGTTACGTGTACGTGCAGTGTGCAAAATGTTCTAAACACGTGCGCATGTTGCTAACAATTTCTTCGAAATACTAATGCGCGTGGCAATCTGTAGGCATTGACGTCATCTGAGAGAGCTTTGTAGTAAAGTGTCTTTCCCAAGAACACAAGCACCATGTTTCTGTCGGGGTTGGAACCCGCATCCTACGGCACATGAGTGGAAACTGTTGGACCATGGCGCTCCCCTCGATCACCAATCCAACAGAATCAATCATAAAGACACCTTTTCCATTATTTTCCTTCAATTTTTCACATGCAGTTTTATTTAAACATTTTTTATTTCCCCCCTGTTTATCTCCCCAGGTCATGTGACCTACAATCCTCCACTGCCATTGGACAGAGGCCGAACTCTTCCAAAGAACAATGATCTGATCATGAGCCTGATCACCTATAAGTCGGTAAGTCACTTTTTCATCTGTTTCTAAGTGCTACCAAAAAGGAGGTCGTGGGTTCGAGTCCCACCAAACCCAGTTTGTAAAATTCTGTGGTTTTGTATCTGGACAGTAATTTTTATTCAAATTTTCGGTCAATATTTTTTGCACATTGTATGGGTCACAGAGAGCAAAAGGGTTGGGGACAAACTGCCAAGACTATTTAAAGATAATTTGAAAAAGTGAGGATCAATTTGTTAAATTTTGGAGTTTCCCTTTTTTCTCTATCAGCCTTTTTGGCGCGAAGCAGGCCACACTGGGGAATACCTCAACATGGCCGCCAGTGCACCTAGCAACCCAGGCAACGTGGATGACACACTAGTCATAACCTTTGACATGACCTTACCAGGAGGTCAGCCAGCCCTGGAGGCCTTCAGCAATCCCGCCAAACTGCAGGGAAAGTCGGTAAGCACATCAACACATCCTAACCCATATCAACAAAACCCAACCCAGCCCAGCCCAGCCCAGCCCCGCCCAGCAAAGCAAAACGCAACCCAAAGCATTGCAACCAAATCCAATCCAACCCAACACACCTCAACTCAACCCAACTCAACCCTTGCGATGACTTGTGTTGACTTGTGTTGACTTGTGTAGTCTTGTGATTGATTTGTGATTGAAGTTTGATTTACTTGTGATTACTGAATACCAGTAACCCAACCTTACCCTTGCAATGACTTGTAACTGATGTGTGATGACTTGCAATGACTTATGATGACTTGTGATGACTTATGATGACTTGTGATGACTTATGATAACTCGTGATGACTTGCGATGACTTGCGATGACTTGCGATGACTTGCGATGACTTGTGATGGACTTGTGATGACTTACGAAGACTTGTGAGAACTTGTGATAGACTTGTGATGGACTTGTGATGGACTTGCGATGACTTGTGAAGACTTGTGATGACTTGTGATGACTTGTGATGACTTGTGATGACTTTTGATGACCTTGTGAAGACCTGTGATTAAGTTGTGATTGAACTGTTATTTAACTGTGAATACTGAATAACTTGTGTTTCATATGTGAAGACTGAAGATTGACTTGTGATAGCTTTTGATAACTCATGATTGACGAGTGATGAACAGATCTCAACTCTGCAGCTAGTTAATTTTGCTAGCCTGAATGTTCAATTCTGCTCAAGAGTTGTCAACTGACAAACGCTGAAAATTCTTTTCTTTTCTTGACAGAAAGAAGAGCGGAAAGACATCGTCCTTCGTTTACTGAGTGACGTCTTTGGCCCTCAAGTCCTGGATTGCCTGGACTATACAGAGAGAGTAAGTCAAGCTGCGTCTGAATTACCTGGCTGTGACTGTGGCTAACGGTAACACGATTGTCTATGGGAAGTGCTTAAGCCTGTCCCATAAGCCCCTGTGTAATTACACAGCCATAACCATAGCCACAAGTAAAACTCAGCCTCATACTCAGCCACAGGAGTAACATGTCCCAATATCACGGCTCTCCTAACTGCAGAACTCTTATAACACTTTGTGCTTCAGAAATTCTGCTCTAACCCTGGGAGTACTTTGTATTTATGTGACAATTCGGGCGATTTACAATGTGCGCCACCAAGAGTTTGCCATGAAGACTCCATTTTTAAGTTTACGGTTGACAAAACATGGCCCATATGAATGAGTGTCAGTAGCCATGAGCTAATTTGTTATAGATTGGGGCATAGCATTCTGCCGCCTTACAAAAAACACCATATTGGTAGAAAAGGGGCAAACAGATATTCGAATCGTATGCTCATGAAACTACTGACCGAAAAAACGAACAATTTCAAATGTCCCGCGCTGCGAATTTGTCAACCATCTCCCACAATGCACTGGGAAAAATGAGCTCTCCGTGGCAAACTCTTGACAGGGCATTGCATTGTGCTTGCCACCCATGAAATACCCTAAATTTTAGCGTACACTTCCTGAAACAGCGAGCACAGATTTGTCCTCTATAAACTACTGAGCCGTGCTTGGGCGCAGAACCTACAGCATTAGGAATGAAACTGCCCTCACATCAATATGTGTTATTTTGCCAAAGTTTAATTTTAAGAATATCAAATAGATTTTGTATCTATGCAGGTCGGTTTTATTTTTTAGATGGTGGGATTTTTTCTTCCAAACAAAAGTGTTTATTACAGAAAAGCAACTTTTTGGGGAGGAGTTTTTGTTTTTTTGCTTCAAAATAGGAACATTGGAATTTACCCGCAACCCAAATTACCCTGGAACCTTTTAAATTCCTGACCGGATTTGTTTGATTCCAATGGAATCGTGACTACAGAAAACACTGGATTTAATTGGTATTGTTAGAGTCTGGAAGAGTCCTAGCCAAATTTCATCAAAAGGGGGTTCAGGATTTTTCCAGCTTCTAATATCTGAGTGGTTTTACGATTCATGTACATTGTATTACAGGAATGGGTGAGCGGGCCGGTCACCGACGCCGACAGAGCACCAGTCAGTAAGTCCTCCGAACTTCTGGCCGCGGTCACGAAGCCGCATGGAAGGTGAGTTTGTTAAAAGTGAAATTGTTCGAAGTCAAAATTCATTGACTTTTCTTGATTTCAAAATTTTTGAAGAATCACTTTTTAAATGTGGAATTCCAGAAAGTTAAACCGTTAAGCTTTTTTTACCTTCATAGCCTTGCTATTTTATGACATTATACAAAATAGTGTGTCCATAGACCCTATGTTGTTCTTGCGCCCTCGGTGGCCATCAAACCCTCTGTTGATAAGTTTGTGGACCCTTCATTGTCTCCCAATGTTGCCCCTGACAAATTTATGACGTTAAAATATTTATGCATTCACACAAAGTGAACTTAAGTTTCTATCACAATGGAAATCAAGGACTTTTTATAGAATGTGCGATCAGACACACCAAGCAGCTTGGTTCATCTGACTCTGTTTTCTTTTTTTTACCCGTGTATCCCAGGGTGCATTGGGCCGGCTCGGATGCCGCAACGGCGTGGTGCGGTACTCTCAACGGCGCGGTACAAGCAGGACAGCGAGCGGCAGACGAGATTATTGCAACGATCTAGTAACGCTGGTCTTTGGACTGTAAATCCCCTAAACGGCAGGCCTCAATACTCAACCTCTCCATACAATTGCCAGAATTCCACTGTTTCATTGGTAGGCTGTTGTTTCAAGATCTGTTTTAAAGATGTACAAGTTCAAGTTTAACACCAAATTTGTTTGCGGCTGGACAATAATTCAATTCTCGGAAGGGCGTTCTTGCCCCCATATCGGGACCAATAATGTTGGGACTTGGGATCAGTCTGTTTGCAATGCGCATACCCCTCTCGTGTGAATACCTCTCACGGGAGTGGATTAGCTTGATCACAGAGCTCGTGGAGTATGCTTGGAAATTCCTTGGTAGCTCTGCCAAAATTCCCAAGACTAGATTTGATTCATAGTCTTGTTGATACTTAGCTCTACTGTGGTAAAGCCACCGGGCTTTTACCACATTTTTCAAGGGCTGGCTGTTTGAGTGGAATGAATTCAAATTCCAATCTGGGACCAAGACTAATTTGAGAAAATCACAACCAACATGCATAATCAGAAGGTCGATTTAAATAAAAAAGACACTTGACCTTTTACTACCTCATTAACATAGGTCAGTGAGTATGCAGGCTGCTTTTTTGCATAATTGTTCAGACTATTGAGGTTTGCCCGCAGTCAAAAATGTTGCCAATAACCGGGGAAACCTTAAAATTGTTTAATTCAAACTTGATGAAGGACTTTCAGTACTCAGTCTAATTCTTCCATCTTTTTTCCTAGCAGTTGAAACACGTAACGTAAGAAATATCTTCTATCTGTTACCTTTCTCGATCTCTGTATCAATTGATTGCAATAATGTGATTTTATGTTTAGATATATATTGATATTTTAAGAAAGATGTTATGAAAAAAATTGCAATATAATTGTTGGGTTTTTTTTGGTAATTTTATATTCTGCCTGAGAATTTTAGATGTAGTATTAATCATGAATATTGTCACCGTTTTCACGAAGGGGCAAATTTCATGAAAATCGCTTGCTTTCGAAATTTGTGTTTTAGTGAAAATGAATAATTTTTCAATATCTACCACCTGGAAAGGTTTTACTTTCCAAAATTAATTAAAATCTTAAGTAACCTAATAAACGAAAGGGCGAATTTGCCAAAAGTGCCGTTCTGCGTTTTCAAGAAGGGGCGAATTTCTGCACTCTATGGTATTAATAAAGTTTCAGTCAATAAATACATTGTAATACAATGGCGCGTATAGGCGAACTCGAGGTGAATTTCAAGGCGTATGTGCAGTGGGGCAGAATCTGCGCGTACTGTACAAAAAATGCATTGACTGAGACCGCAGAAGGGTGAAATCTGCGCGTAGTTACTTTAGCATTTTCACGAAGGGGCAAATTTGCTAATTGGTCTTTTTTTTTTTTCGTTTGCATGAACAGCCACTTCTCTTTATTGTGAAAAACTAATCACCTATTTTTCTTAAAGTTTGCTACATTTAGGAAGATTAGAAGCTCTTCTTTCTTCTGATACTTAAATCTTGCATATTTCATGCATCTTTAAGATTCAAATTGTCAAATGGAAAAAAGGACCAACTTTAAACGTGATTATCTCGACTATTGGTTCAGACAGTGAAATACTAAATGTGAAAACGGTGACGATATGTATGAATATACGCATATTCATTATAGAGCAAAACAGTGATTAGTATTTTGTTGTTAAAAAAAGGTGTCATAGGAAGTATGAACCCTATGAAGTTTGAATGGAATCTCAGCCTTACCAATGTTTGTGAGGTCTCTATGCTCTGTGCACCAGTTCATTAGGTATGCAAGCAATGCGTCTGTATTTTGCTAATAAAATTTAAAGCATGTATCTAGAAAACAGAAAAGTATAATAATATCTTAACATTAAAAAAAGTTTGTAAAAAACAATCTAGACCTACTAATTTTATTGTGATTCCTGATTTGTTTTGGCAAGAAGCAAGCTTGATGTCTCTCATATGATGCAGCAGAAATATATTTCCGTTTAAATAGATAAAAATCGACGATAAACGCAACAAAACAAATTCCTCAAAACTTGCATATTTTGCTGTGAAAATAATAAGATGAGTGCTTTACTGACATGTAAGCAGCTCTTTTTGGTACAAAAATATTGCTGCTGTCCATGTTGTGCATTTTTATTTTCCCACAGTTTTGGTTAATTTTCAATTAATCACAAACTGTGGATTTCAGTTCACGCATTTATGGATTATGATTTTGAATATTAAAACTAGGTAAGTGTGTAACTTTCAAATGTAAAACATTTTTCACTCAGTTTACTCCTAGCAATATTTTCATTTATTTAAAGCCACATTTTGAATGAGTAAAATAAAAGCAAAATTTTTATTTACATTTACATCTCGATCATCTCTTTTATTTCCTGAAGTCTGCGAAAAGAGCCTAGAAATATTATCAAAAATATTTTAATGTGTTGGAAATATCTTGTCTGCATGTTTCAAGCAATTTCACTTTTGGCCAAAATTTAAAAAGAAAAAAAAAAGGGGGTTAGCCTTACATTTTTAATGAAATTTGGCCATATTTCTCTTGTGTCCAATTATATCATGGCTAAATAGAACGCCAGAGGTACGTACCGCTGGGGGCGACAATTATTGGTCGCCCGTAGCGGAAGTTCTATCCTCTAGGGGCGACAACAGTCGCCCGTAGCGGTACGTACCGCTGAGGGCGCTCAACAACAGTCGCCCGTAGCGGTATATATACCTCTGGGGGCGACCAACAACAGTCGCCCGTAGCGGTATACAGAAACGCACATACCTCTAGGGGCGACAATATGGTCGCCCCCAGAGGTACGTACCGCTGGGGGCGACAATTATTTGTCGCCCGTAGCGACAGTTCTATCCTCTGGGGGCGACAACATTCGCCCGTAGCGGTACGTACCGCTGAGGGCGCTCAACAACAGTCGCCCGTAGCGGTATATATACCTCTGGGGGCGACAATATGGTCGCCCCCAGAGGTACGTTCCGCTGGGGGCGACAATTATTGGTCGCCCGTAGCGGAAATTGTATCCTCTAGGGGCGACAACAGTCGCCCGTAGCGGTACGTACCGCTGAGGGCGCTCAACAACAGTCGCCCGTAGCGGTACACGTACTTGTCGCCGGCAGCGGTACTTTATGGTCAACAGTCGTCCGTAGTGACAAACAACTATTGGTCTCCCTTAGCGGAACTCCCGCTGTGGAGGACCGTTATTGATCGCCGCTGAGGGCGACAAACAACGGTCGCCCCCAGAGGTACGTACCGCTGGGGGAGATTAATAAGGCTCGCCCCTTGAGGTGCGACCGCTACGGGCGATCAATTAAAAATCCGGCAAAAAATATATTTATAAGTTTACGAATTTGGTCAAAGGTAGCGCTAAAAGGTCATGATTTATATTTCATTCGCAAGGGTTTGTGATAAAATCTTGTATAAAGAGATTTTCAAAAGAAGGTTCTTGATCGCGAGGTCCTAAATTTGTTAAAGCCACAGTCCATCATTTGCATCTATCGTTTTTCTTGGAATATACAGCATTCACCGAGTTAAAACTTTATCAGTTCAATTGTTCAGCACCCTTTAGATTTTGAGCACTTTTGTTGCTTCAAATGAACAAAATGCACAAATTACAAATAATGGACTATACCTTTACATTTTTATTAAACAAAATGACAAACAAAAACCACACAAAAGTAATTTCTTTTTATTATCGTGCTCTATTTGTCTTTTATTATTTCTAACAGTACAGACGGTGACATACTGTATTATAACACCATGCTCTAGTTTGTTTAGTTTGACATGTACAATTTAGGTATGACAATAACTGCACATTAAACTGTCTGCTACAAAGCTGGTTTACTATTGCATTTGGACCCAAACTCCGTGTATAAAATTCATGTATCAGGTCAGGTACAAATTTTTCTTATTTTTCCACAATTTTTACGTTTTGGATTTTGAAAGTGTGCAGTCAGCTAGCATGAGTTGTGCTTCTTTTGAAAACCATAGCCAATTAAAAACAAGTTGTCAAACATCACCTTTTTAAAGTTAGGAGGTTGGCTGTAAATGTACATTAACTCTGCATTTTGCAACCTTTTTGAAGGTGTGTTTTGTTATGCTAATTCATTAACAATGAATGCATAAGAGTCATCTAATGCATATTCATATGGCGCAAAAGAACACACCCAATAGATGACTGCACTGCAAACAGTCTTTCTGGAAGATCTGTTTTGGAATTGAAACTTAACAGGGGAATTTTTTTTAAGAAATCAGTTTCCAGATAAAATTTGCCCGTCGACTGGGAAAAACCCTTATTAAATATTCATGCCACATGTTAACAACTATAGCATCTGATTGGACAAGGGTTAGACAACCTCCTGCATTATTCACGTTTTCTTAAAAAGGTAGCCTTGATGTATGCACAGTGAAGGGTTTTCTAATGGGAAGCCGGCCCATCAACAGTGTGTCTATATTTAACCATTACAGCCAAATCATTTTCTGTTTTAAGTCGTCACTAATCTACAATTAGGTCATGTTTCTTGATAAAATAACTTATTTTAACAATTTCATCATCAACAGTGATTCTCCTAATATATACATTTCAACTTACACCAAGCCACAGTGTGCTAATTTACATATTCAAACCTGGGGCATTATGACATGCAAATTACATGCAAATGTTTATGCAAAAATATGTAAACGATATGCAAAAGTAATGCAAATATGATAATGCCCCGGTCCAAACAACTCATTTTTTTGCTCAATCACTGCAATACATGTTCATAATCTCACATGAAACATTAATATGTACATACTACAGTTTTGTTATGTTTATATCTATACACATATATATTAATATACAGATATTATATTTCCCTGTGATTTATTAACAAAATTAATTAATGTTCTCCCAAATAATTTGTCAGTATTTCATTACTGTAGTCAATAATTAATGAATAATTCATGATCTCCTGATTGACTGGAATACAATGTCAGATTATACAAATAGCAAGGAATGGTTGATGATTGTTATCGTAAGAATGAATAATAACATCTTGATGAAAATATACTTTGAATCAAGTAATGCGAGAAAGAGAGAAAATAACAGAAGAAAATGTAAATGTTGTGTCACACTGGCAGAAAGGATGTAAATTATACAATTTTTTGGTAAGACATTTTTGGTCATTATCTTGGATACAATACACAGGATACTGATATTCTCCGTATTGAACTAATAAATGAATGAATACACACAATTTTAGTCCAGTGTTGAGAAATATCCACAGCCACTACAGGAATGCGCGTTAGCATTTTCCTCTATACTCTTGGCACAAGTAGGGCGAAGTGCGCTGCGTATTCTGTTCCGTGCGCACAGCTTAAGTGTGTGAAGACATCAGCGCGCGAACCGGAGTGAACCAGAACAACGAAAGCTGACGTCGCACTTCGGTATTCAATTGACTCAAACAGTGTCATACTATTGTTGTCCCTGTACCTCAAACAGGTTAGCAACTGGAAAGGGAAATATTTTATCTTCAAGCAGAATTTTTTTTGGAGGAATTTACGGTAGAATTCACATTGATATTATCTGCCAATGAACACAACATGCGGTGGAGACAACTGAAAAATAACCAAATAAAATAAAACTAACTCTTTTAACAAAATAAATTTGACACAAATCATTGACTTTTACATTGCACAAAACGAAAAACTGTTTTAAGTATTAATATCAACCACCCCCAACAAACAGGTTCAAGTCAAATATTATCCTGGATTATTTTCTAAACCGACGGGAAAAAAAGAGAGCAATATTGGCCATTTTTTTCAAACAAAGTTCACTCAATGGGTTTTATGCATTGATAACATATTTGACCTCAACCTGTACTCCATCCTTTCTAGCCTCACTTATCTACCAATCTCCTTTAACCCCATGGGTTGTAAGCATCTATAACAAGAAGGGGAAAAATAGAAATTTTGTAATAAAATAAGAGAACAAAGAAAGAAAGGATGAAATAAAAGTAGGTAACATATAATTACATTTCCAGAGAATGCATCATGAAAACAGAAACGCTGAGATCCACGGGTAGATAAGTGAGGCTAAATTTCACACAAATAGGATTAAAAATATGAATAAGTTACATCTAAAAATACACAAGTAAGAACTACACATTAACGGTGTGGTATCGCAAATCTGAAACAAAACCCCTGTAAATCCTCCTTTTTTTTCACTTTTAGCAATTTTGTGTTTTTTTTGTGAACGTCGGCAACCAAATGCTGAAAATGTTTTTTTCTGAATTTTTTAAAACTTCTTATTTTGTCAGTATCGTATCTGCATTGAAAAATGCTGGCTGGAATATTCAAGGAAGTACTGTACTTTCGGTGAAGCAATTTTTTTGCCGAAAAAAACACAAGCTATGTTTGTGCTTGGAATCAAATAATTATATCCAGCATTCAAAGCGATATAACCAGAATCGAAATTGTCTAATTGTAGTTAAATTTGAGAATTGTAATTTCGCTGAGTGAAAATTCACTACACGCAGCATGATTAGCTTTCATGGAATGAAAAAAAACCCAAAACAATCTTTGAGCGTTTTCTGTTTGTTACAGTTGAACACAATTGCTTTTTTGGGGTGGAAACTTATTTTAAAAACCAACGTAGATTTTTACAGCTATTTTAAAAATCCAACCCATGTTCTTAACAGTCGTGCAGGAATGACAAATGCACTGCATTTTACAATTTAGACTACGCTAAAATAAATATATTTATAAGTTACAATTGTCCCAACAATCATCCGCTTTGTCACTTTCCAATTTTGTCTTCTTCTGCGATTGAGAGCAAAGTAGCGCAGCATTTCAAAAATGATTGCTTCAACATAAATAAACGCAAGATTCACTTCAATTTGTGGTTTTGATTTTTCATTAAAATAATACTTTTGTTTGTTAACTAAAAACAAGCTCGGCACAACACAATTAAGTACTTGATGCCTAGTTGAAAACAAAACGCAGGTTTTTTTTGTCAAGAAACCAAAATACATGTACCATGGCAACTGAGAAGTGAATGAACCACCAATAATATCCGTTCTCCGATGCATTGAAAATTAAGACCATTTTTTTTCTCCAGAACGTGGAAGTGAATACTTTAATATGTGTATCAAAAGGAGAAATAACCTTTATGTAAAACAGATTTTGAAAAATGTTTTTCTTTTACACGTCAGTCATCTATAAGGTCACCAAGATAGGCTGGTGCCCACGATGCGCTGCCTCAAAGCCACATTGATCGACACATGGCCTTCTGGGATCCAGACCAAGATGGCTGCAGTGTGAAAAAAAACCCGCATATGAGATCCCCGCCAGTAACAGCATGATGATGTACTGTACTCCTATTTTTTAAGAAGATGCGATCCCCGGTTGCCATGGCAATGTAACTGGTAGTCCGTTGGAGGGCATCATCATTATTGTTTCTCCTCCTCGGTCTCCGGGGTGGGCTCCGAATGTCTGTCCTCATTGAAGAGGGGGTTCTTGACTTGCATCTCGCCCGTCTGTCAAGAAAAAGAACATTTTGTCACAGCCTGATGGTAGGATTGATCTTTTTGGATTTTTGAGTCACACTAAATGGTGGGCTGAATTCGGTTCGTAAGTATGACGTCAACTTAAACCATGCCCACTACACACAGAGTATTGTTGAAAATCATTGGAACCATGGGAACAGGGCCCAATTTCATAGCACTGCTTAACAGTAAGCAAAAAAGTTGTGCTTACTATAGCAGAAAATCATGCTGCTGCTTAAGCACTATTTCATGCTAACGGTTGCGCGCACATACATGTAGAGATTTCTATTGTTACGTCACTGATTTAAGCAAAGTTTTCTTTTGGGGTTAAGCGTGCTTTTGCTGTGCTTACTGCTTAACAGTCCCTATGAAATAGATGGAGGCTCGGTAAGTACAAAGTTGGCTGTTAAGCAGTGCTATGAAATTGGGCCCTGGAAATAATGCAAAGTTGCGTGTTTAGCCAATGGGTGCTAGTGATCAGTGGTGCGTGCGCTTGTATGACGCAGTAACTTACGAAGTGCTTCGGAGAACAATCCTATTACTGAGAGGTGTTGTCCCTCTAGTGGTAGTGGGGGGGGGGGGTTGAAGTAACCCTACTAACATGTGGGATCACCAACGATGGTAGATGGCTCAAATATGATATTGATGATCAGTTTGGCCAATCCTGACATTAGGCAGGGCCACTCCTTATTGTAGGTTGAGCTTAAGAATGGCGAGTGGGGCTTAAGAAGCGTGGGTGGGCTTAAGAATTGTGGGTACGGCTTCAACATTGTGGGTGGGCTTAAGAACTGTGGGTGATGCTAAAGAATGGTGGTTGGGGCTTAAGAATGACAGGCAGGGATTAAGGAACGTGGGTTGGCTTAAGAATTGTGGGTAGGGCTTCAGAATTGTGGGTGGGGCTTAAAAACTGTGAGTGGTGCTAAAGAATGGTGGTGGGGCTTTAGAATAGTGGGTGGGACTTAAGAATGTGGGTTGGGCTTTAGGATTCAGGGCGGGGCTTCAGGGCGTCAGTCTTACCGGTGCTAATCCTGGACATTCATACACCGTCAGGTCGCCATCTTCGTTCTCCTCCTCAGAGTCGTAATCCGATGCGTTCTGTTGCATCTCACCCTTTTCCCTCCTGATAAAAAACAGGAAAAATAGCAAACAGGTTAAAAAAAGAAAACAAATGTGGATAAGAGTGGTTGAGGTGGGGGAAAGATGAACATTAAGCACTGTGATTGACGTTAGGATTCTAAACTGTCAAGAACATAATAAATATTCAGAAGTCAACACACTCTCCTACCGGTATCATCATTTTGCCCACTTCTCAATTGTCAATTTTAACCCAGATATAAGCCCAAAAGCCAAACTTTCAAAACTCATGAATAAACAGTCTTTAGTGTGCTGAGAGGTAAATGTACTTAATGATTTCAATAACTAGAACACTGTCACAATAACCACATGTAGGTCAACTAAAGATTGGATTTCAATGGTTCATATGAACGACCAACCCGTCCCCTTCCACCCACGCCAAAAATTAGACTTGCATATTATGCATACGTGCGTCTCAAGTTAACTTTCCTTTGCGATTGAATTTTAAAACGGCGTTTCGGGATCTCCCTCGACTTATCAAATTTAATCCCGGTTGGGCTTCGAGCAAAGTTCCAGTGTGTGACTGCGCTGCCACGGCAATGAAACATTTATCACGGAAAATGCCAAATTAAGAATACATTCTAGAGTGTAAAAACTTAATGTTTTGCTCATTTTATTCATTGTTTTATTAATAAGGAAATTACATTTTTGTCGAGGAAAGAACAAAACCAAGAGAATTAAATCTTTTAACAATACAACATTAAAAGGTGCCCCAAATGCATAACTTAATCCATCTTTTCAAGGTTGTTTTTTGAATCTTTAAACCGTGCCTTCAGGGGAAAAGGTGCTTTACAAGTAACTCGAACAAGAGGATTTCGATATCTGAGCACACTGGAGTCAAGTGAAATACGACTTGCGAGCGGAAATCCTTGGAAATCTAGTGATGCCTCCAAAATTATGGATTTTGTTTTACTTTTAGCTTCTGGCTCACTCTTGACGGTAATGTGTGCTAGACATTTTTTTTCTTTAAGAAGCAGTGCCAGCCGAAACGAAACAAAGTACAGAACGAAAATTGAGTCGGGAATAAAATGACTTTGTGGAATTCACCCCGAGGCTTTTGGAACGCGACCCGCATACAGTGAAAGGCGGCGGGAATATGACGCCTCTTTCATCGTTTTCTATTCCGCGGATTGATTTTGTGATTGAGTATCCAAGTCCCAATCTTGCCGCGATTGTGTGTTTCCATTCGCTGTCGCGCCGGCAACATTTTCTGGGCTCTGCGGTTGCGGTCTCGGGGGGAATTTCATTCACAGAAGGTTTTGAGTTGCATTTTTTTGTGGACAATTCTTGAACTGGATTTGATTAAAGGCGAGATTTCTTGTTATGTGCTTCTGCTTTAGATTCTAGTTTAAGATGAGCGAAAGTGGTGGCTCTGTTTTTTTGACAAGTTAAGGTCTTTTGATGAAGTTTGTCCCAGCATACAGTTACGGAAGATGTAGGCGTTTTGCATGAACAACTGGCTTTTGTGGATTTGCAGTATGGCTTGCACAGATTTCAACGGGAAATGAAATCAAGTCCGACCGATTCATAGGCAAAGTTTGTGGGAATTCTTTAGGGCTTTAGAGGCTAACAGAGTGCAATTTCTCTTGAGAAACCACAGTCCCTTGTGAAAACAACTCATTTCAGGATGTAAAAGTACGCTGTTTCTTTTGCTCCGTATTAAGTTCACACTACACAACAGGAAGACGGTCGAAAGGAAAGGATTTCATTGTATGTTCAATGTGGCTTACTATCCGACTTCTGAAGGTTTTCGGATTTAAAACTGATGGAAGAGAGAAAACCTTCAACCTCACAGGAGCTTTTGCACACATTTCAAGGGTACGAATGCGAAAACATGACATCCTAAACTCACATGGAGACTTTGTTCATGTGGTTGTCCCACAAAAAACCTAACAGTCGAATCAGGCATGTTTTCGGAAAAGTGGGGGTAGTATACAAAATCGTGTCTAGTGTATTGCTGAGTAAAGTAACTGGTCTTCCAAATGCTTTTTAGTTGGTTTCATAAGGATGTTTTGTTCTAAAGATACAGCAACCACAATACGGGACTTGGAAAGCCACTTGGGCTACTTTTTTTATTTATCAAGTTTACAGATCGAAGTCGGTAGAATACGGTAAGTCACACATTACTCTTGAACATAAGAAATAAATCCTTTGTGTGTTTCTCTAACTGCGCTTTCTCGCTTTCAAGGAAAAGTGGCCTAAGACGATTTTCAACCCTTGAGTTCGATGAAGCATGGCGTTGGTTCCAATGCATCGATTTGAATGCAATAAAGTTTGTATGGTAGATTGGTTATCTGACTTTAAGAGTTAATTTGAAAATGTTCCAAAACTGACATGCAATATACCTTTATTGATTAGTTTTTGACTGTTAAGATTCGGGCATTCTGCTACTTCCATCACGAAGGCCCGATTCAATGGCGAAAGCATGGTGCTAGCTATTGTTCAGATAATCGTCATGGGGCAGCTGCTTTGTACAATGGTTTCTTTATTGAAGGGGGTGAGTGTACAGTAATCGCATGCCCAAATTCGTCTATACATGTATGTCAAAAGAATTTCCTGTGTAATGCCCAGTTTTTAAGATGAGTCCTTCGCAAGTCCAGTCAAGAATTAATCACAAATCAATTTACAAACTTGTCCGTTCATACATGTAAGTAATAGTTGATGAACAACAATAAAGGAATGCCTTTGTGACAGCTCATTTGATAAGCTTTTGATTTTACACTGAATGAGTTAAGTCTTGAGTTTTGATGGATATGTGAGGACTGGCGATGGGCTGGACTTCAACACTGGTAATGCCCAGAAAAAAAAAAGAAGTAAAAAAAGTCTAAAAAAAATAACTGATTGAGGTCTAGCGACCGGACTCACTTCTCCATGGCGATCATCTGCTGTTTCTGGTGTTGGTAGTGGTACATCTGTGCACTCTGCGCGAGTTTCCGGTCACCGTTCTGCAAAGATACAAAAACAAAATGATGTCACACACTCCAAAAAAAAAAACATTCCAAAACTCAAGGCCAGAAATCAACTCTGTTTCCAGTTCGCTGGATGACAGATTTGAATAACAAGTAAAGAATGTTCTCATCTTTTTATGCTTAGCACATAAATTTGCTGAGAACTCTATTCTGCTTATAACTCCACAAAATTAGGCCCGGACAGCTCTCATTCACTTTGACAAAACAAAATTCCACTGCACTGTTTTCACAAGTGCAACGCTGTGTTTACCGTATTGTAACCAAACTTCAAAATGCGCGGCTGCGCATGCACATGTACTTTCCCAGCTGTTAAAGCAGTTTTGGCCATTGCGACTGACCAGTGCTGTTTCTGCTGCAACTGTGAACAGTCTGGCCTGAAGCTCTAAGCCGTCAGAACACACTTCCGGTTTGCTGCATCAATGCATATTTATCACGCCCATCTTGTAAAAACCACGAGGATTATCTTCAGCGTGACAGATGTTTTGTTAGCATGCAATATTTACCTCCGGGTACATGTGTTTCGGTATTGATTATAAAACAAACCCCCAAAAAAGGAAGAAAAGAAATGCACTGAATAAATTATGATGGTAATTTTTTTTTTCTGGCAAATTTCCGGCTTTACCAAATCCACATGGAAATGTTTATATTGCTTGAAATATCTCCAAGGAAATATAGAAATCCCACTTATTAAAGAACATTTTAAATGTGTGGCCAGAATACATTTTTCCTATTTACATGATTTACAGGTATAGCATGTTCATTTTTGCCCAATTATTTTGTATTGAAACAAAGCTTTGCAGTATAATTTGGCAGAGATTATTACATGTGCAATGACACACTGGAAAACACAAAGTCCCACTTTTTCTTCCTGCAGGAAGAAAAATTGGATCCTGATAAGTTACATTGTGTACTTTCTTGAGAAAGTTGATGACTATTCCTTCTCTAAGTTGACTTATTAAAGCCTCTACAATTTATGTTATGTATCTGACAGATTACAAATGAGTAATTTGCATATTTATGCTATGCATTAATATGCGAATAATTTATTCTTTGAAAGAAAATTAATTTTGAGTTCTACATGTACGCGTCATTTAATTTTGTTCATTCAAATTCTGTATGGTGATCAATATGGCTGATCTGGTAGTTCTAAAGTACCGGTATCTTCACAAAGCTAAATGAGCATCGAGCAATTTATGAATATTCTTGACATGTTTGCTGCCTGGCCGTTTAATGCATGAGGGGCGCCGATCAAACGGGGCACCGACGAGAGCGGCAGGCTCCCTAAATGTCAACCAAATGTGCGGGGCGGGGCGATAGCGAGACAAACACGCTTTGGGATTTCTTGCCAGAATTTTGTTTTTTATTGACCTGCTTAAATTTCCAGTTAAACGCATGTAGCTGCATGGTTCAGGATAGAAAAACCAGGCTGTATTATTTGTATTCTGGTCGTAGTGGGTGCGGGGAGATGTGATTTTGGCTACAGGCAATTTTCGTGATGGTACGGATGGGTAATCGGATAAACAAGTCAGTGTTACTAGAGTTGGGCAAGATTTTTGGGGGGGGGGGGGTTTGAAGAAGTGGTATGAAAATATTAATTCTTAATGATTTCCAGAGGAGACACTTTTGGAAATGACAATGTTTTTTCTCAAGATCTGACTTTTCGACTGTTGATTCTTACAATGAAAAAAAAAGAAGGATGTTTTATCAAACAAAATTCTGTAGCACTGTTCTTCCAAACTCAATCTGTGAATCTTGATCAACTGATGAAACCCTTAAAACAGGAAATTTATTGCGAAAAATTCAAGGGGCTGTATAGTACACCTGAAAAGCGTATCATATTTGAATTTAAAAACGTGTAGGCCCTACATTTCAAAAGGTTTAAAGTCTAGTATTGAGAAAAACCATTCTCAATCGTTCCCACACATGTGAATGCTGTATGGAAATTCTCTCCCCCCCCCCCCAAAAAAGTAAAAACGCAAGACCAACGCTAACATGACTAGACTTAGTTCAGCAGTCCAGTGGCGATATCAGACCCGGTTATCTGCCCAGAGAGACCTTCCCCTCTTCCTTAAAGGCATCCTGTATTTATTCTCCTTCCCCCTTGAGGGAGACTAAGGGAAGGAATTACCACCGTCCTAGGGGACCCACCGACAAATAATTTACACCATCTTAAGGGCACCCGCTTGCGTCAGGAGACCTATCGCGATGCAAGATAAAAACAAAACAAAAGTTTGATGACCTCAAAGATGGTGGCCAGATCAGAACAAAATACAGTTTGTTGTAAACTATTAACAGGCTCTTTCATGTCTTTGGCCAATGTTATTTCATTTTCCTGTGCATTTTCATATTTCAATTGAAAAGTTCATTTTCAAATTTCTAAATGGGGAACAATTTTTTTTTTTTAACTAATTTAGGAAACAAATTGTTCTTAAAGGCCCAATTGGGCTACAAAATGTGTTTGAAACGAAATGATGTTAATTGGAAAGAGCATTTTAAGTAGGACATAAACTTGATTGTAACCCCATCTAAAAACACGTTAAAATTGTGCAGCAGCAGGATTCCAGTCAAACCAGTGAGTTTGGCAGTTTTGAGACATCTTACATTGTACATTGAAAAAAAACCCTTTTTAATTTTTGCCAATGCGCATGGCTACGGCGATGCGCGCGCATACCAGAAACCGGAATTGTTTTTTGGCCTTAACCATAATTTTTTCCAGGGCCTAGAGATGTTGTGATCGTTGCGTATTGTCTCAATATTTAAGTAAATGATCTCTCTGATGTTGGCACTTTGTTCTGCTTTATAAACTACTTACAATCTTTGAAATGTGACGGAAGTACTGTAAGAGCAGAAAACTGTGTGCTTTGCAGTACAACTTTCATGACTTAAGGCCTTTTTAAACTATCGTCTGGCCTATAATGTCCCCGTGTTGAAATCGACACAAGTCCACGGTAAGCGGAGCCAGGTCCCATCCAACACTTAAACCGGTGTGTACACGGGTCGGCTGTAGATGTCGGATTGTCTACCCAAGCAGAGCCTCTCAACCCTGGTCCTGACCAGGGTAGGATTTTACCCGTGTAGAGCGCTGGACCTGAAAGGGTTTCCTGAAATCTCTGTGTCGGACCTGGGTCGTATATACACAGAGATTTTGGATTGGGTGAAAGGCCCATTGATATCTGACTGACTGGGTCACTGAGTACAAGCCATTTCCTAAACCGAGGCCTTTATAGATCCAGCTCCACTAAGCAAGTAAGTCTTACTCTTAAATTCTGAGACACGCAGATGCAGAAATGACAACTCCTTGTTTGTCACGTTCTCTCTGGATATTTTGCAAGCAGGGTGACAACAAATTATGCATCGCCCCGTCGCAACCGGAGTGAGCCCCGTCCCCGTTACTTTATTTATCAGTGTCACGCAGACGGCACAGAGATGGAAAACTCCACACCTCCTCTCGTCACGTTCCTCAAGGATAGGCGGGGATCAGATGACAAAAACTCTCCTTACAGGCAGGAGAGGAAGTGCACGAATGATGGATAGAGCAGGCGAGTGTTGCCTGAGATCGTCATATTGGAAACAATCTATCTCTTTTTTTTGTTGCTGTTCGAGAGCCTTTTCCTTCCTGTTTCTATTGTGGTTGATATTAGTCTTTGATGAAAGAGCCTGACTCACAAAATGAATTTCCATAAGCTTGGGCTGTGTCTTGATAACTTGGCTATGTGACTACGGCTTGCAATTTTATATACATGCCTATGGAAGCAGCTAAAGCCACTTTCCATAGACATGTGTGTGCTGCTAGTTGTAGCCAGGTCATTTAGCCACAGCCTTTTAGTCAGAACAGCTACATGTACATATACATGTAGGTAGGCAATTCTGTGCCACATGAGACATGCTTCCCAAAACTTCATTTCTTTCCTGAACTTACTTCACACTTTTTAGAGTCTCTGAGCGATCTGTGTTTTCAAAATTGTTAGAGAAAAGCCAGTGTGTATTTGATCAGAATTGTGGCCAGAAAGTTTTCATTTGTTCACACTCGTTTTGGCATTCAAAGTGTGATGCAAGTAACAGTGATGTAATGCGAGTAACCACACTTTCCTCCGCTGCCTTTTAAATGCAGTTACTTTTACATCTTTTACACGTATCATCCTACCTAGGTACCTTATCATTAGTTTAATCTCAGAACACAATATCAAATGTTATATCTCCTTTAATTTTTGGTAACTGTAACTTTGATCTAGAATTATACTAAGTTTTGGGACATCAATTTTGAATGAAACCATAGTGTAATCTGGTAAACAAAATTAGAAACCATTTTTGGGGATGTGCCACGCTTACGCGCACAACGCCCGCGTTCTTAAAAGACGACGCACGCATTTTGGTAACACTATTGGTCAAAAGAGCTTAAAATGTGCATACTACCTGAGCGCGACTTGTGTTACTGCAGTGCCACCTCAGAAAATGGCCGTTGATGAATTACCTGTCGGCCCAGTCACGGTAGTCTATATAGTAACTGCTTTTTGAACAGTGTCATGCTCATTTTGAAAAAAAAAAACCATTTTACATACAATTTCCAAGAAACTTTGTCTGCTGGCTTTGGTAAAATTAAAAGCCTGACAATAAAATTTTACTGAAAACAAAAAGTGGGTAGCCATGAAATTGCCCAGACAAGTATTTTCTTCTCCATGTATCCTACAATCATAACTAAAATCTTCGAGGGAAAAAAAAAAAAATTAAGGCAAAATAATATGAGTTGACAATCCGGCTTAAGTGCGCTCCAAGCTCAAGTCCGTTTATCACTGGCCGGGGAAAAAACAAGCGTACATGTCACGTTCCTTTGCACCCCAATGTTGACATTTAATAACCTGGCCAACGCCATCGTAAATAACACTGTCCCCACAGAGTTCAGCTCGCAGGAAGCAAAACCTGAACTTGTCGACTTGCCGGTGTATCTTTTCTCTTTTGTTTTAAAGAGGATCCCACTTAAATGTCAGCACGTCATTTTATTGGTTGTCAATTTTTGATCGCCTGTTTTTTTTTGCGAAGAAATAAAATGCAAAGGCAACAAAATACCCCCCCCCCCAAATGAACAGAAGGCCCCCCCCTTAAAAAAAACCCAACCTTTCTTCTCTCATGTCTCTCCATTAAAAACAGAAATGCATGCCCACAAATGTAAATGTTTAACCAAAAATTACACATCCAGGCAATCAGATATCAGAGCTTTTCAATAATGCAGGACAGAAATTAATGATGCGTGGACTGCGCTCTTACCGCGTCGCTCATGCAAGAATGCACGCATGAAATGTATACAGTCACGCTGAATAACTACGACTTTCCGATGATGTACATGTATACTATCCTATACATGTTCAGTGCACAGTGTACATGTACATGTACATTCGTGGGGGCAAATTGAAACATTTACATATAGTGCCCATTTCGTGCATTCACTTTGTTCATGTACATGTAGTCAAGGTAACAAGTGATAGATCACAAGCACGTCACAAACCCTGTCACAAGCAAATCACAAGTCCAGTCACAGGCAACAGGGGATGAAAGATAAAAAAGGAATGCCTTTGTCTCAGTTCAGATGAGTAGCTTGTAACGTGACTTGGGACTGGAGGACTTGTGATTGACTTGTGATGAACTTGTGATGGACTTGTGATGGACTTGTGATGACTTGTGATAGACTTGTGATGGACCTGTGATGGACCTGTGATGGACTTGTGATTGACTTTTGATTGACTTGTGATGGATTTGTGATAGACTTGTGATGGACTTGTGATAGCCTTGTGATGGACTTGTGATGGATTTGTGATGGCCTTGTGATGGCCTTGTGATGGACTTGTGATGGACTTGTGACGGACTTGTGATGGACTTGTGATAGACTTGTGATGGCCTTATGATTGCCTTGTGATGGACTTGTGATACAATTGCGATGGACTTGTGCTGAATTTGTGGTTGAGTTGTGATGAAATTGTGATCCATCACAAGTAACAGTGGTCTCAAGATTCTTCATGAGATTTTCGGGTCTTGACTTGGGAGAACCATTCTGCAATTTGAGGCCAAATTGAAAGGTTTTCAATTTAGTTTGAACAGCTGAAACAGAAGATGAGGTCAAAACTGGAGACAGAGCCATGGTCTGGAAAATGGCAAAATAAAATCGGTGTTCTAAGCGATACTTACCGACATATTGGAAGGCATGTGTGCGCTGGGACCCGTCAATCCGTAGGCAGGATATTCTGCCTCACTCTGGGCTTTGGCAGTGGTCTGGATTCTGGAGAGAAGAAAAGATGAGAAACAAATTAATATTATCCGAAGTAAAATTGGTCCATCTGAAACAAAACGATGCGTCGCACGTCATTTGAATGAATATTCATTCGTAATTTGAATGAATATTTATCAGTTGAGTGAATATTCATTCACAATTTGAATAAATATTCCATCATAATTTAAATGAAAACTTATTCACAATTTGAATAAATATTCATTCATTTGAATGAATATTCAAGGCTGACAATCTCAATGGAGGCACTAATTAAATGAATAGTTATTAATCAAATAAGAACAATTAAGTGAACACTTAGAAACAGTTATTTCTGCAAGGCACGTGAACGGGAAAGGTAATAGAAAAAAAATGTATAAAATAAAGAACATGGGAAAATGAAACTTGAAAAATGTGGTTTTCAAATTTTGAAAGTTAGTCTTTGAATTATTTACCTTAAATTCAAAGACTAACATTAACATTTGAAAATGGTACTGACATTTAAATATTTCCCTTCTTGAAAATCCTTTTTAAAAAAAAGCATGCAGACTCTCACTTTTTTCCTCAAATGATTAAAAACAAAAAGAAAAGAGAATTGCACAACCACGTAGATGTAAACATACATATTTCTTCATGTTTTTTGGTCACAAAAAGAAAAGGCTCCCCCCCCCCCCCCGTGCGTACAAAATAACTCAATAAAAAGCGATCCTAAAATAAAAGGTACAATGTACATACATGTACTCAAAAAACGTTATGACGTACGCTCGTGGAAACAAATCTCATTACTTGCTGTAACGTCAGGGCTTCAAATTCAATAAACATGTTTTTTATCACTGGCAAATTCTGGGGTCAGTGAACACTCAAACATTGCCCATAGTGGAACAAAGGCTAGATAAGGGACGCGGAGGGGAAACACAACATCGAGTCCCCCCCCCCCCCCCAGGGTCAACCCCACCCCACCCCCAGCCCCGTGCACCCCACCACCCCAATGTTAGATCACACATCAACACAAACAGCATATCTTTAAAATTATCGTTGGAGATGTACCCACTATCTAAATATAGTTAATTTAATCAAGTACGCGCCGTATCGCGGCAACGACACTTCATTTTGTGCCGGCAGTAAAATATAAATTGGGGACGCATAATGGGATTGTACAGCACCCATACTACATGTACGTAATTCACCCAACATATGGACTGTCTGGTTTTCTATTGATCCGCACACTTAAGTTGTCATCGTGCTTGTGAACTGAGCGTAGAGCTTTGACAAGATTAAGTTGAGCATTGATAGAAAATCGTTTATTGAGCCAGCATTGAACTGCGTTCCGCTGATTGCACTTTTCTGGAGGGATTGTTTTTCTTCGACAAAATTTTATGGCAATTTGTAAGATTTTTGATACGCACTTTCAAACTGTTCTGGTTTTTATTACACAGTGTACAGCAACATGCACCCATGCTATGAGGTAACTAAAACATTTTGTCTGAAAAAGGAAGAAAAAAAAGAAGAGAAAGTTATCTATATCAAGTTCACAATTTGCTTTCCCGTCAAGCAGAGAACATCATTTAACATTCCATGCTGGTATTTTAGTTATTGACTAGTGTTTTGTTTTTCAGCCGTTGGCAAGACTTCTTGCTCGAGGGTTTGATCGAGTCCCATTATAGAAAGACTCTCTCTGGGGTACAAAACGAACGCTACAGTCTGCCAGGACGTGACCGAAAACCTAGAACAGGGAATTCAGGTTGTTCACATCTGGCCACACAAAACAAAATATCTGTTTACAGGGCCCATAACTCAAAAACTGGCTCCAAGATTTCTGTTTTTCTTTCAAAGATCCACGGTTTTCTATTTCCCCCCCCCCCCCCCCCAGAGATCCAGAACTGAACAAGACAGCTAGAAATAAAGTCATTTTGAACTTTCATGTACATAATACTGAAATTCCATGGACATGTAAATTATGTTTCTTTTTTAACCGCTTTGCGCCGGGATTATTTTCGCCAAAAATTTCGATTCTTGTAAAAGGCAAAATTTGTCAGCCAACTTCTGATATACATCCAAATGCCACAAACACTGATTCGCAAGAGTCATTTCGTGTATAAAACAGCCAGTGCGTGTTATCATGTCCTCCGACACAAACTGCTAATAATAAGAACAAGGTGGAAATAAAAAGAAGGAAAAAGTGAGATGAAAAAAAGAGATACCAAAATATTCTTGTATGCCTAACTACATGTACATGTATATTACCAAACAAAGTGCATGTTTAATAGTGGCTTGACTCTACGCGTACCCTTCCACGAACCTTCAAAATCCTCCAGAATTTGTAAAAGATTTTGAAAAATTTGGTACAAGTAGGATTACTATAGCAATACAATGGGAAAAAAAACAAAACAACAACCAGTTGTTCCTTCTTGCAACAAACTTCTTTTTCTCTGGCTCATGAGGCATTATAACCTTAAGACAAGCAGGCAACTGCACAGCGTAGAAGAGGAAATTCAACATTTGAACAAAACTAGCAAGAAAAGAGGAAAACAGCTGATCCACGAAAAGGCTGTAAAGATGGCCTAAACTAAAGAGTCAAGTACATCGAAGGAAAAGGGTACATGAGCTTGCCTTGCTAAGTACATGTACCACAAGATAACCTCAGCCCATCCCGATGTACTTGTGCAATGAATAATAAAAACCACCAAGTTCTTGAAAAGCCAACAACTCAAGACGTAACAAAACCCAAACCAGGATGCACCGACACACAATTCATGAAAGTCAAGTAGGCTGATGGGAAGGGGCATGTTTTAAAAGTGCGTAGAGTTTGCCTCAGAGTTTTCCAGGTAAATACGGCACTAGGACCGAAGTTGAAAATTCACCAGTGGTTGATATGAGTTGGTTTGTAGGGATTCGACCTAACGATGCTAACCTCCATTAAAAGCTCTCCCGAGCTGCGGGATGTCCTGCGAAGGATCTTATCTGAATTGCCAATCGATGATGGTGTATCCACCTCGGGTAAAGACTGCATAAATCTGAGGTATCGTTAGAGGGATACACCGGGCGGATCAGAGGGGTAAACATGTACACGGCAGGAAATTGATCCAACGAATCAATCTTCGAAGGTCCGTTGGTTGCAATGACGAAAGTCGACCAGTGTGTTCTATTAGGTATGCCCTGATGCCTGAATGTTTAGAAAACTAGTCCTACCGGTACTTGATATCGGTCTTGACTGGATTTGTAAAAAAAAATCATGAGGAATTTCTTGCTTTAAAATCTTCCTGAATCTTCCAAAATCCTCCACTGTGCAGGAATCCAATGACAAGTTCTTTGTACCTACCAAGTTTGAAGTCATCAAGCCCCATGTTAAGTAAAAGCAGTTTGGCTCTACCTTCCTGAATCCTACAAAATCTTCCTCTGTGCAAGAATCCAATGGCAGGCTCTTTGTAAATTTACCTACCAAGTATCCAAGGGCATACGGCTAGCCCCATAAGGTAATAGTGGCTTGAATCTACCTTCCTCCATCCTACAAAATCCTATAAAATGTTCTGATGGAATTTGGAAGATCTGGAAAATTAAGGTTGGTGTATATTACAGCACATACAGTATGAGCTCTGTGCGCCAACGAAAGAGGGTGCCCTTTCGCCTAGCAACGATGTCCCATGGGCGGGACATTAAGCTGGTTGATGCGCACAGTTCCTTGTGTGTGTCGTACGTACATGTACACCAGGGATTTCTACTATGTACACGCAGTGGTACGGCCGCACGTCACGTCGCGGCAAAATTGCAGTCAGGCAAGATGGCCTCGGTCGGTCACCCCCAACTGTACTTTCTTTGCTGGTGAGGGGGTAATTGTGAATGGAGCGGATAGACCTGATTTTGTGACATCACATTTGAGCTGATTTTTTGCCCACTGCACTGTCCTATTTCAGTGTGCTAGCTGTTACTCAAAATGTGATGTCGAATTGTATATGCACCATTTGGTGTTTTGACATCTGCCAAACATTTAACAAATACAATATGTGTACAGATTCATGATCATGTCATTGTAAAAAGTTGTTCCATGTGGTGACACCACACTATCGTGTCATACATTGATCTATTACACATTGCACATGTGGGTAATGCAACATTATGAAAAGAAGTGTAACGTCCGCGACAGACTTAATCATCCATGATATCTAATTAATGATTCAGAGAAATGATCCAAAACTCCTAGTCTGTAATCTCCTTGACCATTACTAGATGATGGATGTATAAGATGTGAATAAATTATTGTCAGGTTTATTCACTGAACTCTTAAAAGCTCTGTCACTGACATGTTACGCTGGAATTGCCAATGTAGGGCTAGCAAACGAAACCAATACTGCAAAGATAATCTCTAGTTTGCATGAAAACACATTTTCCAGTCATTTTCAGTCGTGAACTAATGGCTATCTAAGCCACTACAGAACGTGCATGCAATTACAAGACATGTTCATGCAAGTCGAAATTCGCCAAGGGTTTGCAAATTCGCCGAGGGTTTGAAAATTCGCCAAGGGGTTTATTACTCATAAGCTTAATCGAAAGATAAGAGAGCGAACGATTTTGAAAGTTTCCCCCCGAGGGGAACGACCGGTATTATGCAAGTTTAATTTAGGAGTTTTCCCCGATGGCTGTATCCTGGTTATGGAAAACACAGAATACATAAATAATTCATATACAGTATAAAGCACCAGATTTTTTGTTGTTCTGGCAATGCTTTGGTGACTAAAACAACTACACGTAATTCTAAGAGGTTTCAAACACGGGAGACGGAATTTCTCAAAATCATGTTGCAAAGAGAGTGTTTTAGAAGCTTGCTTTATAGCAATGGTTGTAATGTCACGTGTACGTGCACGTACTCGTACACGTGTACACTAGGCCTGGGCGAGTATTGGATTGTCCTACTCGACTAGTCGCAAAGAAATCACTGGCGAGTAGTCGAGTACTCGTGAGTAATTAACCAAATTCGTATAAAAGCAGAAAAATGACATTATACGTTAGTATGATGGGAAGTTTAAATACCAGCAAATAGCGTGCAAGTTACGCCACATTCTGCAGCACTGAGATGTCCTTACTGTGCAACGTTTAGAGTAATTTACTTGAATTTTTTTTGTTTAACGTATGGAATCCGAGGGAGAGAGAGGTGGAGGGAGTGATTCCCTGTTTGCAGGGGACGTATTAAGCCGTGAACCCTAAATCCTAAATTGCTACTCGTGAGTACCTGCTTCTACTCGCGCCGGGACGAGTACTTGAGTAGATGAAAAACCACGAGTAGAGCAACGAGTAGCATAAACTACTCGCCAGTACTCAAGTAATCGAGTTACTCGCCCAGCGGTAGTAGGTACCATTAGGAAGGACACGAATATGGCTCAGCAAAAAGTTGCATATTATTTAGATTGACTATATTGGGCTGTTATTCGTCGAGCAAACACTAGGTACACTTGATTGTAAATGTACCTGTAACGAGAATCTCACAATAAAATACTGCATTGGGGATATCAAAATTGAAGTATTTCAACATAACCTCATAAAACACTGATAAAATTGGCAACGAGCAGCATACATGTACTTCTCCGGCACGGGCATCATTTTTAATAATCCTTACTTTCTGCGTGCACCTACGTGCTGTGTTTGCCTGGGCACTTCAAGTGCAGTGCACACAGCTCTAATTTCGTTCGGTCACGCCCGATTACACGACAATCACGGCACCGGTTCCTATTACAAAACCAGCAGGCAAAAACAAACAGTGCCCGCAAGCCACCAAAACAACCATATGTGCCGAGCACGTCCTTGTTTTTTTTCTCAAAATACCATGTCAAAAACTTTAAATCAAACAAAAGCTTGCAGTTGTTGATCGTCATCGTGCTCACTGCTTTTTTGTTTTGTTTGTTATTATAATTTTTTTTTTATGATTTTTTTTTGACAATTTTTTTTTTAATGCATCACTACGCCCAAACCCCAAACTGTACCATGGCTTGCAGTTCTTGATCAGCATTTTGTAATAAATCTTGTACAAGCTTAGCAACTTTTTTTTTTGTTCTCTGTAATGGTATATCTGCAGGCCGAATGACACCAATACATGTACATGGTTCGGACATGTACCGTATAACGTTCAGTGACCCACAGGCAAAGCACGAAGATTTTTCCAATTTCCGGTGTTCAATCAATCATATTGCTTTTGCTGCCCGCATAATGCGGCCGAGGCGATGAAACACAACGTGCAGAGTCTACCGTTCTTGAGGGTGCATGTACAAAAGCAGAATGCAAATACACAACAAAAAAATTCGCCAGGGTTGGCGACTTGTACTCGGGGCGCCGGGGAAAATTGGGGTTAGATACTGTACGTCAGCGCGCCTGGAACCAATGAATAAATTTGATATAAAGATATCTGCACACATATGGACACAAAAAAAACCTGCTGGAAAAATTGACAGAATGATCTATATATCTTGCATGTGGCACAGCCAATTTTGAGCTTTGCACTTTACCATGTTTACAGTGTAAAATATGACTGGGCCCAATCCTTTTGATCGGACAAATATGGTATATGTAACCGTTGGAAAATGTCTGATAACTTTAAAACTGGCATTCAAGAACAAACTACATGTACTATTTTTTTTATAGTGGTGGGAGAAATCAGACATTTCAAAATCCGGTTATCCTATTTTTTTCAAACCGAATAACGGTTATCCGATTTCACCGGTAGTTCCCATCCAGCTCACAGTCATGCCAACAAAAAGTGACGAGTGAGGTGCCGCATGCAATGCCCTGCCAATGACTGGGTATAGTTGGCAGGATTCAATGACCACTGGGCCTTTACAAAAACACTCCAGAGCTGTAATGTTGAAAACACGGATGGGAACTCTCTGATATTAAGTCCAATGGGCAGGCTATTCATACTAAATCAAGAAGACCACAGCAAGTGAATCAGAGACCATGAAGCAAATTGGAGGATGTTCCAGTTGATTTCTTAAGCCTGTGTCACAAAAAAATGGAAGGCTAATAATTTTTTAAGCTTGGTTTAAATATCCAGTTTCTGAAATCAGAACCTAATAGTGGAATTCAACTGAATGTTGAAAAATCCAGGTTTAAATCTCACCACTAATTTTTCAGCGCAGTGTTTGCATTTAGCATGAAATCACTGCCTCCCACTTGAATTAAAAATGGGTAAGTAAAAGGCGGAACGCACTTTGTACATACTCAGTGTTTTGATTGCGGCCTTCGTTCCCAACGACCGCAACCGACAAGGGAAATCAACTCTCGCCCGTCCAGGGGCTGATTAAGTCTGTCGCCCCGCGACAACGCGATTATTGCCGGGAAGAATATATAAGGGGTATGGAAAGCGTGTCGCGTTGAAATCAAAGTGATTTGATTGCCGTGCACACGCCCTGGAGGGTTGCCCGGTGTCGTTACGCCATGAACTTTCAGAGCAAAAAAAGAAAGGAAAAAACCGGAGGGCAAAAAGAAAGAGACCAAAAAAGAAAGAAAGAAAAATTAATTGCTGAATTGGGTGTTTTGGGATTACGACTTCCATCTTTGCTACTGGTGTGCTGTAGTGAGATGTCGTAGCCAGAACTATAATGCCCGATTCAGCGTCATGTTTCCGCAATTCCATCTAAAAAAAAACATTTACCCAATACTTTTGGACTGATTTTGTTTTCAAAGTGATTATGCCATTTTTATAATGTGTTTTACTTTTAAGGCAGTTTAATTCACATTATAACAAGTTTTGTGAATATTTATTGTTGTTTGGCCAAATGTTTTTTTTTTTTTTTTTTAAATCAGCGGTAAAATTATTGTTGAATTCCAAAGGGAATTTTTTAGGGGAGGGGCTTAGGAGAATCCTGGGGGAGGGGACTGGCGACCTTGTTTGTTTGTCTGTCTCATTGAAAATATCTTAACGTTTGTATTGCTAGACAAACAGCAATTTAAAAACAAAATCTATTTTCCCGGTGAAACACAGAAATACCACAGAAACAGCAAATATAAGCCGTCAGGAAAAATATATTCCAGAAATGTCCAATGGACCAAATCTAGCGATTGAAGTGAGAGCATAGTGCTTTCTTTGACAGAAGTGAAGCAACGCTCTAGTGGTTTTCCACACTGCCGATCGTTATTTTACATCACGCTCCATTTGGTGTTTACGATTTGACTCAGTCAATTGTGAATTTTGATGTACCGATAGTCATCCATTACTATTTTGCTTTTCTTTCAAAATGTACGACAATAAAAGAGAGTTTTCTTGTACATAACTTGGCTTGGACCTTTCTTAAAGACGAGGCGCGTGCACATTTTGGTGACCTACATTGTACTGGTCGAAGGAGCCCGAAGTGAGTGCGTACTACCTGAGGTCAACTCACGCGAGCCTGGTGCCACCGCAGAAAATGGCAGTCACCAGATTAGTCTATAAAATTGCAACCTGCTACAATTAAGTCGGAAAATGCCGTTTTGCAGTACACTTGGGCAAAGCCAAAATTTGAAATGGTACTTTTTTTGTTTTCAGGTGAAGCTCAATCTGTAACCCCTGTTCCACCTTTCCGAGTTGTTTCTGTTCTATCAAACATCTTTAAAACCCCTTTTCATCCTGCTTTATTAGTTGAGTGTTCATTCACTGTTACACAACAACGGCATTTTTAAATGCCATTTTCTCAAAAACTACTTCTACAATTTACTTGGTCGTTGTAATTTCCTTCAGTACCCCCAAGTTTTACATTCCATTAGAAAGCTCTTGTTCTGCAGAATCCAGAAATAGAAATATCTCAATTCTTAAAAATTCTGACTTTATGCTTATATTTGTTTGCGACAGGACACAATTGGGTCAAAGTACATGTATGTTGTTTCATAATGCCGTGCTAATCTGCTTGGTAATCTCGGAATGAGCCGTAAATTTTGTTTTCCATTTCAACGCAAGTGGAGTGACAACGATCAGCGGTATAATCAGCGTTGCCATCAGGGTTACATTTGTTTCTTGTCTCTCGACACGGGATGCATAAATAAAAATCTAATTAATATGGCCACGACAAATATAAAACCTCTCAATAATTTGATTTAATTTGTAGCCATGGTAGCTGGATGTGGGTGTAAAAAATAAAAGGAAAATGCAACAACAAAAAAGAAAACAAAAAAGAAGTCAACTACCGTACAATTATGCAACGTCTAATTAGCCATGCCCTGCTGTCCTTAACGTACTCCCAAGCTAAATTAGAAATTTCTAGGTCAAGGAAAACCGAATGCGGCTCAATTATTCATGCAACGAGGGATTTTTTTTATGCAACCAAGGTGAAGTTAATTAAATGAAAATCATGATAAAAAATAGTCCTCAGGGTCTCCGTAAAGGGTTAAGGGAAAATTCCTTAATTATTAAATTACGCTGCAGCCGTGCGTTGCTGGAATATCTCAAGTTCGTAGTCTTTTGTAAAACGCGCTCAATGTGAAGGGTACGTGTTGTAACTCCTGCAAAATTAGAATTTTGTGCATGTTTTGCAATTAAAGATGCTGTGCTACTACAGGAATACTGTACTACTTTAAAGATTCATCCACTTATTACAATAGATTCCTTCTCCAAAAAATATTCACTTTCGAATGAGACATCGACCCCCAAAAAATCAGCCAATATGAGCTTTGGTTGGAATAGAACATATAAGTTGAAAATTATTAACAGAAAAAAAAGTGAATCTGTTAATAGAGCACAGGAACGCAACTTAAGAAGAGAGTGTTCTCAATTTATTGACATACAGTGTGAATCAGAAAAAAGCAGGCCCGGACAAATCTTCATGTGAGACTAAATTTTGTTTGTGTTTTTTTCATGCTGTTGATGTTGTTTATTGCCTGTGGGAAAATAAACTGAATTGGTTGAAAACTTTTCAAGCCATGACTAGAAACTAGAGCTCCATAAAATCGCAATTTACACTTTTTGCGGCATTGAAAAAAACAGCATGAAAACACACAAACAAAATTTAGTCTCACCTGAATATTTGTTTAGATTGAGGGCCTATGACAGCTGATTTGTCCGGGCCCGCTTTTTCTGGGATGCACTGTACACCTACATATATATGAGAAATTCAGCTTACTAGTGGACTGCATTTAGCTTGGAATTTCTTAAAATGCAAATAAAAATTACGGCAGAGAGAGAGATTTCCTTTACCACTGGCAAACACAAGTAGGCCGACTGATTGTTTTTTTTAAAACCCTGGAAAAAAAGTTCATAATATTACAGCTGGAGTGTTTTGACCTCAATTACTGGTACCCGGAACTTATCAAATTACAGCACTTGGGTTAGCCGGTAACCGAAGGCCACCACCACATCGTGACTGCACGCTTTTTGGTATCCATTTCATGTCCTAGTTCTGGCGATAGAATATTGGGAAAAATTGTATTCACCGGCAGACTTTGAAACATGGACTAGATCGCAGGCTGTTTTTTTTTTTTCCTCTTCCACGAAAAAAACCCAAACTTTTCAGGAATCGAATTTCAACCAAAATTGAATTACTTGTATTTATCTTTCAAGTTGGGAGCTTGCCAGAAAAAAAAAAGATTATTGCTGAAATTGGAACAAAAAATAAACGTTCGCCAGTGGAAATAATTACTGATTTTATCTCAAATCAAATTCCTCTGCAGTTACAATCAATTACAAATCAATCTGAATTTGTAGTTACTTGTTTTTGTTATTCTTTCAAGCTGCAACTACCCGTGGAAAAATCAATTTAAAATCATTTAAATTGGAAGTAAAATATCGTCTGCAAGCAGAACTGTGAAATTGTCCTACTATTATTGATCTGTAATGAAAATCAAGTACAAATTAGTTGACCAAAGTTTGTACTACTAACAATTTGAAAACATCATCAATTTTTCCAGTTATTACTTGTTTACACAACTAAAACTCTATTACATGTCTACATGTATATATTTTTTTCGCTTTAAATTTTATATCTCTGTTTAGTAGCTTTGCCAAATTGGGCCAAGCTCTCCGCACTTTTTGAAAAAGATCCAACTCGATTTTAATACACCCTTAATAATGATTAATGATCGCACTTAATTTTCTTACAAAATAATGCCACGATACACTCTACGCCATACTGCATGGATCCACTTGTGAATGAAAAATTTCCTCAAAATTATACACAACGCCCGTTAGAGCCCGAGTAGTGTTAATGCAAGCGCCAACACAAGTGGTTTTCTTTTTTTTTCTCTCTTTTTCTATTCTATCAACTGCCGACTGGAATTTAATAAACCAAAATGCCGAACGAGCTTCTTTTTTTTTTAAATTCCGGTACGAGTATTTGCTTGGGTAAACACATGTATGTGTTGTCGTAGCATTCGTGGGTCGCACTCACAGCATGTACGTAATCCATTAACCGGTCGGTGGCGTCGGTACCCGTGCATTAAGCCTGCTTAAGGGTCTCCGGGTACCCATTAAGTTGACCACATTACAGCCGTTCTGGATGTAATCACGCTATGACGACATATTAAATTTTTGGCCGCCAGTTTGTGGGAACACATCTGCAAATGCTGTTGCACTTTTTTTCCGGCCGTAAATAATTCAGACATTTTAAGTAAAGTAATTTGAATAAACTCTTGCGGAAATAAAATGAACATGTGTAATTATGCAGGCCATGTAAATTATGCCTTACAATAGACGATGTGTTTTGCACTAACATTTCTTGAAGATCTCACTGTTTTACAACACAATGAACAAAATGGGGAAATGCATTGATCGCCTGGAAACTCTCAACACGTTATGTGTAAGAAATAACCACCTCACTTAAAAATGCGCAAGTAAGCACGTACCGAGCCTTGTCACGCATAACGAATATATACATGCACACAGCAATATCAAGCTTCATTAGTTTGCAACCCATTCATGCTCACATCCTTGTTATAAACAACAGGTTTGAAAACAACAGTAATTCACATTATTACTTGGTTATGCACACATGACTCCCTGTGGCTGATGAGTTTGTAAAGACCTATGCTGCCATAGCAACAGCGGCCATGTTTGTTTTTCTGCGCAGTGGGCAGACGTTTAGGAGTTTCCTGGGCCACTGAGCACAAACGGATGCACAGAAAATATTTGTTTAGCAAGAACCGGTAACCAGACAAAATGCCATGACTTGCAACTGTTTCACAGCCGATTTTTGCTTTAAACAGCAAACTACCTTCCTTGCTTGCTTAGCCGGTCTTTTAATTAGACACTACAAAATTGTAAATGCTTTTACAATAGGCCGGTGCCTTAAATGGTGTCACCTGCCACATAGTGATCTTCACCAATTGTGCAGGGAACTACACAAATATGGCCGCTCTCTGAATTACACAAGAAAGGCTCTACATGTACTGCAGATATTCATGATATTCAGTAGATGGTGTGTGATCAGTCGACACCTATCAATAAGGAACCCTGGAAAATACACACATTATAAACCCCCCCCCCCCCCAGCGAGATATTAATTAGCAGTGGCCTGACACACTTACATGTAGTCCGTCTGCATATTTGCATAGAAGTACTCTTTGGCGTTGCATATGTACTCCTTGGCCGTCTCGCGGGCTGAGGCCACATAGTCTTTGGCCCGGCCCAGCATGTCCGTAAAATCGTCCATTGCCTGAAGTCCCTCAACCTCAGACGCCGGCATCGATGTATCTTGGCAAACGGAGCTTGCTTTCCCAAAGGAAGGAACAGCTTTTGAGCAAATTTGTTCCCGGAGCGAAAAACACACTTGGCAAGAATTCAGAGAAGAGTTTGTTTGTTTAGAAGTTGGTGAACATGCTCACGTACATTTTTCTCCAGTTCCTTCAGACAAGATAATTTTGATCATTTTCATCATCGGAGAAATCTGTTATGAACGGTGTTCACTCCAGTTTTAAAAAAAAGTCGGTAGAAAAACTTGCACATCACAAATTGAATGGTATAAAAGTATAAAAAGGAAACGATCAACACGATGGAAAGATAAGAATGCTGACTTGTTTTTTTTTCCCCAACGGGGAAAGATGACACCACACTTTTTTTGGCCAAGATGCTCTCTAAGCGGTCTTATTTCCTGGGAGAGTATTTATGATGTGGCCAGCTCGTTCCCTCTCATGATGGCTAAAAAAAGAAGGAAAAAAGGCCATCAACTCCGAGATACTTCAAAACGCTCCACAATTTGGTGTGACATAAACAAGGACCCGTGCTCCCTTATCCAAAACCTGAAGAGTTCTCCTCCAAGAACTGACAAAAAATAATCTCAAATGCCGTTTTTTGCCTTGAGGATTCGTCAAAAAAATCCAGTTGTTGTGACATCGAAAGGTGTAAATGCTTGTATCAACCCACACAGTGGTAGTGTGATGTCAGTTTCAACAACACGTTTGTCGTGTAGAATGATGTGGATTTTTCAACTCATTCTGCAATATCCGATGATGCTTGAGCAGAACTCTCCAAGAATTGCACAAGGAATCCAAGCAGCAACTGAAGACACGAAGCTAGCTATGTGAACCACACATCTCCATCGTGTATATAATTCCCCTGCTTGTGCATCAACCCCCGGCGTGTGCCAATGCAAACGTCCGCCTCGCTTCCCTGTGAAAGGTCTTTCTGCCGACTGCCTCCTGTTTCCCCACACGACGGCGGGTAATAGGAGGAGCTACGAGCTTGGAGATGCTCGTGTGAGGAGGCTGGCTGATCAATCCTGCCATGCAAATTAAACAATCGGAGAGCGGAGCAGAGGCAGGCAGTACGTCAAGACGAGATGGACGTCGTGAGTGGGGCAGTGCGGCTGCGCCAGATGGGTCTTCTTTTTTTGTAAAAATCAATACAAGAGTTGGCAACCAAGGCCGGGCTTGACTATTACGCTACGGCCAAGCCGCGGTCTTAAGTGTAGTGTGGCTGATTATGACGTCGGGTCAATGGGAGTGGGTAGACTTCGCCTAGTCCCACCACCTCTTAAAATGAGTTGGCTTGTATTTTTCAATTGGTGCTGATGAGGGCGCATTGAAGTTAGACTTGACTAAGTCTAACAGAGTCTCAATTTTCTGGAGTTAGGGGGAAAATGGCAGGTGGTCCATGCTGTCAAATAGGGTCTACATTTCAGACTTGAGCCAGTCTGCCAATTGCTTGATTATTCTGCAATAGGTGATGGGTTGGTAGGACTTCAATTCTGCAAGTCCAATCTGATCTTGTTGCTGATTTCTGTTTGTTTGTTTGTTTGTTTGTATGTTTGAGGTTTGTGAGGCCATCATTAAGTTTTTCTTTTTCTTTAATTTTTAAAATTTGTCTACTTGAAATGTAACGAAAAATATTTACAATTTTTTACAGAGACCATTGTACATACTTTTCACTGTATCTATGTACATGTACCGGTACATGCGTATACCAATTTTAAAAGGTCCTTCTAAAATTCCTTCAATCAACAAAGAGAGGTTTAGCAAAAGACGAATGCATTCTGTCCCCACTTTAACACCTCCGTAAAAGAAACAAATGAATCAATTAATCAACGGGACATGCTGTTCTGTGGGGCAGGCTTCACACGTCATTTGATGAGGAATTTGAAGGGGCTGGACAATTAACAACGACTCTAACGTTAGGCTTAGGGTTGAAATCAAGCCGTGGGTGGTTTCTTGTTTGTGCTTCTGGGGACCAATTCGTCGAGCTGCAGAAATGTTCTAAGCACAGATATTATTTGTTTGGCAAAAACATGGATATCACCATTTTGAAAATCCTGATTAGTTGCCGAGTTGAAAAAATAAAAGCATTTTCGTGTCACTGCAATTTTTACTTGTCGATTCATGCTCAGTCAATGAGTTTATAACTAGATCAAGACCGGGAATAACAACACACAGAACTTTGAGAATTTAGTAATAGTGCTTATTTTTTAAACTGGGAATGCTTTCTTGAAAAGGAACATCATAATTGGCTTCGATTTTCAAACCACATGAGCCAATTCCAAAGACAATGATATTGAGAAAAAGGAAGAAAAAAAATGTATAATGTGTAAACGAATTTCCAGAATTTAATGTTTTGTTTCTTTAATTTCCCTTTTTCAATTATGAGATATATTGATATTGAGATACCGGTATTTTGCAACATCCTTTATTATGTTTTGCGCACATTCTAACACAGAGACACATTTTAACACAGTGTATATGTACATTGTACCGTATATATATTTGAATCTTTGGCAATTTACAAGAAATAGGCCTATTTGCCAGAATATAAATCCGACCCTTTTGTCATTTAACTTTGCAGAATTTAAAATGATCAGCATTTTAGATTGACCCAATTGTAACCTAAAAAACACTCTCTTGTTTGCCCAACAGCGGCACTAAAAGGGGTCTTGAAGAAAACGGGTTGCTACAGCAACCCATCCTAATGAATGAAACCGGATCGACGTAAGCCGGTGCCGACCACACAGCCGACCGAAAGACGATCGTGTCGCTGCGGCCAATCGCGCATTGGGATGGAAACTCGACTATCTAAGGACCAAAAATAACCTGGCAAATTACTGTGTCTGGTGTTCGATTTAATGAAGTGGGTTATTAGCAGTTTTGTTCCCCTTTTGTTACTTATTTTACTAAGAAATAATCATGTAGGGTAGCACACAATGAATTTGGATTAACCTAATATTGACTATTTAGAAAACACAATGCATGTGTAAAAACTTTCATTACGGTACACGTGATCTTTCAACTTCATGTACGTATTTCAGGGTTTGGACCACATTTTAATTTCCTTGCAAATTTGAAGGATTGTGAAAAGTCGGTTGGTAAAAACTCAGTTGACACGCCTGCCTACATAATCATGATAATGTTGAGAACAGTTTAGAAAACATTTGCACATGTTAATGTTATATGTATTTGTGACAAAAAAACAAACAAACATTGTATACATTGTATGTACACTGTACATCGTTTACAACATATAATGGAACATACATTTCTGCAGTCACACTGTTCCTCATGTACTCTTAAAATACAATATACATTGTAATTTTTTGTTGCAAAATTGCTGTAAATGTCTCCTTTTTTTGCTGGAGTTTCTTTCTTAGTGATTTCCACTTTCTTTATAAAGACTCCCATCAAAGCATTAACAGCACTTCTATGTTCTTTTGAATTTGATCAAGTAAACAAAATTTTGATTAATTAAAAAAAAAAAAAAAATCTTGAATTTGTTGTCAACATTTCTCTGCCTTTTGCCTTTTTACTGCCAGGATTCCGAGTCCGTGCTTTGACACAAAAGGCATCAAATGCAAAACCAACGTTCTACCGTCTGGCAAAAGGACAAGGGCCAAACGAATGTTCTTTTGAACAGAACCTGAAATCCGAAACCCGATCGGAACAAATCCCCAAAGAAATGTTGACAGCCTCAAATACTGCCCAACGAAAGGCTTGAAAGCGGGGTAAATAGGACGCTTTATTTAGAGGTACGGGAAAAAAGCAAACAAGAAAAAAAAAGAAAAAAAAGAAGACGATCTCACAAATGCATCTGAGAGCTGGCCGGCAGTCGGCAAAAATTTGCGGCAGGCAGGAGACTAAAGTGCACCGCTTCCCCCTGATGGAGAAACGTCGCTGACTGTTCCATTAAAAATCAATTAATTCTCTTCGGAGTGTCCTTGAAACATAGGCAACGCAAAGCATGAGGCAATTTTCCACCGACTCAATTTCTTTACCGAGAACTTAATAGGTAAGTGCATTCTGGTTACAATCTTGGATGACTCGCATGCACATGTATAGTCCTATAAGTGTGTTTTATATTTTCTGGCGTTTAAAAAAATTATGAAAACTTGTCTCCCTGCCTCGAAGCATTTTGTAAAATTTGACTCAAATTTGACTCAAAGTATATAAGTGCGTAAACAAGTCCCTTGATAAACAAAAGAGGGATTCATTTCCTTAGCCAACTTAACTATGCCTTGTTTAATCGTGTGCTTCATAACTTTCACATAATCCACTTAAGCTAAGACATCATTGAAAATGCACAGACAGCTTCCTATAATTAGCCTCAAAACTCGTCACTTCGTCGGCCGTTTCTTAGAAACAAGTAAAACAGGTGAGCACCTTATCAAATAACGAGATGCAATTCTTAATTTATTCGGATCTCTTGTTTTGACCCCGGGAAAATAAAAGGTGTTAATGGCTGAGAGCGATGAGCTGTTGCCTGAATTACAAACGAATCTCGGTATGAATATTTGATCAGCGGATTTAACAGAACGGTTTCAAAGAAATTGCACGTTCTTACGTCAATTGCAGTACGAACACGCTTTGCTGTATGCTCAGAAATTTAAAGCTCTTGCTTCTTAAAGCACTTCTTCCGTTATTTTTAGATTTAAAATAGGGACGCATGTATAAATAGTATATACATGCACAAAACCATCTTTGTTGTTTTTCGGCCGTTCCAGAGGTTTTCCCTCACAAACACGACAAAGCAATTTCGTGTAAATTTCACCTGCGCAAGATTTCATTCCCCCAAAACAAATACCGCTTGCACGTTTGACATTTGGCGAGACAGAGCGCCACAGAAATCTGATCAAATTTGCAATGCGCCGACATGCATTCAATGTACAAAGCTCTTTTGTTGGAGGGGAAAACCCACAGAGGGAGCTAACTCAATTTTCCAGGTTGTGGCGACAGGAATAGTAATAACGGCACTGATTTGGCACGTTGAACAATTCAAAGGACACTTCAACGGTTCTGTTTTCCTCGCTTGACATGCTAATTTTTATTTCTAGAAAACTGTTTGCCTCGATGGCCGAGTAGAGGTTGACGACATACATGTTCATTGCTTCAGGTGGCCTGCCTATGGACACAAGATGCAACATCAATAAAGTGGCCAGCCCATGGACACAAGATGCAACATCAGTAAAGTGGCCTGTCTATGGACACAAGATGCAACGTCAGTAAAGTGTCCAGCCCATGGACACAAGATGCAACATCAGTATAGTGGCCTGTCTATGGACACAAGATGCAACGTCAGTAAAGTGGCCTGTCTATGGACACAAGATGCAACATCAGTAAAGTGGCCTGTCTATGGACACAAGATGCAACGTCAGTAAAGTGGCCTGTCTATGGACACAAGATGCAACAACAGTAAAGTGTCCAGCCTATGGACACAAGATGCAACATCAGTAAAGTGGCCTGTCTATGGACACAAGATGCAACATCAGTAAAGTGTCCAGCCTATGGACACAAGATGCAACATCAGTAAAGTGGCCTGTCTAAGGACACAAAATGCAACATCAGTAAAGTGTCCAGCCTATGGACACAAGATGAATCTTCAGAAATGTTTGAAGCTTACAAAAGAATCCCAATTCTCTAGCCATATTTAGAATCATTTCAGACTCAGCATCTGGACGACGTCAACTAGAAAATAACACTAAAACTCAACAAGGTGTACATGTAGTGTGATTCATTTTGTTCTGAAAAGACGAAGAAAAATCTAACAAGACAAATGAGCCAGGCTATCAAATGACACAAGCTTCATCAGAGATGAATGAAATATGAGGCGGCACGCTGACTCATAAAGGCTTTTGTTTTATTTGGATATAATGAAGGTCGTTATTTATCTTAGATTTGTTCCACTCAACAGTCCATCTGTCTCTCTCTCCAGTCGGATGGGACCACTGTGGATGACGCAAAGCTGAGTGTTTCTGTAACTATAATTTTAAAAAGATTGGCATTGGAGCTTTCATGTGAAATCCAATTTCTGCTATATGGTGTTGTACAAGATGGACATGTACATATGTACACACGGCAGTGAGAGTTATTAATTTTTTAAAGAACTGTTTTCATGGAAAAAAAACCTGACCACAGTTGCTTCTTTTCACAACTGTTTTAAAATGGAAGATTTTGAAGGTTGCACGCTGCTGAGATTTTTGACAAAATTGTACTTTCAGGTCAGTTTATCTTATAGATTTCTTGCTGCACTAAAAGTGAAAAAAAAAAATGAAGCAATCGTGTCTCAACAATTCTCTCAAACTCTGTGAAAATTTATGCGGAATTTGTCTCGTTCCTGCCTCGCGGCAGTGAAAGTTAATCTATCTGAAGCTTGTACTTGGAGAGAGCTCGCCTGAAGCGAGTATAAAGTAAAGACGCTCAGGCCAGATCAAGCTGGGTTACGGCCGATGCATGCTAATCAAGAACAGGCGAAACTGAAGCTGACTTGTAGAAAAAGTGGGTTAGGGTGATGCGCGTGCTCTGAAATGTACGAGGCTGGAGAATTGGAGATTGACAACGGCCTTGGACAGGTTAAGTCAGAGAATTATCATCCACTGATGTGATCGTAGGATAAAAAAGGAAAAAGATGAGATTCGGTGGACGGGGTACTGCATAAATTCACGGCTCAGCTCGCTAGAGTGCAGAATCCAACTGCTATACAGGTAGTTGGAAATTCTGGGCTAATATTAAGCATACTGTCTCATTCTATAAATTTGACATCTGACATCTTTTGCTTGTAAACTCCGTTGCACTCCTTAATGCAGTCATCCTCCAAGAGTGATTATGAATAGCAAACTACCTACAAAAATGTATCTAACAAAAAAATTGTTCATTCTGAATGATACTTGAGCGGCAAATTACAAAGTTCACGTACTTGTACCATGGTAACAGAGACAGGAAAAATATCACACTTGTGGACCCTAAATTCATAGAATGAGCTTGGCAGGAATGTTCCCGTACATGTATTTTCCAAAGCCTCCAATGTAAAGGAACCAAACATTCTTTTACTGCTACTTTCAAGGAGCAACAAGCCAAATGTTTTGTGGATATTTACCCCACCGGTACTATCCCGAACTCTACCAATTAAATTCACCCAAACCTCCTGGTGGATTTTTGAAGGATCTACGGTAGGGAGAATTAGAGATCATGATTCCATAAATCTTGACAAAATGAATAGAAAAAAAAGACATCTTCTTGGAAAAGATCTGCCATTACTCTTTTTACAATCACCCAAAGTCTCATTCTGGAGACTTCTACCGGTATCCCTCACGGGCAAAATGTCCACGACCATACGCTTTTTGACAAACCTGCGCGAGGACGCGCATCCAATTTGATGTATGCTTCCGGCGTGTTTCCGGAATTTGTCTGGACTGAAACCATATTCCTCGTTCTTTTTCTCCAGGCTGGGTGACACTTGAGAGTGTACATATCCCGCCGTACGGAGGCTAGCGACAGGAAAGGGTGTGATATTCTCGACTTCGGAAAAATAAATGCCAAGGAGCTGTCGAGCTGTCGATTACAGAACGAGATATCGCCTCAGTAATGCCCATGGATACGATGCTCTTTTCAAAGTTCGCGGATAAAACATCTCACAATTTTTGTTTTCCCCTCTACGACATGAATGACGTTTGGAGACTACTTTAGTGACAGAAATAGGGCAGAGAAGATCGAAGCAATCTCTCTTGGTGGTAGATGGCTGCATCATTGCAGACAAGTGTTCGAACCACTCGGTGTACGAGTGTTTAGACGTCTGCACTAGTCGTGGGTTCGAGTCCCACCCGAGTCAGCTTGTCAAATTTTTTTTCGCCCAAGCCCTGGGACAGCACTGAATATGTGCTTAAAAAATTACATCAGCGAAGAGCGAAAAACCCGATATTGACAAAAAAAATTCTTTGCACTTTTGATAAACTATTTATAATAAATAGATAAAAATTTTGCATATGTAAAATCAACACTACATGTACATGCGTACATGATTGTAATTTAAACTTGCCTTCAGGCAAAACACAGACGAAAACTTCACAATTTTTTTACAGTACAAGGAACAAAGTACCAGTAGTAATTCTTAGCATTTTTCAATTTGAAACAAAATGGCCAGTGACGTTAATCGCAGTTGTCAAGGAAACCACGGAACTCTTGTTTTTAAGAGACGGGGTTACAAGTACCTCAATAACAATAAAATATTGAAGATATGCCATCTTTATTAATGGCATTGTTAAAAATAGATTTTTTATCTATAAAAGCGAGACAAATTGAGGCATTGTCTATCACAAGCACATGGCGCAGAAAAGATGTTGATATGCTTGCAAGTTGAAATCAACATTTGCAGCAATTCAGAACCTGTCTAATGTGTCCACTCTCCATCCATTCATTTTCACTCCATTCAATCACACATGGGTCTCGCAGCAAAACCCTCAGTAATGTGGCCGAGTTCTATTTATAAATACCACTTATCTGCAGGTGTTATAGCCAACCTGTTTATCAATCTGCAGGCGTTTTGTAATGAATATGTCTTTGTTTAAACAAAAATCCAGGATATTAAGGTTCCTGTAGGAACTCCACATCGCTCCCAACACGAAGCTTCGTCATACAATTTGTTTTTTCTTTTTTCGCTTGCCACTCGTCATTGCAATTTCCGGTTCTGGGAGCTCAGAAGCAAAGCAAATACTGGTTGCCTTTCGACGCCGCAAACTAAACTGGCACATACGAGCACATGTTGAGTTGATATCATTAGAGCGAAATGTATACGTGTGTAGGAGGAATGCTGGTGTCATATGAAATTTTGACTCATGAAATCTGGTCTCTTTTACCTTTTATGGATTCTAACCCTTACATGGATGGAACTGAGAATTTAAAAATGAGGACATTCCAAACCATGCAAGACTTTGTACAGTGTTTTTTCAATTTGTAATGGTATTCACGAGAAGCAAAAACGAGGAACACATGTGACCTGTCACTTTCGTAATTACCGGTATCTCCACTTAGGCATGCCCAATACAAACAAGAAGTCTGTATTCATAGTCCAAATTTCATAATACACTGGCTTAATGTTGTCCTAAACCTTGATGTACAATGTACATGTACATGTAGTCTAAAAATCAGTTTCATTTGAAGGTAGAGTATAGACCATTTGTAATTTGTGCATTTTTGAACAAAAGTGCTCAAAATCTAAAGATGGATGCTTAATAACTAAACCTGATGACTTTTTGGCTCTGTGAATGCTGTATATTTCGAGAAAACAGAACAAACATCAACACAATATTTTGGATCTCGATTTCAATTCCAAAGTTGCCGAGTCGTATTTTGAATTGCACCCTCCCGTGACACAATCCGAAAATCGGCCTTTGGAACATGATTCTCATTCAGCCGGCTGTCACTCATTCACGGATTCGCCCAATTGCAAACCAACTACAAAATTAGAACCTATGGGACGGATTCACAGCAATTTCCAAAAATGTGTCACTTGACATACCTTTGGAAATGACTTCTTTTGTTGCTTTATTCAAAATGACAGCACGCCAGAAGGAATAATTTCACAGGGAGTTTTAGTGCCATTACTATCTTTAGCTAACCCTAACAGTCCTGAATCCTCCAAATTCAATACGATTTTGCACACCCCAGGGGAGTTAGGGTTAAACCAATTAAGTCCCCCCCCACCATAAAAAAATATCTCATTAGCAAATCATCAGTTGAGCTACTGACTACACGCACACATGCCTTACAATGTAATTAATTATTTACAACGACAATTAATACACTAATCCGTTGGTATCAAGCTTGCACGCAAACGCTCAATGCCATTTTCGACCAATATAGGAAGTGGACAATTTCAGAATGGTTGCGAACTGTTTGCGCATGCAATGCCACTGCAAATATGGCTTCTAAATGTCCAAAAGCCAAACTAATCTACATGTACAATGTACATTGTAACTACACACATGTAGGGTCGTTAGTTACCGTTACATGTAGTTTCGATATATGGGTCATTCTATAAATTGAGGGTCCAAAGTGTGACATTTTTCCTGTCCTGTTACCTTGGTTACTTTGTAATTTGCCATTCAAGTATCACTAAGAATGACTTCAAATGATTGTTTTATTTGTTGGGTAGGTAGTTTGCTATTCATTATCACTCTTGGAGGACGACTGCATTAATTAAGGAGTGCATCAGAATTAAAGAATCATAGAGGTCAGATGTAACAGCGACAGGAAACAAAGTGAACCCCTAATTTTAATCAAATGACCCATGTGTGCAATATACATGTACCGGTACATGTATGATGTTCACTCATGTATTGTACATTAAGCCAAAAAAAATACTAAGTCAGTCTCTGGTCAGCGCGCGCGTCGATTTTAACCATGCGCGTCAATCTTTTTTTTTTTCCAAAATGTTCCGCGGTAGCTCCAACAGCGCCCTCTGTTGCCGCACCCCCTCAATTTTTTTTACCAAAGAGCACCAAGGAATGGGATATTGCGCCACGGCAAATGATCGAGAGCACCAAGGTAAATTATGGAGGACACCAATGTACATGAGGATACCAAAAAAAGCAAAATAGTACCCCACCTTGTCTGTACAATCCAAGCTTGAAGAAGAAAAAAAAAAAAGCAAAAAAAAAAAAAAAGCCGCGTCGCCGCGTCAATTCCAAAACTTTGGTCTGACCAGAGACCGAATATTTTGTTTGTTTGGCCTTATGGCACATAATCTGTGTGTAAAATACAGAAACACAAGCTGACAACAGAGGGCAGTATACAAATTGAATGGAAATATCTGACGTGCATGCAAGGAAAGCCTGTCTGGAAGTGGCCACAAGAGGGGGCTATTCAGGTACACCACACCATACAACCCAAAGACACTACACATGGTGACAACATTCACTAATTTGTACTGCACATCTACACATCGTCAAATCGTCACATACACTAAGACGATTTGAAACAAAACGAAAGTTTGCAGGGGAGAATTAAAAAAAGGAATTACAATTTGTTTTCCCCCAAAGAAATTTCAAAGCTTTAATTTTCACCGTTGCAAGAATTTTTCTGAAATAGTCAACATCTGTGGAGGTTCTTGAAACCACGGCTTGGTCTCTAACTTTGGCACCATTTCTAGTCCTGAAGCCAAAGCTGGAAGTCAAATCCGAGGTTTCAAAAACTCCATGGATAAAAAAAAAGTGACTGTACTTACTTGTACCAACATAAAAAGGCCACAGCTATGCCGAGTACACCGACAGCTACGCAGCCACAGACGATTACTGGGGGGAAAAATGATCAAAACTTCATAATTAGGATAAATAATGCAATAATTATTATGACAAGGGGGGGGGGGGTGATGGGCGGAGCTAGGCAGGGGTTGGGGAGGGTGCACATGGGTCGCATACAGCGATTTGTCGTGACAGCAAAGGCATTTTTCCAATAAATAATACCTAAGGAGATATGACTACATTATCCTGTAAACTACCTAGCCCTCCTACTGTTTGATCAGTCACAGACAGTCAACAAATTTCTTCCACTTCCTCTGCCACGCATTTGTACACAGGCTAGTAAAAAACAGTCAGATCACATTCATGTAAACACTGTGACTAGTCAAATTCAGTCAACAGACAAAACAGGTAACTGGTACATGTACGGTAGGTTCAGCTGGCATATCAATCACCTCCAGTCAAAGCATGGCTATATCAAAGAAACAAGAGAATTCTGAACTGTCAAAAACAGTACTTGATTGATTTTGACTGCTGTGATGGTGCCTGAATTTGCCAGGGAGAGAGGGAGGATTTTAATTACAAAGATGCAATTTTCCCCCTTTTTTCATTGTATGTGTATACTTCTCGAATTTGGCAACCCAGTTTCAACAAAACAGACCAAATCACCTCAATTGCTATACAACAGCCATTCTGGATTCTTGGACTTTCCTCTTTTCCCGAGACTGCTAAATTGATGCCCTCACAGGAAAACTTTAATTGCTTCGCAGATTAATAATATCACTCCCACCGGTCGACCAACTGACGTTTTTCCCACGGCTGTTCCGCCACGTGCACTCGCTCCCACTGAAACTCACCAATGTCTCCTCTGGGTCCCCAGATTTTTTTGGCAAACCAGCGCTCCAGTATTTCCCCCCTTTTTTTGCTAATTCAATAGTCCTTGTTTTTTTCCCGGAGGTAAAACCACTCCGTCGCTGGTAATTCACTTGCTAAACGGATTAGAGTCTGCCCTGCTCGGTGCTTTCGGAATTCATGGTGGGCAAGATATATTAGCATTCTTGAGTCGTCCACGTACAGCACAGCTTTGTGTTTTTGTGCGTCATTGCGATTTTCTAATCAATTTTGCGAGGCGCTAGCTGATTGCTTTGATATCATCGCTCGGAAGTTAGATATTCTTTTTTCTTTGTCAATAGGTCTCAAATGGCGACGTCAGATATTTTTTTCATTACGATTGGGTCTTGATTGGCAATGTCTGTGTAATAATTGATTCCGCAAAAAAAGTACATTGTACAGTCATGAGACTGAATATAAAATTTGAGCAGTGTTGTCGTCAAGTCCATCACAAGCCCGGTCACAAGAACATCACAAGTGCGGTCACAACTTAGTCACAAGTGCAGTCACAATTCAGGACAAAATACTGGTCACAAGTCCGTCACAAGTACATCACAATTCCGGTCACAAGGAAATAAAAAGTCCATCGCAAGTACATCACAAGTCCATTAAGGGGATAAACAATTACAAAGGAATACCTTTGTCTTGAGATGGACTTGTGATGGACTTGTGATGGACTTGTGTTAGACTTTTGATGGACTTGTGATGGACTTGTGATGGACTTGTGACGGACTTGTGATAGACTTGTGTTAGACTTGTGATGGACTTGTGATGGACTTGTGATGGACTTGTGATGGACTTGTGATGGACTTGTGATGGACTTGTGATAGACTTGTGATGGACTTGTGATGGACTTGTGATGGACTTGTGATGGACTTGTGATGGACTTGTGATAGACATGTGTTGGACTTGTGATGGACTTGTCATGCTTGTGATAGACTTGTGTTGGACTTGTGGTGGACTTGTGATAGACATGTGATGGACTTGTGATGGACTTGTGATGGACTAGTGATGGCTTGTGATGGACTTGTGATGGACTTGCAACGGACTTGCGTTGGACATGAGTTAGACTTGTGATGGACTTGTGATGGACTTGTGATGGAGTTGTGATGGACTTGTGATGGACCGGACTACAACTCTGTGCCCAAAGCACAAAGTGAAATTGAATTATACGTGGTTGGAAAGCCCACAACGTAAACTTTCATATAGAGCTCCATAGCCCCTCCTGTTCTGTGGATGGAGATATGACGTTTTTGCATATTAATTACCTCCTTGGAGTTCGAATTACACAACTCAGAAAACGGGCTTTGAAATAGCTGGCTGTGTTATAGATTGGGGCATTTATGCACTAAAAATTGTTGTGTTTCCCCCCCTTTATTCATCGAAATCAACATTTCTGTGAATGAACCCTGAAATTCAGGTATTAATGATGTCATTCATGACAAAAAATGAAAATCATAATTTGCTGAAATGTTTCACCCTCTCAACGTTGAGCGGGCCATAACATGATAATGCACAGCGCAACTAAATACCTTTTTGTGGACTGGGTCACAAAGTGTACCAAACATGAACAAAGGAATCCCTTGCACAAAGGCCAAGGCACTCTTGGCATTCTCCCCCACAACTCTCCCGGAATGAACTCGGAAATAATTCATGTGAAATTCCACCCGTGCCCCCTTCCCAATTCGTTTTCCCTTTACAATTTTTAATCACGCGAAGAGCGAAGATAATTAGGAGAGGGTAATGTTTAATACACACACCGATGTATAATCTGAACAACATTACATTATTGATCAGCAGTCGTCCATGTAATTGAAGTCAGGAATTTGAGACGCCATTCACACTTCGGAGTCGCGCAGGGGGCAAGGTTATATGCAATTTTCGTCTCTGACTAATTCACAATTTTTTATTTTTTACTTTACAACAAAAGAAAGACTTCAGGTTTTTTTTATTTAAAGGGCTTTTAGTTTCGTTGGAGGATACTGACGAACTTTTCTGAAATGATTAGTCAGTGTACAGTGTTCGGGTTGTCATCATTTTCGTTCTCTAGCGAATACGCGATGTGAAAACAAACACGATCGAATGTACATTGTAAACTGACAAATCAGATTAGGACTTTTGGTCATGTGACCACTTAGCTCGGTCAAGCCCGGTCACAAGCACTGTAAGAAATGTTCACAAGCTAAAGGAAAATATAATTTTTTAATAAAAAAAATTTAAAAGTGCGGTTCCCTGACTTGTTTGATCATATTAGTTTTCCCGCGAGCGCGAGTGGAACACGGAATAATGTAGTGAGTCTGTGTCCAACATACCACAACGCCAAAGGCCGAGTTGTATTTTGGAAACAGACGCACTACATTTTCCGTGTTCCACGAGTGTGATAATTAATTTATCTTCAAGCAAACTTGAAGCGCAGTAAAGTTGGACCATAGCTTAACCACACGAACCTTTTAGCGGTTTAGCGCATGCAGCTGGAATGTCGCTCGCATCTTGGAATAGCGCAATATGCAGGGTGCGATATGGACTATGCAATACAGCCTCATATCACACTGTTGTTGCCATAGATTGACCAATCAGGATCGAGGATATAAGTTTGCTTGAAGATAATACTTGATGTACCACCATGTTTCTGATAAACTGTAAAGGACCAGGCACCAGACTTACGTATAAACTGCCAGTCCTCCAGTAGAATCTCCCCGTCATGCGCGATGGGAGCCTCTTGCTGCTTGCTGATGTCGTTGTCCGGATCGTCCCCGCTGCGAACCGCTGCGTTGACGCCGTCATCTTGCGGTGGCGGGTCTGCCGCGTTGGATTCGCTGAGGTCCCCTACTGGCACGGCCTCGGCGGGATCGTCCGCTGGCTTGGTCTTCTCCACCGTTTCCACGTTCTCGTGCTCTAGATGCGTGGTTTCCCCGTTGGGCTGCACGACCTGGTGGTCCGTCAGGACGCGGGTTTCTGTCTTGTCTACTACAACCTCGCCTTTCTTGGTTGATAATGGCGTCGATCCTGGCACAACGAAGAAAACAATAGGGAGGTTAAATCTTCAATTTCAAAATTATAACTGCATCAGTTAGTAGAAATTGAGAACATTTGCAGTGATGTTCCAGATGATTGATCAACTTGCCTTCGAGGTCATGTTGCTGCTTTGGCCCCCCCCCCCCCAAAAAAGAGGCGTATCTTTGTCCTAATTTTGGAAAAACAGGTGTGTGCAAAAACATGGGACAAGCATCTGAAATGAAAGCAGCCTGTTTTTTATCACTACTGGGAGTCCAGGCTTGGGCAACTTTAGAGTTAATTGTCTTGGAATTGTAATCATTAGGAAATGATTCAAAATTTTCCTCGAAAAAAAAATACAGGTAATTGTGAATATGGTGAATATCCGTCTGACAAAACGACAATTGTTGTAATTTCTAAAAAGGGCCTACAGTCAAATAACACATATTTCCCAGCAAAAGAAGAAATTATTGTTTTATTCTCTTGCAGAGCAACCGTTCCCCTTAAAAAAATTCTTAAGATCACAAAAATCCATTTTGTATAAACTGCACAGTAAAATGGAGTCTTTAAATACTGCAAACCACACAAGCAACCCACTGGCTCCCTCCAAACGTTCACAGTAACCACCGTCAATTTTTAGAATATTGACAGACATGACTATTTCATGGTGTTACGGTCCATACCCACGACATGCGAAAGTTCGGCCATAAAATATAGAGGCATACGGAGCACTGCACTTTGGGACTAGGACATGCAAATTTCATGCACGTCGCTCCTAACCGCGGGCGCTGCATATGGGCTGCGGAAAAGACAAGGCCAAATTAGAATAAAGTGAATCACGGAGGATTGTATTGCTCGATCGACCGACTGTCAGCACTGACAGCGTTTTGGAGTTATTTTTCAGCTCCTGTGCGGAACACATGTGCACTGTTGGTAGAGGGGTGGGGGGGGGGGGGGATGGGGAGGTACAGTAGCACATATGTGACCACTTATTGATTTGGGTCAAATACGGTACATGTAGATTGCTTAATTTAAAGATGTACTCAATTCGCTCTTTTCACACTTCCGCCATGGGCATGCAGAGCCTCGATCTGGCAACTTTACACAATGAATATAGCCGGTTCAGTGATTCCCGTGTCGGGGTTCAGATCACTGAACCGAACCGGCTATTTTTATTGTGTAAAGTTGCCAGATCGAGGCAGCACAATGGCGGAGTATGAAAAGAGCGAATTTCATTTTAGTGGTTTCCTTTATTACGAGCCTAACTTTAATATGGAGTTTTGAACCGTCCTCAATCCTCCCAAAATCCTCTGAAATTTTGCACTCATGTTCAAATGAAGGATACCCAGCGCCTCAATCCTTCAAAATTGCCAGACAGTCCTGCCTCAAAAATTTGAATTCATCCTCAATCCTCCAAAATCACCATGAGGATTTTGGAGGATTGAAGTGGGTTAGTGTTATCAATAAACAAGGTAGAGTTTTATGAACATGCCAAGCTGAGAATCTTGCTGAGTAAATTTCCATGTTAAGAAAATATTTGCCGAGTATCAGTCAAAAGTCACATCACATGACATATATATGTTTTTAATAAGCAAACTATTTCCATGGTTAACAATCTTTGCTGAAAGAAAGCTTCAGGAATAAGGAAAAATTGGAAAGAATTTGTTTTCCCCTTTCTTCAGAAGGTTGAACTTGTCTAAATGTTTGTTTTATACACCGGTATTCAGTCCAGTTGTAAAATGCTTCATTGCATAATATGTGTCTGCTGGTACTCTGTCAATGTCATGTACATTGTTGTACATAATTTTGTATAAACTGTAAATATTGACGGCTGACCTTCAGCAAGTATACACTCTTAAACAGTGTGGACATAAAATATTTGTCATAAAATAATAGTCATTCAAATGGAAATTCAAATATCCAAGTACATGTATGACTGAATCCAACCGTCCCAGTCCTAAACTCAGCAATACATGTACGTCACAACTTTCATATCCACCTCAAAATGTGCCTGTAGACAATGCACATACCTGTATGTGAGTTTTTATTGCAAGTTTTACGCATGAAACTACATTGTATTATCACTGCTCATTGATCAGGTGTACGTAAATGTAAAAAAATGTACATGTACAAACATGAACATGTACTGGTAGACGAATATTCAATGTATGGGATTTTGAATATCCAGATATTGAGTTAATCGCACTGTCAGCTTTAAACATGACAAGGTCAGAATTATGCGCTTGATTGAGCTGGAAATTTGTTATTTGCATGTGTGCCTGGAGGAGGACCTATCTGGGCACTTTTACTGACATGACACTGTAATATGGTGTCAATGACAGCATACATTTTAACATTTTTTTAAAACTGGTAGCCTGATATAAATAATAGTGTGTGGTCACATGCAGTCACAGTGCGCGGCAGGGTTTATAAGCGCACTGTTGTCAAACACCACAATGGCAGCTTCGAGCGGCGCGACATTTGCTCTGGTATTGCGAAGAATATTCGACAAAATTTGAGAAATAAAGACAGTGTGCTGAAATTATTTTCTTACGGATCAATAAAGTCAGCCTAATATAAATAATAATTTAATAATAATAATATTGGACGGCTTTTATTTTTGGGGGGGATACAAGAATATATTGCGCTTGTCTTCAACTCGTGCAATATTACAGTAATGTCAGAATTCAATACTACAATGTATCCAACTGCACAGACAATGCGCACAGGAGTCTGATATTTTATAAAACTAGTGTCGATGGTATAAAACCATCTGGTAGACCTATACATCATTTTGATCGCAAAGAAATTTTGAATATTCAAGCTATTAAATAACCAAACCGTCTCAACCCTGATCCCGACCAACCACGAATTTCATATTTGTTCAATCAAATGCAAATTGAAATATGCGAGTAATCAAATAATCACAATGTCTCATCCCTTGGCCCGACAATGTCAGATTCTAATATCTGGTCGGACACGTAAGTCTCCGAGCGAAAGAGAAACTCTCAGCTGGCACTTGAACCACTTGGCGCCACGCATCCCACATTCCGCGCCGACACATCGTCCTCCCAAGTCCCCCTCCGTAATGCAAAACAAAAACACTGAGGCCTCTCCGTTATTTAATATTACAGGTTTCCCTATGCCTCTGTTTTTCGTTCTTCCCTCGTTTTTTTTTTTGGGGGGGGGGTGGGGGGGGGAGACAGTTAGGCTAGGGAGAGGAATATAACGGAAATACGCACACTGCGCCAAGTACCCTATCTGTGATATTGGTGAAGATGCGGTGAAAATTTGAGTGGTTTAGGTAACCGCGGGTCATCGATATTTGAGAGAAAAGCATAATATTTTTTTGTTTTCTTTCTTTTTTTCCTCTCTTTCCCTCCTACTTTTGTGGCTGGCTTGTTCCAAAAATAAGCAAAAATTTCAGAATTTGACACAACTCCAGGCTCTCAGCACAAAGCCAAGGAGTAAAGAGACAAATGGTTTCTTAATTTGAAAATCGTCAACTGCCAGTCTTTGGGGAAAAAATCCACTTTTTTGATACTATTTTTTAAAATTTGTTCTACATGTAACAGTAACTGCTCCAAATACTCTAAATTCCATCACCTGATATTGCAGTATGCACTTTGAAGAATTCAAGACAGTACAGCCAAATCATTTCACTTTAGAAGGACTTCCAAGTTCAAGTTCATTAATGAAAAACATAACAGGCAGGAGTATTCTTGAAGGTTTTAAGGAAAAAGTTCCTGGACTTTTGAATGCCTGCATTAACATGTAGTCGTACAATAACAGTCGGGGTGGGAGATGACAATTTAAATTGAAGAATTGAAATCACAACACAAATTCCTTTTTATTTTATTTTCTTTTTCGTTGTCGATGCATTTTTCATTTTAAGTTTCACCAAATGTGTATTTCGCCAAACTACAAAGCTTGAATTTTCTCCCCTAAGCCAAAAATGTTACACATTTTAACCCTAAAAGGGCCGGGGGTGGGGGGGGGGGCGGAATCTGTGTTTTTCTGTGATAGCCTTGATTTTTTTCCCGCGACCCGAACTGTTATGACTTTTTAGCCTCGAGCCTTGCGCATCTTTTGATACCAAAAACATAAAAAATCGAAGCAGGGGTTGCCGCGCAGTGAAAAATTTTCCGGCGCTACGCACTTTGAAAACTGAACTTTCCCATATATACATGTACGTCGTGCACGTATACACAGAGCACAATTACCATTCGTACCATATGAATAATTAATTAGCCATAATTCCAAAACCCTTTGACCTATAGTCATGAAATTTCTCGGGTATGTTCATGATGAGTTGCTCTATGCATGTATGAAGTTTCAAAATTTTTCGTCACTTGATGGCAGAGATCTTAGGGGGGGGGGGGGCAAACTACCAAAACAAAAAATGAAAACATAAAAATATACGTCCTTATAAACAAATACCACATATAGTGATCATATTTAGATTTAATAATTTTCTTGGAAGGGCCAGCATATTTGCAAGAATGATAACAATTGCAAGTCTTGAAGAAAAAACAATCGCTTTTGAAACTGTTTTTGTTTAGGCTCACTAAACCATGAAAACTATCGCAAATCCTCTGAATTCCAACACCTAGTGGCAGTATCTTGATGATCGATTCAGGCAATGCATTATAAGTCCAACCTCTGGTCAGTAGAGAAAATATCTCACAAAACAGCCGCACATGTGCGGTAATAAAAACGGCCTGATTTTCCCCCCAATTCCCCGTTGTAGCTCGTTCGTGTAGTTAAAGCAAAAATCAATCACGTCCAACGATCTATTCTTGGCACACACTGCTGTCACGTCAGCCCCCCCCCCACCGCCCGCGATGTTGGCTCGTGATGCTTCTAGAACTCAATGTCCAAGCCGGCAATTTACGTGGGTCGTTGCCGACGTCGTTTCCATGGCAACCCAAATTAAACGCAACCAAAAAAAGAAGGAAAAGAATCCAAAGCACGTTCCATCAGTCCGGGGCCATCAGAATCACAAGAAGAAAAAGAAAGAATTTGATGAACAAATTATTAAGCGTAATGGTTACAGCAGTCACGGTCAAATTCATTATGATATTCTAGGGCACTTATCAGTGATCGATATACATCTGGCAGGGCAGGCAGGGAGTGATAAAGACGTCGTTATCGCGGAACTTTTTTCCTAGTCGTGAAATACCCACAGGTGACACTGATGTATTAGACGCTAAATTTAATTCCGCTTGAAATAGCCACGAGCATACATAAGCATGCAGTGTGAACAGTGAAGGATTTGATTCACAAAGAAAAATGTGAGTTAATGTTTTAGGGCCACCGATCTTATGTTGTAAATATGTCCTTTTCGACTTCAGGTCATCAGAAATGTTTGCGTCACCTAAGCACCGTCGATATATATCGATCTTACTCAATTATTCGATATAAGTTTGATACCGATATTGCCGATTTTTAAAATCATATTGAAATATCCAAATTTTCGATATTGAGGAATCATATAGAAAATATCGAAAATGCATCAGATTATCGTCAAAAAAAATCTCCTGTTTGTACTTTTACTCACAAAATGAATTCCATTAAACTCCGTTCCAGAAGCAAAAAATCGCTGGCTTTAAATTTTAGTATTTTGACAGAATTTCATACTACAATACAAAACTATTTTGTTTTTTTCTTCAAAATTAAAACATAAAGTGTATTTAACATTTTTAACAGATTTGTTTACGGCATCTTTGCCTCCACCTTCAATATTTTTCCATTCATGTTCATTGTGTAAATAGACATGCATGGTTGGGCGTGTTCAGGCGTTCAAACCGTCGATGAAAAATGACGGAGAATTAACAAAAAAGAACAATATCGTCCACGATTCCCAGCATACATTTGTACGTCCGCGATTGGGATCGTGTACAAAACATATATTGGAGTCTTCCTAATTGAAGAACAAATAGAAGAGGGACAATAGGACGTCCACGGTGGGAGGTACTGTACAGTAGATACACCACTGTGTGTAAGCGGCCTTGAATAATATTGCATTAATTCAGGCGGAAAATTTCTATTATGATCTGGTCAAAAGGACCTTTTTCCCTCAATTTATTCAGCACGCAAGCTACAAGGTCTGTTAGGGTGTATGGAAGCTTGTTGGTAATGCACAGGAATATGTAAAATATACAATTGCTTCATGTATTTTAAAACAATTCTATTTTAGTTTTATTTTATCATATGACCCCAGTGGTATGTACTGGTACACTGGTTCCCATACAGTCACGTACCATATCCGAATGAAGGGATCGGGAACCAGCACATTTTCAATGTATTTGTACCGCACACTATTGTCAATAAGCAATCCACATTTTTTTAATAATAATTATTAGTTATTATTTTTATTAATTATTTCTGGTCATGAAACCAAGGAATCCTGTAGCTCACAAGCCTGAATAAACCTGTAGAGAGAAGACAATGAGAAGAAATTACAGTTTTAGAGGTGGGAGGAAAACCCCAGAAGAATATTCTGGGGAAAACCCATTGAATCAGGTAGGGACTGAAAACCCAATCCAAGTGTGGACCAGGAATCGAACCCGGGCCATAGAGGTGGAAGACCTGGAAGAACCACTGGGCCACCCTGACTCCCCTAAATTGGAGATCGGCGAACTGTGAGGCAGTGAAAGTGTCTGATGATTTTTATCGAGGCTAACAACGGGAGGCAACAGCAGTCACAGCCGATCAACGATGTCACCACTCCATTAAAAATGTCCTATCATTTAGCTTAACAGACCCCAACACAGCCAGCTTCCTGTACATTGTGTACTGGCAGGATATGCGTAGGCGTATCCATGTTGATTTTGCGCTCTGTAAACCGGACAGACTGTGAATAAATTTGGCGAATAAATATCTGCTTTTTTCTCCTGTTTATATTTTTATGCATGCCGAATAAAAGTTGGACTTACTGGTACCACACTGTTAAAGTTACATGGGAATATATTTTCCTTTTCATGCATATTTTTTTCGTTTGAAGTAAAAAAAATTGCTCAAAATGTTAAGAAGGGTGTTTAAAAACTACATGTAAACTTGTTGAAGTTTCAGCTCAGTGGATACTTTGCAATTTTAGAAAACAGAGGACAATTTTGGGGCTTCACAACTGGATTCTGTTGCTAACGCATGTCAAAAACTACCGCGTGCGGGCGCGTGTTCTTAAACCACCTTCAATAATCCTGTTCTTCCGAATGATACCATTTCAGGCGGAATAATGTCACAGGGTATTCGGAACCAGTCCTATCTTCACTTTGTGCAAGGATTTTCTTGAAACTGGTCGGTACCGTTACATGTACGTTTTCAGGTAATTGAAAATGTTCGTACACCCCATGTACGTGTCTTTAACATGAATTTTCCACGAAGAAAAATAACACTAGCTTTGGCATCAACAACCAACAATTGGCCAATGTTTTTTTGTTTTGCTTTTTAAATGGTAATCTTCCCCTTAATTAAACTGCTCTTGTATATGTCTTACGCTTTTCTTCTTTTTTTGATTTTCGACTTAAAGGTACATGAAGAATAGATCGTTTGTCATTCCTGCATTTTTTTTTCGTTTGAAGCAACCGTGACAAAAGTGCTCAAGATCTAAAGACGGATGCTTATATCAACTAACCTGATGAAATGTTAGCTCTGTGAATGCTGTACGGTACATTCTGGGAAAAAAAACGATGTTGTAGGATTGCCATTTCAATTCAAAAGCTGCCGAGTCATGCTTTGAATTGCGATACATGGGCCACATTCTCATTCAGCTGATTACAGCTATGCAATGTCACGTGCACTGAACCGACAAATAGTTGCAACCGCGCACGCATGTCAATGCTTGCGCACACCTATTCACGGATTCGCTGAATTACAAACCAACTACTAACGAAAATTTCCAAAAATGCGTCGCTTGATGCAACTTTGAAAAAACATAACAGCATTGGCAGAAAGAATAATTTCACAGGGAGTTTATTGCCGTTAGTAATAATAATACTAACAAAGCATTTGTAAGGCACACAGTATCTGACAATAATAGTCATTCAAAGGCGCCGATCTTCAAACCAAGTATAGCTTTTTAACAATAATTTGGTCAGTTTTTGGATAGCTGCAAAAGTTCTACTCTACCTTTAATTAAAACTACTCCAACATATTTCCTGACGACTTACGCTTTTCTTTTATTTTTGTTATTATCTCGACTTAATTAAACTACTACCCATGTATTTCCTCAACGACTTACGCTGTCTCCTGGCAACCGCAAGATAACACTGTCGATAGGATCAAAACGACGGTGAAGATTTGTGAGAGAAGATCTCGGTTCGTGGCCCCGGGCCAACGGACCAATCAAATGCCATCGCTGCAATCACACGCCAAACAAACACAGCTCGCAATAATGATCATAGCCAATGCCTTGGGCTTGTTTAGATAGATCAGCCGGTTGTCAGTGACGATAAGAAAAAAAGGACTGCGATGACGCTGATCAATCCGTTTCTTTCGCTCAATTAGCTGAAGTGTCATTCCTCGGCAAATTCAATCGTTAAATTATAAAGTTCCTGAATTGGGCCATTACTTAAAGGTGGATCAACTGACAGGCATTGATTAACCCTGACCCTCCTCAATCCTCCAAAATCAACCAGGCAGTTTTGGAGGATTTGGGAGGATTGACGCTGTGTGTCTGAGGATTTTGAAGGCTGAGCCAGGGGTCACCCCTCCACTGACAAATGCAAGAAATAACAGATTATTTTGGAGCATTGAAGCTGAATCCAATTTTTTACATGGTGGCAATTAAAGTATTTTGCATGATTGAGGCTGGAGCCTAGCCAACAGGGCCTAGACGTTTAGAGTTAAGCTTGAAGAGACTGAATTACGAAATGGTCAAGGGATTTTTTTGTTTAGCAATTCCCATATTTGTCTGAACAAAAAAGATGTACATGTATGTATGCACATATGTAGGCCATTCTTTGGATGTAATTTGTCACTTACATACACACAGGGCAGCTCGAAATTGATTAGACAGATTCCGACACAATTTGAGTGCAAATTACAATGTATATATGTAGTGTGGCGCACCTCAGTCATGGCGGGTTTATTTCTGAAGCACAAAATTGACCCATATTGAGTTTTAACATCCAAAGTCAGGAATCTAAAATAACGAAGATAGAGTTCGTTGACAAAGCCTAGACGTCAGAAATACGGGCAATGGGTACAGAAATTAGTGTTTCATAAGATGGAATTTTTTTTAGTGTTTCTAAAAATATGAGTGTTTCTTGAGATACGGTGGACACAAAAGTTGGGCGCTATTTGCTTTGGGTAAAAAAAAAAAAATTCAACTCAAATTTGTCAAAACAGTGCCCTCAGAATATGTCTGAAATTTCTCCAAAAAAAGGCTCAAGTATAAAGATGCCTGTTTCCATGGCAACACTCACCTCCATCTGTCCGCCTCGTCTGCTCCACCCTCCGGACAATGGTTTCAATTTCGGGTACGCCCTTCTGACCACTCTCTGCACGAGACACAAAGAAAGAGAAACAAATATATCGTCATTACCATGAAATACATGTATTCCTTGTGGTTGCAACCATCTTCAAGATCTCACACAAATATGATGGCACAGCTTACTTGAACAAAAAAAACAAACACTTTTAATGCTCATGACTAGTTAGTATTAAATACAAAACATCTGGGACGTTTTAATATTAATTTCGTTTTAAAAATATAATTTTATTGGGCTTTGGATCTCCTAAAGGTTTTGCAAAGGTCTCCAAAGTGTTGCTGAGGTTTTGGCTTTGAAACACACATTTTTCCTGACCATGAAAGTTAAGGCCAACTTTCTTGTCTCTGAAATTTTAAATATTTGATAAACAGTAATGTTGCCAAATGGTCTCACAATATGTCCCAAATGCGTCACCGACTTCTAAGGCTGCAAGCAAATTACACGTCCAGTAATAAATTCCTTTCCCTTTTGCAGATTCAACTCTCCAATGACTTGATTTCCCAACCTTTTTCCGCACTCCGAGAGGATCTACACATAATTTCTTCAAAACCTTTTTAACCGACGTCAATTGCAATATCCCGTGATGGCTCGACTCTGCCAGCTTTTTCACACAAAGTCGCAAATGATGTGCCTCGCCTTGAAGCAACACTAAGATTATCTGACACCTTAGATCGCCCTCGCATTTGATAACACAACTGCAAAGGCAACGTTTCTTTTTATCCGCGGTGTCAGCAAAACTCACACCAGAATTTTTTTTCGGTTAGGATCGTCAAAAGCACCTGCTGTGCTTAAGACTGAAGCACCTATACTTGAAATGAAATACTTGAACAGCAACTAACTGTATAGTATGCTGCATGATTCAAGTCTTGTCTTTCAACATACATACATACATGTACAGTATTGAGAGGTTATTAAATTGCTTTGTGCCAACAGGGAACACAATTTAAGTCCTTCAAATCTGATGGATCTTTCTTGACAGATTCTCCATAATTTTGGAATGAAAGATACATAATGCGTTGCAAATCCGTCCCTCTCTTATACAAATTCAGCTATGCCGTAGCAGCAGTTTAAGGGCCCACGCAATGTAATTTTTAAAATGCAATCCTTGAAATTGCACTTTTGGGTCCCATTTAACCTTGTTTTCAATTTTCATTTTGCCATGTTCAAGGGTCGTTTTGGTGCCTTTTCAGTTTTTATGCTATTGCAAATTTCCATATTCAGGAGCAAAAGTGTGATGTCATTTCAGGCAGAAACCTCAATGTTTCAGCTATTTCAGCACCAAAAGTTGGCAAAATTTTGAATGTTTTGCTGTTGTAAATTTTCTTTTCATCATGCTCATTAGTAATTTGTGTCAGTACATGGCAGTAAGTCAATGAGCAAACTTTTCAGACAAATATTTTCAATGAGCGAATTTTTGGGTTCACAATTTGAACAGAAAATCCCTAAACTGAACAGTGTCTTCCTGAAATGACATTACAGCAACAGGGCCCTCAGTTGTAAAAAAAAACACACAAATTTTACAAAAATGTAAACATTTAAAGAAGTGCACTTTTCAATAAAATTTACCAAAAAGGGATGTCAAACAGTTTTCATACATTTAGGAGGAGAAAGTTGCACAAACTGTGTTCCTAAGGGAAAAAAAATCATCTCATGGACCCCTTAAAATCAAACAAGTGACTGTTTTTAACAGTTACAACTTCCCTTGTTAGTTTGATTCAGCCATGCTTTGACTGGAGGTGATTGATATGAGTGACTAGTCACAGTGTTCACATGAATGTGATCTGACTGTTTTTTATTATTATAAATGAGTGGCAGGGAAGTGGAAGACATTTTTGACTGTCTGTGAATGATCAAATAGAAGGGTATGCATGCCGGTACATTGTACGTACACCGTACGGTATGTGTACAGTTTAAACATTCTCTCACCTGTAAAAATTAGGAAACAATACCATTAACCCTCCTATGCAAACACACATTCTGTGCAAAGTTTTAAGGGAATATACATTTTGTACACCTTGTACATCATTGGCTTTTGCTGTAATTTTCAGAAATGAACTATTTCAGGGGTTAGTATAATAGATCAAATATTGTTACACTGACATGTTTGAAGTTTTGTGTTCGAAAATGCTGGAAAAACCAAGAAAAACAAAACTGTTCAAGTTGTCTGGTTCCCTGACTCCACTAAATATAAGATGGATCAACTTACAGATGCCGGAAAATTGTAAGGGTAAGGGTACCAGTCTAGCTGGCCTGCACCCGTTCACGAACATTTAACCAATAGCAAACAAAATTTGGACTGAACTAATGGTTAATTTGGAGCAGTAGTTTAAAAATAGTTAGGTTTTTCCAACGGTGGTCGGCCGACCACCGCTGGAAATTTTTACAAAAATACCATTTTCTTGAAAATGACTTCACACCAGGTGCCATAACTTTACAGGATGCTTTAGACTGTCATTTACCAACATCCTATTAAGGTATTTCGTAAAAACTTGGTAGTTTTATTTTTCGATGTTTGCAAATGTTGTATATTCCCTTTAAGTCAAAATCAGGCAAGTGAACTTTAAGAGCTCCCAGCCTACATAAAGCAGGATTGACTGGCTGTGACTGTTTATGTAACTTGATACATAGATCTATGCTGTGACTGTACAATGTAGGTGATTAATTAAAGCCAGCTGTGCCTACCACTTGCCTGCTTTTGTCAGTTGACTGAATTTGACTAGTCACAGTGCTTGCTTGAAATACAATCTGACTGTTGGTGACTAGCCTGTGTAAAAGGCATGGCAGGGGTGAGGATTGTTTGTTTTGACTGTCTTTGACTGTTCAGACAGCAGAAGGGTTAATTTCAAACACTTGCTTGGGTTGTGATAATTCTAAAATTGTGTGTATGTAAAGATGCTTGAATTGCAACAACATACATGATGATTAATCCTACATGTTTTAGATGTTGGCACAATTCCTTTTCTTTAACTTAAAATGCTGTACTTGGAAAAAAGGCTTACAGGATTCTGCCTTGGTTCATGATTACTGCAGCATGTGGGTGATGAGTTACAACCGTGTCAACAGATATTTGCGCGGGATTGCGGCAGCCCACGCGACCGGGACAATGCTGCATGACAACCTGACCAAATAAACACGGAGCGTTGAAAAATACCCCGCGGATCACATTTCAGTACCGAGAGCCCGACATCAATGTGCTGCGTGTTAGGCTTGACGTTCTGAAAGCAGAAAGCGCGTACACGCAGGAGATAATGGAGACGCGTATTAGGTCACTCCATGTTGGTTAGCGTTAAGTGTAAAGTGATTCTACCCCCACAGGTTCCATTCAATGCGTCACCTTAGGTCGGTCACCTTTTTTACTGTTTTTTTGGGCGGAGATGGACAAAAGGATGGCGCAGGGAGCGAAATTTATACTGTCAGTGGTCCAAAGACATCTGCGCTGGGTTGAGTAGTAAGTTGAACCATGCCTTACACCTAATTCAGATGTGTGTTTGAGAATTGTGCTCGCTAAAAAAAATCCTGAGATTAGAATTCAAAGTTTGACGGTTGAAACAGACATTACGTTTGCTGCACATCACAAGTTTACTATAAAACGAACAACGTACAAATGTAGAAGGTAAATTACATCACCCCGACATAAATTCCATCTCATGAATAGTTTGGCTGCGGTACCCGCTGCTATATCAGATTCGAACCAGCCAGCCGACCCCAGCAAGCTCGGTGGTTGAGCAGTAAGACGTCTGCACTAGTAAGCAGGTCGTGGGTTCGAGTCCTACATGTCCTACTTAATTTTTTTCTCACGATCGCTCGGGACAATACTGTTTATAAAATGTCCATGAAGAGCAAAACCAATTATACAATGTACATCACCATGATGAAAATCTGATGAATAATAGAAGTCTAACCTAGCACACAGTATGGTGACGACCTCTGAATTGCAGCTCCAGTGCTCTACCCACTGAGCTCTACCAATTGGCCAGATATGCCCTGTGTCAGCGGCACCCCAATTTGTCAATGTCTTTGCTCAAGTGGTGGTAGTCAGAAACCACCATTTTCACGGGTTGGAAAAGAAAGGATAAATACTGGTGTTTCAAGTTTTACCTCATTTTAAAGGGAATATACATCATTTGCTTTTGCTGTAATTTTCAGAAATGGATGGAATTTTGGGGTTGGAAATATAGCAAATATAGTTACACTGACTTTTTTGAGGTTTTGGGTTCGAAAATGCTATAAAAACCAAGAAAAACAATCATTTTCCTGTAGTCTGGTTCCCTGACTACATTTAAGAAGAAACAGAGCAGTTTACATACATTGGGGAATTGGAAGGTCAGGGAACCAGTCTAGCTGGCTTGTACCCGTTCATAGGTGTGTAATCGATTGCAAACAAGTGCGATGGTCAATTGGGGCCAGTATTTGGAAAAAAAGCCAGTTTTTCCAACGCTGGTCGGCCGACCAGCGTTGGAAATTGATACAAAAATACCACTTTTCTTGAAAATGACAGTATACCAGGTGCCATGATTTTACAGGATGTTTTACACTGTCATTCACTGGTATTTCAAAATGATTTGGTAGTTTTATTTTTTGATGTTTGCAAATGTTGTATTTTCCCTTTAAAGATGGGAGGCGGTTTTTACAGTTAATTATCATTATGTTATTATTATTGTTATTTTCAGCCAATTTATGTACATTTACGGTAAAGACTCCCATGTAGGAACAATTGATTGCAATTTTTGAGCGATATGCTACGTGAGCAAAGCGCCTTTGCGCTATAATTATCCAGCACGGTCAATTTATCGGCGAAATTGTGAATCATGAGGACTGCGGCATGTTTTTTTGGCACACTTATGAACGGATGTTCTGTTCTCAAATTACAAGATTGCCCGAGGTGGGGTCTGAGTAATGCGCGGTAGCTGGAAATGGACAAATGTAGGTGGGTTCATTTGAAAAATTGCCGTCGGCGCAGAATTGATTTGGCTCAAGGAATTCTTATAAACTGAAGAATGGTCTGTATTGTAAGAACTTGAGTATGAAATTTTATATTGTGTAAGAATAAAAACAGGACTTGAAGGGTTTTGTTTAATTAAATTTTATTTAATGCAAAATTGAATTCATCTAGTTTTTTTTCAGGTTTAAAATAAAGCAATTCCAAAACGAATTTGTTGAAATGGCAAGGTTCAAGGACTGGAAATGTAATATCATGTGTCATTTTTCATTTAATTTCATTTATTAATTTCACAGGTAAAAATTCAAGTACAGACAATAAGAACAGTAAAGAAAACAAAAACATGCACATACAGTTAGAGAGAACAAGAAAAAAAAAATTTAAAAAAAAAATGGAAAATGTAATATCATGTGTCGCATGTTTTACATAAAAATATAAAAATTAGAAAGTGTGAATTTATATGCCTGGGGTTAAAATGCATTTTACTCAAACACAAAAAGGGGGAAAAAGATCGTTGCGTGACAAAAAATTTCATTTCGTAAAATAATCCAAAATATACATTAGGCCAAAAAAAAAAAAGTCTCCGGTTTCTGGTATGGAGCTTTTTTTTTTTTACCTGATTTTTTTGCTTCAAATGTCGGCTGATGACTGCAAATGGTGCCCGACTAAACTATAGTGCAAATGGGAGTCCAGAGAGGCCACATAAAGCTTATTCTCGACCATAACCCAATCTAAAAACACGTTAAAATTGTGCAGCAGCAGGATTCCAGTCAAACCAGTGAGTTTGGCGGTTTTGAGACATCATCTTTCATTGAAAAAAAAACGTGCATGGCTACGGCAACGCGCGTGCATACCAGAAACCAGAGACTTTTTTTTTTGGCCTTACATGACTAACATACAGTGTATGGTACTTAGCCAGAAAAATTGTTAATTTTCATGCTTTTTATGCACACACGCAGACGTAAAACATGATCAGACACTTCAATGCGTCTCACTCTCTTCAACCATGACAAAACAGTCACCTTTTTGAAGGAGAAAAAAAGGGGAAAAAGTCATGTCAGTTCCAGTGCCAACCCTTACAAAAGTGCAGAACTGTGTTAAAAATGCAATTCCCCCGTTCTCAAACCTTCGGCTAAAAACATGAAAAATGGAACACAAAAATGTCAACGGCCGACTCTACCCCTGTGGATCCGCCAATCAGGTTTAACCCCCTCCTCGGCCCACCCACGGACAAGTAAAGGCAGAACGGTATTCCCTAGATCATGTTATTAAATGCTTCACTGAAAACGCTTCCTCGTACATCGAAGGTGGCATACGATTATTCAGAGTTGGTTTTTTTTTTTTGCACAAACGTTGTTTTTACCAGTGTTCATCAATTTAGTATTACTCAAAGCACCGGAACAAAGAGATTGATAAGCTAAAGATATATGAAGGATTTCCTCATCCTAAGACAATCTGCTTATAAAAGGTTATCATGATGAAATGATTAGGAAAATTAAATATTAACCAGAGTTAGCGGAAATCGCTGATATCCTACACGTACATGTACATGTAGTACATGTACACACACTGCACGGTAACATACACATTTTTGTACATAAATTTACATACATGTGTGTACACATGTATGTATTTTATGTACAAAATGTACGTTTTTTTACATCCCAAATTCTTTAGATCCCAAAAATGGATTAACCTTAATAACTCCCAACTGTCTTTCACTAAGTACTGGACCAAGTCCGCCAAAATCCATCAATCCCACTGCTTCCAATGCATGCTTGGATTTAGGCCTCCAGGCCCAAGTCCATCATACTCCATCAATATTTAGTCACACCAGGCCTGCAGGACCAAGTCCCCCAAAATCCATTAAAATGGATTGGTGGAGTTGGGGAGGTTTAAAAGAAAAAACAGGGTTACTTTTTAATATCGGGTTTTTACAATTTGTCCTTCACCATCGTGAAGCAATGTTTGTGTTCCCCTCCCATAGAAATGGCATAATCCAATTAATTCTGGCGAAGCTCGTTTTTTCTTTTTGTTTTCTATTTGAAAACAGTCACGTTCTTTCCAATCCGAAGTCAACTTTCAGGGACAACTCAAATAACACTATTTTTATTATCTCTGGTACGTCAGGAATATGGAAAACAAGGTTTTTGATGACATGAACAACAAAAGTAATCAGGAAACAAATTATTCGTTGCCATAGAAACGTCAAATTAAAAAGCAGTTTGACGCACAAATGAACATACAAACTAACCTACAAGTTGTTGATGATACAGGTATAAACAACGGAAATAAGAAGTACGGGCTCCGCGCCCAAGTACCCCCTCAACGGTAAGAAAGGGAGGGTTGGGGGAGACCACTAGGAAAGACATTCGAACGCATTGTGAAAGACATCTGATGCTCATGCGAGAATGCTACATGTATGGCTCTAATAACATTCAGAACTAAGTCGTGCATACTTTTGAGCTTTATGCGAGAGAACCAGTACGCGCATGTGTGCGTCCCATAAACAGGGCTCTCGAAAGTGGCAAAAATGCGCCCTCTCTTGTTGGCGCATTGAGCCATAACATTCACGATCACAATCTACACTACACGATGAGAAATCAACAAATATGAAGAAGAAACAAATAGGTCAATACTAAAGACAGATTTGAAATATGTGATTGGCTTGCGAAGCTAAGCTTTTTTTGCAGTCGTTAGTTTTTTTGTACAAATGTGAGCGAACATACATTAAGTCAGCTTTTTTCTCTTGACGTATCAGTATGACAATTTGATGGATAACGCAGATGAAAATGGTGACAGCTCCTTATCGATTTCATTGTGCAAGATTAATCTACATGTATGTAGGCTGCCAGGTCTGTGCAGTTTCAAATAATCTACTATTCTGTTATTGCAACTACATGTAGGACCAAATATTTGAATATTCGGTTAAAGGAGATATTGTTCACATTCACCGAACTGGCCCTGATTGGGATTTGTGTGTGCCTGCACTTGTCGAAAATTGAGGTTTTTTAAATAAAATTTAAAGAACAGGTGAGCAAAATGGCTGATATTTGACTGATTTTTTTATATTAAAAGAAGAATTTTGAGATAATATTCCTCATGGAAGCTCGCAAATCATGCGCAAAAGTAGCTTTCAACAACAGTGTCGCATTTGACAAACAAAAAAACCCACGCAACTTCTATTTTTTTCATCATTTTTCGAGACTGCTCACATCTTTTGAGTATTTCGTCGGTCGCACCACAAACTGACATACATTTTGTATCGTGTGCACAAAGTCCACAGACGATACATCACTTCGTGGTGCACCCAATGATTTGAATTGAAAAGAATGCTATTCAGATATATGTTTAAAGATCGAATATTCAAATATTTGGTTATTTTCAGCACAGCCCTAGCGGCTGCCACTCAAAAAAAGCTCTGGCTACTCACACCTCATTTTCTTGAGTTTGTCAAAACTTTGGTCAAAACAAAGAATTGAAACAAATGTCTAGCATGAGCAACTAACCCACTTTTGACACAAGAGAAAAGATGAACAAATGACTGCCAAAAATATAAAATTCAGATAAAAACCATCTTGAAATCTAAAGCAATGAACCAAAACAACGATTGCACAAAACCTTTTTTTTTTACAAAAAAAAAGCAATCATAAACTTAATGAGAAAAGAAAAAATACAAACTGCACTATATTGACTGCCTTAAAGGGAAGATACATTTGCAAACATCACAAAACAAATTGAGCAAATTATCACAAAATACCTTACTGGATTGTTAGGGAATGACAGTCTAAAGCATCCTGTAAAATCATGGCTCCTGGTGTGCTGATATTTTTAAGAAAAATGGTATTTTTCCAATGCTGGTCTGCCGACCAGCGTTGGAGAAAACTGGCTTTTTTTTTAAAAACTGCTCCTAATTTTTCATTATTAGTTATTCCGCGTTTTCTTTGCAATTGATTACACAAATGTGAAGGGGTTCAAGCCTACTACATGTAGACTGATTCTCTGACCTAGTTCCCCAAAGTCTATACATTCTCCCTTTCATCTTAAGTTGGGTCAGGGAATCAGACTACAAGAACATGAATGGTTTTCTTGGTTTTTCCAGCATCTACAAGCCCAAAACGTGAAACAAGTCATTTTAACAATATTTGCTTTAACACACTAATCCTCCAAATCCATTTATTTCTGAAAATTGCAGCAAAAGCAAATGTTGTACATTCCCTTTAACACATAAACACCTCATGGGGTAATTAGATTCGTTAATGCACCATATTTCTCAGATTAAACAGCCCATGAAATGTCAGAGCTTCCTGACATTTCGTAAGAAATTTTACAGTTCAAAAAAGCACGACTGACGACAACAGATTCGGGACGGCCGTGCACTGCGACCTTAATAAGCCACACAAAATGAGTTTTGCGTCTGAAGCTGATTAAAGTTTATATTGTCGTTCCATCTTTGTTAATAATCAGTTGTCGGAGTGATATCTGCCGGAGAACGTCAGTGTAGAATAGGTGAAAGAGAGTACAGTAATGACGTCCATTTACGCTCGATGGGAGACATGAAATGGGAGGGCAGTGTGGCGACGCATTTCTATAATTTTCTCGAAAGACCTCGATGGTTGACTGATCACACGCAAATCAAGATGTCACACATGGGAGAGACAAAAGTTTTCAGACCATCAACAACTTCAAATTTCAAGTGTTGATACATGTACATTCAGTATTGATTCAAAACTAAGTGTGCATCCTTCACAGCTGTGTGACGGAACAACCAAAAATCAATGACCGGCAAATCTCAAAGGTTACTGTACAGGGATTGGTGTGAACTCATCAGCTGACAAAAAAGTGTTTTACAGTGTCACGGTAAAACAGATCATAAAATCAGTATTTTTATGAAACTTGTCTTTCACAATGTATTTTAAGTCTGATTGAATGGGTCTGACATTTTTCTGACATGAAGGAATTTTTGCAATGAAAACGCAAGTTTTTATTAGAGGTTTTTATATTAAACTTTTTGCTTTTTTGCTATTTTATAAATGTTATGTTTGTGTGTGATACAAAGATTTTGGAACCATTTTTTTTTTTTTACATTTTTTACTGCTTTATTTTCACATTGTATGAACAATTTAAATTGACAAGAACAAAACAGATGTACTGAATGATAACAAGAAAACTGAAAAAACAATTGTGCCTCTAAATGTAGTTTATTTCTAGATTAAAAAACCCATAAATTTCCAACAAACTTGTTTTTTCCCCCTAAAATTATTCCCATTCCATTGTAGTCGCTTTTCTAAATTTGATTTTTCATCGAATACTACAGAAGTCAGATGATGATCTCATCGTACAGAAAGGTATGTATTCAAATTTCATTCAAAGAAAAATCCTTCGCACACATGTATAATGTAAGACGTGACTCTAACAAAGACACTGATCTCGCTGCGTCACTACCAGAAAAAAACCCCTCCGTCCAGCGGCCAAAACCCCCCGTTAAGGACAGTAAAGATTAAGTAGCGGCACGATGTGCATGAGTTGAATAGCGTATGGCTTACGGTACACCTCCGTGACATTGTGTGTACAGATATGATGACTGCTCCATATGGTCGGAAAAGTGATCGCGTACACGACAACTAAACAAAAAAAACTAAGAATAATTCTTCAATTGGTCATGCATGGGCATCTCTTTGACGCAATCACACTCACGGAAGACGTCAGGAATTTCATTTCGAGAGCAGCGGCATGTTCGACTCCGTTACGCGGGGCGATCGAAGTGGGGAATTTTGCCTTAATTGCAATAAAATGAAAGGAAAAAGGAAAAGAACATTTCATCTGATAGAAGAGATGCCTCTTTTTACATTCAGTCAATTTTTTTCCCCAACTGAAAAATAAATTGAAAAGATTTTTCAATCAACCTCTTTTATTTTTTAATTAAAAAAAAAAAATTAGGGAGTGAAATCCCTCTTTTGATTTTCAGTCATTTTTTCCAACTGAGAACTAAAAGTGCAAGCACTTAATAGTCTTTTTTAAATTGTGAAATAACTATCAAATAATATCAGCAAGATCCTAGTAGACCGTATTTTTTACAATAAATTGACTCCAAAAGCTTTTAATTTTCTCATCTTACAGCTCTGCCGTGACTAGAATTTCTTAATTTTGAAAATTGTCGACTCTGGCGTCATTTACGCCATGGCGCGACCCCTGACAAAATATTGACACTGTATGCCTCATTTGGTGCCGTTTATTTCAGCTGTTATGTTAGGAGACTCTGCAATTTGACTCAATAATATGAGAAAGCAGCGGCCAAAAATAACCTACTCCCAGTGGAGCTGTGTTTCTTAAAACTTCCATGCAGCACGAAAATTCATGGATAAGGAAAATCTCTCACAGAATCTTTTTAGTTTCTTCACAAAATCTGTTGTTTATTCCTCCAGGTTTGATAAAAATGTTGTTAAACTGTTGTTTATAATCAAGAAGGATAAGATACATGTAGGACTTGTTTTTGTGAAACATTTTAAGGTCTAGCACTTTAAAAGTAATTTATTTATTAAAGGACAGAACTTAAACTGTTTTTTTTTTGGGAGGAGTCAAATCTCTAGAGTGGCTTCTAGTTTTGTGAGTGTCTATTCCAGGAAAAGCCCAATAATTTTGAACTGAGATGGGCAGACTTTAAGATTATCAAGGATTGAACATTTCTTGGGGGAAAAACAGATGCTATGTAGCTTTTAATTTTGACAAACAGATAATTGATCACTGATCATTTCTGAACAAAATAAATAAGTGAACAATTCCATTGTTAAATGTAACATGCGAGGATGCATCCCATGCTCTTCAAAAAATGGATTTTTTTTTCTCCTACGGATTTTCAATTTACATGTATATGTTTTGTTTTAACGAAAAGCTACTTTTATTCAAGTTCTGGGCGTCTCCAACGCTCTGAAAAAGGAACTTTGCTCTGTACAGAAATGAACCCGCCCTGCAAGAGCCAAATTACAGCTATTGTCTGGCAGCCCACAATTTGATTTTTGTGAAGAAACAATTTAATAACCAAATGTTGGTGGATAATATGAAAAATAGCAATTCAAAAAACATTTATATTTTTTAATGAAACTCGGGAGGAAAAACATAGGGGAACGCATCTGTAAGAAAAATTTTGAATTTTACGTGACAGTCAGCTGCATGAACAGTACTCTTTACAAGAAAAAGAAGGACAAAGTCATACAACTGTACATGTACAAATGTACATGTATGCATTGGGTGGTAAGAAAGCACACTAATACGTGTACAATGTACATGTACATGTACATGGATGGGGCTGTGGTTTATATTTGTAATTAACGGCAACTCCAGTGCTATGAAAGAAGTGTAATGTCCGCGACAGAGCCAATAGGCCATTATCATGTTGCGGCCATCTTGATTTTTTCCCCATTCAAATCAACGTAACCAAAGCGAGGCTGGAAGGAAAAATAGTCTGGTTCCTTTTTGCACAAAAACATTATCATTCAGTACTGTTATTGAATACAGAGAACATGATTGAAATGGTGGCAGCATGGTAAAGGTCTATTAACCATCTAATTTGTGATGCGATCGAGCTACATGAGTCGTTTGTCGACCCTGGTCAAACATTTTTTTTATTGCAGATTTGAAAAGAGTACATTGTAGGCCTACAACCTCAGCATTACTGCTGTGAAAACCGCATGCTGATGCCATCTTTAGTTCACTAATTATGGAAGTGGGAACACCAAGAGATGTGATGAAGTGATGTGATGAAGTGGCCCTATTTTGGCCTGTATCTCCAAATAAAAATTCCCGACAAACGACTCATTTAGCGTGATCGCATCACATTTGATTCAAAAACACAATCCAAAACTCCTAGTCTGTAATCTCCTTGCAAAAATACTAGATGACGGATGTAAGATTTGAACAAATATATTTTCAGGTTTATTCACTAAGCTCTTAAAAGCTCTCTCATAGACATAACATAACACTGGAAATGCCCGCGTCATTAAGGATTAAACTCAGAAAATATTTCTAAATCCTTACAGCCGCAGATCTGCATTTCAAACATGTACTCAGTGGGTACAACAAAGAAAAACAGCCAGTGCTTTCACTGATAATTAATGAGCCATCTTCAATGCAACAACAGCCACAAAATGTGGGGGTGGATTTGTTGTCTTTTTATTTCTTTTTTTTCAAGAGACCTTTTTTTCCAAGAGACCTTTTTTTTCCCAAGAGACCTTTCGCGCACTCACTACAGGCATTACATCAGAAACAGCCTTCGTTGGATAACAATGGGGCAATTAACGGTACATTTGTACGTATCGGTATGTAAACTTATGGGGAAAAAAAGAGCAAAACAAAACAGCAAATCTATGTGTATTTTGTGTATTTTTTTTAAAAACATGTACCTGTACATGTACATTGTATATTTTGGCATAATATTGAATACATGTATATTAATATTAATATTTTTTATGACATATAACCAACCACTGAAAACATGTAAATTGACAAGATGTTAACATGTTGAATAAAACATGCTAATAATAACAGTTCACTGGTGAAGGATAAATTGAGCTGTACCGTACATGTACAAATGTACACACACCTGTGCGTGACTACTCATACATGTACATGTACATGTACAGTGTATACTTGCACAAATTTAATGTACACATACATGTGTATGTGCCATGTGTCACTACCATTTCATGTTAACTGCAAATGTTCCCGTAAACCTGTTAATGTTTATTAATCAAACATCTTTCATTTTCGTTTCCGTGTCTTATAGGCACATCATTATACACCCACATTACAATTCACACAATGTATGGAAAATATATTCACCTACACAATGTAGACATCTTGGTATTTTGTGCATTAGAAACAATTTATAATTTTAAAATAAGAATATTATAATTTATTCAGATAAAAAGTTAATTTAAATGCAGTATAATTTTACCCTGAGCTGTTGTATGCAAATTTTTAACACTTTTGTAAACCATTTCCAAAACTCTGTTGTAACGGTCTATTCAATGTTTTATAAAAACAAATTAGTAATGGTTTTTATAAATTTTGGCAGTCCCAACAAAATTATGTACATACATGTATACATGTACATGTAAGTACATGTGACACATGTGCTCATACATTATAAATAATTCTACATCATGGACACATGTACAGTACACAAATTAGGTGGGTACCTGTACATGTGTGTGTACATTGTACCATGCCATATCTTGTATTACAATGGAAAATGTACACAATATATGTACATGTACATACATGTACATCTATCATGCACATGTATACAGATGTACTTTTTGTATAACAGAGCTACATCTTACAATCTCACCTTTACGTTCCCACGTGGTGGAGCCACGCAGGGGTTGACATGACAGGCAATGCAGGAACAGAAGAACGGAAACAAACGAGCCGTGCCAGAACGCCATCCCGCCGCAAAAACCGCAATGCGTAAAACGCCGTGCCAAACTCGCGTGACAATTCAAACAGTAGCAATCTCCCCCAAAATATTATCCGTTCCGGTACAAAAATCCTGAGGAGGAGGATGCGGAAATTGGACGGAGGATGAGGTGGGTGGTTACCGGGATGAAGGGTGACGGGTACCGGTCTCTCTACGATCCCAGAAATAACGAGTGACAGGCAGCATCGGCGGACCCGTACTGAGATATCCACCGCTCGATCCCGCAGTTGTGTTATTTTTAACCGATTCACAAACTATTGTGTGCAGAGCGAGTGAGGCAATGTATTCCAGTATGCCTTCACTGTGCCGTCAGATGACGTACACGCACGTCGCCGTCCTGTGTGTGTGTACAGATGCAGAGAAGCTCATTAGCAGATGCTGCAGGTTGCTTGGGGAGCTTCCATTCAGCTCGGCGGGGGTGTGTACAGTAACCACGATAAGGGGAGGGGAGTGATTGTGTAAACTATTACTAATTAATGAATGAAGGTTCTACCAGCAGAACTACACATCTCGGGGAGACAATGGATTTGCATTGAACGACCGTTAGAAAAATGCAGGGTGAAAGATAACACTCATTAGAGCGAGTGCTCTTCAGTCATTAGTCAACTAGACAGATTTCGGTTGAAACATTAGACTCCTATGACCTACACAGTTTATCATTATATCAAATTCCCAGACTTCTTAAGCTACTGATTTCTTCACGTATGTGGTATCAGCAATTTCAAAATGCATGCACTCTTTCATTTGAAGACAGCAAACAAAAACACATGGTGTGTTAAAGGGAATGTACATCATTGGCTGTTGCTGTAATTTTCAGAAATGAACTATTTGAGGGGTTAGTATAATAGATCAAATATTGTTAAACTGACATGTTCGAAATTTTGTGTTCGAAAATGTTGGAAAACCAAGAAAAACAAAACTGTTCAAGTAGTCTGGTTCCCTGACTCCACTTAAGATAAAATGGATCAATTTATAGATGCCAGAAAATCGTAAGGTAAGGGGATCCAGTCTAGCTGGCCTGCACCCGTTCATGAACATGTAACCAATAGAAAACAAAATTTGGACTGAAAAAAAAAGGGTAAATTTGGAGCAGAAGTCGAAAAATAGTTAGGTTTTTCCAACGATGGTCGGCCGACCAGCGTTGGAAATGTATACAAAAATACAATTTTCTTGAAAATGACTTCACACCAGGTGCCATAATTTTACAGGTTGCTTTAGACTGTCATTTACCAACATCCTAGTAAGTTATTTTGTAAAAACTTGGTAGTTTTATTTTTCGATGTTTGCAAATGTTGTATATTCCCTTTAACTCAAATTATTTGAGTTAAAAATACTTGCGTGTGTACACAATGAGGTTGAGAACGAGCGCAAAGGTATATTTATTGATCGTGAAGATCAATTTTCACTTCCTACAGTTTTATGTATGGTCAGTTTGAACAGCGCTTTGAGTACTGACATGAGATGCACTTTCACTGTGCACAGTCGGAAGTCCACATTTCCATCACATGTAACTCAATTTTCGAGGGGGGGGGGGAGACATTGAAATAGGAATTTGTACAATTTACTTTTTGTCAAGTTGGGCCAAAACAAAATGCGCATTAATTATTGTCTTTTCTTTTTAAATATTGAATGGCAGGGAAGTATGCTTACTGATAAAGTATTTTTGTAAAGAAAAATATGATTGTTGAGAATTTTTCTGCTAATCTTGATGATTCATACTTGTGTATGAATTACAAATTTACCCAACTACAATGTAGTCCCTGTGCTGCTCCAAACTGCCACAGCACTGTAGAGCTGTATCAGATAATAGATACAATGTGATACAATGTATACAATGTAATACAATGTAATACAATGTAATACAATGTAATACAATGTAATACAATGTAATACAATGTAATACAATGTAATACAATGTTGTACAGGCGCAAATGAGTAAACGTAAAAAAATAGTGCATGATAAAAGCTTTATCACCGTTTTACTTATTTGCATGTGAAACTGTCCCTACAAATGTAATCACTCTGCATTAGATCATAGAGCTACATGTATGAAACAGATTATTTTTGTCAATCTTCTAAAAGTACATGTACACACCCAATCAGGAGAAATCCCCCTTCACTTTGTTCCCACGTCCGAACACATTACCCAACCCTAATCCTGCAAAATCAATAATTCTATAAGGGACAGTTAAACCTGATATTGATCATATTGATCAGTGATTAATCCACTGCAGTAAACTGCCCTACCCCACTGCGCATGCTAACTCTACTGCCGTTCCCTTGACGATGCTTATTGGTCGATAATTATTGATCGATACGCATTGATCGGCATATCAATGGAGTGAATTTCCACGGTCGACACACACTTGTTACTCATTTGCATATTTCGGGTATGACAGAGTTGAGGGCGGGAATTCAGTTCATGTAAATATGGCAACGTCCCTGGTTTCTTATCAATTATTTACATGAACACATTTTACGGTCCTTGAAAATCAATTAAGGTGGAAATAGTATGCATGCACATGTAGTACTGGAAAATTTCTTACTTTGAAAAAAATCAAAAACAATATGTGTGAAGCACTGTGGTCCAATGGTTACAGTGTTCAACTCACGTGACGTGGTACGTACATTGTACGTGGGTTCGAACGCTGATGGGGAACATGGTGCTTATGTTCTTGGGCAAGACACTTTACTACAATTGTACAATTACTTCTCTCCACACAGGAGTATACATGGGTACCTGTGAAGGTAGAGACCAGATTGCGCTGATCTCGAGCTGCTGCAGAAAACTGGTCTCATGGCCTGATGAACAGGGGTAACAATTGTGAAGCGCTTTGAGACCCATATAAAGTTCTCACATGATGATTAAATTTTATAACAGATACAACAATTTGACCCAATCAAAATTATCAATTTTTTTTAGTAAACTTCCACTACACTGCGCAAAAAGCGAAAGTCTCATAGTGTGTTAGTCCGCGACTTGCGCAATAAATAATGGCGCAGCTTGCCCAATCATTTTAGGTGGCATAAGTTGTGGCGTAGCGACTGAAAATTACCTATTTTACAAGTGAATCGTGATCGTCATGGAGCCTGTCATTGCACAACTTATATTAATTCAAGACACTCACAGTCACAGCTTTGTGTTTGAGGTACCGGTACATGTTGCTTTTGTAATTTTTAGAGCTGCCGCACGATTCCGAAAAAAGTCGGACAAAGTTATTTTCAAGATGGCGGGCTGAGGTGATTCAACAACTGTTTCGTGGAAGAACAAATTCATACACTACATGTACAGCCATCGTAAATGCTGTATTTATCCTCGTCCAAGATAATTTATAAAATTTATTTAAAAGGTTGCGCAGCTATAAGTTTCGTGAAATGGGAGGATTGTTTTTGAGGTAGAATACGTAACACACGTTGGAAATAAAAATCTCAAGTACACGATATATCAATCAATTATTGCTATTGCTGTATCGAATCAGGACAGTAAGCAAGTTTCCCACCCAGGGGTTGGAAACGAGGTTGAAAATAAAGCAATCCCTAGGAACGAGGTTGATGTAAAATCCCTGTTTACTTGTGCATACATGTACAGTACAAGCCCTCAGGAAGTTTTGCATTGTGTACGTATTTGCGATGCGATCAAGCTAAATGAGTCGTTTCTCGACCCCGGTCAACTTTTTTTTATTACAGATTTGAAAAGAGCACAATCTCAGCATTAATGCTGTGAAAACTGCATGCTGATACCATCTTTAGTTCAAAAATTATGAAAGTCGGAACACCAAAAGATGTGATGAAGTGATGTGATGAAGTGGTCCTATTTTGGCCTGTATCTCCAAATGAAAATTCCCGACAAACGACTCATGTAGCTTGATCGCATCACATTTAGCTATTGAACATGTTGAAGCACATGTGCAATGTCAGATTCTACCATTTTTTTCATCCCTGAAAAGTGCTTGAGGCTATTATGTGATAACACAGAACCAAAAATCCCCGCCATAGGTTTCATACTTCCCTCTAATCGCACTTGGCATTTTCTGGTTGATAACATTCTTTACTTGTCAACATACACGTAATGAAATGGTGAGATACAATGCATGGCCATAATGCTTCATTGGATCAAAGCCGTTAATCCCTTGGGCAAATGTTACAAATGTTAAATGATGCTATTATTTCTGGAGGCAATCGCTAGTAGAATTTGCAGTTGCGCTGTAGCTAGGCAACCAGAGGTGGGCATGTCAAGTCGATGTTGCTAGGTGTTCGTTGGAGGGAGAGGAGCAGGGGTATGGGGTTAGGGGGGAGGGGAATGAGGGTATATGGGGGGCAGGGGGCAGAGGCAGAAACAGTGGGTTTAGGGGATTACAGGCGGAGGGGAAAGGGAAGGGGGTAGGGTACAGGGGGAGCTGGGTATGGGGAGGGGGGTACGGGGTATGGGATACGGGGTACGGGGAGGGTACAGGGTACGGGGAAGGTACAGGGTACGGGGAAGGTACGGGGTACGGGGAGGGTACAGGGTACGGAGAGGGTACAGAGAGGGTGCGGGCTACCGGGAGGGTACGAGGTGAGGGTGCACGTTCAATTTACAGTGTACATGTATGCAATTGCCTGTTTCAAAGCCACCATGACTGAACTATGTGTACAGGCGCGGATCCAGGATTTTTTTAAACGGGGGGCACACTGTTGGAGCAAAATTATTTGCTCCGAGAATGAATGCGAGCGCGGAGCGCGAAGCCCTTACGGCGTGGGGTCCGGGGCCCGCTTAAGGGCCCCGGAAAATTTTGGATTTTAGATGCTCTGTGGTGCAATCTGAGGCGGTTCCTGGCTCCTTTCCCCTGAATTAGCTGAGCAGAAGTGTTTAAGATTTTAAGGATTTTTTTAAAACATACTCTTACTTTTACAATTTTTAAGTTACTGTATGCTTGAAAGTCGAAAACCATTTTACGTCTTTACATTCTCTTGCTTTTTATTTTGGAAAAGGAATTGTATTGACTTCGTTTTGTAAACTGTTTCAACGGTGCGTTGTGGCTTTTGCTCCGAGGACTAATGCGAGGGCGGATCACGCCTGTCTTACGGCGTGGGGTCCGGGGCCCGCTTAAGGGCCCCGGAAAATTTAGAATTCTAGATGCTCTGTGGTGTATTCTGAGGGGATTCCTGGCCCCTTTTTCCCTGAGTTATTTGAGCAAAACGTTTAAAGATTATAAGGATGTTTTTCATTGGTTTATAATATACTCTTGCGTTTACGAGCCTTTTCAGTTTCTTCTGTTCTTCACTTGTATAACCAAACATTTTCGTCTGCATAGTTATTTCCGTGCTTATTTTTGAAAAGGAATTGTATCTTGCAAGGATGAGTATAAGACCAATGCGGAGCGCAAACATCTGTCGGCGTGGGGTCCGGGGCCCGCTTAAGGGCCCCGGGAAATTTTGGATTCTAGATGCTCTGTGGTGCAATCTTAGGCAATTCCTGGCCCCTCTTCCCCTGAGTTATTTGAGTAAATTGTTTTAAGATTATAAGATTTTTTTCATTGATTAAAATATAATCTTGTTTTTACAAGCCTTCTCAGTTTTTTTCTTCGTGCATTATATTTTTGAAAAGGGAATTGTAAAAACTTAGTTTGTAAACTGGTGTAAGGATGCTTTCTAATGTTTTGTTTCAAGTTGAAATTTTCAGTTTATCAACAATAAGAAACCGCTTGAACATGTTAATTGATCTCAAGTTTAAAATAAGTGTAATTTAATCAAACTAAAACAGAGGAGCAATTAGCCTGCATTGTAACTTCACAGCTCAGTTTATCTCATGACTACAGAAATTAATCATACGGTCATCCAAGTTTTTCCCTCTTTTTTTTGCATAATGTAAAATGTCCAAACATTTTAAAGAAATGTTCTTTTAATTCAATCCAGTTTCAATTTCAAGAATAGGGCTTTTTAGGGGCCATTCAGAATTTTCAATGTTTTAAAATTTCGACTATTTTTCCAAATTGTGGGTGGGTGGGTCAAGCTAAATAATTGAAAATCGAAATTCACTTTTCATGGGAAAAAAAGAGCAAAAAAAAATAGATCTTTTGACTTGCCTGAACTACGCGCATGCGTTCCGATTTTGCGATGCATGTTTCTTTTCCAACTTCGTCCCCTGTATGTACTGCACAGGCCCGCCAGTGTATGTACATGTTTTGTTTTTTAATACTGCGTAACAAATCAGTTTTTTATTAATCAAAATTAGGGGTGGGTGGGTGGGTCAAAATAATTTGGAAAAAAAGTCGAAATTTTAAAACATTGAACATTCTGAATGGCCCCTTAATTACACGTGCATGTATTTGTAAATAAACCATCGGCAGATCGCCGGCGCAGCAAGACAAATTGTGTGAGACACTGCGTCTGGTCTTTACATTATAATAGACATCGGGTCTTTCGGCGCCATGATTGCAATTTCCACATGGTACAATTTTGAAGGTGGATTCGTCATTTAGTTATGTAAAAACAATAACAGTAAATAATTGTTGATGATAACGTTGAGAAATAGACATCGGGAATAGGTGTATAGGCCTACCTCCCGGTCCGGCACGGATGCCGGCCCGCGTCGCCACCGGCGAACTACGATCAAATTTATCTCGCTTGCAATTCAAAAAGCAACACACTTGCGTTCCGTCTAATTTGCAAGAGCATGTCTCGAGTGCTAAAACTTGCCTTTGGGCAATAACTGCTGATTGTTTTTGTCCTCAGACAAACAGATCTCTTTTATGTACCAAACTTATCAGATTTGTATTTTCTGCAACGCGTAGTAACGTCAAACCCAACTGTTGGATCTCAACTTTCTTCGTTATTAAAAAAACGTTTTAAGGACGGATCCATGACTTTCAGGGGTGTTTCAAGTTTTGCAGGGTTTTACATCGTTTCTCGAATAAAGTCTTTACGAATATTATATGATGACGTGACGTTGAAGAAGTCAATTTAAAACAAGGACATGTTTTGGACTCTTGAATTTGTAATTCAAAAGCGCGTGGAACAGCTGGCAAATTGTTCTTACTAAAACACACCCTTGACCAATGGTGTGGTCCAAAGAGCACTGCACAACGTGTGTTTGTCGCGCACATAAAGCTGCATGTTCGTAGAGAACAAATCGTGTACGTTCGTATGAATCTCATTTAATAACGGTATATGCAGGGTAATACGTACGCACGTACGTACGGGGTACGTACCATGGGATCGCGGTTTATTTCGAAGCTTCTCGAGTCGAGTACGCAATGTTTGCAGGCTCATGTTTAATGTCGGCGCCGGTATTTTTGTAAGGAGGTTCCCTCCTCCTCCTTCCCTCACCTCCCCTCTTTTTCACCCTTCTATTCCTTTTTTTTTTGGACTCAAATTTGACGGGGGGCACGTGCCCCCGCGGCCCTCCCCTGGATCCGCGCCTGGTGTAGGTACGATCAAAATACATACATACATGTACAGCTTCACCCTAACCTCCAAACTCCATCAAACTTTGGGGGACTTGGTCCTGCAGGCCTGGTTTGACTAAATATTGATAGAGTGTGATGGACTTGGGCCTGGAGGCCTGGAGGCCTGAAGCAGTGCCAGGAGTATCCGATTGATTTTGCCTAGCATCCTGTACTGCTATTGTCATGTAAGCCAAGTGTATTAAGTCCATATCAGTGTCCATCAGTACATCAGAGGTGGATTTCATTATGTCATGCATTGGTAGCAAAGTGAGTGATGGATTTTGGCAGACTTGGTCCAGTACTTGTACATGTAGTAAAAGACAGCAGGGAGTTGGGTTAAAGGTAGAGTCCATCATTTGTAATTTGTGCATTTTGTTCGTTTGAAGCAACAAAAGAGTTCAAAATCTAATGAAGGATACTGAGCAACTAACCTGATGAAGTTTCAGCTAAGCTTCAGCTGTACATTCCGAGAAAAACAGCATTCTAAGATCTCAATTTCAAATCAAGAGTTGCTGAATCATGTTTTGAATTGTTTTGAATTGCAACTATACGCGACGTCGCGCACTGATCCGACGAATTATAACAACCGCGCGCGCGTGTGCGTCGTTCGAATACTTGTGCGCGCTGCGCTGAATAACAAAACGAACTACTAATTTAAATTTTCCTACGGTGCTTCTTAAGAATCACCGTTGGAAATGCCTTCTTTCGTTGATTACTTCAAAATGACAGCTTCCCAGAAAGAATAATTTCACAGGGAGTTTAGTCTCCTTACTATCTTTCAACCAAGTTAGTTTTTCAACAATAATTACGCCAGTTACTTTTCGGATGGCTGCAAATGACGGACTCTACCTTTAAAGGGCAAACTGACGTACAAATATGTATGTATTTCCTGTAAATTGCATCTTCTTTCAAACTTGTCTGAGAAAGTACTTTACTGTAAGCAAGAGTATGGTCTGTCTTTACACGTTAGCAGAATAGAATTACATACATGTACAAATTTGTAAATGTCATTATAAAAAAAAATTAAGGGAAAAAAAAGTGTTGTTTTTCAAACTGCACTACTGTACAGTACAGGTACATGCAAGTCACTATAATAGCTCTACCCCGCTTTAGATTCTGTGTAATTCATTTACCTCTCTGCAGAACTTTAATCAGTACATGTAGTTCATTCACAGATTAAGGGAGAGTCAAAGATGAAACCGCCATCCGGTAAAAGGTCACAAAATGTCAGCGTAATTCCCAATTACTGCCCCTGTACACGTACACGTAGATGTACGTAGGCAAGCTCGTTAGGTGAGACTCATCATTTACAAGACCTTACATGTAGCAATCAAACAATACCTATGGACGTTGGCAAATGTGGGTATCGGTTTCTGTGCGGATTTAAAGGTCATAAATGAACGAGAAAACATTCAGGAATGTTTTCAACTATAGGTTTTCTTTGTAGAATGTTAAAACACACGTCATGAGCCTCCTTGACATTTTTGCAAGGAACCTCTAAAATCTCGTCACAGGAAACAGTTGGAAATGGTGACGGGAATGGAGTTGGACCTTTCTCAATCCAACAAAATCCTCCCAAAAAAAACAACAACCAAATATATTTTGATAGATCAGATGCACACCCCTATGTTGTTTTGTTCATTAGTGCCTCTTTGTATTTTTTTGTTTTGTTTTTTGTTCAGCACATGAGGGCCTAGCGGTGATATGCGCCATGTACATATTTATCAATGACATGTCAGAAATGCACAGATCTATTACTATGGCACGACAAAAATGAAATGTGTAATAGACCCTGCCCACATGCATTTTTCTCCTGTGCAAATTATCATGGTTGTGAAGGAAAGGGTCAAATAGAAACATGCAAGCTTTTAGTGGGTCTCCATCTCCGATCTGTTCATGCCCAAATTCATCTATAACTGTATGGTCCGAGTACGTTCGCAAAATGCGCCGACCATTACTGGATATTAATTTAATACTTCTCAATCTTTCGTCTGAGGGTCCTTCCACTTGGCAGCTCGTAGGAAAGTACGGGGTGTAGAATTTCTACGGTGGAAGATCTTAGATCATTTTAATTAGATTTTGCCTTTCTATCTGGGTGCTTTTATACAGAAAGGGCGAAGAACGTTGTTGAAAATGCGCATTTTGAAAAAAAATGGAAGGGGTTTACACAATGTACGACAAGACAACACTGACGACTTATACACTCTGTCATTTGTCTGTGCAAAGTGTACTTTCAGTCAAAATCTGACAAGCGACTGTTTATCCCGGTGTGAGCTCTGAGCCTACATGTACATAAAGCAGGATTGACTGGCTGTGACTGTGTATTTAATATGATAGAGCTTTGACTGTAGGTGATTGATAAGCCAGCTGTGCCTACCACTTGCCTGCTTTTGTCGGTTGACTGTTTTGCCTAGTCAGAGTGCTTGCTTGAAATACATGTATGATTTGACTGTTGGTGACCACCCTGTATAAAAGGCATGGCTGGGGAAGAGGATTGATTCTTTTTTTTACTGTCTTGATTGTTCAGGCAGCAGGAGGGTTTATAATAAATAGAAATTTGAAAGAATACTGTGAAAAAAATTTGGGAAACCTTTATGTAATATGAAATATGATCTGACTGTTGGTGACTACCCTGTATAAAAGAAATTGGAAAGTTCAACTGTTAAAGCTTTCAGATAAAAATGACCACAAAAGCTGTCTGTCTACGTTTGCATATTCAGGTCAATCCATCCAACTGATTGTAGCGACTTTTTGCATAAATTTGCGAGTTTACATCATATTTTGCATTTTTAAAAAGTTTGTAAAATAAAGCTCAATTCTGTCTGCTGTTTGAGCAGCTCATTAATTAAGGAGCAAAGATGCACTGATACCGGTAGGCTTAATTAAGAAGCAAGCAATTTGCACAGGTATCAAGTTTCACCTTTAATAGCCAGACACTTCATTTAAATGTCACAGCATAAAAAAGACTCTAATTGGAGTCCTCCAGTTTCTTGCCCCATGGGGGGATAAACAATATTTGTTCATGAGATTTCTCTCTCAAGTACTTGAGACCACAGTCAGGTGACCTTTGTCTAGATCAACTCTGTTGAAATATCAAGTTGTTTACTCCGTCTAAATAGTCTGGTGCTACTTGAAGTGTCTGGCTACTTAGCAACTCAAAAATGTACATTGTAGTTAATAATATACATGTGTACATGTACCAGTACATGAAACAGTTGCCAACTTGTTTGAATTATGTTTGCGTTTATTCTGTACCAGGGCGCGAACAAAAAATGGACTGCTGGACCTAGTCCAGACATTTAAAAAATTGCCAGTGTACCAGGTAGTTCTTCCCAGACAATACCAGAGCAGGTTCAGACGCGAACTATAGTTATCCATACTTTGACCAACTTCGCTCAAATGCAGGATAGTTGGACTACTCTAGTCGACTATTTGGAACCGGAGCATGGAGCACGGTTGCATCACTGGTTACCAATAGCTGTGCGCATCATAAAGCACAGCAGGGAGCCAGGACATTTGACCATCGTTTGACTAGAGGCGTTTGTGCGTTGCTATTAGTGCGCAGGCATACGTTATATCACAAATCAACGAGTTGACTTAGGCCAAAAAAAAATCTCCGGTTTCTGGTATGGAGTTTGCCCTGAAAGTGGTGCGGCGACACGGTTTTTTTTTTTTTTGGTACTTTTTTTTTCAAATGTCGGCTGATGACTGCAAATGGTGCCCTACTAAATTTAGTGCAAAATATATGGGAGTCCAGAGAGGCCACATAAAGCTTATACTCGATCGTAACCCCATCTACCGGTAAAAACACGTTAAAATTGTGCAGCAGCAGGATTCCAGTCAAACCAGGGAGTTTGGCGGTTTTGAGACATCATATCTTACATTGAAAAAAAAAAAACGTTTTCATTTTGCCGACATGTACGCATGGCTATGGCGGTGCACGCGCATACCAGAAACCGGAGATTTTTTTTTTGGCTTTATGGTCCTTGCCTGAACTTGCCCCTTGAAACGTACATGTATATATTCCGTAACTAAAACTCTACATTGTTGTTTACATATGCACGTACATGTACGTTAAAGTTGTCTACATGTACCTGTGTCTTCAACATATTCATTTTTTCCCTAGTGAATTTTCAATTACTACATTGTATGAATGGATAAAAGCTGCTTTTTCTATTGTGTACATTTTTTAACCCTCTGATCTTTATTTCGGTTACTTTTGCACCCCTACTGCACAAAACCGTACGCCTGAATCATTGTAGGGCCGCAAACAATTCAAACTTTGTAAAGAAAACATTCCATAACTTAACGTGGGTGGACTTTTTTTTTTTGTTCGATGTCATATTCATAACTTTTGTATTGCTGGAAAAATAGCATTTTTCGGGATGGAACTCAAAATAGCACGAGGACAGCATCAAGTTGCTTTCACGTTTTATTCCCAAACAGAACACCTTTTTTTTCAATTCAACTTGTGCCTTTATAATTTTAGCAGCGCTAGTCTTGTTAAAAAAAAAGGTTTCTGATCTCATAAAATTTACGAGCAGTTGCCCGGCAGTCTAGCAGATTTTGACCTGAAAATTGAGCCACTGTACATTTCTGAATGGGCAGACTTTGCTTTGGTTGTACACATAATAATGTTGATTTATTTTACAAGTACCGGTACCGTTTGTATGCTTTTGTCTACTACAAACTGTCCTAAAAAATTTGAAGGTTTGCATACGAAGTTATTCATTTGGAATTTTAATATCTTGGAAATAAGTTTAAAAAAAAAATAAAAAGTGCTGTTTCTTGTCATTTTTTCTTCAAACACTGGACATTCAGGCAAGTGCAACACATACATTTGTAAATGACTTTTTGTATAAAACTGAGCTTTTAGGCCATTAACCCTCCTGCTGTCTGAACAGTCACAGACAGTCAACCAGCCTTTTACACAGGAAAGTCACCAATAGTCAGATCATATTTCAAGCAAGCACTGTGACTAGTCAAATTCTGTCAACCGACAAAAGCAGGCAAGTGGTGGGCACAGGTTGCTTATCAATCACCTACAGTCAAAGCATACAGTCACAGCCAGTTAATCCTGCTTTATGTAGGCTGGGAGCTCTTAACTGTTTAAAACAGTCACTTGATTGATTTTGACTGAAAGGACAACTTTGCACAGAATGTGTGTTTGCATAGGAGGGTATAAAGGCCAAGTAAAAAATTAAATCAGTTTCTCTTCCCTGACTGTTTACTTTTCAAGCCTATCTTCTTCTTTATTTAACATCATAATATTTGATTTTTTTCCCCTTTTAATAGTTTCTAGCAAAATTGTACATGATGTACGGTAGCTAGGTTTGCAAGTTCAAAATCTAGTAGAAAAGGTGACGGCTCCTTTGGACACAAAACTCTCAGCAACAGAGTTGAGAAAATGGAAGAATCCATTTGCCATCTTGGAAAATCCGCCAACTTAAGATAAAACGAAGGCCAACTTCTTTCTTTTTCTAAAAGCCCGGACGAGGAACAATTTTTTTCCTGGGCCTTACAGGTTAAGTTTCATAATTTGTACATCGTGTGATAGGCGATAGGCCTATATAATTAACGTAGCGAAAATTGACCTTTCATGCATTTTTTCCAATATCAATTTTGCTGTAACTTCAATTTCTGGCCGAGGCATCCTCTCATTAGATCAAGAGACCATGCTCGGCCACAGGGGAGAAACTGTGCCCAGCGACCCCACTGCAACTGATCAACAACCTACTTGACGTACATGATGGCCTACTTTGTTGCCAGGGGGCATTTTTTAGCTTTACGTAAAAAAGGTCAAAGCGAGAGAAACCGTGCAACTGAATACATACATTGTATCATGTCAATTGAAACTCTTACTACAAATTTACGGTAAATTTTTTCGTATACATACCAGTAATGGGGTTTACTGTATGTATCGTGTACATGTACATTATGTAACAATTTTTTATTTTCTTAACAACAAGCTTTTTTTCTTTACAATGTACGGTATTCAGTAGAAATGCAAAATGTACATGTAACTACGAACAAGAAATTCTTAATATAATTTTTTTAAATATTTTGTAGCACTGTAGGTACATGTAAAATTTTACAATGTACACCAAATTTTTAATTTTCTTAACAACAAGCTTTTTTTCTTTACAATGTATTCAGTAGAAATGCAAAATGTACACATTGTACAAAAAGAGTTTTCACTTAACTTTGTCTTTTTTCACAACGATTGAAATTGAAAAAGAAAAAATCAAGACAAAGTCATCATTAATTTGGACTTGGGTAAGAGTTGGGTTCATCATTGCAACCCCTTTCCCACCATAGGTCAGTAGCCATCCTCAGTCTGTTCTACAGATATTACCATGGCAATTGTCCCACCAGTTTGTTTGACTTGGTTCCTCCTGTCAGGGTGTGTGAGCGTGCAACCAGGCTGTCTGCTTCCTCTCACCCATACACTCTAGCTGTGCCGAGATGTAGAACAAAGAGCTACTCTAATAGCTTTTTCCCACGTTCTGTATCTCTTTGGAACTCCTTGCCCAGTGGCTGTTTCCCTCCATTCTGTGATCTAACCCCTTTTAAGAAGAATATCAATTCCTACCTTCTGCTTTTTTATGAATTGTTTTCTCTTTTCATCATATATTTCTTCTTTCTAGCCCCTTACCAAGAATGACCTTTATAGGTGCTTGAGGCGATTTTCCATAAATAAATAAAATCTTCATGTGTAAATTTTCATATGTGGACGTCTTTCTCAAATAGCCTTTGTTAAAACGGCAATTATCACAGTGAACCCTTTAAAGCCTAGGACAAAGACCACACTTTCCATTGTCAGACGTCGACGAGAAAGCACTCTGCCCCTCCGCAAATAGACAACTGTTTGTCAAACGCTTTGCAAGCCAACTCCCCCATCACACTTCCCTCAGGCCTTTTGGCAATCAATCAATATTAAAAATGTCTTGAAATTCAACTGGTCTATTACACATGCACAGTAAGTACCGTAATTTTCGGAATATAAGCCGCTTGGCGTATAAGCCGCAGCACGCAAAAATCTGCAAATTAAGATCTGAAGTCGTCGTATAAGCCGCACCGGCGTATAAGCCGCACCGACCGCTGCGGTTTCAATTTTGTAAGGCCTCCAAATTCTAGTCAGAATGCTCTGAACCAGTTTTCATCACCGTACTTTTTACCGCTCGGTACCTTTACGTGAGACGTGGTTTCGGTTTGTTAATGACTTTCTTAATTTATAATTCATTTCAGCAACACATCTCTTCTTGTACCAGTACATTAAATACACATGTGAATCTTATTTTTATTCTTCAAGGCTCGGCGTATAAGCCGCCCTGTGTATAAGCCGCAGTAAACATTTTCATGGGCAAAATCAACGTATAAGCCGCGGCTTATATTCCGAAAATTACAGTATATCAAGGCCCGCCTGGGTTTCATACTCAGCGCAAAAGTGAATGCGAACGCAATTTCATGACATCACAACAACTTTTTCACACTTCGAACACATTTCAACTCCAGAAAAAATTCGCAGCGAATGTTTTGTGACGTCAAATCTGCTTAAATACATTCGCACACAAGTAACAACACTTGGTCAAGATATTAAAATATCCCACACGAACTGGCATTCTCGCACTCTATCCGCCCCTACACACGTACACATATGCCCCATGTCTCCTCCCCCCCCCCCCTTGAATAAATTGTTCTTTTGGATTAAAGGTCTTTTTTTTTTAAAGGCCTGATTCCCTTGTGGCAGAAAAAGGAGGCCATCTGATGCAAATTTTATTGAGAATTCAGCTCAGCTGTAAAACCCAAGCCTCTGCTTCGTCCTGTTTGCTTTTTTGGTTTTCCAGTTTCGCCGGCAAGCTGAGTACACACCTACACAAGTCGTACTTATGCAAATTTGAGTCAGGTGGGTGTTTTTTTTCTCGGACACTCTCAAAACAACACCTGTGAATAAGGGTTGGGACGCTACAAATCTGATTATGCTTACATGTACACGCCCGTGTACCGGTACTCTAGAACAGAACAATTTTTAAAAAAATCTTTTGCTGTAGATTTTTTTTTTTTACGCATATATTTATCATCCTCGGACATCCTTCGAAACACTATTGGAAATCTGTCAGTCAAAATCACATCTCGGTGTGCATGTAGGTTATCAACTTGTCTGTTTTTCGTTATATTGTTTGTCTTTTTGCGATTGATGTGGCTGTGACACCATTATCGATTCACTTTCTTTGGGGAATGACCGCGTGTATTTCAACCACGACTTCAATCTAGTAACTCCCCAGGCAACTGTACAAGGAACGTTTCTGATATTTCTAAAGCTGTGCCGAATGTGCCAAATATCCGAACAGAATGTTTTTCAATTCAAGAGCAGTCTCGAGTAGATGATAAAGATTTTCTTGTGTGGTTTTATTGTTTGTCAAATGCCACTTTTCTTTTTTTTAATGATGTGAAATCTTCCGTGAAAATTATTATTTAAATAATTTTCAATTTTCAGTTTTCGACAAGCGCAGAAACCACAAATTCCAGTGCTAGCCAGGTACATGTACATGATCATGTAGTTTAGGCTGGTGTGTGTTTAACTTGATCAGCGCATTTCAAAATCAAATATTTGAATATTCGACCACTTCCAAGTTGGAATAATCGAATGCTAAAATGGAAATGCAAGGCCTTAGAATTTTTCTCAATATCGTTTTTTGTACAAGTTTGAGCTAGTAGAGACAATATTAAAGCATTTCTCTCAACTTTTACTCAACATGGCTGCCAAAAAAGATATTCACATGAGTTTCAACAACCGGTACACGTAATGCATCGTACAGAAGCTTGTGTCTATGCAATCACGATAATACACTGCCCATGCTGTTGGCCTGTAATACCATGACTGCCAAGCCGGCTGCAATCGTAAATTGGCCATATGGTTGCAAACCTGTCTCGATCCTGCCACAAGAGGGCTCCCTACATATAATCCACAGCCGGCCACGCATGAACACTTGTCTGGTAACGCAAAATGGCCATGTACATGTACGGTAGAGTTGGTGTAATACCATGCCATTCACCACACACCCAAGGCCACTTCAAAAGGACACAAAAAGGTTTTCAACCTCTCGACGTGTACTGGTAGGCCTATAAAAAGGTTTTTATTTCGGCCACACAAAAAGGTTTCTACACAATATTTTGGCCACACACAGAAAAAGGTTTTTCGTTTGGCCTTAGGAGCAGGGCCCTATTTCACGGCGCTGCTAAGCACAAAAATTTGCTTAGCACAAAAAAAGTTTGGCTTATAAAAGTAGGTTACCAGTCAAAACTCCATGTGATTTTCATGCTAAGCAAACAACAGCTGAATACTAATCAGGAGCAATATACATCATGCGGAGTTTTGGCTGATAACCTGCTTTTATAAGCCAGACTTTTTTGTGCTCAGCAAATGATTGTGCTTAGCAGCGCCGTGAAATTGGGCCCAGATTGGTTCACAAACACCCAAACTGATGTTAGACCATGATGTTTTCTTTCGGATAATACCAGAAAGAAAAAAACCTTGCTGATAAATGTTGATAAATTGTTCTGGCGGTAGGCGATTTTTGACTGATTTTGATCAGAAATCGGTATCATTATATTATTTTTTTCTTCAAATAACCAATAAATGTGTCCGAGGTCGCATGTCATCGCTTTCAAAAATAGGGTCGGTCGGGTGACCCGAACCAATGGTATTTTTTTTTGTTAGGCCTTAGTGAAATGGTCCCATGCCGTACATTTATACACTGAGAACGTGAATAACTTCACGGTCACTGGAAGACGAAAGGTTGCTGCACAGTTTGCCCTTGCACAACAAAGTTTGCCTGTTCATCAGACCACGGAGCTATTAAATAGAACAACTTTTTGCAGACGTGACCGGCTACAGTCTAAATAAATGACCAGGGCCAGTTTATTGTCAAAACTGACAAATAGTGATATTATTCATTCACTGGCAAGGACCATATTGGGTAGGATAATCATTGCCAAAAAAAAAACCCCAAAAGGGCAGTCCACAAAGGACCAAAAAAAACCCAGGGATGCTGTTTCATATATCTTGTGACTTAAAGACTCGATTGACCTTAGCCTGAATAATTAGCGGCCTTCAAACTGAGACTAACTTTGAATGGACTACATCCATGGTAGAAAACACTTACTGACTTAGTAAGTGTTTTCTGACTTAGTCAATAAGTGAGTCAGTGACTCGGGGAGCGACTCAGTCAGCGACTCAGTCAGCGACTCAGTCAGTACCTCAGTGAGTCAGTAAAAAATACTGACCAAAAAAAACCCCAAATCTGGATAAATCCTGACAAATCTGACCCCTGTGAATTACAGTGAGAAATTCTTACCATCTTCTGTGTGCCGTCTGCAGGTGTTACCAACCTCCGCGAAGTACCGGGCGATACAAGGCCCGCATCCTTTTTTGGGATCCACGCACTCTGACCTGCCCTGGCTGGCGCAGGTCTCAATGGACGGACAGATGGCCCCTACAGCGCCCTCACCTGAAAATGAAATAACCAACAAAAAATTTGTTTTATGAGGTCTCATGAACAAACGGCACATACAATGTACATGTATCCATCAAAATAGTGAAAAACTCAGAGAAAGGTTTTGATTTAAATTTGGGTTTGTTTAAATTATGCGTATTTTTATTTTTCATCCAAATCCACAACCAGGATTCTGAAAATGCAGGAATAAAAAAAAATGATATGTGAGATGTTCTGACAAAATAATACGGAAATGGGCACAAGTCATAGTGAAGAAAAATGAAAAAAATATAAAAATAATGAGGTTCACTGGTTTTCAATTTTCAGATTTAGTGATATTTGTGGAAAGATTTCCATATAAGAAGTTCACTCAACACCCTGTGTACAAACCCTTTGAGAGTGGACTGAAAAATTCTAAGTATTTTCTAAGAAAATGCTTGTATTTTATCACTGCTCAAATTGACTTTGATGACATGAAATTGCTATCTGGGGGCTTGTTAGTCAATACAGAGGAAAATTAGTGAACTTCTTATATGGAAATCTTTCCATATTTGTAATCTTTGATACATGTACAAATGTAGGTCTAATATTTTAACTCTACCAGAACTCAACCCATCAAACCCCAACGGCATGTTTTGTTGGAATCTGTCAGGATGGGTACAGTCCCCCTAAACTGACAGTCTTTTACATTGGGTTGGCACACCTCCAGAATCAAAATCAGAAATATGTGTTTGCAGTTTCCCATAGTATGGTGTTGGAATTTGCTTTAAGGAAAAGCAATTTAGGAATCTTTCATTTGTACAAAGTCCTACAAAATGCGAACTGTTTTGAAAAAGCCTTTATTTCTCAGTATTTTATTTTTTGACATGCCGAAAAATGTGAAAAACAGCAATGTACATGTAACTTGTCAAGAGAATGTCTGATCAAAGTGCAACAAACAGTATTGTAAGGAGAGTTTCATTCTCTTTGCTAAACCCAGAAACCCCTGTTTCGACCTCTGCCTACATTTTAGTTGAACTGTCTCATTTAGCAAGAACCCCTCACAAATAATAAGAATAACCTTTTGAACATCATGAACACGTTTGTAATATCCGGATCAAAGTCCATAACTTTTTATCAGTGAACACTACACAGTATTGATAAAGGACTGTGAATGCACATTGTGCTTTCAAACACCGCTTCGTTTCCTTCAATGATAACAATTCACAAGGGAGTTGTTTCTTGCATCAATTGATGAAGACAGGGAAAGGCACTGTACACAATTTTCACTTTTCTTTGTATCGTGCTCTCGGCATTTCTGTACGTCAAATACCCAATTGTATTGAACTTTCTCCCCTATTTAGACAACTCTTCAGTTTAACAACAGAACTTTGTTGAATTCCAAAATACCTGTACAGACTACACATGTATAGTTGAGTATTTCAATTCATAAAAAGAATACTGTATTCTGTGTACATGTACGGTAGTTTTTCCAATAAAACGCTTTGTTTGACAAAAAACTTAACTCCATTGATATTACTACAATGACTACACTGGAATTGTTGTCATTTCTAAAAATACTAATGGTTTTTTTAAAATTCTGTCCATGTGAAAGGAAAAAACTAAGCATTTGTTTCACTTAAAGTTTGTAAAATATCTCGTACATTTGTATGTATATGTACGCACAATATACGCGCAACTATAGGACTAGTACTTGCTTATTTGCACAACAACTATGTACACTGCATCTATACATTGTTCTTGTACATGTGTAAAGTACATGTGTATTTGTTACTGTAAATAACTTGTTTATCATATTTAATATACATTTCAACACTACCAGTTTCTGTAAACCCAAAAAGCCCTGCGAAGTATTCACACGCCAGACTGCTCCCTCTGAATGGGAGTGGCCCATGCGTGAAAGCCAAACCATGAAAAGAGTTGGACAATGTACAGGTAGGCCTATGTATGCAAAGTGCACAAACTTGATCTAAAGTTGACAAGGTTGACCTAGTATATTTTATACTGCATCAAATAAACAGTGTACTCTCCTACTAAATAAATGTACAATGTACATTTATGTATACATGAAGGTAAGGGTATACCAGTATCTGGGAGCTTATAAATTTATAAACAGTGTACACAAATGTACATGTATAATGTGCGTTTGTTCATGGTGTATAAAATCGAGGACACACAAGGTTGGCGTAGCTGTACTTTCCCCGCCTTCCACCGCTGTGACCCGGGTTCGAATCCCGCCTGGGCCAATATGTGGATTGGGTTTTCAGTCCCTACCTAATTCCGTGGGTTTTCCCCAGAATACTCTTCTGGGCTTTTCCTCCCACCTCTAAAACTGCAATTTCTTCTCATTGTCTCCTCTCTATGGGTTTCGTCAGGATTTCGGGCTACAGTGCCTAGGACATTTTTGAGGAATCCTTGGTTTCATAACCAGAAAGACCTAAATAGTCCAACCTAAACCCCTGCCATCGCTCGACACAATTCTGTTCTTGACCCCAAAACCGAACATTGCCCAACAAAAACATCAGATTTCACCCTCAAAAAGGCCTCCAAATAACTAGATAAGCCACCTGAGGTACAAGTAGACATCGATGATTAAGATGGAGGTACTTAACGTTTGGAGTTGGGAACTAGCTTGAACTGGTATCCACTCATAAAAGCTGCCCTAGTTTCCGACTCCCTATCATCGTGTGAAATGCACAAACAAGATTCAGTCTACTGATTATCAAAATCGATGCATCGCGCTCGGTAACGGAATGGCACTCGGGATACAAGGACCATGAACGCTGGGCACGACTATCCCTAGAACTATGATGCTCTGCAAAGCATAGGGCATAACCACATCGCATTGTTCAAACACGAGTCGGAATTATGTTCACGATCGCGAGGGGAGCTCTCGGAATTGAACGGGAAATTTCACTTTTCATCCAGATTGTAAATAAACTTTAGTATCTCGATCTTAATCATTGATCACTACCTGTAGTACTCCTAGAACTATCGTAGTGGAGCCTCATAGATTAAGAACCCCGCAAAATCGTTTTCAGCACAAAACACTAATTAAGTACAAAAACGTCCATCAAAATGCAGACATTTCCCACAGAACCGCTGCACAGTTTGCCCCCAAACTCCGTACAACACCTCATGACATACTCACGTAATATGCGCAGAACAAACTTCGCTGGATTTTGTCGGTTTTTGGCCAAAATGATGAAAAATATGCCCTTTCCGCACTGAGCCAACCTGACACTTGAAACATGCACGCATATGATCCAACGATGATTTTCGGTTCGTTCGGAGCGCGCGCGCCACGAGGGGTACGGTACTTGCACTTGTACGCATGCGCATACTATCATTTTGCTTGTACCGTACCCCCCGCGGCGCGCTCCAAGCGAACCAAAAATCATCGTGATTCAGCGTGCCGTGCGTGCTCACGGTACATCGCGCGGTGACCGCCATCTTTATTTTTGGGTCGCGTGTTGTCGCCACGTTGTCATCGTCATTTTACCACCAAATTTCCCTCAAAAAATCTAAACCCTGCCCTCTATCTACATGATCTATGACATACCTGTTTATTAAGAATGTCGCCAACTAGTTTGGTAGGTCTAATAATTTTTAAAGTGGATTTTGTTCCCTTATAGGAACCGGGCCCTTCACTTCACGATCGCCCAAGTTACTCGGACTAACAACATGACTAACTCACTAAACAATAACAAATATAGGCATAGCCGGTATTGGTCATGTTGGTCAGTGTTGGTCACGTTGGTGAAAAATTAGCATGATTAGGATTTAACGCCTGCTCATAGCAACATGTAAATGCTACAATTACCCTGAGTAAAACATGGAGGGTACATATTAACTTAACATTGCAGTGTAACACTGGATAAATGTGTACATGAATACACATAACACAATTTACCAAGTCAGTACAGTGTTGCTGTATACAACAAGATGGCCGGTCTGTCAACAAACTAAGTTACCCTTCGGAGATCTAAAGACTTACCGTGAACAGATGCCGCCACACATGCGATCAAATACTGGAGAACTAATGACGAAACCACGAGGGATGTCACCACATCTTTTCCAGCCATTTTCAGCGGATACCGATTCCGCAAAACGGAGTAAAATGCACCGAATCTGTCCCGTCCGCTGGCCCTGCCCTTCCCTGCCTAGCCCTAGTCTTCAATGAATAGGTCCGCAGAAGTACCCCCTCAACGGTTGCAAAGAGTAAGGCTCTTTATATCGTTCCCATCGAATCTGCAGTGGCGCTCAGTGCTAGCGCTTAAACCTAGTCTTAAAAGTTGGTGCTGGTTTCCAGCTGTCCAAAGAAAATGGAACTTTTTGTTGCCCAAAAGCAAAACGGCCTTTAATTGATTCTTTTTCGTTTTTTGCCTGTTCAATCCAAAAATGGAAAATGAGTTTCATTCCTCTTTTTTATAGTTTTGTTTTCCATCAAAACGGACAATGAAATTTGTTTTTTTCCGGCCTTTTTGCTGCAGTCAAAAAGCTAGGGTAATCCCATCGCAACCCAATTTGGGCTAAAATGGGATATGTTGTGTAGAGGTGACGTCATCAGCCAGATGGAAAAGGTGCCAAAAGTGAAAACAAAAAGCAAAAAGTAACTGGGTTTTGTTTCTCTATATTTTGAAATCAAGTAAAACAAAATGAATGCCGACTATTCGTTTACCTTTTTTTTAATTGTAAAATAATATAAAAAAGGGCTTCCTTTTCCCTCATTTAATATAAAATAGGAATCTTGCTTGTCATGCATCAAAAGGCATTTCTGGGACACTTGCAAAAGTTGCAGAAGAGTCAATATATGGCCAAATTTCGTTAGCATTGTTTTCAATTTTGTCCGGAAAATGGAAGTGCTCGAAAGTTGGGCGGGTCGCATCGCCTCCCCCGTGTCAGTGTATGCCCCTCCCCTAATCCCAAAACATCTCTCGACGTTTCTACACGCCCGTAGTAAACACATTTTTGCAGCCAAATTATGTGCTATGGAACGCCATGTGTTGCTTCTTTAATTATTCACGAAGGTCGGCCCGTTAACTTATTGATTTGTCCAATCCATATTTTAGCGGCGATAAAGGCGGCATTATCCACCTTGATCGTGTTTAGAATTCCCCCGATGAGAGGCAAACCTCTCCCAGTCGATATTTCCCCTACTCCGCGGAGGCAATTACAAGTTATATTTAATCACTCCTAGCCTGGTGAAAGCCCCGAAAGCGACAAATCGAGGCAAAGAAGCACTAAAAGGAGTGTGCCAAGCTATGGTTAGCGCACGGAGCGCACATTGACAAACCCAGGTGCTATTTTGGTCCAACTGCTTTCAAAGTTATGCACGGAAGTCTCCATTTCACGGAGAGGGTATACATTAACGCAAAATGTTCATCATGATTTTCAAATGAATGGATAAAACCACGCCAAATTCCCAGTTATAGACCGTATCCGTTAAGGCGGAGTCGGAGGGCAACTTGGTTTTGTACCACCTGGACAGGCATGGGTAAACCCATTTTGTGCATTCATTGTTACCAGACACTCAGCTATAACGCATTTTAGGTCCGCATGTGATCAACGTTCAGCAGTTTTCGTTTTGATACAATATACAATTTCACACAACTGCTCAACAGTAGAAAAAGCATAATCTCAGTGCATAGCAAAACTCAGCTGCAGTTATGATTCCCATGACTTTTTGGCTTCCTATCCGTTTTAATAAGCCTATATTCCCCCTCTTTAAGCTCTAAGCGTGTTTACCTCACGATGGAATATATTTTATGTTCCTTGGCCCCTCCTCTGACAAGGAATCGATTCGTCATCGATTTGCATATAACTGGCGGTCTTAGTGATGTCGGTTCGATACTACCCTGGTTGCGTTTAGTGCCGCAGACCACCTCGTGGATTCCTTTGTAACCACAACAAAACAAAATAGGTATGGTGAGCCAAAAATGTATGCATGTATCTCCACACTGCAAGCTTTTGTACAAGTGGTTATGATGGTAAGCATGTGTTAACGTAACTCTTTCCTGTGAACAAGTTCTGCAGAAACTTGGCACCGCATGATTGGTCATCCACAGAAAAAACTTATAGATGAAGAGGACAAATATTACTCTTCCTGGAGTCAATGTTCTAAAGTAGAGATGGAGAGCTGATAACAACAAAAGATCCTACTTTGACAACTTTTCAAGTTGTCACTGACAAGATTTTGATTTTGGAGTTTGGATATTTCCACCAGTACCAAGAATGCCCTCCCACATGTGGCAAGGGGATGACCCGCCACACTCAATCCAAGACGTCTACGATTACATCGACAGAGAACTGAAAACCCTGAAAGTGAGACTCATCAACAAGATCGAGAAGTTGTTCTACGGCGGAATCGAGCCCATCCAGTTCCTGATTCACGTGGAGGAGATCTTCAAGACCAAGCACCGAGTGAAGAGGATCAAGAACTTGGTACCTCGGGTGGCATCCTGGGCCGATGTGGACCTCTTCGCCCGGACCAGTAACGAGGTGCGACGCCCCGGAGGAGTCCGCGATGCTGGCTTCAGTAAGGACCTGAACACCTTCATGCACGCCTTCCAGCGCGCGGTGAAAGCCCTCTCGGATCTCTTGGAAGATGTCAGGGACCTGTACACCATCGTACAAAGCTTCTGTCGGAACTATCAATCCCTGGAAGGGGAGTTTGACTTGAAATGGGCTCGGGCCACCAATTTGGAACTTAAGAACAATCTGCAAGGAACTGCAGTGCTCCTGAACGAATCGCAAACTGGGGTCAACCAAAAGCTTTTTAGCTCAGACAAGTTTTCTTTAGAGGTCGCTGAGACCTGCGATACTAAGAGATATCCAGTGCTGAGGCTCATGCCCGACCTCTTCCAGAAGTTTCACTTCGTGCTTCATCTCCTCGGCAAGTGGCGCGCCAACGATCAGATCTACATGGAGGACATCCAGTTCAAGCTCATCAAGACCAAACGCCTACAGCGTCTGAAACAGGAGGAGTACAACACTCTAGAACTGGAGCACGGGAACATCCTCAGCAACATCGTGGAGAAGAGGGTCCGGGTACGTGCGCGTGAGATCAGAGAAAGAATCAAACAACTAGATGCAGAGATCAACAAACTGCATTTGTTGAAGAAGAACATGGTCGCAGAGAAGACGCAAACTGAGCAGGATGTTTTGGAGAGGAAGCGAGTCATGTTCCTCAACAAGAACACAACAGACATCTCCAAGGATATCGAAAACATCCTAGGCCTGAAGAAAGATGTTGAAATCCTTGGAAAGAAACTGAAATCTCTCAACAAGAGCATCAAGCTCAACGACCATGACCTTCAAACGAGGGTGAAAGAGAAGCAGGATTTGGGACAAGACTATAATGAGATGCGATCAGCCACCAGCCGGTCCAACCAGCTTGCTTTCGAGAGGACCGAACTCTCCAAGGAAATCTCTATCATCAACGAGAAGATTCAGGAACTCGAGACTATATTTTACCGGAAGACGGACAAGCACAAACTAGCCCAAGCTTTTGACGAGGTCCAGAAAAGTTTGGAGGAGTCACAATAAACATCTAAACGGTTTTAACACTCTAGGCTGCTTTTGCGGTAGAGGATCTCTATTCGTATTTGTTAATGTAATGATAAAAAAAATCAAGCCACCTTTATTCTTTAATTTAAGTCCCACATGAGATTTACTCACAATTTAAGTAGCACGGTGAGCAGAATATAAAAAGTCATTGAAAAGGAAAAGATGAAAACTTTTATTATAAAAAACCCCAAAGAATCCATGGCACTCTACCAAGCAATGTCGCATCCAAAACCCATTTGATGGCATGCACCAGCGAAGGGAAAAAAAACAAAGAAAATGGTTTAAAACTTGATTTTTCCTGAAACTGGTAATTTAATTCACAAAATGGCAGTCTGTAGCTCATATTCATGAAAAACAATATCCAACACCAAGAACTCAAATAAATTAACTTTCTCGTGGAGCTGGAGTATAAAGCTATTTTTGTCAGTAACATACTTTGGGTAATACTTGGTAGGCGATGCAGACGTTTGCTCTTGAGTATATATACATTTTTTTAATACTCCGGCAAAGAAATGACCACAAAGAAATGCATCAAAATAAACGGGTATTCTCCCCCAACGTCTGTACTATAATATAATGTGAACCGCTGAAAACACTTGCTACGAAAAACAAACCCAAACATAAAACCCCAAAAGAGCTTTATGCTCGTTGACATAAACAAATTTGTGAACTTAACTTGTCGAACCTCTATTCCCCATCATCGTAACATTTGAAAGTATCAACACAATCGGGCGCCAAACACGAATTCAAACAAAAACGCGACTCTGTTTATATGATGTTCTTTCGACCATATATTTGCATTGTACTTTGTATAAATAACATTGTGTATAGTTGTGTCGCAGAGCTGACATACTGACGAATAAGCGAAAACCTGTTTTGAGTAATTCGCATTTGAAGTTTGACACTTTAATTTTCTGGAAATGTATTTTACCCTTAATGTTTCGATAATAACCCTTTTGGTGTATATTCGAAATAAAACAGGAAACGTAGTATCCATCAGGTAACTTATTTAATCAGACATGTTGTGCAATATGTTTTTACTTGATCGTGAACGTATCAAAAAAACGTATTCCCGCCGTCTTGTATTAGACATTCTACCCAGACACAAATTTGTCAACTGGCATGTTCTTTCAAAAGAGGGCGCGCTACACTAATAATGGTCACCGCGCGCCGTAAAAGATAATTGTGAACATAGAATTTTGTGTCATTATAAAAAAAACAGCAACACACTCGTTTCCAGACGATAACTCAAGAAATACCGGTTGTATTGACTTCAAATTTTGTCTTGTGATAAGTAATAATATGTTTCCCAACTCTGTTGACTATTGATAGAAATTGTCAACCAATACAAATAATATAAAAAAAAGAATGTAGTGTGTTCAGCACAAAAAAATAAAATCTGTTCGTAAGTCAACTTTCATGGAACAAAAACAACACATTCGGTTTGTGGAGAACATAACTCAAGAAACAAATATCTTATTGTATTGAAATTTTGTCTGTGTATTGCTCGTTATATTTTAACCATTTGGGTCAAATTTCAATTCAAAAGACGATTTACTTCTTGAGTTATGTTGTCCACACGAATGTGTTATTTTTGTGCTCTGAAAGTCGACTTAAGTTCGGATTCAATAGTCAACTTGAATGTAAAAAAAAACCCAACACACTCGTTTTCCAGACGATAACCCAAGAAATACCGGTTGTTATGGACTTGTGTCCGTCAATCGGTCCTGATATCTTAAATATGTCTATTAATTTTCAGACGCAAATGTCGACCAAATCCTTTGATACACAACCAATTATTTCCCGCTCTCTTGTATTAGACATAACCCAGACACTTTTGTCATCTGGCATGTTCTTTCAAAAGAGGGCGCGCTACACTAATAGTGGTCACCGCGCGCCGTATGTAAAAGATAATTGTGAACATAGAATTTTGTGTCATTATAAGAAAAACACAACGCACTCGTTGAGACGATAACTCAAGAAATACCGGTTGTATTGACTTCAGTTTTTGCGTTGTGATTTGTAACAATATGTTACCCAACTCTGTTGACTATTGATAGAAATAGTCAATCAATAAAAATAATATAACAAAAGGAATGTTGTGTGTTCAGCACGAAAAATAAATCTGTTCGAAAGTCAACTTTCACGGAGCAAAAACAACACTTGCGGTTTGTGGAGAACATAACTCAAGAAATAAATGACCTATTGTATTGCACTTTTGTCTGTTTATTGCTCGTTATATTTGTAATAATTATACTAAATTTCAAGTCAATAGACGATTTAGTTCTTGAGTTATGCTGTCTACACGAATTTGTTATCAGTTTTTGCGCTTTAGTGGTCGACTTACGTCCGTATTCAAGTCAACTTGGATGTAATAAAAACAACACACTCGTTTTCCAGACGATAACCCTAGAAATGCCTTTTGTTTTGACTCGAAACTTTGTCCGTCAATTGATCCCGATGTCTGAAATATGTCTAATAATTTTCAGAAGCAAATGTCGGCCAAATCTTTTATTTCCCGCCGTCTTGTATTAGACCTTACACAGACACTTTTGTCAACTGGCATGTTCTTTCAAAAGAGGGCGCGCTACACTAATAGTGGTCACCGTGCGCCGTATAAGAAAACAGCACATTCGGTTTGTGGAGAACATAACTCAAGAAACAAATGGCCTATTGCATTAAAATTTTGTCTGTTTATTGCTCGTAATATTTTAAACAATTCGGATAAATTTCAATTCAATAGGCGATTTACTTCTTGAGTTATGTTGTCTACACGAATGTGTTATTTTTGTTCAATGAAAGTTGACTTCTGTCCGGATTATTTTACTCAACTGGAATGGAATATGAACAACACACTCGTTTTCTAGACGATAAGCCAACAAATACCAGTTGTATCGACTTGAAACTTTGCCTGTCAATTGGTCGTGATGTCCAAAAGAAGTGTATCAAATGATCAGAAGTAAATGTTAAGCGATAACTTTAATACGACCAAATATTTTCCCACTACTTTTGTACAAGACATTACCCACACACTTTTGCCAACTGGCATTTTCTGTCAAAAGAGGGCTCACTACACTAATAGTGGTCACCACCGTAACACGGCTTGCGCTCTCATCGAGCGCAGGCCCCTTTGTGAAAGGTCACACCGCGGTCACACATTGAGTGTCGTGATGGGCGAAGTAACTTGAGTGCGCGCTGGGAGTCAGCTAGTGGATGTCTGGTCTGCATCGGTTGTCAGGCGGTCATGAGGAGTTCATTGCTCAAGTTGCCAGAGCGCGCGCAATGCCAGAGCACTGGCACAAAGACCGCTCAGTTTCGGTTTGTTTTTCGCTTGATACAGTCAATGATTGTCGGGGCTCTCGTTCACGCTATGTGTTTCAGGATTTTAGTGTTCAGAAAATCGACTTATTTAATTGCTACTCGTTAACTGTAATCGGAATGACAACAGCAATAACATGGAACGAGAATTTGCCCGACTTGAGGTAGTTCGATAAAAACGCAGATCGCTCCGTTTAATCGCTTAGGCGACCGCCCAACTGGGAGGTGGTGGAGTCCCAGACGTATCGAAACGTTTTGGCCGAGGCGACGATTCCGAAAGCTTGACATGATGATGATCCGGTCTGGAACGATATTGCGTAGGGGCTAGACGAGCGAGCATGGGCTAGCAACGCCGACAGAGAGTTGTTGGCCGGACGGACCGGCCAAACTCCGGAGTGGGTCAAGGTACTGGACTCGGACATCACGACATCGAGTCTGCCTTTAGCAGGGCAGTGTGCTTTCCCCTCCCCGGCCGAGCACGGGAACCCGAGACAAACGGGTTGCTCACCGTTCCACCGGAATCGGGCGTGACCGGACCACGGCGTTACTTTGACAACCGGCGGCGGGCCACATGTCCTGAAGTCCGTGGAGCGTCTTCTCATGCATACCGGGTGAGCAGATTCCTTTACCACTGTGTAATACCTGAAGCTCAGATAACAATGGGTGTTGGGCCGAGTTGACTGGGCATGTTCGTGAGTTTCCGAGTGTCCTAGAATTAGCGCACACTCCAATTAATAAGCAACAGGTTCAGACCTACCCTCCTTTTAGTGGAGCTAGGGAGCGTTTTGCATGCAGCTTTGCTTAGTACTTGCTGGTTCCCCCGTTAGTGTATTGTCGAAATTCCAGGTAGAATCAAGGATTGCAAATCTTACCACAATCAGAATAACGTAGAGCAGACGTTGAGAGGAAGGGGATTGTGGGGATTTTATTAGGCCATGTGAGCGCTCGTAGTCGTAAGTTGTAAGTGTAGGCATGGAGGAAGGAATCCTTCCTCCATGGTGTAGGGCAGACAAACTACGGGTAATCCCTATAGAGAAAGGCGTAGGTTTCAACACAACTGGAATGCCGCATACCAATGTATGAGACATACATGACATAACGTCACCAAAAGTTACACTTTATCAACGACGATGAGAAGTGAAAAATTGTAGAGCATGGCAAGTTTGAGAATGAGAGGGAGTTAGATGGACACAACTAAATGCCAGGTTCCATAACATTAACACTTTACTAAGATAGTATCTATTAGCAAAAACTGCCAGCAACAAATTGGATATTGTTGTCGGATAGTTGCTGCAGGCGACCTTGGGTGTTGTAGCTAGGGGCTGCAAGCCACAGAGAGCAACCGTTTCTCACTAGGTACCATTGAGCAAACGGTTGGGAGCGTAGTCTGATACTAGTGATAGGGATGTATGCAGAAATAAAACGCGTAAATAGCACAATGTCTGCCCATTGATGCCGCCTCAACACCATCAACATGGTTTTGTCAGGGAAAGCAGGACATTATGTGTGTGGGGAGAGAGCTCAAGAGGGGCACATTTAAAAAGAAATAAATTAATTATTAGTAAATAAAAGAAAAAAAAATGTCCCCAACAGGGATGCCGAAAGCTTTCGCGTGCAGTTCTTTGAGGACTGCCTCAAAAGGTAGCAGAAGAATTATTGGATAAAACTATTGTTGCCATTTTTATTGCTCCCATAATTGCAAAGGCCATGGTGCCAATGGCGTAGGCTATATGGAGGCGGGAGGGGCGCCACCAAACACGAATACGTGTCACTTTGCCCAGTTCCTGGCTAGTAGTTTCAGATGGAAACAGGCACGCGGGAGCCCCCGGCCCCTTCCCTTTGGTGGGTGAAATCCACGGTCGCGGAAGATTAACTACATAAGTACATAAATAGATAAATAAATAAATGAATCAATACATAGGCCCTACATACGAGCAATTGTCATTAGCGTGTGCACATTTTGGCGCCACTCACGTGTCAGTCAAGGTGCTGCCTAAGCAAATTAATGGAACAGAGTATTAAAGTGCGTAGGGCACTGCAACCGGCCATATTGTGGGTCATAGTCAACGATGGGTTATTAAGTGTTAATCTGTGACAAGATGTGAATTGCCGTAATGGTTACTAGGTCCCTCACAAAAGCTCTGTTTTTGATCCATATACAGGGTGCACCCCGAGGATATGGCAAGCGCCTGGCAGCCTCATCCCGATGAGTTAAGGTCGGCGGGGGCGGCCACAGGATCGGTGACCTGGGAACCACTAGTGCAGTCTGCAGATTCCTTGCTTTGGAAGGAGTGGTTGGCGTGTCACCAGCACTTTACACAGAACTTGCAGACCAGGCTGTGGGGAGTCGAGGCAAAGCGTTGCCGTCAGATTGTCGGACAGATTTTGTGCGGACAGTTGTGTCGTTGCCCAATCGCCACATACACGGTGGTTTTCGAATGTCGCGGGCGATTGACGGACAGCCCCTGCCAAAAAGCCCCGGGGCTTAACCGGACATGTCTACGGAGGAGTCGGACATTTTTCATCACGGTTTGATTGGTTGCACACCGCGCAACAAACCCTCCTCAAGTCGAACTCTTAAAAGGGCTTACGGACTTGTGCAGCCCATGCGACAGACTATTAACATAAACTGTTTTAGCCCAAACACGTCCGGTACCCTTCAGCACCGGCAAATTTGGGGCACAGTGAAGGGGACATTGAACAAACCAAAACAGGCAATTGTTATTCCGTAATTCAGCGGTTTGTAACACTCTATACGGAGTATCGAATGGTTGTTGAATGTAGGGACAACGGGGTGTCCATGGGGGTAACTTATTTTGTTTCAAGGCTAACGTGTGCTAAAGCAAGATCACCCACACGCACACTTACACATCACAGGACGGGCGGTTGAACCAGCTATTATGTTGAAGCCTTACGATTATTGTAAATGCAGGAATGGTGTTCGCATCCAATAGTGTATGAAGCCCAAGCATGGCGGTGAGCCGCCCGGTCGAAGTTCGTTGACTGAGATACATGTAGTAGCTTAAGAGGTATATAGGGGCGATATGGAACTAAATACTTAAGACTTTTACCGCACACGTTCATTAAGGGCATACAGTCACAGATATTCACCAGATCGTCAATGCATATAGTAGCGGCATCATACGAGTATATGCCACATGTTATTAACAGTATTGTGGGTTGCTCCCGAAACACGTAACCGATCATGACTTAGGGGTTGTCCCCAGTTGAAGTAAAATTGCAGTTAACGTCAACGCATGAGTTATTATATGAACCATACTTGTGAATGGGTGCCTGCAGTACACTTAACTTAAGGGGAGTACAAGTCATACGTGCGGGTTACAAACACGGTCGTTTAATTAAGTGTTGTCTTTAATGGAGTCACATACTCACGTTGTAAACGCACACCAGGTTGATTGCATTACTGCTTGTAGTCGATCATTTATGGATACCAGGTTGGTTAGAGACAATTCGTAGTGTAGTAGGGCATATGACTATTGAAGGGATTATAATTATTTTGCTACTGAATTGTGATTAATTGGCAAACCAGCCGATTGGCGACTAAACATGGTAGTTGATCATGCGGAAGTGGTATTACTGACAAGAGGTGTAACACATAATTGCATTTGCAGTCGATCGTGACTTAGTGGTAAACCAGGTTCAAGTTGTAGTCAATCCCGACTTATTGGGTAAACCCAGGCTTGTTACGCCATCAATCGAGCAGGTATTACGGTTACACTTGCTGTCGATCATTTGACTGATTAATGAATTATTCGGAACAGTCGTTCAGGATTTGATGGCAAACCAAATTATAACAAAATTGTATTCGAAGTCAATCAGGAGGCATTGCTGAACCAGGTTGGTTAAAAACAAGTGGTACGTTGCCGTTCAGGCCTTAGGGGTATTGGTTGTTATACAATATTCGGTATCCGCTCATGTCGTAATTGTGAAGTGGACAAGGAATTTAATAAAACACAACCCGATCAACTCCTGGCTATAATTACATATCATGCGGTTGAGCGCCTTCGATGACTTATCAGTATAGTTGTTTTTTTCCTGGATTTACGATTGTATAGGCGTTCTGGTTCTGGCGTGAACTGCACTTCACGTTGGCTTGCGCCACTGAGTGGACACCCATTTAAATTAGACATAAAAAGGTTCATAGGAAAAGTAACCTCGTAATGCAGTCTGTAAGTGGGAATCCAATCTTCAGGTTGGAATGAGATAGCAAGCTTGGGGCCAAAAATAGGTTCTCATTTTTCTCAACGAGTTTTGAGTTTTCGTAGCCGGCGACTATATCTCGATTGGCTACCCGAGAGTTACGTGAGCGGGAAGAAAAAGGCTGGAAAACTGATGTGGATATTCAATGATGCGAAGGTTTAATTAATCCCAGACACTGACATTGTCAAGTTGGCAAATTAGATAAAGCAAAGTTTGTGTTAATAATTATCCACAGTAGGCTGTAACATAAGGACCCGTGGTGCGAAATCAGACACCAGCACGATCCAAATTATTGGGTAATGTGTATATTATTAATTTCCTAGATTTTGGGTTTATCCAAGGATTTAGTGGAGAACAGTATTTAGTTGATCACATGTCTTAAGGTTTTCGTATAGCCTCCAGTAAATTACCAGTCGGCCACAACTGGTTCACCAGGCCACCCAAAAAAAAAAAAAAAAAAAAAAAATAATGGAGGTATGGGTGTTTGGATGGTTTGAGCCCAGGGAGAGAGAGGTGAGATGGTCCATTTGTCAAATTTTGAGTGGTAGGCCAAGGGTCAGCACAAACGGACGAGCCACTATCGCCGGGGGTGCTGGCTCACGTCCATTATCCTTGGAATGATGGATCTCAGCCAATCTCCCTCCATGGGCTCTTGTGCTGCGGATAAGTGATTTATCCGCAGCGTTTATCAGCTTGCGAAAAGCGATGGCGCTTCTAAGTGTGAGAAGCGATTGCGCTTATTTTTGCGACAAGCGACTGCGCTTCTAAATGTAGGGACATCTATAGTCCCCTGGGACTTGTGAGAAGCGATTGCGTTTCTAACTGCATGTACGGATATTCGTAGTCCATTGGGACTTTTGGAGAAGCGATTGCGCTTCTAACTGGACGGATATCCGTAGTCCATTGGGACTTGTGAGAAGTGATTGCGCTTCTAAATTAGTGTAGGGATAGCCGTATAGTCCCTTGGGACTTGGGTGAAGCAATTGCGCTTCTAGGTGTAGGGATAGCCGTAGTATTGGAATGTTATAACCGTTAGCATGTAAGTGGTAACTATGGGAATATATTTAGCCATGCTGGTAGTTACATGGACCTGTCATTTATTAGAACTGGTAGCAGGTAAATTGTACATGTGATTGTTAAACCATGCTTGTTGGACTGTTTCAAGCGAATAAATGGTTGCCGAGTGACCACAGTGCTTTTCTCCGGTGTGATTCTCTTCACAAAGGATTATTGTCAATATGGAATAAAACCCCAGCATACTCGTTTCCAGACGGTAACTCAAGGATTGATTTGATATTTTTTTGTGATTAGTAGTGTGCTGTTTTCATGATTTTTTTCTTCAGTATTTGAAAAAGAACAACAAAACTCTCAGCTTTAATCTGATATCAACAAGATAAAAATTCACAGATCACGTTTTTTAAAAAAAAAACCCAATATAACAAAATCTCCAAATCGCCAAAATGGTCGATTCGCCGGTATGTCAGCTCTGATGGAAAACGACCATGCAGTTAATGTGAGGATTTGAATGCCTATACGCTGTCTTAACATCATGAAACTTGGCTCTTGAAAAAAATCTTGCCCCCCCCCAAAAAAAAGAAGAAGAAGAAGAAAAGAAATTCGAAATGCTCTTCTTTCATTTCGAAAGAGTTATAATCAGCTGATAAACTAAAATCTGACAACCTTTGGCAATAAGTGACCCCTATAACAAAATCCACAATAAATAATAATTTATTTTGCAATAATAATATATATTCACAATCGCATGAGGGCGCTGTAGCAACATTTTTGGGAACAAACAATAAAAGGTCCAAATCACGATTTGCATGTCCTCAAATTCCCTGTCATCAGAGCATTTTGTTTACCACGAACTTGAGGGTTTGTTAAAAAAAACCACACGATTCTGAGGGTTTGTAAAAAAACAACCGTGAACAGGACTGCGAATTTGTGTTTTTGTGAAATTTGGATGAATTAGGCCCTAAAGTTGCTCTATATTTTGCAATGGAGTGTAGGCACCATTTTTATTTCAAAATGGCGATGGCTTCATGACTACTTTTTAGGGGAGATCATTTTGATGGAAATTTCTCCCGAAAAGTCATCGGATTTCCCCCAACAAAACGAACAGAAAATGAATGATGATGAAATAAGTTTTGATTTGATGTGTGTCTCAAGATTAAGAGAATTAGCAAAGGTGCAAAACCTCGGCTTCGACTCCGGATCAGATTCATTTCTGGCTCCATATTTTTTTTTTTTTTAAATTAACCACAAGAAAATAATTGAGACTTTGATCTCATGTTACACTTGACATTTCTTGGTTTCCCCCTAAATATTTTTTTCTAGGGTTTTCCTCCCACCTCTACAACTGCAATTTATTCTCAATGTCTCCTCTGGTTTCTTCAGGCATAATAATCTCGAAAACAAGAAACCGGCCAAATCCCTCGTGTAGCCACGGCTGCAGACAAAGCCTGAGTTTGAAAACATGTAGTTTATTGATAACATTGAGGGCAGCGTTTATCAGTTACAGTAATGACATTCGAAAATTTATTTCACAGAAGTCTATGCTTTCGCAAATTTAGAGATTTAGTTAATGTCAACTTAATTTGTAGTCTTAAGATCTATGAAGCACATCACAAGAAAATATGCCTGCTCAACTACTTTACCTTCAACAGCCTAACTTACTGACATTTTTAAACGTAAATGCGGCTATTAATGATCAAAAATTGTTTCCCCTATACCCATCCCCGGGCTGCCCCACTTAAGACGTGAGGATTGTCACTTTTGAAGTGACACAATCCCCACCCCTCGGGCAAAATTTAAGTGACAATCCCCGACCATGCCCCGACATACATACGTGGGGCGCACTAGTGATTACCTTTCCATGTAGTACGCCAATGGTAACAATGTATTTTGAGTGACCAAAATCCCCACCCTGGGGCATGAAAAACGTGACCAAATCTTGACATCGGACCTGGGGTAACGCAGGGGGGGGGGGGGGTTACATTTGATAGGTGCATAATATAGGTTCCATTGTCTTGTATGCAATGTTCAGGTGAAGCTCAAGCAAGCAATAAGAACTTTCAGCTGATTGGTGGGCCAACCAAACCAGAAAATGGGGGGGGGGGTGGATCTCCGAAATTCAATTTGAAAATGGAAGTCGGTGAACTATAAAAAAAAAAAAAAAAAGGTTAAGCAAAACTATTGTAACGGTCCTAAATGGACCTGATGGCGTAAACTGGGCACAACCATGTCAGAGTTACAAATACAATGTAATAATTGAGGAATTAATGCTTTTTGAAGAGACTTCATACTTTACAGTTTTTGGCCTTCTCTGACCCTTTAGCGGATCGCGTCAGTCCGGCCACTGAGAAGAAGAGTTTTGATTGGTCATTGTCTTGATTCAAAAGACCTCTCAAGTTTCTGTATACGATGAGTGCGAGCGCAGCCTGATCGTACCGATGCGTGTGTTTGTCTGGTTTCTTCTGGTTGATACCTCGAACGCTGCCCGCTGGCGCGATGCACTCTTCTCTCAAAGCGCACTCGACCCACGGTTCGATAATCTTGGTTTGGACTTGGGGTGTGTTCGCGAACAACAACCGGTTGCCTTCCATGCACATGGAATAGCCGTCGTCTTTGACGAATTTCTCCATGTTTATCTGGAGCTCTTTGAACATCTTCGGGTTGGTGCGGGCCAGCATCTTGGAGCTCCCGTACTGCTCCACGATCGCCATGAAACCCTGCTGCTGTTTCAGTACCGGGAAGAGAACCAAAGGGTCCTTCTGTATTCGGGCAGAGGCGTCGCCCCAAAATACCACACCGAACTCTTCCAATGCATCCTGAAAAAAATAGAAAAGAAAAAGCAAACTAGAGTTTGTCGTCAAACATTCATGTTAATCACAAATCATCCAGTCTCAAGTCAAGTTTATACAATGTACAACCTCTTCAAAATGAACTCTTTCAATGCCACCCCTTCGCAATGATGGATTTGACTCCTGTTCAACAAACAAATTGTGATAAAGAGACAGGGCCGTCGCTAGAGGGGGGCGGGGCACCCCCATTCAACATTTCAGCAAATCATAGTTGTTGTCGGCAAATGTGTACAATTTGGGGCCTTTTATTTATATTCTTTAACTATTGTCGGCAAATTTTGAAATCTGAGGACATTTTTTGCCAGTCAAATATTTTCTTGCAAGTTTGTCGGCAAACTTCACTTTTCACACCTCATATAAACTTTTCTGTCGGCATATTTGTAAATTTGAGGACTTTTTTGGCTTGTCGGATGTTTTTACGCAAACTTAATGGCAAATTTTGTCCGACATCCCCACCCCCCCCCCCCCCCCCCCCCCCCCATTGAAAATGTTCTAGCGACGCCCTTGCACATGGAAATGGACTGAGTGCACTTACGAGTAGGTTTACTGGAAAAAGCTATGAACGTGCATCGTCTGCAATACCATACCGAAGCTCTACAAACTTGAGCCATTTAATGTCTTCTTCAAGGGGTGCTACCAAGAAGCCATATGCCAAAGATTTGGTACGTGCTTGGGACCATTCCATTACTCGAGTGCTTACCCTTATTATCAGCGGTTTCCAGGAATATTTATACAGGTTCTTCACGTGCGGCGGATATTTGGAGAAGTCGAAACTTCGTAGCTCAACGTTGCACAGTCGTTTGGCCTAGGAAGAAGCACAGCACGTATAAAGTATCAGCAAAAAAGGGCCGGCTTTGCCATTCGAGTTAAGGTTAAAACAGAATTTGATCAAAGAAGGATTTGCTAACCGGGCGTTTTGCTTGGAACTACCGTCCTGGCGCTCTATAAAAATGGCTGCAAGTCCCGCCCACATTTAGAGCATTTTTTACAGAGTTGGCGTGATTTAATTGGTCAATACGCACTGCTAGATTGACAGACAGGTATCATGGTTGCAATATTATTAACAGCTCATGGGAGCTGAGCAGTAGGCCAGAGGTTACACAATAATCCTATCGCGGTAGAATCGCGTCAACGAAGCTTCTAATTATTTTGTCCAATACGGGCGATTCCCAATAGTGCGCCTCCAAGAGTTTGCAACACGTTGGCCAATCACAATGCGCAAAATCTGTCGACCCAATGCGCGTTTGGAAAAGGTCGACTGATTTCGCGCAACGTGATTGGCCAACGCGTTGAAAACTCTTGGAGGCGCACTATTGGGAATCGCCCGTATTACATGACATACAGTCGAGTCCCGTTAATACAAACACTGTTAATACAACATGTATAACAAACATAAAGCCTTGGTCCCAACTGTGCTTTATGTGCACAATGAATGGGACCGTAATTGTTCCTCTAAATACAAAAATTCTGATATAACATACAGTTCGGCTTACTTTGTATTAACGAGAGTCGACTGTACTTGGACGCGGAACGCGCAAAATCTGAGACAAACAAAACTTAAGGTACACAAATTCCATAGGGTTGTCTAAGGGGCGTGGCTAACTCGCAAACGGCGATAGGTCAATGAACAATGGCATGAGAAATGGCAAATATGCATAGGTCTCTCAGGAAAGTAACATAAGCAACATACCTCAGTGACACCCTGCGGTGTCAATCCCAAGTCATAAACGATGATCTTTTTGTGGGGCAAAATCTCCTGCACGCTGCCGATCATTCCCTTCGATTCTCGGAAGTGATTCTGCGATATCGCCGTCACGATGGCCGTTCGGTTAAACAGCTCCTCGGCATCCATTTGGTCCAAATCTATAAAGTTCTTATCGACTCTGCTCTTTTCGATTGACTCGACTTTCGTATTCCCACTATCGATTGCTTGGACAGTTTCGGGGTCTATTTTGGCGGGACCTTTCTCGGCCTCCGTATCATTGTTGATGCTGGCTGTTCTGACATCAGAGGGGTGGACAGTCCTACCCAAAGTGGGGGTTATGTCGAAGGATTGCTTCGTACGAACGTGCTCCTCATCTGAAATCCAAAATCATTTTTTGTTTGAGCGTTCAGAATTGCATCTTTATTTTCTTATATCAAAATATACATGGAACTATTCAAAAGTAACTTTGTTTTGAATCAGAACAAAGTAAAACAAAAAAATACAAACTAGTCTTGGACCAAGCAGTGAAATAGTTAATCCGATTTTCTCTATCTACAGTATAGCATCCTACCTTGTGTTGAGGAGTTCAGGTACACGTAGAAACCGACAATCGCAAGACAAATGAAAAAGATGGATAAGGCACGACTTGTTTTGCGGCTAAGAAGCATCATGGCGGATGGATGGATGAGCTATTGGCCTGGAACAAAATAAATTTGGAAATTAGTGGTGTAAACTAAGGGCATATAGGGTAGCTGTTCCCCTTTCGTCTCAGCGATGATAAATTATATGTTAATATAAAGTATTTTAATTACATCGTAGGCTCATCTTTTCGTCAATATCATACAACATCGCAAAACATGCTTCACTGATTATAAGACCTCACTGATATGCAGGGTCTCATTAGTTGACTGCTCAAAAGTCCCCAATTCTCTCTACAAATATAATGACTCGGAACACGTCCGGCAAAATTCCTATATCTGGCCATCACTAATTTTCCCTTCAGCTTGACGTATCAGCCATCAGAAAGTGATATGTCCTAAAAGTTAAAATTTAGCAGGGAAAATATTGAAGTATTTACTGAGAAAACACTTTGAAATGTTCAGACCATTCTCATAGGGTTTGTGCACAGGGTGACAAGTGATGGCCAGATATGGGAATCTGTCCCAAGTGCGAAAATTTGGGACTCTCAATACTGTGTATGAGAGTCCTAAAACTTAAGGTAGTGAAAACATGCAATACAAGAAAATAGACTGGCATATGACAGTACTGCATCGGTCAACAGTGCATGTCAAAAGAAACATCTGGTACCCAGTCTCTGTTGTTACACAATTCCGTATAGCCATGCCACCGAACTGCTGAACATGTACCAGTCTAGTCTTAGGCTTCAAACTGAAATCACTTGGCTTCACCCCCTAGTGCAATGATGTTGAAGAAAAGTAAACATTCAATTGAGACCTCAAACTTGGCTGGTGAAATACTGGTGACCGTGTCTTTGAATCATGATTTTTTTGGACAGTTAGTAAATTAAAATTGACATCTGAAACGACAACTTATTCGGGGCAGGACAGGCTCTGGATTAGTCCAGCCCCCCCCCCTTCCCACCCAAGCTACACTGAGGCCTGTAAAGCCTACAGAGGGGCGAAGCCACACCTACATACATGTACATGTATAGTTGTATTTGGTAGTTACTGTATTAGCGCTACACCCTGTACAGACTGGTCTGACCTACCTCAATGTCCAAACCAACTATATTCATTGTACTACTTCTCATTTACAGACCAAGACTGGAAAGTATCAAACCTGATGGAACCTACATGAGATAGGTACCAATAAAAACATGGTAATTACTGAAAGTTCTACCGAGAAAATGACATGATTTTTACGTACCTACATATACACTTTTTACGTCGATGATCACTGCACTGCAACAGCCATGCGTATACATGTATTATGTAAGAGAACAATTAATGCATATGTCTCATAGGACGACACTCAGTTTCTCTGCACACACTAACACGGCCTGTTGTGCAGTAAGCTTCCACGCTTGAGCAACTCTCAAAATGTCACCAAAGGTCTGTGGGTGTTTTTTTTGTGGCGGACCGATGGCCAACAATGACACAAATTATTCATAAGACCACTGGATAGTCCGGTTTGTTTGGGCCAAGGACAACTTGGCATCACAGAATTCGAATGCAAGTACGTGTATTGTAAAACCTTTTGTCAAAGAAAATACTATCTTCTTCTTCTTCAAAAAAACAAACAACACCCTGGAAGGTCACACCATGTGCATGCCCGTTTTATAACCCTATAAACAGGGCTTTGGTCGGAATTCGACTTTCGTACATTTTTTTATATCATCGTCTCGCGGATTTTTTTTCCTTATGAATTCGAAGACTTAAAATTATGTTTGGCAGACGTTTTGACAGCAAAAATCAGTATAGTGTTCGCAACAATAATTGTCTAATTTTCGTCGCGGAGTACCGAAACATCTTTTGTTTGCCATTACTGTACGTTACCAAATTCCTGGCACTGTTCATTTTTACCTGCGTAATAACTGCTTCCAAAGGTTATTTTGGAAATTTGGAATAATTTTAACCGTCGACTTTCGTTGTTAACATACATGACTTGGTGTCACAAGGCACCATTTTAACACAGTTCAAGTAATGTTTGAGGTGTTCATGTTAAATCATTGCCTCATCTCTATATTATACTTTAACTGGCTTGTTTTTTGTAAAAGAAAAACACTGAAAGTTAAAGTAAACGGACGCGTGCGCCAACATAGCCTCCACAAGTAAGCAAAACCCGCCCCCAATAAAATTGACAAGTTATTATCTGCGAGAGGGCGCACAGTAAAACATTGCAGGGCCACATATTAGGTAAAACAAAACCCCAAAATCAAATATCAAAACAAGACAAACAGGTAAAATTACCCAGACGAAAACAAATCCTTTATTAAGCTCATTATAAGCCATCATCTCATCCTATTCCACTTTACCATTTTGATTGTACAGAGTTCATGGTAAACATTTACAGTTGTAGAAATGATTTCCACAAAGATTTACAAAAGTAAAATGTGTATCGGTTCGTGAATCCAATTAGACCTTGGCCATGTCCACATCCGCCCCTCCGCCGCTGTCAATGTCCGCTCCTTGCGTCGACTGTTTTGCGCTCTTCGATTTGTTACTTTTCCTGCTTTGTTTTCTCGAGACTGACATTAATTCCACTGGATAATAAATGAGAGAAACGAAAAGTACTTGTGAAAATAAGCCAACCTGCCTGTAAATACGATATTGACCACAATCGTCCAAAATGAAAAGGAACATGGGAATGGAGAAACGGGTTTGGATTTTTTCCCCAAGAGCCTATGAAACGCCAAACGAAATTACACGAAGTATTGTTAAATTACAAGCAAAACAAGGACATTTAAATTTGATTTATAAAAAAGATATCTGCATATGACAATAAGTAAATAACTTTTTATGTAAATTAGATTTTCTGAAATGAAAAGGAAAATGGACATGGAGAAAAAAACAAGGAAATTTTTTTATGAGTCTATGAAACGCCAAATAAAAAAGCTTCACACGGCTATATATTGTTAAACTTCAAGGAAAGACCGTTTAATTTGTGTACAAGAAAAGTCAATTTCATTTACACAAATGTATAAACAAATGTACTACAAGAAATAATTCACATAATTTCTGCACTAATACTGGATGCAATTTGGAGATTTGACATTAAAAATGAATTAGGCCTACAATTAAAAAAAAACCCAAAATAATTGACGTCATAAACAATAATATTTACCTTGCATCTCATTAGCCTCCCTTTCGTTCCTTAGCCTCGTTTTCAGGAGTTTTCGGAGCTTCTTCCCTGACGGTGTCGTGTTGGTACTGACGTTCAACCTTGACATTAATTCAAAACAGAAATTATAGGAATAAATTACTCCTGGTTCTGGAGGCTACATTTTTTTTATTAATAAGATGCCTAGTATGCCCGAAGAAAGCCTTTTTTAAACATAAATTTGAAAAAATGTTGCAACCTGATGCCACCTTTTTCTTCATATAATCATCTCAAGGAAGGTCATTCATTGCAAAAATGATGATAAGACATGAATCTTGGACTGAGAAACATAGGAAATACTTCGAAAATGTTCTTGACCCTCCATAGACTTTGAAAGCAATCGCGGTAGTGGAGTCAGGTTGCAACATTTTTCCATCAATGTGTTTTAGAATTGCACATTCTAAAACACTTCAATTTTCATACTTTCTTTTCTTGGCGATTCCTTTTGATCGTCGATTCTTGGACATGCCGCCAGAGAAGGTTCCCTTTTCCTTCTTGGACGTCCGCGGGTTGACCTTGACCTCATTCTTCTTGTGTCTCTGGATTATCCTGAAGCCAGGTTTCTGGAAATTAATAAGAATATCGCCACGAAACCAAATGTAAGGAAATTTGCTTTACCATACATGTAGAAGTCTTAAGCTTCACAATTTTACAGAGGAACTATAAATCGCGACACTTAGAATTGATTCTCTAGGCGCTCCATAGTTTCGACCAAGGCAGTTCAACTTTGACCTTTTGCCATGACAGTTATGTTGTGTCTGCAGCGCAACCCGATAAAAGTCGAACGTTCCGAAGCCGAAATTATAATTGTTGTCGCGAAAATATTCGCGAATACTATCAAAATTGGTTAGCAAGTCGTACAGTGGAGCATGTGCTGTGTTTCTAGCCGTCATCAAACGAAGAAATTGAGGGAAAACCAGAGCGATTTGACAGTTGGATAGCGGGATGATTTCAGTTGTCAGTTGGGTGAGTACGAGCATGGAGCTTAGCTATAAAAAGTTGTATACATGTAGTTCGAGTAAACATGCTGAAAAAAGTGAACAGTTACAGACTAGGCGAAATGCCAGGATATGTAGCTTTTCTCCAACAGAAGCCATTATAAATTGTTGAGGAACTGCGAAAACTGCCAAATCTCTCAACTGCGGTGGATTTCAATTTGTATTTCCATGTTCATTTATTTAAGATTTGAATGCCATTTCATGCTTTGTTTTACATCTCGTAAATGAAAAATTCATAAATTGACACTGCGCAATTTCATTAATATTTGATAATGATAAACTGTGTGAATCACCAACACCATAATCCATGTATCAATCATGGAGAAATAAGCTTTGTGTTCACAAATATTCTGATCAGAAGAGTCAGGAATAATACGGAGGTGCAAAGGTCAAGGAGTGTCAATGATTGTTATGTACACAAATCTGTTGGAATTGATAACCAGTGGGCCTACGTCATGTACGTGTGTACGGTGTATGCTGCAACTCATTAATCATTTAGTAGTTATGCAGCCTGGCTACATACATTATTCCTCCATGATGTAGCTAATGCAGGTTTTCTGGAACTGTAACAGTTGTATGTATAACACAATTTCAGTTGTTTCATGACAGTCCATGAGCCCTTTACAGATAGATTGGACATGTGAAAGGTGCACATAGGCTGAGTTGTATACTGGGACAGTTTGCACTACAAATGGTGATTCCGTGCAGTGAAACTCACATGCCTCACAATGCAGTGCAGCATAATTACACATTCATTGTACCGGTACATTCCCGGTCTGGCAGTTGTCTGTAAAAAGGTCTATTAAGTTTTATAGAACACTTCACAGACTACTCGTACAATGCGCCGACACAAGTTCATAGGTCGACATTAAATTATATCATTGTGAGAGTTGTAACCATTGATCTCCATATACAATGGTTGTAACCAAGTATGGCCATGATGGCACGAGTAGATTGCCAGTTGACCATGTCATGAGAGACTGGAAGATTTGTGAGAACTTTTGATGCTTGTGATAACTTGTGATAACTTTTGAAGACCTGTGATGACATGTGATGACTTGTGATGACTTGCGACATTACTCGTGATGTCTTGTGAAGGCTTGTGATGACTTGTGATGAATTGCGACATTACTCGTGATGACTTGTGAAGGCTTGTGATGACTTGTAAATGTGATTACATGTGATGACTTGTGAATTGTGATGACTTGTGATGACTTGTGAAGGCTTGTGATGACTTGTGATGACTTGCGACATTACTCATGATGACTTGTGAAGGCTTGTGATGACTTGTAAATGTGATTACTTGTGATGACTTGTGATGACTTGTGGTGACTTGTGGTGATTTCTGATTTCTTGTGATTGGCTTATGATTACTTGTGAATTGTGATTGACTTGTGAAAGTTGGTTGTGATTACTCGTGATCACTTGTGATTGGCGTGATTTTGGCTTGTGAGTACTTGTGGTGATTTGTGATTTCTTGTGAGTGGCTTATGATTACTTATGATTGACTTGTGAAAAATGGTTGTGATTACTTGTGATAACTTGTGATTGGCTTGTGTGTTCTTGTAATTACTTGTCCTGTATTGTCCATAACAAACAAATTTCGAATCCCAGGATCAGAGATTTAAATTCAAAATCAACTTCTAATATTCAGCTTCTAATATTCAGCATCCTAATTTCGTTTCCAACGTCCTCAGGTTTTGAGACCAATTTGAAGCATCCCTAATGGAGTCTGACAGCGAGTCTATTACCCCGTCTTCTCCCATGGACTTTGTGGGAACGGTTTTGATCACCGGTCTGGTGCTCTACCTGGTCCTCTTACTGACGAGTCGGACGGTCCGGTTCCAGACCAAGTACTACCTTTACAACTGCTGCTATCCTGCTATAGGCTGTGTCGCTATCCCATTCATGTTACTGAAACCTGGGGATGTTGACAATATCAGGTAAGAATTTGCCTTTAATCAGTGGACACGGACTCAAAATGGTGGACCGTGGCGGCCATATTAAGTCCGATGTGGACAGCACGTCGATTGTCAGATCGAGCCATGACGTAGCGCTGAACCTAATTCAAACAACTACGTGCACACCAAAAGGGTGCTGCGTTACACGTACACATGATGCCTACCGTAAGTGTGCAAATCAAACTCAAAAGGGGAAGCATCACAGCCAAGACGCACAGCAAGCAACAAGATGTTAGAATCAACTCCCCTCTTAGGCTGACATAAAAGGAAAATAACTGGATGCCTGTAAAACCCTCACTTGAAAGCCGTTAAGAAGGCCCCCCCAAAAAAAATACACCTGGATCCGCCCCATTCTTGTCATTTTCTTAAACTTTGGTAGACCACATGTGTACTTGATGGTGCAATAATTGATTTTTCTTAAATACCGATTTTGTTTTTAAAGATGGCCTGCACTCTTCACCCGTCTCACTGTCAAACACTTGTTTGGCATCAAAGTGAGTGCCACGGGTCTGGAACACCTCAAGTCTGATAAGCCTTACATTGTTGTGTGTAACCACCAGAGCACTATCGACCACATAGGTGAGTACAAATCAATCACAGTCATCACAAGTCCATCACAAGCCACTATTATTATTATTATTATTATTATTATGCATTTAGGTACGCTATTCATAGTATAACTATATCACAGCGATTACAGTAGTAATGAGCAATATAAATCAATCACAAGGCAGTCACAAGCCTTATACATGTAATATTGCTGTGTGCAACTACCAGAGCACTATCGATCACATAGGTGAGTACAAGCCAATCACAGTCATCACAAGTCACTATAAATCAATCATAAGTCAGACGAGGCAATCACAAGGCAGTCACAAGCCTTATCATATTGCTGTGTGTAACCACAACACTAATTGACCACATACATTAGGTAACGTCAATCATAAGTCACCATAGAACAATCATAAGACAATCACAAGACAAGCACAAGACAATCATAAGACAATCATAAGACAATTGCAACCCTTACATTGCAAACCACCAGAGCACTTTTGACCATATGGGTGAGTACAAGTCGATCACACGTCATCATAAGTCAATCACAAGTCAGACACAAGGTGATCATAAGCAATCACAAGCCTCATATTTCGGTGTGTAGCCACCAGAGCACAACTGATCACGTAAAGTGAGAAGGGACAATCAAGAGGGTAATCAAAATCATAAGTGCTCACAAAGCAATCACAAGTTATCATAAGACAATCAAAAGACAATCACAAGACTGTTACAATACTATCACATGTCGATTACAAGATTATCACAAGACAATCACATGTCGTCATAAGTCGATCACAACTTAATAACAAGTCTATTGCTTATCTTACAGGTCTATCACAAGCAACTTAAAATTCTCTGAGAAATTGTCAATTTCTTAAAAATAACTTACAGAGAGATTGCTACATGTAAGTAGTGTTAAACAATAACTTGAAGTCTACACCAACAATTCTGTTGTAGTTATATGCTTACTATGTATGTATACAAATGGCGTTGAACATTTTAGAAGTGCATACATTTTAAACAATTACCAAATTTTTGATTTGAATTTTTCAGCCATGATGGAATACTGGCCTGACCGTTGCTCCATTATGATGAAAAACTCGGTCAAGTATTTGGGGCCAGTGGGCCTAGCCGCCATGCTGAGTGGCGTCATATTCGTCAGCCGAACCAACCGAGAAAAGGCCAAAGTAGCACTGGAGAACACTGTCAAGATCATCAAGGAGCAAAACGTAAGTCTTGTACTTGTAGAGACTTTACTTGAACTGTGTCAGTCTTACTTTACAACACAGTTCAGGGATATGATTGGACTGTGACAAAAAACCTGAAAATATTTGCCCCAAGTGCAAACTCCAGCGAGCACTCTGTGGTGCAATCTGAGGCGACTCATGGCCCCTTTCCTCTGAAATTTTGGAGCAGAGCTTTTTTAATTATAGGAAGAATTTTAGTTTTATTTGCTCTTGCTCTTATAAAGTTTCTTCTGTACTCAAAAGTTGAGAACCATGTATGTACTTCTACACGTACATATTTATTTCCTTTTTTTAAAGGGATAGTACCAGTATTTAGGCCCTATGACAATGTATGACATAATTTGTAAATTATTGCAAGGATGCTTTCTGATGTTAGGCCAACCTATTAGTTCCGTCAATGTTTTGTCAAAAGTCGAGAGTTTGAAAGTAACAAGTGTTACACTTGTCAAAATGACAGGCCAGCTCAAAGTAAGATCCATCAGGTCGAAAATAAAGGCAAATAAGCACATCTTCATATTGTATTGATGGAATTTCACAGGCAAAGGTCTGGGTGTTTCCCGAAGGAACAAGAAAACTGTCCAAGAAGAACCTTCCACAAGAGGAGAAGAAAGTGGAGTACTTCCTTCCCTTCAAGAAGGGAGCCTTCAACCTTGCAATACAGGCACAGGTGGGTGTGGTCCATATTGCTACCGACTGAGGGCGCTATTCACTTAAAAGCATGTAGGGGTATAACAGTGCAAACAAATTCCCATAGACACTAGTGCTAAATGCCCATACTTCAAAATTCTTTTAAAAATACTCAGAACTCTCACAGGTATTTAAGCTGCACAGAAAAATGATAATCAACACGTCATCTTTCAATTTCTTTTCATATTTTTGGTGGGTTGACCGTTGACTTTTCGAGAAATTCTCGCCCAAAGAAGAAGACCCCTATTTTCCCCAAAGCGGAACGGTAGCCATCTTGAAAAACGATCCCTCCACAACATGGCAAAATAGCGCCACTTTCGAGCCCAATAGCATCGAAAATGTTCAGAATTGGAAGCCCCGAGTCCGGGCCAGAGGTTCATTGCAATATCTCTTCAATTCCCCAATTTTATGGCTCTCAAAACTCTCTAATATAGAATATTTTGAGGGTATAACATGATATTCATATATTCATGAGCTCGGCAGATGGGTTTAGGCCTATTTACAGGTGTGCACCCGTAGGAGCATTGGCAATTACCTGGAAACAAACCTACTGATTTAATGAGAAATACCTTGCAAGTGAGATTTTGCATTGTACATGTAAATGTACATGTAGTAACAATTGTTACTGAAGCGAGGGTACTGATTATTATGCACATCTTTACTTCAAAAGGAGGAGGCTCAGCAGCCTCAGCTACATGTACATGGAGGTTTCTAATATTCTATTACCCTAACCCCCTAGTAGTTCTAATATTCTATTACCCTGACCCCCTAGTAGTTCTAATATTCTATTACCCTGACCCCCTAGTAGTTCCTCAGGACTACCCTGCTAAATCCAACAGAGTCCAACCGGAGTTTCCTGCTCAATCTACTGAGCCTTATTGTCAGTTGTCTGCTGAATCCAACGGAGTCCAACATGGCGTTATATGCGGTTCAGTTGCCTGCTGAATCCAACATTTTGCTTGAGGAATGTACACAAGGAGTTAACTGCTCAATCCGACAGGCTCCATCGGGTATGTGACACAGTTGGATCCTGTTGGACTCAGCAGGGTTAGGGTTGTAAATTTAATTTGCTTAAAGTGTTCAGTGCCAAATATTTTCCTATTTTGTTTTGTGACAGGTGCCAATAGTACCTATTGTGTTCTCGTGCCAAGAATCCTTCTTCAGTTTCAGGCATAAACGCTTCACATCAGGTGGGTGAAAGTCTCTTTAGAGAGTTTCTTATTTTGCTGGTAATACATGTACATGTAATTAAAATACATGTACATTTACACTGGTCATACATGTAGTTTGGATTGCAAACAAGTTCAGACAAAGGAAGTGGTCAACAACGAGATAACAATCTGAACAGACTGCCACTCAGTCAAGGGCAGTAATAATTGCTGGGCAGTACACTCTTCCTGCCTGGCCATCAAACAGTGCACATTGACCAATAGACCGATCCAGGCAGCCAACAGGAAGGCCCCCTTTAATGGCGACAGCATTGTGTTAGCTATTGTTCAGATAATTCATCACAGAGAAGCTGCTTTGCACAATAGCGTGGTGTCTCCATTGAAGGGGGCCTCGTGAGTGTACAGTGATCACCACGTTTGGTCAGGTGACCACGTTAGGAAGGCCCCCTTTAATGGCGACAGCATTGTGTTAGCTATTGTTCAGATAATTCATCACACAGCAGTTGCTTTGCACAATAGCGTGGTGTCTCCATTGAAGGGGGCCTCATGAGTGTACAGTGATCACTACGTTTGGTCAGGTGACCACGTTAGCGTGGTCAAACTCGTAATATACAAGCCAGGCTGGTTGCATGACCTGCCACTGGGGAAGGGGGGGGGTTGGGGGTTGGAGGAGGGTTTTGCAGGTGGAGGAGGAGGAGGTCGCTGCAAATACGCTGTTGGTTTGTGCACAATTAGAAAAAAATATGTTGTGCATACTTTGTTTACTGCCAGTGTTAGTGTTCACTAATTTTGACCCCAGCCCTAGTAGCCTAGGAACACAAAAAACAAACAAAGAATCTTGTACCGGTGACTGATACCATCCTGCCTAAACATTGTTTTATGCACTTTGAGTATGCACAAAGCAAGCAAATACACCTTTCAAGGGTTTGAAAGGAAATGGGTTTCATAACGAAGTTCGCCACAGCCGTATATGGGTTTTTAATCAAAAGTCTATATGCACAGCAACGGGGACTACCGGTCCCTAACTAAATTGCCCGGTTTTCCAAAAAGCGCAAGACCGTATCTCATAGATTCATTGTTTCATTTCTGCTAAGATAAAGTACATCTGAATTTACTACTTAATAATAAGTTAATGTTTGTCATTTCTTTATGTTTTTGTCCGTCAATCAAGGTGCATACAAGATGACCGTCCTTAAGCCCATATCCACCGTCGGTATGACGTTAGATGATGTCCCAGAATTCACGGAGAAAGTACGGGACATGATGATCAGTACATTCATCGGAACCTCAGCCTTGAAAACAGACTAGTAACCATATTGATTCATTGTGAATGCACGAGCTTTTCCTGCCTTCTTTCTTTTTTGTGTGTATAAAAAGCAGTGGTTATTTGATAATTGGACTTGGTCCGCACTCTTGATTTTGTTGGATGCCGTAAACCTCATGATTGACTGTTGTAGGATTCAGTTGAATTCAATAGGTTCTCAGAAGTTGAACATCTTTATAACAAGGTCCTTGGGACTTTGCAAATTACCTTGTTGATTGTATTATCAGTAATGGAAAACCAAGAAAAACAAAAACTTGGGACCTAACATTTTACTGAGCAGGATCATGGATGGTGTATCAACAGTGCTCTTCTTATCAGGGTTTGACTGTATTTTATTAAAAACAAAATAGAAAAAAAAATTAAAATTAAAACATAAGTGCAAATGAAAGGAGCAAACGGGCCATTAGGCCCCCCCAAAAAATATTCGGTCTCTGGTCAGACCAAAGTTCCGGAATTGACGCGGCCACGCGGCTTTTTTTTTTTTTTTTCCTTTTTTCTTTTTTTTCTTCAAGCTTGGATTGTACAGACAAGGTAAGTACTATTTTGCTTTTTTGGTGTCCTCATGTACATCATGGTGTCCTCCATAATTTGCCTTGGTGCTTTCAATCATTTGCCTTGGTGCAATTTCCCATTCCTTGGTGCTCTTTGGAAAAAAAAATTGAGGAGGTGCGGAAATAGAGGGCGCTGTTGGAGCTACCGCGGAACATTTTGGAAAAAAAAAGATCGACGCGCATGGTTAAAATCGACGCGCGCGCTGACCAGAGACCGACTTATTTTTTTTTTGGCCTTAACATTGAATGCAAATGAGATGCACATTTTTTTAAATTGATTTCTTAGATATTTATTTCTTGTTTTTTTAAACAAATGAGGTTTTTTTTGTGATTTTGGGAATTTTTTGCCTGTTGGCAACTGATTGAGTTTCTAAAATGTATCTAAAGCCTTATGCTTATTTGTACAGGCAAATCACAAATATGTAATTTATCGACAGAAACAAACCCTTCATTTATTGAATTTACTACATTAAACCACAGGGTGTATTGTCAAGCGTACCAGGGTAGGCATGTTGGACATTAGTCAGCTTTGTGGTACAAAAAAAAGTCAGAAAAAAAAACTGGAATATCAATTATGCTTTGTCTTTATTCTCCTGCTAGCATATTTTTTTTATTTTTGAAATTGGCAAATTGCTTCCGTAGTGTTTGGTTAACTGAGAATTGTCCAAAGTTGTTCGGGTTTTGAAACAAATTATGATATGTCACATGTACAGTTTTGAGAGAAGTTAGATGTTGCAGAAAAATATTGTTTGTACAGAAAGGTTCACAATTTTGAGTTTATGATACGACTTTAAAGTATAGAGTTTTTAAAAAATGAAAGTGGATGTGCTACCGTGCCCGACGCACATTCGTTTGCTTGCTTTATGCAGGATTTTGGGCCAAATAGGGTTTTGTGGATTTTATAAAAGATCAGTGAAGATTTTGCAAATTTTTGGTTCAAAGTTTATTTGGAAGACATTAACTTCTGCATGTGTCTAAAACATGTCAAAAATTCAAAGCGATGTCCAAACTGAAGCCACACATGTGGATAAAGCTGATAACGCCAAAATAATTATTCGATTTCATATTTGTTTGTGCCTGCAAATATATACTTAACTTTAGTGTTTAATTGTGCATTTACAATGTACAAGTATACCAGTATTTGTTTGTATTATGAACATAACTTTGATTTATTTAAACTCCATTTTGATTATATTGCTGTGATTTGTATATAGGCCAATGATGCTGTGGCAATGTGGGGCCTAACGATAAATATTATGAGTGACTAGGACTTGCCATCAATAATTCCTGAAATTTTATCTTCTTTGACTGATTTTTGAAATATGACATTTTCACCTGTACATGTATGTAGGCAGTTCAAGTGTTATGGGATAAAAATGTACATGTAATATTCATGACAGAGCTGCTCAGGTCAGCTTTTAAAGGGAATGTACATCATTGACTTTTGCTGTAATTTTCACAAATGAAGTATTTGAGGGGTTAGTATAATAGATCAAATATTGTTACACTGACATGTTTGAAGTTTTGTGTTCGAAAATGCTGGAAAAACCAAGAAAACAAAAATGTTCAAGTAGTCTAGTTCCCTGACTCCACTAAAGATGAAATGGATCAGTTTATAGGTGCCGGGAAATTGTAAGGCAAGGGAACCAGTCTAGCTGGCTTGCACACGTTCATGAACATGTAACCAATAGCAAACAAAATTTGGACTGAACAAAAATGGTAAATTTGGAGCAGTAGTTGAAAAATAGTTAGGTTTTTCCAACGGTGGTCGGCCGACCACCGTTAGAAATGCATACAAAAATACCTTTTTCTTGAAAATGGCTTTACACCAGGTGCCATAATTTTACATTTACCAACTGTCATTTACCAACATCCTAGTAAGGTATTTCGTAAAAACTATGAGTTTTATTTTTTGATGTTTGCAAATGTTGTATATCCCCTTTAAACCTGAAATGCAATCTTCAAATCTTATACATCCATCATCTAGTAATGGTCAAGGAGATTACAGACTAGGAGTTTTGGATCATTTCTCTGAATCATTCATTAGATACGAATTTAATGGTTAATTGGCTCTGTCAGTCCCAGACATTACAATTTTTTCCATAATGCTAGAATTACACACGTGTGTATGTGGCATGCAGTTTGTATGATAATTATGCTGTTTGGTGGTTGTTAACATTTCTGGTTCCAAATGCTGTTAATTTATTCAATAGTGCAAGAGTTTTGTGTTCTATATTTTTAGTGGACGATTGAAGTGAATGATAAATGAAAGAGAGATACCAAAAAACATACTTGTCTTATTTTATAATTAAAGAAAATTCAAATAATTATTATATTGGTGCGTAAAAATATTGAAATCAGTAAAAAATAAAATTAAATTAAAAAACATTTAAAAAATTTGTTTGGCATGAAAAGGGCAAATTTTTAGTTGAATTATTTCTGCAATGAAATTCTGTGGTACAGGTAATTGATCAAGTTGAAAAAAGTTTGGTAGTGTTTGATTAATGTGGTTATCATTTATCAAATTTTAAAACAACTGTGTGTCAAGCTCTAGACATAACGTGTTTATTGACTATTTGTGCCAGTATATGGAATAAACTAAGGTGTTGATAATTAATTTCTATCAATTTTTGTCCAATTTGTCTAATGCCTCATTATCATGCAACTTAACCCTTTGGGTAACATTCTCCATCACATGAAATTATCGATGGATATTATGATCATGGATTATGGGCCTAAGCCTATTCATAATTTCAACTGTGTGTGCACACAAGATGACTTTACTTTTTTTTATGAAGCACACTGTACATGTAAATAGAGCAGATGAATAAATACAAGTCTATGGGGGACAATGGTAACTGTTAAATCTGCACTCTGCAATTTTTCATCTTAACAAAGAGAAGATGGTAACTTTTGTTCACACAAAAGTTGGAGCATACAAACCATCTCAAACCATGGTTCATTTTGGGTCTATTACTTAAATTTCTTTTCGGGGGGGGGGGGGGGGGGGGACAAATGGAATCCTAGTGAGAGCAAGGTGGAGGGAGCGATTCCCTGTTTACGTATTAATCTGTGAACCTTAACCCTAAAAGGGCCAGGTTATTTTTACCATCTCTCGGATTCCGCCCCCCCCCCCTAAGATCTCGGCCATCAAGTAATGAAAAATTTTGAATCTCAGTACATGCATCTAGAGCAACTCTTCCTAAACATACCCAAGAAATTTCATGACTATAGGTCAAAGGGTTTTGGAATTATGGCTAATTAATTATTCATATGTACGAATGGCAATTCTGCTCTGTATACCGTGGTCCAATTTTTATGTTTTTGGTATCAAAAGATGCGCAAAGCTCGAGGTTAAAAAGTCATAACAGTTTTTTTTTAGAGGCTATCGCGGAAAATGTCCCCCCCCCCCCGGCCCCTTTAGGGTTAAAACCCTAAATTGCTTCTCGTGAGAACCTGATTCATCTTGCACCAGGACGAGCCCTCGAGTAGATAAAAAAATGAATTGAGAAGAACAATGAGAACAGCATAAACTGTACTCGCAAGTACACTGTACGTGAAATACTTGCCCAGCGGTAATTAACCTTGTGTCTCTTGATTGGTTCAGAACTATCACACAGGATCAGAATTAAATTTTAGTCAACATATATATACTGTACCTGCCCTCCATATACATGATATACATTTTGTACTTATGTACATGTAGACAAATTAAAGAAAGAGATGTATATATGTGAATGAACCAATCACAAGTGTCCTCATAGGACAGGATGCTGGTCCTTGACAAAGCGCCCTCTCTTGTTTACTCACAGAAATCTTAAATTGTCTTACAAATACAATACATTGTCTTATAATTACATGTGCCTATTAATTTAGCATTGCTTTAAATCTGATGTAGGCCTACTTACTTTTGGCTTGTTGATTTTGTTGGACGGGCCTCCCATGATGACAATTGAATCTGGTTCTGTAGTGCACTGCAACAGTTCTTAAAATATCCAGTGGCTACGCACCTGTCCGGAAAATGGGCACACAAGTTTTAATTTTTGTTCGACATTGTGTAGCCCCATAAATGTGGCCTATTTACTGGACTGCCTTCGTAAACATAGGCCACACATCCACATGTACAAAAATCGTGTCGACGGAGCCAAATTTTGATTTTCACATTTAGGCTTAGTTTGTAGGTTTTTTTTGCTTTAGAAGCATACTCACCCTCTTCATAGGCTAATCAGAAAGTGCTGCCTTTTTCAGATGTATATTTTTCGTGAAATTTCCAGATTCATTTTTACACGTTTGCGTATCAAAATTTCAACATGAAATTTCACAAAAATTAGACATCTGAAAAAGGCAGCACTTTCTGATTAGCCTGTAAAGAGGGTGAGTATGCTTCTAAAGCAAAAAAACCCTACAAACTAAGCCTAAATGTGAAAATCAAAATTTGGCTCCGTCGACACGATTTTTCTACATGTGGATGTGTGGCCTATGTTTGGCATGTTTGGAGGCAGTCCAGTAAATAGGCCACATTTATGGGGCTAGACATTGTGAAGGCATTGTATCCAAACAATTCTCCATTTATTGGCGCGAGATTAGTCGTTGTCAAGCATGACACCCTTTTTGCGTCAAGTAATGTCATTTGTATGATTGCACTGAAAGAAAAGAATGTTTAAATTCACTTACCGCAACACTGTAAATAGCGCAGCACACACACGTGTTGATGTCGAACATGTACAACGTCCAACAGACTGGCACCCTTTGTATTTACCTATGCCTTTTTTATTGCATACGTCTGGATGCCAGACTTATGGAGCGCAAAAGTATCACAATTCATTCACAGTATTAATAAGAGCGCCGAAGCAGCACAATTCATTCAAAGTAATAAAGAGCGCCCCCATTGTTAGCCTTACGTATTATCCTCGCCCGCCTCATCATTTTAAGCCAAACCCTCTTTTAAAAACAAGTGTAAACCAAAAAGAAAACATCAAGAAGATCATCTAAATAGTTTTCTTGAAATCATGTTAGAGAACACAGGAGTGAATGGGAAGGGGTTTACAGTCTTGAATAGCTTTCATGATCTTTTTTTCTTCAAAATATTGAAATGATTTCAGCACTTTCTCATGACTTCCAAATATAAGTATTAACCCTTAGATCATCTTGCATATAAAGCAGAATACTGCTGTAGTGCATTTACGCAGTTCGCCAACACAAACTTCACCAAAAATACAACAAAGTGCTCTTGAAAATTAAGGTGCATTCATGTTTTATTGCAAAAGATAAAGGCATAAATCAATTTCACTTCCCACAAGGTAGAATAAATAATTATGATTCTTTGTAACAGACATAAACCACCAACAGTGTGCTTTGTATTTTGATATACATGTTCATAAAATTTCACAGGTATAAAACTTTCTGGAGAAAAAGAGCAAAGCATTGAAATTTTATACACCAAACATTAAGACGATTCACTGCACCTTTTAAGATCATGCTTCGATTGTCCAGCTGGCTTGGAGACAGAGTTGTAATCAGTCATCACAAGTCATCATAAGTCAGTCACAAGTCATCATAAGTCAGTCACAAGTCATCATAAGCCATCACAAGCCAATCACAAGTCATCACAATTCATCCAGTCCCAAGTCAATATTGGAATTGACCGCGACAAAGGCATTCATTTGTTAGGTCCATTTTGGGCCCCTACTACTTTCGACTAGTAGATTTCTTGCGATTGACTTGGCGATCGACTTGCCTTACAACTCAGCCTAAAAGCCAAATAGGCCTACACACAGCTTGTACCGTGGTACCAAAAATAATAAGCATTTTTACTCTTTACCCAACAAATTTACTTCTAATATTCATAAGATAGAATTTGCGTCGGGGTGATGTAAATCAATATTAGTTTTTGCCCTTCACCTACGTACAAACACTGTATACTCAACTCCCGAATGAAAGTTGGAAAAATCACTCGGGTGGTACCCGAACCAGCGACCTCCTGCTTTGCGCAGACGTCTTACCACTCGACCACCGAGCTTGCGGGATCGGTTGGCTGGTTCGAAATTTACATTTTTATCTTACTCCAAAATACAAAAATACTGTTGTACCAATTCCCGACCAGCACTGAATCCTTTGCAACATAATCATTTCTTGCCTTGCGCCTTTAGTCGAAGCCTATTTGAAACAACTGTCAAATTAAAAAAAATCAGGTTTTTCGTAATTTTAGAGGGAAAAAAACCAATATAGCCTACTTTTCGTTAGGCCGGACACATTCAATGTAAGCCAATTTCAGTCGAAACTTATCGATTGACACAGTGGAATGTGTATACATATTTTTAATAGACATGGCAAAGCAAAGTTTTCTAAATAAAACACATCTTAACTTGAAATCGAATTGGAATGGCGTTTCAATAGAGCTTTTCTCTGACTCCATGCTGAAAATCTTAAAGAGTCTGTATCGTCATGTAGTTTCTGGCGCGCCAGAGCACGCCCTCTGTCGGTGTCATTAAGTACATTGACTCGGTGTCAAGGCTCTTAACCCAAGGTGTTTTTGTTTGAACTTACTGCAAAGAGACAATTATCAGTCATAATCACACGCACCAAAACACGTAAAGGTAATCAATTTACATTATACTTCGTATCAAAAATCAAAATATTAATATAATGTTAATTAACAACGAGCAGTATTTCCATCATTATAATACAATTTTTTCTTTTCAAATATTTCAACAATCACAGTTACGCTCGATGTTAGTAATAAACACATGATTTACATATAGAATCTTATTTTGTAAAACACGATGGCAAGAAACGAAGTGAAAAAGGTCAATCATTTACGTTACAACCTTTTTAGTCGGTCATTTATGTCAAATTCGTACGATTTTCATAATTAGTGTGTAAACTGTCCCTGGAAATGTATTTTATACAACGGTGATTTGTCATCAGCGTCTTAAATCAGTAGTATCAAAATAGTTTTACTTAAAATTACAAATAAATCAAAAATCCGTAAGGTGATAGAGTTAGGAAAGAATTAAATAAAGAAATAAACATTAATGTTTTGAAATGCCAAAAATAAAATACCACAAAACCCAATTCTATGTCCACTTTATTTCTTTTAAGACAGCGGCATGTATGCATACTTTCCTATGATTCAAGCATTTTGGACACGAAAACAAATATCCATGTCGTCATTCACAATTCAGCTCATGGCCTATGTCATTCATCTTAGACCTTTTGCTTTCCCGACAGTATGTTTTTTATAATGTTTATGCGTAGGACGTACCTTGACCACAAATATATTTCGAAGGAATAAAAATTGAACTGATGTTTTTCAAGGAAGAAAACGGCAAGACAAAAAAAGTAAATATTTCTCTCTTTTTGTAAAGAGTTTGTATTCATAAACCTCAGAATATCTGATTTGGAATGCTTTACAAAATGTAAAATAGAAAAATAACTCTGGATCCAATTAGTTTTCTATATGCACATATTTACGCCAGTTTTGTAGCAGAGTTCATCACGAGTCCACCAAATTCAAGTCAAGTCACACGCTATAGACCATTATCATGTGGCAGGTATCTTGATTTTTAGCCCATTCAAATCAATGTAACCAAAGCGAGGCTGGAAGGAAAAATAGTCTGGTTCTTTTTTTGCACCAAAAAAATCGTTCAGTACTGTTATAGACCATTATTATGTTGCGGCCATCTTGATTGTTTTCCCATTCAAATCAACGTAACCAAAGCGAGGCTGGAAGGAAAATAGTCTGGTTCCTTTTTGCACCAAAAAAATTATCATTCAGTACTGTTATTGATCATTATCCTGTTGCGGCCATCTTGATTTTTTTCCCATTCAAATCAACGTAACCAAAGCGACGCTGGAAGAAAGATAGTCTAGTTCCTTTTTGCACAAAAACCATTATCATTCAGTTATGTTATTGGATACAGGGAACATGACTGAAATGGTGGCAGCATGATAAAGGTCTATTCAAATTAATTGTGACTCTTAAGATTCTTTTTTAAGATTCTTTTGTAATTGTGCATCCCCAGCCCCTCACGGGAAGGATCCGTGTAGAGGATCCGTGATCCCCTGTAATTACTTAGGCTGCATCCGAATCAGTTGTCTAGAGCTAGGTCTAGGTCTGTGCCCATTGAAAATACGCGGGGACGCGCTGACAATAGACGTAGCCGTAGCTCTGGAAGCCCGTTTCGGACACGGCCTCATTACTTGTGACTGGACTCAACTACGTCACTGCAGATACCGATCCACTAAGCCCCGCCCAAGTTTTTTTGGGGCCAATTACAGTCGTTATTAATGTTCGACATGCGTGCACGCGCGTATGACGTGCGCGTTTGGAACATGCGGTGTGGGAGAAGTGCACCTGTTAATAAGTGTTGCCCACGTGCGCAGTGGGCGGGGCTTAATGGCTCAGTATATTAACGTCCTATGTACACATATTTACTTGAGGTCGATATCATCTTCGTCAACCGATGAGGAGAGATAGAAAGGATGGCTTGTCTTGTTGACGGGACTGACACTCTCGAAGACGGAGCCTCGGTCCTCCGAGTCCGACTGAGTGGACATCGTCGAGGAGGTCGACGGGCGACCGAGCTTCGGAGACCGTAGGAGTTTGCCGAGGAGCTCTGCTCTCATCTCGGCCTCGGACTGCGAGGTTGTAGACCCGCTACTGCCGAACCGAGGGATGGAGCGGGGCCAGGACTGCAAAGTGCCCGTGTCAGACCGGCAGGAATCAGTTTCGGAGGCTACTGAGCTAGACCGGCTGTCCGTGAGCCCCGGGGTCCGCGAGTTGCTGTAGAAGACCGAGTCCGAGTGATTGGAACCAAATCGAGAACGCGATTTGGACTTGGAGGTCCCCAGTAACTCGGCCCGCGCCTCCGGGTCGGCGCTCTGCGAGGATAAGGTCCGGCGTTGCTGCCGCGGGGAGTGGAGACAACTGAACATCTTCCGGCGCATCTCGGCGGACGAGTCCTGCCCAACCCGTGCGGACTCGTACGGGTAACCCCGGGGCGCGTCCGTGCAGTCCGCGGACTCGAACGACACATCGGACTCCGAGTAGCCCGAGTCCGAGTATTCACCAGAGGGGCGGGGTAGCTGCGGCCCGGTGCGCCAGGGCGCCAGGCCCTCCGCGTTCCCGCTGTCGTTCGCCATGTTCTTCTCGTACGCAGACAGCGCTGTGTCGCTCTGCGGTCGGGTGGTCAGCCTATTGGTGGGTTTGTTAGCCGAGGAGGTCTCGGCGATGTTGACTAGCGGGGAGATGAAGGACCGAGGCCGGTTGTTGGTAGGCTGGACCGGCCGCTCCGTCATCTGGCCGACGAGGCTTATCAGTGGGATCTTGAAGATGCGAGTAGGGGAACCCATCATCGGAGCAACTATGTCAGTCAAAAAAGGCAAATGAATTAGGTCTATGACTTTAGGACTAGACCAATACTCTTTCTCTTAACCAACAGCACTGAGACATCAACAATAAATTAATCTCTCCATCTTATGTGATAAATAGATTTAATATTTGAAATACCCATTTGAAGCCAGTACACATAAAATTTTGATCGTTATCGGGAGTCAAAAATTGTAACTTGAGAATTTAATCCCCAGCTAGAATTCAAATTTAACCCCGTCAGTTGAAGGTTAATCAATTTACAATAGAGTTGTTTTGCCTTTTCTTTTAGAGGCATTCCAGATGATGGCAATATGGATTTTCATAAGAAAATAAAATTCTGATATCTTCCATATCAGAGTTGCAGTACAGGTTTCAGGAGTTTATCGCAAGACAATAATAAATCATACAGTCTCAAGATAGCTTTTTGTAAGGGACCAGTCTATGAGTAAAGCCATCCCGTTGTACACTGTACATTCCATGTAATATTTGGCCTAACCTGTGGCTTAATAATGGACCGATCCAGTAAGCTCCGCCCAGTACGCACGTGGGTAAATTAACACGTGCTCCTCTCCAATGCCACACTGCATTTTCCTGCCACGCGCATCATACGCGCGTGCACGCATGTCGGACTTTTGTGCACGCACGTCGGACAAAAATCACGGCTGTGATTGGTCAGAACACCATGGGGCGGTGCTTACTGGATCGGTCCATTGTGATTGACTTTACTATCACTCGCCTTCTGACACAAAAGCACTACAAAGAACCAGCCTTTGATCGCTATGTTAAACTCTGTCACGTACTTGCATTGGGATTGGTGGGACTAGCTAGCGGACTGAACGGTCGGATCGGGTCCCTGGGGCTGGGTTGTAGGCCGTGCAGTAAGTCTGGTGTACCCGTAGACGTGAAGTGAAGATCGCACTGCGATGCAGACAGAGTTGTCAAATTAGACAGAAGCTAACACAAAAGCTCTCAGGGAAATGATCAATCTTTGTCAATGGTACTTCCATATATGGTTATTGTGGGCGGGTCATCAAAAGATAGGCAGACAGAGTTGTCAAATGAGACAGAAGCTAACGCAAAAGCTCACAGGGAAATGATCAACCTATGTCAATGGTACTTCCATATATGGTAATTGTGGGCAGGCCATCAAAAGATAGGCAGGCAGAGTTGTCAAAATTAGACAGAAGTTAACGCAAACGCTCACAGGGAAATGATCAATCTATGTCAATGGTACTTCCATATATGGTTATTGTGGGCGGGTCATCAAAAGATAGGCAGGCCGAGTTGTCAAATTAGACAGCGCAAAAGCTCACTGGGAAATGATCAACCTATGTCAATGTTCTTCCATATATGGTGGTTGTGGGCGGGTAATCCAAAGATAAGCATTTCTTAATAGGTCAACTTCGGCAAATATGTTAAATGTGAATTGCAATGACCTATGACATTATGTAATGGAGTTAACAGAAAAATGGAGTTCACAGATAACGTTCGTTAAAGAGCATGTCTTCTTTGGGCAAGACACTTTACTACAATTGCTTCCCTCCAACTAGGTATATATAAATGGGTACCTGTCAACAAATCAACCTATGTGAATGGTACTTCCATATATGGTGGTTGTGGGCGGGTCATCAAAAGATAGGCACTTTAATGATAGGTCAACTTTAAAAGGCCAACAAAACAAACAAATATGACATTAACCGGCGAGACACTTTACTACAATTGCCTCTCTCCAACGAGGTATATAAGTTGGTGCTTTGGGGGTAGAGACCAGATTGCGTTAATCTTAAGCTACATTCAGAACTGGTCTCATACTATTATGGCCAAATGAACGGGGGCAATAATTGCGAGACACTTTGGGACTAATGGGTAGAGACTTTTACTTGAAGGGCTAAGATAGGGATAAAGAAAGTAAGGAACTATAACAGGTGTCACCAAGATAGTTTGGTCACAACAACCGAGTTTGGGATTGTACCTTGGAGGATATGAGGTTGAGTCGTGGCATGGTCATTGTGTGTACGAGGTTGCCGTTCACAACGAGGCGAATCTCCATGGAGTCGTGTGTGAACGCCAGGATGTAGGGGAAGGCACAAACTATATCATATTAGAGGAAAACCAAATATATACCGTCAATTATGCAATCATCTACGATCGTTTCATCTGCTGTACAAATCGATTTTATTGACATGAATACGCCCTCAATTGAGCATTGTTGGCCTAAGCGATTTTTTTTTTACGATCAGATAACTTATTAGTTGTGTACGTACCTATATTTTAATATGCAGTAATTTCGTCTGGTACCCTGAAGACAAAATGTTGCCTCACCGCTGATTTAAAAGATTATATGGTACACCATCATTGAATTACAAGCCACTTTTGTCAAAAGATGTGACTTCTTGGTCCTTTTATATTATTATAAAACACCAAATCCGATTTACCGATGGCTTTTGGTGCTGAGTTCCAGTGGATGTCAAAATCTGACGAGTTCTCGCCGTTGAGCTTCTTGAACTGGGACACATCTGATGGGAAACGGTATTCGACGTCAATAATTAAAGAAATAATGTTATCTGAAAAAAATTCATTGTACAGACTAATCTTGCTAAGCCGCACATTCCCAAACTGTACGAAAAACATTCAAGTTTTAATTGGTATAAGCAAGGGACACAATATCTTGTATTTTTATCGGATGGCTAAAGTCTATAAATTACTTAAAGTATTTTATCACTGATGATATTTCCAAAAAAGTATCAACGTAGTTATAGGTATTAAACAGATGATACCAGTTTTAAATTCGTTATCCCAGATTGTGAAACGTTGAAACTATCGCCTGCCAACAGAAAGAATTCCGAGACAATTTTTTTTATCAATTTCTCCTCTTTTGTTCTTTCACTTTTTATCCCAAATTTGAAGATTTCTGTCTTCCCGAAATCGACACATTTTCCCGGTCCCTACTATTTTCCCACTTTGCTGCACAAAGAAGTATAGCTGCTGATTATGGTAGCGTCACTTCAGCCGTTCAGCGTACAGACAGAATTAAACCTTTAACAGCATAGTTTACAGCAACTTACGGTTGTACGAGAGTAGAAGTTCAGGTTCTTCATCTTCGTATATATCCAAGGCAGATACGAGATTCACCTGCTGTAAATCAGTCATCAGAAATGTTGTTTAATGGTTTTGGTTGGGACTATCTATACAGGTAATAAAGGACTGTTATCAGAACCATACACACTATATCATAATGTTAACGCAAAATCCTTTGTTAAAAAAACCCCAAAACATGAATGATCCAATTTGTAACTCACTTTGCTGGTCTCGACGAGATGAAGGCGGAAGGTATCTCCGTTTTTTTCATTGATGAGATCAAACTGGTTCCTGAAGGCTACGCAGATTTGGTTATCTTCCTTGCCGCCGTCTACCAGTGTCATGAGGTTGGGTACCTCTGAGGCAACAAGTTCCTAGATGTTAAGGAGAATTACGATCGACATAATGTGATACATTGTGTAATCGGAGTATATAAGAGTTGTATTTAAACCATCAGGAGTTATTGCAAGGCAAGTACCACAATTCAACCACAAGATACCACAGGATGTATTCATATAGTCACCGATGCCATCAAGGAATCATATTATCATCAGAGGTCAACCCCATGTCATTACAAGTTATACCAAGTATAACCCAAGTCAATTGAAACTTAACTAAGAGTCAATCGCAAGACAATTAAGCACAAGTAATCACAAGTCGATCACAAGTCAATCACAAGCCAATAACAGGTTAACGACAAGCCAATCACAAGTCGATCACAGGCCAAACGCAAGTCAATCGCAAGTCAATCGCAAGCCAATCACAAGTCAATCACTGGTCAATCACAAGTTAATCACAAGTAAATCACAAGTCAAGCACAGGCCAATTCGAATTCAGATCCCGAACCCAGCCTTTATCAATAACAAAGTAATTACTGCCGACTTTCTACAACATTTTCGTCGGTAGTAAAGAAATGTTGGGGGATACGTGTCATATTGCTACTGTTGTTATCGTACTCGCCGTAAAGAGGTAAATTGACCACAGTTTTGGGGGAAATTATTGACAATGTTATGGGGGAACATTAGGGCGGCGTAACAGGGGTACCAAAACAAATGGATATTGCTTTTGAAGGAAGCACAAAAACGAAATTCTTGCCATCTCCAAATTTTGATTGATGTAGGGTTGACTAAATTTCTTCAAAAACCTTGATAAATTCACCCTCTGTACCTACAATTTGGCGTCATTTGCTCAAAGCTATAACCCAATTGAGCTACATTATTACCCTGACAAACGTGAACCCTTCCACCGGGTCGGTATCGGCCGCCATACACCACGCCGTCCACGCAGCGCTGTGCTTCCAAGCCATGACCAGGAGCTTCTTGCCTACTGCTACGACCATCCGTAGATGGCTGCCTCCGGGCCGACTCAAGGCGTACAGCTGGCAACCTGAGCATTATCAGGAGCATGAAACATATTTGAGTTCAATAATTTTTTTCAATTCCTTTTTTGTGTGAAGCCACAAAATTGTTCGAAATCTTAGGTAAGGTGCACAACAACTATTAAACCTGTTGAAGTTTCAGCTTGGTGGATATATGGCTGATGGTGATATAGTAGTGCATCCGTGTAGTGATAACCTTTAAGCAAGTGTGACGTCATGTATACATTTTGCATGTGATGATCTCATTAAGGCCCACTACACTACTTTTAATGTGATTGTTTCGTTTTTCTTCATCTTTTTGAGAAAAAGAGAAATTGTTTTGCCATGAATGTCTCATGGATGTCAATCATTAATTTACCTTTCGTTCTCTCCAGTTTGTGGTCTTTGCAGTCATTCTTGGTCCGCACGATCAGCTCGTTGGGCTCGCCTTCAAAGTCGGTCAGACGGAACACGTACACTCGGCTTTCCTTCCCTGAGGTAAAATCAAAAATCAAAAATTAGAAAGTCAAGCAAACAATAAAGTTTATGACAGGATTGGTCAAATTCAGTTGATGAAGTCTAACACTCCAATATGACTGGATTTTTTGGTTGTGGAAGATATCATGGCCTAATATATAGATCTTGGCAGTACCCGCTGCCGTCCGCCCCAACGGCTGGTATTTCAATCAGTGGATAAGCCACTTGCAGTTATAAGTAAGAGGTCGTAGGCTCGAATCCCTACAAAGCAGCCAAGTGGTTTTTTTTCATCAGCTATTGGATAGCAGTATCAGTAGTAACGTGGTGCATGGTGACATTAAAATGTCCCCAACCTAAAGATCCATCAAAACTTAAAAGATCTTTTATAACTTAGATCGTCAAAAAGCTAGGAAACTTTTGAATAATTCCCAATAATTTAAGGGTAGGGTGGGACTTTTGGTTAATTTCAAGAGGGCATGAGCTATCCAATGAATATGCTCGGAGAGATTTTTCTACCCTTGTCAGCTCTGAAGATCAGAAGATCGTGAGCCTCGACGACACTCAGTTGTTTGGCAGTCACTGTCCGGTCAAACAGCATGCGTGGAGGAAGTCCCTCTAAAAAAGCACCAACCAAAAGTCCAAAATATTTAGAGAAATACTTTTAATAATCCTTGACCTTTTCCCAAAAATTCATTGGACTTTCCTCATTACAAATAGAACATATACATGAACTTGGTCACTTTAAAAGAATTCTGTTGACACCTTAACTTCAATTCAATTCAAACTCACTTTAATTTCCCTACCACAATGAGAAATACAAGCATAATAAACGATCATAAGTACATAAATCAATAAATAGAGCTTGTCGAAAAGGTGAAAAAGGCGAAAATATGAAAAGATATGGAGGCATCTTCTGGAAGCCGAGGCTTGTGGTGAAATGCCTTGGACGGACAAACACAAAACAGAAACAAAACAAAAACTTATCAGAGAATATATATATTACTTCCAATTTTCAAAGAAAAGGTTAAAGGTGGGCACTCACCTTCAATGCAGAATATTCCAACCTCCGTACCTACTATGAGCCGATCGCCTTGAAAACAAAACAAAACAAAAATATCGAGAAGATTGAGTTAAAAATCCCCTTTGTTTGTATTTTGAGGTTTATAACCGAGCCATTTTACTTCTGTTGTTAAATATTAGCTAACATCGATTAGTCTTTCAAACATTTCACAGAAAAGGAACGTCTAACAACAAAACGAAACTTACTTCCGTGTCAGGATTATTTTTAAAACTTACCCCAGGAATCTCCGCACTGTACTTCATGTGCGAAGTCATTATGGATACATTGTGGTTCCCAAGGCTGTAGACAAATAGCAAAGAAAGACATGACAAAATTGTCAATTTTGTTAGAAAATGCTTGCCAGTGATAATGTTCGAGTAATAATTTGAATCAGTTCCCGTGCAAACATAATCGTTTTGGTAGATTAAATATCGTGTAGAGCGCGTAAGCAATCTTTTTGTCAAGTCTTCATAAGTCATCAAAAGTCCTCCAGTCCCAATTCAACTTATATTCTATTCAAATGAGCTTGGACAAAGGCAATCCTTTGTTATTATTCGTCCTCTGCTACTTGCGACCTTATTTGTTTTTCACTAATATAATTCGATTTTAGTTGGACTTGCAATTTTGAATTTTGATCCACGACGATTATTCTGTCGCCAAACTCTATTTTTTTTCCGGCAAAAGAAATATAAAAGTAACCGTCGTTACCTCTCGTTTGAGGAGACTTGTTGTCGCTAAACTCGTGGGAGCGTCTCCCTTGACGATTGTTTTAAGTTTCAGCAACTATAAGAAAAACAAAACACCACAAAAAAATTCATTATAATTACATAACTAAAAACACATTAAAAAAACATCAATATGAAAATTGTAGTCTTTCATAGGACACTAAGCAAACACCGATGGGATTAAAAAAACAAAAAAACACAAGAACAACTTTAATCATTTCTTGACATTTCCATATTTATAAAACCGCAAGATGCACGCTCTAGCATGCATGTCTGGCGTCATTCATCCCAACCTCGTCCTCATGGAGTTCAAGCAGTACGCTACCACAAGTGGATAATGTAGATTTGTTATATTCCTTTTTACCTGACCGACTCGGACAAATTCCACTTGTCTCGCTTCCTCCTTCTTGTTTCTCCATCCCCAGACAGGCTCCGGGATGACGTCACTCAAGGATCTCTTGTTCAGCATGTTCTGGAATGAAGCAGATATACGAAGTTTGCAGTGCAGCCATGTTTGAGGCGTGTGTTTTTGTTCAATATGGATACGCATGGGTAGACGTCTTGTGCATTCATTGTTAATGAATTAACATAACAACACAACGTTAAAGGTGGCGGCTGAATGCAATCGATCTATGTGTGCAGACCTGTTAATAGCCTAGAAATTGCCTACGCCGGCCAAATCACGATTTGCCTGCCTTCAGGTTCTCCGGTATCAAAGCACAATTCTTTGTAAAAAAAAAAAAAAAAAAAAAAAAGACGTGTGGAAGCCATGCACAGGACTGCGAGCTCGTATTTCTGTGAAGTTTGGATGAAATTGGGCCCTAAAATGGATCTATTTTGCAATGGAGCGGAGGCGTCCAGTTTCAAAATGGTGATGGACTTCAGGACTGCCTTTAGGGGTGATCATCTTTGGATGGAATTTTCTCCCGAAAGTCATTGGTTAACCCTCACAAAATTGAACGGAGAATGAAAGATGATGAAATAAGCTTTAATTTGATGTGGTCTCAAACACCTTGGAGAGTTGTGAGTATTTTTAATAACTTCGCGAAGTCAGTGTGTAATTTCGAAAAGTGCGAGGTCTATGGTAGTCTTTTTAGCTGGGTCAAACTGGGTTATACAAGCAATGTGAGAAATGCACACAAATACCCAAGGTGGGCGGGGCTTAGTAAGGGCTTGATCCGGAACGGTCTATTCAGTGAGAAGCCATCATATAAATTCTTACGAGATGGATGATGTACCAAACACATTAGTGTTGTTATGCGTTTGAAAAACGCAATAATGATGCGTCTTCATAAATATATGTATGTTTCCCTTAGCGCGTCAACAGTCCATGCGATCCGACGTTTCCGGCGCTTCGTACTCTTGAGTGGTGAATTAAGTGGATTGCTCTTTCCTCCAAATTATAATTTCGCAGACAAGGTTTAATCAAGAAAACCTTATTTTAGACCAACCTACGTATTACTAGACTTCAATTAGCGTTTTGGGTCTGTTAACTTAAAGTTGATAACTTAGTCCGTACTGCTCTGATGAATCATAATAATTTCCCTAAGAAAACTAAATATTTGAACAAAATTTACTTGATGTTACCGTTTTATCGATATGTTTTTTTTTATTTCGTGCAAAGATGAGTATGTATATAAACATTGACGGAATTACTTTATTTAGTGATGGTAGCCATGTCACCTCAAGGATGATTTTCAATGGGTCATCATTAAAACATTACAATAAAAATGCATTGATAAATGACAGGTAAATTTCATGAGCTCCAGGCAAGATTTAAATACAGTATACATGCAACAAATATATAAATAAATGTAGAGGAGGCTTAAAATATAATTCCACAATTAAATTTACAATAAAATACAAGGCTAAAATTCAAGACTCGAGGTGACCCAGACTAATCCAGACGCCCAGCACATACAGACCGGAGAGACGGAAAGACAAAAAAACGCAACTTTGAAACTTTCTAAATATGTTTCATGACTGGCTTCATTCAGTGCGTGGTATATCTTCTTGTGAAAGTGCAAAGGTGATTGAGCATTACAAATTGTCATTTTTTTTAGCATTAGAATTGTCAATGCTATCTTAAAATGTATTAATCAGGTGCTACATAAGCATCAAGCATGGTCAATCGAACTTTAGAAAAGGCCAATAAATCTAGAAGATGTGGGACTATAAACTGGAATTCAGCGCCGAGCCTTCGGCCACGCATGCACTTCCAGCAATTTCCCCCGCGTTTTAATCCTTTTTGCGCGGGCTTTTACGCTACTGGCGGAAGCACAAAAAAAAATCCCAACTCAACCTTTGCAATGCCGGCATATCGGGTATCACGATACGAAATCCGACCCACCTAGATCTATTGATTAAATCGCTCCACCAACAATAAATACAAGTCACCATCAAAAGGCATTCCTTATACAGACATCACATCCACAGGAAGTTGAAGAAAAGCCAGGAGAAAATACCCCAATTGTGTCTGGACATGTTTTTACAAGAGGCAAGAAATGTCACTTCTCGTATTTCAACCTGTAAGGAATATCGCGCGTACAGCTGTACATACGATACGCGTCTGGGGTTTGGGCCTGATATAAGAGCGATGGTGGGACGTGACAGGATTTATCAATTTATTTTCCAGTTTTTGTCCTGACGTGGGAATTTGTTTGTTCAACTTCGGGTTGTGTTACAGCCGGAAACGAGGCGCAAATAAACAAGAACAGTGTGAAATTTTGTCGCTCGTACCTGCTAGAATGTCATCTCATCTGGAATTGGTATGGCGTGCCTTCGGGACATTATAATGCATCATTCAAGCGCGTTACCGCCAACGGCCGTCTAACAGTTAATGTTTGATCGGTCGAGGTCCATGGCCTTTGGCAGCCTGATGCCGCCCCCTCACCTTACAAACCATGTGTTCTAGACCTACCTTGTTTGTCTCTGGTAGATCCTGTTGGAGGTTTTTTATCAGCATCTCCAGGGTTCTTTGTCGCTTGTTAGCAAAGGTAGGCGTGTTGAAGGCAGCTTTCTCACCATTTATAACTGTATCATCAACAAGAACCCAATGTTTGAATCTTAAAGGTCTCCCCTCAATATTTCAAAACTGCACATTCATTTTTGGCATAATAAAACCATTATTTTTTTAATATTTCACGAAATGTACGGAGTAAGAGGAATGTTGCACCCACGTTTGACGAGTAGAAAGTCTCTGAACGCCTGCGTGTCTTCGAAAACGGAGGGAGAAGGCAGCGGCGGTCCGAACAAAGGCACTGATTCCTCAGAAAACACCCGTAACCTGGGTTGTGATCAAATCAATCTCAAGTCAATCACATGACAGTCTCATGTCAATCACATGTCAGTCACATGTTAGTAGTCAATCACGTCTAATCAGAACAGAGGGAGAAGGCAGCGGCGGTCCGAACAAAGGCACTGATTTCTCGGAAAACACCCGAAACCTGGGATGTCCTCAAATCAGTCTCAAGTCAATCACATGACAGTCACATGACAGTCACATGTCAATCACATGTCAGTCCTTTTATAGTAGTCAGTCACGTCTAATCACAACGGAGGGAGAAGGCAGTGGCGTTCCAAACAAAGGCACTGATTCCTCGGAAACACTTGTAACCTGGTTTGTAACCAAAAGCTAATGACAATCACATGTCAGTCACATGTTAATCAAATGTCAATCATTATGTCAGTCACGTGTCCGTCACATGTCAGTAGTCAATCATGTCCAATCACACACAGAGGGAGAAGGCAGCGGCGATCCAAACAGCGACACTGAAACTGGCTTGCCAAATCACAAGACAATCGCAAGTCAATCACAAGACAATCACAAGTCAATCGCAAACCAATCACAAGTCAATCACAAATCGAATCACACTTCTATTATTGCAGTCAATCACAATCAGTCAATGGCACATCGATAATTAGTAAATCACGATGTCAGTCTCAAGTCAATCGCAACTTTATCGCAAGTCAATTATAATCATTAGATCATTATTTCTATAGTAATTCAATCGCAAGCCAATCACAAGTCCATCACAAGCCAGCCCCAGGTCAATCGCGAGTCACTCGGAATCAAATCATAACTTATTCGCCAGCAGATCACAAGTCAATCCAAAGTCAATCACAATGTCAATCATGAGTCGATTACGATCCAAGTAATAATCACCTGTTAACCACACGTCAATCAATTCAAAATATGACTCAAGTTTCATAAATTTAATCTTTCTCATAAGCTCAACGGAAAACTCGTACCATAGCGGCCTACCTACCTGTACGAATTAGCTGACTTGTTAAACGTTACTAGAGCAAATATATCTGGTAATTATAAAGTTAAGGATTTAATTAACGAATTAATACTTTATGACTATAACTTGAATGTATCTTATTTTCAATATGTTCCTTCGTCCAAAACCCGGGACAACTTTTTCTTCTTCAAAAAAGACTAACTTTTGCGTACTTTGTTAAAATGGCACTCGAAATCATGTTTTACAACGGAATCTTGAATTTACGAGGTCAGAAAGGATACGGGTGAAATGTGATTTGATCATGGACGGCTTGAAGGTAGGCTCGGCTTCCGGGTTTTCCTGTTCCTGAAAGACTATGGTCACAATGTCGTTGCCGATGTGCCTTTTTCTTTCAACCTAAATGTCAGTAGAAACACCGTCAAACATTAAACAAAAATAAGCACTACACAGACAGTGCCTATAGCTACGGCAGCCACTTTAGCAGCAGCCGCATCCGATATAGTGAAATTGTCAAAACCGTAGCCAAAATAAATTTTAACACAGTGAAAAATCCGTAACCTGAAAAGTACATGAGTGATTTGAATGATTCTTGTACTAAAAGAAAGCTTATAAATTGGGCTTTCACATCCTAGATTCTGAAAGTGCTACATGCAGAACGTCACTAAAACAATAGTCCCGACATTTTGCTTGTTTTTTTTTTTTACTCACCCTGTATTATTTTATGTCGACAATTAAATTATGTGGACGTAATTGTTTATTTAAATCAAAAATAAAATGTCTGCAGCTGCTTTTCTAATCTAACAATAGTTATTTTTTTTCTGTACAGTACTATTTTCTTAAAATGTTGTTTTTAAGACTTTGTTATGAAACTGTGGGAGGTTTATTTACGATGAAAATTCATGTAATTGATTTTAATAAAAATATAGACCGTCAATGTGGCTGTCACCTTTGCCCATTCGTTAAAAAAATGGAGCTTAAAGATAACAGAGAGTAGTTGTCAGTAGCGTCACGTTTGGAGCATGTTTCGTGGATATTCATGTTGTTATTGATTGGAGATGCAGCGTACGTCCCAGGCAATGCGGCAACATAATGGGTTTAGTATCGACCTAGAGCCAAACAGCTTCAAACAGCGCGGGAAATTTCGCCCTTTCCCACTCACGAGCGACTTTTAAGTCCTTCAAATATTCATTCGCCTCGACTAATGTTCGCCGCATGTGTCGCTCCGATAGAGCGAGTCTCAAAGCATATAATCTCTAGTTTCTTTTTTTTCCCTTTTCTTCTTCCCCATTTTAAATATTTGAAGCGCTGATTAAGGGCGCCCCTCAGTCGGCGTGGGAATTGCTTGTAATCTCCTCAATTAATAGCGATTAGACCCCCAGTGTTAAGAGTGAAAGCTATTAACAAACTGGGCCTGTGGCTTCAACTAAATTACGTATGACAATCGCAGAAGGGTTGCTTTTGTTTTTATCACCGTATTATGCTTTTAGCCTTAAGCTTGCAACTCTAGTGGCCTTGGTTCGAATCCCACTAGGACCGTTGTGTGAATTGACTTTTAACTCTTCCCTTCATAGCACGAGCTTTAATTCCCCAAGACAATTTGTAACTAAGGAACTTCTCTACTTAAGGAACTTTTAAATTTTTACCTGACTTTAGTCCATGGATTTAAAAACCGGAAGAGAAAAGTGCGCTTGCACCCGTACTGGAAGACTACTTATTAATAAAAATATATAATTTCTAAAAAGTGTCATTCTTCTGGGTGACTTAAGACGAAGGTTTTCCTTTCAAGTTCAAATATATTTCATGAATTGATATTCAAATTGTGTCTAATTGAAATCAATTGAAATATTTTTCTATAGGGTTATTCAAATGAAACTTTTACCACAATACATGACTCATTTTTCAATAATAGAGAAAAAATATAAGAAAATCAATGTTGCTAGGAATGAGTGTACAAAAACAGAGATGAGGTTATAGATTATTTTAAACTTTTTCACCTGTTGTCTGTTGTCTTTGGAGTACGGGAGCATAGTGGAGACATGGAACATGATTTCGTGTCCCTCGTACATGGTATACACAGCCTCAAGTCCTGTTGTGTTGTCTGAGAATCAAAAGAGGAAAGATCACATGGGGGTTTGGTCAGCGAGCCAAGCTTGTCTGGTGTCAAAGATGCACCCAATCAGGAAGTACCTCCCTGTGATGAATGTGTTCTGACCCAACCCTCTCTCCTGTGAAATCACCAAATTCAGGTGGTACCCATTTCCGGTTAGTGATTGCTTCTGTCCCAACGGCTCAAATTTCTTGGATGAAAAGATCTATGTTATGACTCTCTTAAAAGACAAGGCTACAAGTAAGGCTGTCCCACTCCAATTTGTTCGAAAGATCCTAGGTAGTTATCTAATCCAAAGTTCTGGGCAGATATGCAAGTCTAATTCATCAGTTACAGCCAGTAGTCAATCAGTCAGTCAGGTAGGTACAGAGGGTGGGCCCTCTAGGACCAACCAAGTAAATTTTTGGCCAAAGTGAGACTTATGCAAGTCTAATTCACAAGTGACAGCCAGTCAGTCAGTCAGTCAGTCAGTCAGGTACAAAGAGGATTATAGGCTGGCTCCTATAGAACAAGCCAAAAGTCAAGTCTGCTTATATTTATAACACATGTCAAATTACTTTTGACGTCTAGACCACCGTTGAACTTGTCCCAGTTCTTTAACTTGATGTTGTCGCCCAGTAGTCTGACAAAGTTATAGAACTCCTCACTGCCATTCTCTGCGAAAAACAACAACAACAGAGGTTTTATTGACTCACATTCTATAGTTATTCAATGGGAGTAGACGTGGAGGTGAATTAATCCTCCTGGTTTTTGACCTAAAGGACGGGCCATAGGATCATGTTATCCCTTCAAGGTAATTTCCGAAAGAAACAGGAGTAAAACGGGGAACAAAAAAAGGAAAGCAGCAGAGCCACTCCGGCAATTAATATTCATCATGAACAGCGCCACCTAGTGTTTGTTAACCCTTAACAGCGCCACCAAGAGTTGATTAATGTACTCCTGAAAAGCGCCACAATTATTTAATGTTCATACCAATATCTCTAATGTTTTGTGTTGGTTGATGTTCAACCTCGTTCATAATAATTTGATAAGATATATATATTTTTTATTGGATGTACGGTGTTCAACATCATCTGGACTGATTGGGTAAGTCATACCTAAAACACCATATTTTACTAAAACAAAAAGATAACTCTGATAAAAAATGCCTACAAGTTATCACCATATATAAAACTTTGTAAATTATCTGGAGACAAGTCAGATTATGTCAAATAGACTTTAATTTTGACGAACTATTGGACCTTATTCTGTTAAAACGAAAAAGAAACTAGAAAGCACTCAGAGAGCTCCAACCTCCGCCAAGGCTAAACAATTCACCGCCATATTGTCAGTATACACCAGAAAGAAATACGCGCGCAAATGGTGAAAAAAATCCTGGATTTGGACCCAGATCTGGACCACTTCTAAAATTTAATTGATTTGTACTTGTGTACCAAGGACCACCCATCAAACTATTTTCATGCAAATCCGTCCATAACTTTTTCTGTTATCTAGTTAACAGACAAACCAACCAAACCAACCAAAAAAAATCCGATGAAAGCATAACCTCCTTAATTGGCAGAGGTAATTATATGAAATCGATACCTGAAATGTGAATTTATCTAACAATCATTGTGCTTACCGTTGCTGAACATTTCGTCGTCCGATTTCTGCCCCTCTTTGGCGTAGAGCACCCCGAATTTGAAATTGACCGAACCTTCCTGCTCCTCAAGAAGCAACAATTCCTGAGAAAAAAATATTAAATTGAAATTCACCGTCAACGTGCACTTTGAGTGACAAGATAGGCTCCTAAACTAATGCGCTTACAAATTTCATCTCTCGTGTGCTATGTATACAAAGCCTATCCAAACATCATTTGACGAAGATCAACTTCGTTCAATGTTACAATCGAATAAAAAACAAACACGGAACAAAGTGACAACTGTCAATCTCGCTTGGATTAATCTCCACTTTTATTTGATGAACTAGCCGTAGTTTCCTGACGTGGTCGGCTGTATATTGGAGATACGATACGCAGAAGGACAAGTTCGCGTGCGTAAATTTGAGAAACGACTTTGCAGTGAAAACAAATCGCTGTTGCACTATTTGAAGTTTGATGGAATGTTTTGCGTAGGATTTGACCGGTAAGCTGACTCAAAGCTCTGTAGTGGAGTCGTCAAACTCTGAGATAGGAAGCAGCGAAGTGTTTTCTTTCAACATCAAAAGCTCTCGGCAGAAGTGCACTGAACATGAAGTACCTTCACAACACTATTGTGAAAAGCAAACCCTTCCATCAAAAAGGCACTTGTCCTTCTCGAGATGTTGAATGCGATGTCTTACTTTTTAAGCATGTCCATGCCAAATGTATTGTCAGAAAAATTCTCTAGAAAGAAAAATAACACACAGTGCTCTTAATTCAATAATTATCGTAATATTTTGATGTATTTTTGGTGATTTTTTTTAGGATTTGAGTATCTTGTTACCTTCTGTATGTCTGGTGTGAAAATCTCTTTAGGCGACTTGTCCATTTTGATGTCGAACCGGCTGCAAACGGGAGAAAGAAAATACAAATATAAATATTGAAAGATTACTTCATGTTGTATTTGCTGGTCAGAATTATTGGTTGCAATATTTATGCTAGATCTGCTTACGCCAGACCACATTCGATGAACGAAATAAGTATCCCAAAGATGAGGTTTGGTTCAATGACCTTTCGGAGACTGAACCTTTAGCTCCAAGGGAACAACTACATAATTGTCGTCGTCACAGCAAACATGATAGGAAAATATTATTTTCGACGTAAATACCTAGAGGGAATACGAGTTATATCGCATTCAATGATACACGACATTAATGCTGCTGGAGTTTATCAACAGCGAGCGACGGTCTTCCCAACGGTGACGTTGTTTTGACGGCTCGAGTCGAGCTCTCAAGCTAGGATCGCAAATACAAAACACCTCATTCGTGGACAGACTTCCTCCAAGTTTGTTTTTCGTAATCTCAGGGGGCAGTCGTCAAGTTGAAAATTGCAACGACCATGTCAACTATTCGATCGATTTGGGAGTTGGGAGGAAAACGGAGCGGGGACAGATCAGGGCTATGTATAGGGGCACTCGTCGACAAGGGAAAAGTCTTGACTCGTCAGATATCGTCAGATATATTTCCGTCAAAAATGAAGAAATCCCGTTTTTGGAGTCGTTACAGGTATTTTGGCTTACTACAAATGTGAGAGATTCCTCCTAGTGTAACAGGCAGGTTGAAAGTGTGTTGTGATGAGAATGTTCTCATGATTATGGCCCGGCTGATTAGGTTTTTTCCTCGGAAAAAGCTCCCTTTTCTTCCGTAAACCATTTTTGAAGAGGGACTACTAAGTAGGTGGTTTGGGGTCGGGGAAAGTTGGTATGGGGGTCGGGATAGGTTGTATGGGGCCGAGGATAGTACCGGCTTTGAAGCGCTAATGCCTTCCTAAAACAGGTGCCAAACATCGCCGTGGGATTAGTTTGTACCTGCTTTCTCTGAAGTACGGTTGAAGGCTTTTTCATACCAACTAAATGGCTGATCTTGAACCATTATCATCTTTGTACTTTAAGTATCTAGCTCATAAAGCCCAAAGCACCTGCCATTTCGCAGTGCAGCAGACCGAGTTCATTTTGCAAAGACCTGGAGAAGAAATTCGCGAACGTCTGTTAGACTGTGCAGTTCCCTGTTGGAGAATCATTTTCTGGTATTAATGCGCTCGCACGTGACACACAGAGACTCGTGAGAATATCATTACAAGGGTTAAGCTTGCCAACGGTCGGGTTTCACTGATGAAACGATGCAGATTCCAGACCGAACGACATTTCTAGAATGTGTGCATCCCACTTATCATGTGTAGAATTAGGATCACAATTAATCTTGAAATCATGTTTGTCATGTCAGGAACTCGTGCAGCCATTCTTAGTCCCCAATGCTGGTCATAAATACCCCTGAACGTACCAATAACGCGAACACATGCAGACTCGCCCAAGTGTTAATTTGCCTGCAATCGGGGACCCCCTACTGTCCCTGTTTTGTTTGTACTCTTAACTTTTTAGGAAGACCTCACATATGTTTTGTACACGAATCCAAATTAGGGACCTCTCGGGAATTGGGGACCCTATTGTCCTCTATTGTTCAACGTCCCCTATTGAATGCAGAAGCAAACTGAAGCAGCTTCAACGTGACACGATATTATTATACGTAAGATGAATTTGCGTCAGTGCGATGTATTATTATGAGTATCAGATTTTGCCCTTAGCCGACTGTGTTACCTCCCGAGTGAAAGTGGGGAAAAATCACTCGGGTGGGTATAAATTTACGATATAAATAATTACAGGCCTACAGGATGAGTCAAAAAGAAAATGACAGCGGTTTATGATTCCCCCCTTAAAAAGCATTTAAATTTGACACACCAATGAAGCATGTATTAAACGAGCATGTTCTTCCACTCATCTGGGGAAAAAAATTACTAAAATTGATCCATGCTAGCAGAAGTTTTCATGTTTTAATAAAAAAAAAACATTTTAACAGCTGTCCATGAAACGATAAATGCTTTGAAGCTATTGAGTTGAGTGCGAATCAGAGTTTACACACAGGCATTCAAATACAAATGAATTTAATTTGAGTCAAGACTGAAACATTATGTTCAGTGTTAGGTTTTGTGTTTTGTATTATGAGGAATACATCACGTCTTAGTGAAACGATATATGGTGTTTTTTTTGTCAGTTTTCCTTTTCAATTTTCGTTTATTATATTTAAAGGGTATTCATTAGTTCCGTATTATGATCTGTTGTGGACAGCTGAATTTTGTGGTATTTCAATTAAAAATTGAAATAACTTATTCAAATTAGTATGAAAACCACGTGAAATGTTCTCAATTACTATTCAATAGCATGTTCTTTGTTCATGCGTCATATATTTTTTATTAGCGAGCCAGATATCGTTTTAATAATTGTGCATAACTCAGTCACTGTCTTTCTGACTCACCATGCATAACTGGGTCTTTTGTATTCTTGTCTGAATAATGTTGCCCTGAAGAAACGTAACTTCCTTTCGTTCATATCTCTCTACAACTAAACCTTCAATATGCAGCGAATCTTGACAAACAATCTAACCAATTACTCTTCAGGGTTTTCAATCAATCTTGACGACCAGCAATCTGTTTGGAGAGGAAACTCTAACCGTTTTTGATTTATAACATCCAATAGCGAATCGTTCTCTAAGATGAATTGACGGGGCCTCATAACATCGGCTCCAGAAGATTGATAATAAGAGAAAGATTAATGCAAAGCGCTGACTCTTCTCCATTCAACCAATAAACCATCCAAGACAGATCGAGGAGGGTAGAAATCTAGAATTAAAAAAAAACAACCGCGCGTGCTTGGCCTTTCGTTTTCAGCGTCGTCTCCCAAAACGCTAATGTTTCCACGTTTCCATCAATTAGCATCACGTCCGTCAAAGGCCAAGGGAATAAAATTAATGTTGCTACATGTGGCGCGCCATGATTTAGCGTGCTCGGTCTCACCTGAGTATTCTCTTGACTGACATGGGCTTGGCCGGGTTGTACGGGATGCAGATTTTCTGGGTCCCCTGCACAAAGAGAGAGGAGGTAATTAAGATTGCAGTTTAATGTTCGTGATGTAGTCATGATACGGTGTGGAAGATTGGGTCGTTATAGCGGGAAGAGCACACGTAAAAAATGAACCGCAGTAATAAGATGTCATGCAAAAGATGATATCACAATGTTGTGCTTTGAAGCTGATCTGAAAGGTACGCAGCTGGTCGGAAGTCAGATATACATGACGAGATTTGACTTTTAAAACGGGGAGTCATGTTGGCGCAGTGGTTACTTTCCTTGCCTTCCACCGCCAAGGCTCGGGTTCGATTCCTGTACGGACCACGTACATGTGGATTGACCCTACCTGATTCCGTGGGTTTCCCCAAGAATATCCTGCTGAGGTTTTCCTCCCACCTCTAAAACTGTAATTTTTTCCCACTGTCTTCTCTCTACAGGTTTCTCAGGCTTGCGAGCTACAGTGCCTACGGCACTTTTGAGGAATCATTGGTTTCATTACTATATAATTCACTGAAATTCGCTGATCTTACTTATAACTCTACATTTAAAGGTAGATCCCGAAAAAAATATTGAAACTAAAACCAGAGTTGATGTTTGGGCACGATATTGATCCCATTGTTCATTTTTTTTATTTATAGTTTGTACTTAAACGTCTTAACGACTGATGTATCATCGAGTTTTTGCATCGATTGATTTGTTTTGTTACCTAAACATAGGTTTTTTTTATTCTTCCTCTTTCAGCAGTAAAAACAGTTTTGTAATTTCTCGACAGTTATACCAAATGTAAACAGATTGATTATCACCAAAATAGACATGACAGTGCTTGCAGGCACAGACAAAAAAAGTCACATCAAATCGAGCATGAAGAGCCACATCCGCCTCATTAACCACGTAATACGACGGAGCGAGAGTCCGGGTGCATTGTGGGATACCGTGACGTCATCCGTGACGTCATGACTTACCGTGGTCCGCCATAGGATCGATCGGTACTGGGGCACGTTGTGGTTATTGGCGTCTGTCAGAACGACGGACAGGAACACTACGCGCTTGTCGACGTCCAGACCCACGTAATTCTGATGTACTGGAGGAGAGAAAAATAGACGCATTAAAGGCGTAAAGGATCATTCGCTTTTCATGCATTTTGTTCGTTCCAATAATAACCCAACTCCAACTCCAAAGAAGAATGTTCAAAACCTAACCTGTTGGAAGTTTCAGCTCAGTGGATATTACTCTTTACGTGAAAACGGTGGAAACCATGCACAACCTTTTGATCACGAAACATGATTTCGTCAACAGAACCCTTTATTTCCAACGATCAGTCAAACTGATTGATCGTTGGAAATCACCTTTATTTCTTGATTTCTCCTAAATGACAGCAAGCCAGACGGAATAGTTTCATGGAGTGTTTATGTGGCCAGGCAGGACATAAAGATTCAAGCACTTAGATAACCAATTAGCCCAACAGCTGAGTTGATCACACGAGGGGAAAATGTAGCAACATAATGTAGACAGGTGTTACAGCTATACAAAACAAAACCATTTTGGACGAATCTTTATTTCGAAACCGTCTTCAATGGCAACTCTGTAACGATCAAATTAACTACAAAACCATAGTTGAAAGAACGGCAAAATTGACAACAATATCAATCAAACAAAAGGCTTAAGTAGTTGTAAATAACTATTGCCAAATATTAGCCCATAATTTGGTTAACAAACCTGGTTATTTGGCAAAATAAGTCATGCATCAGAGGAAAAGAGGAAAGTTATATTTTCAAAACGATAGTGTAGTCAATTATTCTCCTTTGTTTCTCAACCCACAGCTATATAATTCCCAAACCTCCAGCAAGGGTACAGTAATAATAAATCCTTACATTTTCAGGTACATCCGACATCTGGATGAATCAAAAACATGTTTTTAATATCGACAATGTCATACAGATGGCAGTATTTTGATAATCGCACTGACAGCGAGGCACTGAACCCTTATACAATGAACGAGTACTGTACAGGCTCCGAGCGTGCCAATTAATTTCTGATATTCAACTGGACAGGAGCGCCTTAGCGCTTCACCGACCATGCGAGTAACGCGAATGGGTAATGCTGTAAAATAATCAGACTTTTCCCCAGCCACTACAGTGTCTTATTGAGGCGACGTTATGAAGGTTTTATTGGCGACAACGGATCGGTCAAAATGTCACAGACATGAATAATTTGGAGTTTAGGGCAATTTGGGGGAACCTAGAATAGGCAAACGGGTTTAGGTTGTTTAAAACTCTGAAATAAATAATGTACACACTTCTCTACTGACTAATAATTTAGTGAAATGACTGGTGATTTTGTAGCAACGGAGATCACACGCCGATAGTTTTGTCTTTGGATGAGATTCCCATTCTAGATTTTACAGGAAATGTTTCACAATACTCTTCATTTGTCTGGTACCCTGTCGTTCTTTGTCTGTATTGTATATTGTATTATTGTTGAGTATAGTAATCATCTCATAAATGCGGCATTCGCTTTGTGCATGTTGATATCACTCGGTTTTCAAAAATTTGTGTTATATGTATATTCCTTGTTAGGTCAAATTACATGTATGGAGTACCGAAGTGAATACGTCACACGCACAAAATGTGTGTGAAAGACAGTGGCGCGTGATTCAGCCCGTGAACCAACACGCAAGCGTACTTCATTCGTTTGCACTCATTTTGCACTACACTTTCTGGTTCTAACTGACGTCACACTTCGGTACTCCATAGGGGCCATGTTTACAAGCTATATGCTTCTTATGGGCGCACAACTCTACATTTTTCACTCCGCTGTTAAACGTGTACCTATTGTAACACTTTGACTTATCTATTTGTGAACACTGTGAAAATAAAAATGGACCGGACTGAACTCAACTGAACCAGAAATCTGATTTTGACCTTTTTCCGATCGCACCCTAAAGACCCTATACTTCCCAGTCAATTTTGGCTATTTTCTAGTGTTTCAAATTTTGAAAAATCTATGGGCATCTAACGGCAATTTTGATGTAGCAAATAAGCAGAAAGTATTATATTGGTAAGCGAAAGTGCCCACTGTTATATAGGCTGAACCCAAACATGCTGTTGCTTAGCAGGACAACTGCCCGGCAAGTATTAAGGAAAATTCAGAGACCTTGTTACAAGTTATAAACATCACACGGAACTTTGGCCCGTAAGCTATTTTTTGTGTTAATGAAAACGTTTTTAATATCTGTCTTCTAAAACCTCGCCCGAATGAAGAAAAACAATACCCTGTACCTGAAGTAATATATCATAATTTGTTTTCAATAGTTGACGTTTATTCAAAGAGCTGATTTCATTTGTTTATCTTAATTTGATATTTAAATAGAGACGAGGAGTTAAATATACTCCGAAGCCCTTCAAAGTAATTTCCCTTGAAGCACCATGGGAACAATCAACAACCCTCATGCACTTTTTCTTTCCAGATTTCCACACGAGGTAATGATTGAGTATACCTGTCAACAATGTTGTGAATGACGTCAATAATTTCAACAACAAATATGCAAATTAGACAATGAAATATTGTTGACACTCGATTGTGCTTTCAACACCTTTTCCGTCTACGTAAAACAAATTTAGTTTGCGCAAAACAAATTTAAAAAATAACAAAACCGTTTGTCCGGCACTTCACCTTTTGACATTTTGACGATCACCCAGGCAGACAAAAATTACTGCAGGGTCAGTACACTATTGACCAAATCAATTAAATTTAATTACCCGAATGGCAATTTGAAGTGTTTGCCAATTTCCCTCGTTTCAGACTTTAAAAAAAAACAAGGCAGCTGGCCTTGCAATGATCCGCTGAGAGTGAGGATGGTTTCTTTAACAAGTATCCAGATTTCAGAGGTACTTATTAATTTGTTCGAAGAGTGAGGTTCAGAGCAGTACGAAATGTTAAAGTTCAATGTAATTCATTCTCGGAGTGGTTACCCATCTTGTGGCACTGCAAACGTTGCGAAGTCATGCACTTGGGCAAGAGAGTTTACCACAAAAGACGTGTCCGTGTTCTGCATTTTGAAAACAATCCAAGCCTCGATTTGGCTTTGTGTCATAGGGACATGCATACATTCTCTACGTAGAACTTGAACTATTTTAAGCGCCGCTGCAACTGAAATAAGACAGTTCACTTCGATTGAGAAAAACAGAGACAAATCAAAATGTAATCCCTTAGAGATATCGTCAGACATTCCAGCGTTATGTCATGTCCGCGCGTGACAGAACTTTTAAGAGCTCAGTGAATAAATCTGAAAACGTATTTTTCAAATCTTGTACATCCACCATCTAGTAATGGTCAAGGAGATTACAGACTAGGAGTTTTGGATCATTTCTCTGAATCACTGATTAGATATCATGGTTAATTTGGCTCTGTCACGGACTTTAAGCTCCTTCCATCATGATGGAATTGTCCAATAGCAGAAGGAGCAGTCCAAAATATTCAAACACATTGATACATCTTGTGTATCCTCTAAGAAACCTCCCAACCGTACTTCGCGCGTGAATTGTATTTTGCCCACATTCTTCGTCCCGTCAACTCAACCGTCGCGACATGCCCGCGGGCATGTAACACGCGATCGTGATTTAAAACAACACTTATGTGAGTGAAATTGCAGGGAGAATACTATAATTCCACGCTTATAGGCCTGAGGGCTGATCCCTTGAAATCTCTTACTTGCGGTATTAAAAAAAGAGAGAATCTGGCGAGAAGATTGTTTTGAATGACAGCCAGGATAAATGAAAAATTCATGGTGCACTTACTCTTGCCGAGGAAGTATTTGAAATACCAGCGCGTCTCATATTCAGGGTTCTCCAGGTGGATGTCGGTGCCGGTGGCCAGATTGGACATCTATTATTAAGAGACAAAAAAAGAATCGATTAGTTTGATTTTAAGGTAATCGACTCCCTTTAGAACCCTCTTTATGATTTAAAGGCTAAAAAGTGTCAGTTCAAAAACATGCCTTTGCTATAAATAGACCTATTGCGTTAAGGCGGGGTTAGAGGCCAATGTATTAGATCCCTTGGGTGGGCATGGGTAACTCTTTTGTGAATAATAACAAAGAACAACCTCCGAGAGACCTCAACGCATAATGTCTATACGTCTCGTCTCATCACAGCAGGTGGAGTTGAGGCTCATGAATTATGCAATAAAAACAATAGTAACGTAAAATAGAGTTAATAGAAATGAAGTCAGACTGACGGTAATTATAATTTGGTAATGTTGGCATCGTATTTTTCATTTCAAAATCATACAGTTTAAATGTCCTTGAAAAAAGGCTCTCAGAGGATCCAACTGCCTTAGTTTGGTAAAAAAAAAACCTGAAATGAAAGTAAATTTCATTATCACCAAATCGTACTCCTGTTTTATGGTAAGAATATAATAACATTTTTTTAAACTCAAATTTCAAACATTATCTATAAGGGAAAACATGTGTGCTTTGCCGGTTTTAAACACTATGTTTCAGACCGTTTTGGAGTTCCGGCTCGGGTCATTATCAGCGTCAAGTAAACATAAAGTATACTTCATGTTTTTTTAAACACCCCTTTGGCTATTTCATGTGCCTCTTGTGAGTAGCCGTGCGCGATGCGGCGCAAAACGCAGCTGTGCTGGTGTAGTGCGAATGTAGGACTATGACATACGGACTCATTGGTAGTATTGCGCATGCTTAACCGAGGATTGTGAACGTTCAACCAATAACAGGGTAAAAAGGGACCGGATTTCATAGAAGACCAATTTTCATGTGACACTGGAAAAGTGTTTAAGACCAGCCAACCGGTGTTTTATCAATCGTTTAAGACCGGCCACGTGACAGGCTCTCGACCAATAGGAATGGCAAGCTGTCTTAGGTATTTATGAATGGTGCGTAAAGATTAGGTATACCGGTAGTTAAAAAACGCCTGTATCAAACTGACATGACGTGCGACAAACTCAAGTCCCATTTTGTGAATTATAACACCACTTACAACATAAATAATACAAATTCATTACATAGCAACAACGAACAAGAACAGTTACCCTTTCCCCCCGATATTAATAATGCAGTGCCTTAAATGTAATACCTTGTTGACACTTTCCCTTTTAAATATTTACGCGAGTCGCGAGTATTCAACTTTCGCACGGCTTGTCAGCACAGCTGTCTCTGGAGTAAATTCAGTAGGTGATTCGTTTTTTATTATTCATTTCTCTAGCCGCAGTTCAGCTGCTATTGTTAATAACGCTATTGCTTCATTGTAAATAAGGTTGGGGTTATTCATCAATATTTAAACAAAGTTAACTATTCTCTTTCGATATTATCGGGCAGCCGTCCGTACGCTTTTCGCGCGTTGGAAGAGTTGAACGAGCATTATTGTCGACAGCTCTGTTTTTGGCAAGTCACTTTCGGTTCATCATGTTAAAGATTGATCCAAAAAGGAATATAGTCAACTTTCATTTGAGGGGAAAGAGGTGACACAAACCTTGATAATATGGCTATTTGTCTATAGAAATATTAAGGAATTTAGTTGCGACATCGATGCATTCCCATGCATAAAAGGTGGCATGTGTAGTAAACGACTAATTGTCCAGGTTAAAAAAAAAAAAAATCGAAGGATATATTTGGAACGTGTTCCTATAGAGTTTTCAGTCTTTTTGTTTTGTCTTTAAAAGTAACTCTAACATTAAAAGAAAAAAGGATTTGAAAATGATTGATAGTTAGGGTTAATTTTAATTTGCTTTTAAAACAAATATTGCAAAAATTGTTAAGTTCAATATGTGGCTGCAGCACTCTAATAACGACACCGCCGTCGAAGCTTCATTTACATATGATGAATATCATAATCACTGTAACCTCATTTTGTGGGGGATACGTTTACGAGTCTATAGTTTCTTAAGAGGAAAACACCATTTTTTTCCCTGGCAATGTCATCAAAATCAAATTCCAACAGCGCCACCAGCGACCACAGTGCGGACAGTTGTGAAAAATCAGAGCAAATCTCCGATAATTACCAATTAACAAAAAGAACTATACGATTAGTTGTAAAATTAAGTTTCATTAAAGTGTGGACATACACGTAACCGTCTTCTTTTTTCTCATTTCTAGTTGCCTTTGATCTTTAAAGCCCCCTTTCCGCCTTCACATGTCTCAAGAAGGCTTGACTCGTTTTACAGCTTCGATTGGTTTAATGTGTAAAATCCGTAGCTCAGGCTCAGTTATACACAGTGCGTATCGCTGAATGCATAATGTCAGATCGAATGGTTAGCTAATCGAGTCTCATGCGGTGTGGAATCGCATTGAAAGCACTCAATCTTCGCTCAAAGTACATTCGCCTTATCATACAACCAAGAAAACGAACGCGTTGAATAGCTTCATTGTACTCCAGGGAGAGAGTGCGCTGGATTTACACTATCTATTTTTCATGTTGAGCGTTGAAAATTTTATAATTGGCTGGATCTTAAAAGGCCGACCATTCTCAGCTGTCTGACATGGAGGAAGAAATTGACACTTCAGTTTGACCTAAATTTGAGAGAACTGGACCGTGAAAGAGTGCGCTGGACTTTCATTTATATGTTTGCCATGTTGAGCATTAAAGATTCTAATTGGCAAGTTCTTCCTGAACCTTCACTTGGAAAGAGTTGTCACTTTAAACCGACTGAAGTTTAAGGAGCATGCAGTACCCCGATAGAGGGGGATTGACATGCACTTCCTTTTTGTCATGTTGAGCATTGAAGTTTATAATTGGCAAGTTCTTATATCCTGAACCTTTGCAGCCTCTTCACTTGGAGAGAGTTGTCACTTTAAGCCGACCTAAGTTTAAGGAGCAGTGTACCCTGAAAGAGGGGAATTGACATACACTTCCTTTTGTGTCATGTTGAGCGTTGAAGATTTAAATTGGCCAGTTCTTCAAGGCTGAACATTTTTTAGCCTCTTGTTGTGGAGAAAATTGTCATCGACCTAGTGTGCTCTGAGACTATGGTGCTTGAAATACAGTTTCATCTCTGTCTTGTTGTGCGAAGAAAATTGTAATTGGCCAGTTCTTAAAGGCTGGACATTTTCAGCCTCTTGCTGTGAAGAAAATTGTCACTTTCATGCGACCTAATCCTTGAAAGAAAGTGGGTGCTTAAAATACATTTTGCCTCTTTGTCATGTTGTGCAAAGAGGACTCTAAATGGCTGAACATGTTCTGCCTCTTGTCATGTAAGAAAATTGTCACATTCATGCGACCTAACTTGAGAAGAGCGTACTCCGAAAGTGGGTACTTGAAATACATTTCCCTCTCTTTCATGTTGTGCGAAGAAGATTCTAAAAAGCTGATTTGTGCGAAGAAGATTCTACAAGGGTGAACCATTCAGCCTCTTGACATGGAGAAAATTGACCGTTCGAGCGACCTAGTTTAGGATGCAGTGAACCACCATCAGTTGCACAGCAACTGGAGCGTATTACCTCCAGTCTAATTCACGAGTCATGTCTTCGCGCACGCCTGGAACGACACAGTCACCATACTGACTAGAACTTACTGGAAAGCAACCCGCTATTGAACAACTCACACAACTTTTTTTCAGCTTTCGACTAGATTCGTATTCTCCGTGCAGACTTTTCAGTCAACAATTTCAAGACAAGGAATTTTAAAAACTTTGAGCAATTTTTATTTCCACCCTGCTGACTCTAATAAGGGTCAACCTGGAGTAAAGTATGACTGTTTCTCATGTCAAAATCTTACAAGTTGTACAAGCTTTTTGTCAATCTGTGGTTGTCTATGACATTTTTTTTTACTGACTCCAAAATATATTACTAGGGGAAAGGTCAATATTTTTACAAGGTAGGCCTATAGAGGACCACATAGGATAATTTGTATGGAGGTAATAACATATTTCGAACGGTAATAAGTTGAAATGAGCAACCAGCTTATAAAATATACATGATTAATATCATGGCACGTGCCTTCGACAGTTACATTGTCTCAGTCGCTCCAGAATCTACAAAATACTGCAACACTCAAATTTCCGGTTTTGAAGTTGTTTGTTTTCGCTGTTTTTATAGGCACTGCGTATCCACTCAGGCGTTATTAGACAAACACCACTTGTCTTGAGGGGTCACCGTTTATTTTTAGGCACATTGCTTTTTTAAACCGTTGTAAGAACGAGCGTCACAAGCATAAGTCCAAGACGGCCGGTATCGATTGATTCAAACCTCGTTACCAGTGAATTCCTTAAGGCAAAAGAGTAAACAATTTGCTACACGTTGTGAATGTAGTTAACTTAAATTGCATTTCCGATGATTTGAAGATTTCTTCAGTACTTTGTTAAACTGCCACACTGGCAATGCCTTGCACTTCCTCGCAATTCCAAATTTTGACAGCTCTGTGTATCGATTCGTTTGTCTTGAAATTTGAAAACAAAACATTTACAGGACTTCTTGAATTGAACATCTGTGTCAATATTGTTCCTTTAAGAAAATTGGCTCGATACCATAGGCACACAATGTCGTTAAAAGAGGAAGGCTGTGGAATGTCCGTGGAGAATGGAAAGTTAATAAATGACTGTGAAACCGCGGGCACAATGTGTGGGTTAAAACAGTCAGACTGTAAAATTGGCCCGTCCAGGGCAGCCGAAAATACTCCAGGGCTGCCGAAAATGCCCAAGGTTGGTGCCGGTATAGGCCAAATGCGGCACGATCAAAGAAAGAAAATCTTGCCAACCGACATTTTAATATTTCATATGAAATTGTGTCTGGCCATCCGACCATTTGCAATTTAGAGACTATGAAAAACAAGTCTAGCGAATCAAATACAAGACAAATTACATTTTCAGGTTGATTAGTTTAAAAAGGGCAAATGTGTTTGGGACACAAGAAAAATATCTCCAAAAGAGGGCCTTACTTGGCATTTATTTTGCTATAACAATCAGCTTTATATGTAGATATTATTATTATTATTATTATTTATTTAGCCATTCTCCCAACATTATAAAGAAAGGCAAGGAACAGCAAAAGTACAAGTACTGTGGTCCGAGGACCTGCTGCACCGTTAAAACAAGCTAAAATAGATTAAAAAAAAATAAAATTTTAAAGCCATAAAAGAGCATATTATTACATAAAAAGCAAGTACATTATATATACATATATAAACAAGCACTAAAACGTTCCATAAGAAAGACACTGACAGAAAAAAAAACCCAATGAATTTAAACATGAACCCAAAAATTGAGGGAGATTACCGAGATAAAAAAACACAAAATATGACTAAAACGGGGACGGATGATTAAAAGGCAATGATACAAAACAATGAATAAATTAAAACAACAAAAAATATCTTAGGTGACTTAAGCGGGGAAAGATAACAAAAATTACCATGATCAAAAGAATGCTGAAGGATGATGACAGAAAAACAAATGACAGAATGAAAGAAAACAACACTGAATTTAGACGTAAAAACCAAAACTTTTACGAAAGAGAAAAAAAAACCGGCTAGAGTTGAGAAAAGTGCTTAAATAAAGACTTATGATGGAAAAAAACCCAATGAATTAAAACACACAAAAACCAAAAATATTGCAGAGAATATAGGAATTATATATTAAAAAAACTGCATATTATATAAAACAAACACATTAAAAAGACTGGAGCGAGGAAGATGATTACAATTCACTCAGAAGAGCAAACAAAATCTTTCAGGCTTCTTAACCAAGAATTCAGCGAAATTGTCACAAAATCAATACGAAGCTGTTTAGGCAATTCATCCCAGAGTTTAGGAAATGCATGAATGGGAGAGCAGTGTAAACAATGAGTTCTAGAGACGAGATGTATAAACCTGACGTCATCAGTATGTCTACAGTTAACCTTAATGTGTCTAGAAACTGCCTCACTGATCACCTGGTTATAAAGGGACTTTGCCATAAACGAAATCAATAAATACTTCCTACGGGATTGCAGTGTTTGCCAGTTAAGTTTTGTTAACCTGTCCTGATACGACATTTCCATCCTTCGCTGCTTCAGGATTATACGCGATGCTCTTCTCTGAACTCGCTCCAAGTCGTCAATTAGGTTTTGAGTGTGAAGGTTCCACACTGGCAGCCCGTACTCTAAAAGTGGCAGAACCAGCGACTTGTACAAGCAAAGGAGAGCACGCGTAGAGATACCCCTGGACATACTTACACCATTAACCCGAACTCCCTAGGGGGTGTGCAAAATCATATTAAAATTGGAGGATTCAGGACTGTAAGGGATAGTTAATCTATATGATCTTTAACACCTTCAAATACAATAATGGGTGGAAATGTCAGTTGTTCCTGTTGACTTCATTTGCGCGAGTTTTTTTTTTGGGGGGGGGGTGGGTAGAAAAAAAGGGTATTTTACTCGAAAGCAACTTTGAAAATGTGCGACTAATTACCTTGTTAGGCTTAATCACATAATGTTTATTGCACTGCTAGATGCTGGAGATTAATAACTGCTTATACTTCTTTTAAAGATAATCTCCCTGCAAACTAGGTAAGGGTGGGGGTATAATTTAAGGGGACGAACCTGTGTTCACAAGAACGGAGTGCCCATCTCTCTGACTCAATGTAATGCTGCTGCTGTGGGGGGATTGCCACACCTCCTCCACAGCGAGTTTGTTACCTTCCCAGCATTGAATAATGCCGGTACCCATTTAACACCTGGCTTGTGAGGAGTAATTGTGGTAAAGTGCCTTACTCAAGGGCACAACACGCATGACCACGGCGGTGCTCGAACCCACAATCCCACGATCATGGGGCCTGTGCTCTACCGCTACACCACACGTGCCCACTACATACCAGGACAACACCTTTTTTGCTCTGTTTCTAATACCTAACTTAGAAAAATAAGGAAGGCGTAAAACAACACTTACTCAAAAACAGCCTCATATTTGTTTGGTTGAACATTGTTCAGCATTTCTACTTAAAAGCGTGCCTTGCGTATTCAGTGTGGACAAGTATCAGATTTCCAGATGCCTAGTACAAAAGCTGACGAGCAACATCAACCCAAAAAACAAACATTTTTCACAAACAAAAAATCACTGTAGGCTTTAAAACGACACAAGGGAAATACTCTCGAGTGACATACGAAACAAAATCCCAATTATGATGCATACCAAACACGCCGGCGCTTTCACCGCGTGCGACACGAATCGTGGCCCGTGTCTTAGCGCCGAAACCCCCGGGGAGCTGACTCGACCGATCCACGCTGCCCATTTGGGACCCGTACTAAGCAGCCTGGGGTTATTTGCCATCGCGAAGATTGTTTGAAAGAGATATATTCCCGCCGGGAGTCCAAGCCATTAAACAAATTGCCCATTTTCACATCAAAAAAGTGCATTAACTCGACTATTGTAACAGTTACTTTGTCAAAACGTGCCTCCAGTTAATAACAGCGAGAGAGAGAGATCGTGCAATAGTTCAGGTGAGACGTACTGTTAAGCGAACTACAAGTCATTAAATATTCAACTTAATCATTTCCTGGTCTTGTAACCTGATCAAACGTTAATTGGGATATGAAGGACATGACCGTGATCGAAGTAGCACCTGACTACTAGGGCGTCGTCCTGGCAACAGGCTTTCGAGGCACATTAGTGCGAAGGCACGTGAAATCAACGGAGCAATTCGTTAATGTGCAGCACTACATTCGAAAGTCGCCGAACCAAAACGTATTCAGAGCAACTCATGTCCACACAATTTGTCTTCAGACGGACGAACCTTGGCCTATGTAGTGAGAAAGTCCATTGAATGCAGTAGTCAAGCTTTCCTGTAGCCAACATAATGTGCTGAACTCAAAACTTTGGAATAATGTAGTTTCTGGAACGCCAGTCTGTTAGAGGTTTCCTTTTACACTTTAAGAAATGAAAGAGTCTTTGGAGAAAAGACCAATTTTTATACTGTGTGTCATCCTCCAATTTCATTCTTGTAATACTGTGTATACACTCTTAAAAGTCACGGGTCAGGTTCGACCCGAGTCCGGGTCAGATTTGACCTGCCACGTTTTTGGGTCAAAATTACATTTCTCTCTTTCCAGGCTAGTGTCATTTTGACCCGCAAAAGTGTCAGGTCAAATCTGACCCGGATTCGACCCGAGTCCGGGTCAGATTTCACCTGGCACATTTTGGGGTCAAAAGTGCATTTCTCTTTTTCCAGGCTAGTTTCATTTTGTCAAAGAAAAGTGTCATTTTGACCCGCAAAAGTGTCACGTCAAATCTGACCCGGTTTCGACTCGAGTCCGGGTCAGATTTGAGATGGCACGTTTTTAGGTTCAAAATTGCACTTCTCTTAGTAACTTTTTCCAGGCTATGCAACTCAGTAAAGTGTCATGTCATTTTGACACGAACAAATGTCATTTTGACGAAGAGAAGTATCATTTGACCCGCAATTAAAGTGTCAGGTCAAATCTGACCCGGATTCGGGGAGGAAAATGATATCATTAGTTTGTAAGTTGAACAACAAGCTGAAATGAATTCAGCATTTTTGGTTCTCTGAAGGAGAACTGACTCGTTCTTACCTCATCTCGCTCACCGTCTTCCACTCGGAATCTTCCTGAGGTACATCCATCTCGATCGCAGGTCGTTAGCTGTTGACAAAAATTGAAACGTGCTCTAATTAACACTTTGAAAGATAAAAGACCACAACTTTATTAACAAGGGCAGACGATGGATAGGCTTGCGGAGATGGATTGAAGACACCAACAAGTATTCTGTTCAATGCAATGTATTGGGTTATACATCTCTCTCTAGAACCCACGATCCCAAATGAAGACCAATCCCAGCAGGTCATTCACTGTACAGGGTGAGTAAAAAAAAACGAAGCCCAAATGTCGGGACCATTGTTTTAGTGAAGTTCTGTGTGCAGCACTTTCAAAATCTAAGATATGAAAGCAAAATTCATAAGCTTTCTTGTAGTGCAATGATAATACAAATCACTCATGTAATTTTCAAGTTAGGGAATTTTAAACACCGTTTCAAAGTCCTGTCCACATATCACAATAGGGCCTAAGGAAAGTGGTCTTTCAGCAAAACGACAACAAATCACTTTAGGGATGGGTGTGAATTGTTTTCGTTTTGCTGAAAGAACGCACACCTTTTTTTCACTAAAACAACAGTCCCGACATTTGGGTTTCTTTTTTTGGGTACTGGCCCTGTATATTTCAATTTACATCCCCCGACGTCGACAAATTTCATCACTACAATTAAGATTTTACAACTTCTGATGACACCAGGTCATTCTCGACATGATCGGTTAAAACCTAGTCAAGAACCTGTACGAGCACTGTCAGACAGGCTCCTGCAAGGAACGAGAGCCATTCCCTCGCCCCTCTCGCTCTCTTAAGCTCAGTCGAAGTAGGCAGGTGGAACTGGGCAGGGAAGCGTAGAGGGGGAAAAGACAGACATGGAAAGGACGGAAGACAGTCGAAGAGGACAGGTGGAACTGCTGAGAATGACGTCCCGCACTTTTGTTGAAAAAACAAACTTTTGTGATGAAAAAAAGTTGAAGCGCCGACAGCGGAAACTGCCGCATAAACCAACATCGGGCAGGGAAGCGTATAGAGAGGGAAAAGACAGACATGAACAGGACAGCGTTTGAAATCAGACGACGGACATTAGATGTTTCTCGGCGGAAAATGTGCGTTTCATTCCAAGCCGAGTTCGTGCGAACTTTTCTTCGAACCATTCTCAAGGCACTTTAAAAAGGCAAAGATGTGAGTTTGCAATTCAAAACTGACACCCTGGTTAAAATAACGTGGAAATGCCTTTTGTAGTGTAAGCAGTCTTTTATCTTACTCTTCGCAATAGGGGATAACATTGTGATAATATTCTGCTAAGAAGTACATCATGCCACCATATTTTTGAGCAGGAGGATCAATGAGAACACTACCTTGCGAAGAAGTTTTTCATTTTAAAGATTGTCATGTTGAAATGTCATGGCATTTCTCTACGATATTATTTCAACTACCTCCGCCCAATCTATCCTGCGACTAATCCATCAAGGCCGTCTCCTCTGCATAATTTTCTAGTTAAAGAGTCACAAAATGACATCACCATCAATGAATAATACCTTACAGAGCTTACGTCATTACGTGCCTTCAATAATAAATGCTGCTTTAAAACGACATGGTCAATAACACATCAGCTGCAAATTTCAGTAAGCCGGAAAAAGAACAGGTCTATTTAAAGCGATAATTATTTTGTTTACTATACTCTCAATTAAGTAAACCCTTGTGTAATGAGGATATAATTCCAACGTTCTGAACTTGATCTCCAAATCTGCTAAAAACTATCTTCCTTTGTCATAATACACGGTGGACGTTAAGCACGTGCCTTTCGAAGAATGCTATTGTTGTCATCGTTTTTTTATTAAATTGTTTACGGAAATGGTCAGAAAGTGACAATGACCATCGCAGGCAAATCGCCTGTGATGGTCATCGAATGACGTCATCAAACGGAAAACCTGCTGGAGGTTTTGTAGTGGAGTATCGATTTCCCTATTTATATTTGCATCGGTATCGGTATCGCTATATCGGTATCGGTATCAGTATCTCTATCTGTGTCGGTATAATATATCTGCACCAGTTTTGGTATCACTGTATCATTTTCAATGTGGTGCATCGTTTCTGGTATCGATAGACCGAATGATATCGGTAGTGGAGTCGGTATCGGTATCGGTATCAAATATTGTGTCGGTATCGATGTGATCGGTTGGCAAAATTTCCCAATATACTTGTAGGTCAACTGCGTCAACCCTGCCACACTATATGACTGTTGTGTTATTATTCAGAAAACACATGGAAGCATTTTCCCGAGAAAAAAAACTGACACAAGTTGTGAAAAAGTATCGAACGTTTTGCCTTGAAAATGTACAGAGAACAAAATGTTCAGCCAGAAATCGCTAACACAAAATAGGCGTTCTCTCATAAAACTGTAATAGGGCACTCAGTAAAACTCAGTATTGTCTGAGATCTTTAAGAGAAAAAAATCACCAGCTGGCTCGGGTGACCGGTGGGACTCGAACCCACGATCTCATATACATCAATCCAAGCACTCTATCGCTGTACACAAACGGACGACCTCTTCGATGATGAAGGCGTTGTGCTGGCTATTGTTCAGATAATCCGCCATGGGACAATTGCTGGGATGTTAACCAATGTCGGTTTATAATATCTTCATCTGTATGTTTGTCAGACCCTTTGATTACTTTTTTAAAAGCAGTTGTTTTTGTCTCTAGCCATAATACCCGTTGATAAGTAAAAAAAAACATTAGCCAGTCAGCCATCTTGATCTAACTTCAGACACGAATAGTTATTCGTGTTGGTCATGTTCTAGGCGACTGGTTTAAGAAACCCATCAGGGCAAGAAGACGAGACAATGATTACCGAGGGAGGATGCTTGCTTATGAAATTAGTCAGACCTTGACCTAGTGTTACCAAAGCGGAAGGGAGGACAACTCGACCAGTCATTAGGAATAAGCGTTAGCAGAAATGCATGGCGAGTACTTAATGAATCGATGGTCGCTTTGGGCTGTATTGACGCGACACGCGTGCAGAGGCACACGCTGAAACGTCTGTGAGAAGCAGATTTGGCTCTCGTAAAAAGCATTTTATCGACTGCTAAATAAGAAAACTCAGTTTGGGAAAACATGAGTCTGTGTGTCCGTGGTAGTGCATCCAAAGTGTCTATGAGGTTAAACAGAAAAAGGATGTACACCACCCTAATCCTTGGGCATATTATCTACAGGTGCACTCTAAAAAGTCCCGGTTTATGTTTGACCCGGAACCGGATTCTATGGGGCCTGTCACTTTTCCGGGTCAAAATGACACTTTTCCCGGTCAAAATTACACTTTTATGGGTCAAAATGACACTTTACGGGTCAATTGACACTTTCTTGGTCAAATGACACTTTTCCGGGTCAAAATGACACTTTTCTAACTCACTTTCTGGGTCATTTTGACCAGGAAAAGGAACATTTGATAGACGCATCATAATAACTCAAAATCGAATTTTGCAATTTTCAATAATTTGGTGAAGAGGGCCACGTTGGGTTTTTAGGTAGTACAGTGACATTAGCCACAGTTCAAAATCGAATGAGTTATACAAGCCTATAGGTTGAAGTCCATTCAATCACGTCACGGACCATTTAAATGGTCCGTGATTCAATTGATATATGAATTGAAGACAACTTTATATGAATTGAATGATTGAGCGCAATGATTTTCTTGTTTGACACGAAAATGTGCTGATCTAATACCTAATTTCGTTGACCGATTGTGTTTTTGTCTTTCACGAAGTCCTTCATCGAGCCATAGATACTCACGTCTGGACCGATTTCCTGCGAATTTCGTGCCTGACTGCCTTCAAAAGCAAATCAAATAATAAATAGTCCCAGTAGGTGAAAGTGCACGAAGTCCGAGATATCTGGGCCACACTATTGAAATCTTAACTATATTCTGATTCAATTCCGAACATTCTTAAATACTGAGAAAGTGGTTTATAGCTGTCAGAAGCATTCTAGCCCACTTCATTCAAGCAACTGCAGCTGAAATAGTATTTCGAATGTAGTTTCGCAGACAACGCATTATCTGTTATATCGATTGGGGCATCATTCTTATTGAATTAAATAACAGAAAAAGAACATCTTCTTTTTCGGTTCATGTTGTTTTCCACACAGGAGGCGAAGAACATTCTCTTTTCCTGTCGTTGCTTTTGGCAAGTTAAGTTTGATTTGTCGTCCGCTCTTTGGCAAGTTAAGTTTAATTTGTCGTCCGCTCTTTGGCAAGTTAAGTTTAATTTGTCGTCCGCTCTTTGCTAATAACATCGATGCATATAGTGCAAGGAAAAACATCAGTGGCAGACGGCTTGAGAGGAGAATAGATGAAATGACACACTCGATGACAATGAAGCCTCTACCGAGATGACGTCACCAGCACTCAAGCCCGTACCAGGTATCCCTCAAAAAAGCACGAGTGATTTTATGAAATTAAAAAAATCTCGCGTTTCCTTGGTAGCCATTGTGTGTAGTCTCGTTCGGTGGATGACTATAACGGTCGCTGGGAAGCATCTTAAAATCCGAGTGTGTTGACCCAAGCAATTGAGTCGGGCGTGTCGGGGTATTCATCCTGTGACGCACGAGCGAGGCTAAGTATTGTCCACACTGATCCAGAGTGATTCTCCACCAAATATTGAATCGCGATTCTGCTCGGCCGAAATACTTTCTCGTGTTTCACGGTAACGACCGAGTCCAACGAGACATCGTTGAAAAGAAATGCGAGTCCTCGTTACCGAGGAACACACAGCAGCATGCTGAAAGTACATACATAGACGAATCTACACGTTGACATAATCGTTACACAATTATTGATGAATGCCAGTGATCGACTTCCCTCCAAGAACATTTCAGTAAGAAAATATATATAAGGATTGGTATCTTACTGAAGCTTCACTGCCGATCCTTCTTGTCAGTCTCTGCAAATATCTTGCATAGCTATTTATCATTCAGACGTATATGTCAATGTTTGACCGAACAGCTCATGCCTTGTATATTATCACCTCCATTTAGTACTACACATGCATACCTAGTCTTCCTAATCGAGCAGATAATCATCAAACGGCAAAACAACATAGTTGGTATAATGGTTGATTTCTGAAGTTCTTGAGATAACTTGCTTGACATCTAGTAGCATGCAAATAGCCCACGCCGAAAGTGTAGTTTACCATTCACCACAGACTTTCTATACAACAGTAAAAACATATCGGTAATAGTTGTTTTGACTTTTAAGTTGTACCGATCGAGGTCATTTGGGAGTCAAGTTTGACACTTTCAGGTCGATTTGACCGCTAGATAGATTGACTACAGAGTTCGGTATGTAGTAAATACTTTCTACCTATAACTTATAATAATAATAATAATAATAATAACGGGTTTTTGTATAGCGCTATTAACTAAGATCAAAGCGTTTTACATAATTAATACCCCTGATTATTGGGCCAATTGAACATTCCAAATACCATCTCAGATCCCTGGGGAGTATACAGCTCGATGCTGCCTGTTAGGCGCAAGGAAGCTAATTCAATCACAATAACCATCTCTGCCCTCACAGGTACCCATTTACTCCTGGATGGGGAGAAGCAATGAGTGATAAATTGCCTTGCCCAAGAGCACACGTACAATAACCCCAGGCCTGACTCGAACCCACAACCTGCAGAATTACCCGCAGACCACGAATTCGATGCCCCAGACCACGAGGCCATGGCACTCCACTTATTCGGACTTATTGCAATGGAAAATCTCGATCAAACTAATTAAATCATTGTTTGGCCTAAAAGAAATTAAGTTTGACTGTCCCATATCAGTACATGTTTCAAGAGTGTATAAACCTTATGCGTTAAGGCGGAGTCGAAGGGCGATATGGTACTGCGTGGCTATAGCTATGCGTGCGCAAACCATTGGTGCATTCATTGTCACTTAATTAAATTAAAGAAAACACTCGGAGGTATCTGCAACGCATACATATATTGCGGAACTTTCACCCCAAAGTCACTTTCCAAGAAGGCAGTTCCGAACCAATTGAATACCAATCGATCGAACCTTTTACTTACATGTACCACATCACAAAGTTGCTGTGCCTTTTCTTATACTCGTAAGCAATTACTTAATGCATTTCGGCAAGACTTGTTCAGGTTCCTTTTCTCAGGAGAGAGAGTGGGGTCGGCATCGTCTTGACTTATTAACTTTCTCATGAGAGGCTTTCCGCTACACACTCACAGAGAGGCGTGGGAGTGACTGATATGGCTTTTTCATCATTATCGGCTTGCGTGCGTGCTGGCGTTAACGCATTCCGCAAAGGGCTCGATTCGTCACCATCAATCGAGGACTTAATATGTACTCGGTCGATAAAGGGTCATAAAAAGAGCACAGGATAATACCGCACCAATATGTAAAAATCTGATTGACTCGCCCACAATTAAGTGGGGACTTAATACGTCTTCCGTCGAAAAAGGGTCATAAAAAGAGCACAGGATGATACCGCACGAATATGTATAAATCTGATTGACTGACCCACAATCATTTGGGGACTTAATAACTCCTCGTTTTAAGAAAAGGTCATAAAAAGAGACTAAAATGATACCGCACAAATATGTGAAAATCTGATGGACTGACCCACAATCAATTGAGGACTTGATAAGTCCTCGGTCGAAAAAGGGTCGCCGAAAGCGCACAAGATGATACCGCACCGATATGTTAAAATCTGATAGAATGACCCACAATCAGTCAAGGACTTAATGAGTCCTCGGACGGAAAGGGGACATATAAAGAGCACAGGATGATACCGCACACATAGGTAAAATCTGAGGGACCGGCCCACATTCAATCGTGGACTTACTACGTCCTCGTTTAAAAAAGGCAATAAAAAAAGAGCACAGTATGATACTGCACAAACAAATCGAGCACCACATCAAACTTTCCTTGTCCCCCAACTCTGTAGCTTAGGTTCGATTCTCGTCAAGGCTAATTATGTTGATAAGGTTTTTAACTTTGTTGTCTCATTCCATGGGATTTAAATCTAGAGATATTTTGGATTGTTTCTTTCATCTCTTCAACGGAACATAATATGCATAGTCGTCCCCCTTTAAACATTCAGTGCCTTTGCCCTTTAATGGCATTACAAAAAAGAAAGAAAGACGGATTCCTCTTCGATCAAAAACCAACAGAGGCAACAAAAACCATTAAACTAAGAAAACACGCAAGATAAATAGTCTACACGAGCCACATCATTAAGTTTGTTTACTCAAAGAAGTTGATAAATTTTACACAAGGTGGTTGTATTTACATTTCCGTAAGTCCCCCAGGTTCCTACCTTTTCCCCCAAAGACCCCTTACGTTACTCATAAATTCCCGTCACGACAGCAACATGACAAGAGCGCAAGCAAGGTGTCTGAATTATTCAGGGAGTTTTGTTTGCAACTGTTTTCGTCGAGTCCAGTCCTCACGGACCGTGTATTTTCTCAGATACCATATTTGACAGTGTGAACTAGACGCTCACTGCTTGCGTTTGCTTCTTTTTTGCTTCTTTTTTTTGCTGACGTATTTGGGCACACTTGACCTCATGTTGTCGCGTCGTAAAGTAACTCCCTTGTGTTTGTTCAGCCAGATTTCTTTGTACACACACCCGTGAATGGGTTACGGTGTTACCTTTGCGCTGCGGTTTTGTAAGACTCACAGGTCGTGTCCAAAACGAGCTTCCTCGGCAACGGGTAGTTGTCGAGGACGAAAACAGTATAGCTCTAGACACGAGATGCGGACGAGGAAATTTGCACAACCACTTTTCTCATCCCTATTTCCGGAGACCATCGATGTGCAAAAATCCACTCAATTTTCTTTAGTGATGAGAATAATAGCGTCTAAAATCCGGGCTGCATCGTCAGAGCGGATTCAGGCGATTTTAGGCATTTGACCAGGAGGATTCAGGCTGGATATGGGTCCAAGCTCTGTTTCAAGGAAATCACATCATGGATCAAAAGACTGAAAGTTGGAGAAGTTTCTTCTCTTTTTTTCCCCCTGCGTTTTTGTTTTGTTTGGACATTAAAGGTCGGCATGTGAATGACCCTGAATCAAGTGATGCAGCCAAACTATACAAAAGGCCGAGTTTTCAAAGACACCATATTAGGTGTGCCAAAATACAAGGCTTCTATATACTTGACTCTGGAGCGATTGATTCAGCCGAAACTAGAGTCAAAGCCGAGATTTGAAAGACACAATTTTAGGTGTGTGTGCCAACATTTTAAAGATTGATTGATTGTTCAAGATTTCAAGCAAATATTCGAATGCTATTTCAACATTTGCAGAACGCATTCATCAAAACGTACATTGTTTATACCAAATTTCATGTGACGGTATACCAACGGACAACCGACAGGCAACTCAGGCATTTTAGGATCTTTTGCGTGCTATTTTGTTCACATTAAACAGTGTACGTCATCACTTGAACATCAATCAAATTTCAGGAGATACACAAACAGTTCGCTGAAAGTTGGCATCACTTGACTACAACATCCAATTTCAGAACAAAATGTAACATGGTCTGTATTGTCGATTCTTTCACATCCTGGGGTGAAATTCATTTCAACTAATGGCTGATCGGCATCCTTATTCTCAATTATCATGGTGCGTTTGTTATAATTGTTTGTCCTGTCTCTCCACTTGATGATCGGAATGGATTCATTATCGCTGCCTGTATGCCAACCTCTCATCGTAAATACTGTGTTTGCCAATTCACTACAGATTGTCGCATTTGCTGATGATTGTTTGCTCTCAGAAGTGGTTTCCTGAATCATAATAATTCCGGCTGCGATTCCCCCACGTTGTTTTTAGTGGACTGTTATTATAATCGAATTAGCACAGACATTATTTGCCTTTTTAAAGCTTTTTGCTGGCTCCGATGACGTGAAGAAAACGGTTCTTCAAAATATAGCTGCGGCTGAAACATGTGGTGCGCATGTGAAATCACACCTTTATGTTAGCTTCGTCCATCGTGTGCTTGTCGCATAACCGTATACATTGTACCTGGTATAGCAAATGGGGTAATGCTGCCGTTACATGATGCGCGTCAAATGTTTCACACACATTCATTGCATGACCATAGATGGAAAAGGCAACTAGTATGGTAGCCTCAACAACTCACTACTATGTGGTTCAGATGAAGAGTGTCAAACGAGGCAATTATATCAAATGTGTCTATGACTCCTTTTTTGACACGATTTTTTTGCGCAAACCACGGATCTTCACACAAGTGAAAAAGGGCTTTGTGTGTCTGCTTTAAGCGAGAGGCCAATAACTTCTATAATATACAACATTTGCGACAGACATGTAATTATTGTCGAATTTTGGGAGCCAAAGGTATGCCATATCTTTTTTATGCCCCACATGAGATTCCACTCCATCTCAGGTTACTCTAATGCTGGTACCCCTTTATACTATGGGATTGAGAGAGGCAAATGGGGTGAAGTGCCTTGCCCAAGGACACAACATATGCTTGCACCTGGATTCGAACCCCTGACCCTCTGGTCATGGGTCACAAACCATGGCCACTTTAACGCCACTTGCTCCCCCATACCATAAAGTAACTCCTTATATAAATCACAGAAAGAGTGACAAAAAAATTGGCAGAGAACGATCCAGGATTTCACCAGGTCATTATGATTCAGAACTATTCACCGTACCGCCGAAAACAGGATCCGTCTCGCAAATCCCACGTCTTCTGTTTCACAATAAGTATTGCCTGCAGTCCTGATTAGGCTTACAACGCAGAATTACAAGAAGGCTCGGAAGTCGGCTGCGATTGCCTCGCTCAATTTTTATCCCATTTGCAAACCGGAAAATAATTATAGTTTCATAAGTAACGTATCTCTTTTATGTCCCTGAGGCAAAAAGACTCACATTTCTGATATCAACACGGCTAAACTATAATATAACTATACTTAAGACTTAAAATGCACATTCATTTTTTTTAAACTCTAATTTAGCAGTCATATTTCAGGTTATTTAAGGTGTCTGTTTGCATGCGAAGTTCCATATGAATCTGCGAGTCTTTTGGGATGCCGCGCTGGCATGATGCCAGACCTTATACCGTATGTGCATGATTCCTTGAGGGCACTGCAAAAGCACACAAAATGGGATAGACCTAGCTTAAGGGCGGAGTTAGGACAATGCTTTTGTATCGCCTGGGCGGGGCTTATTGTATCATTCTTTTATAAATGATTGCTTTATCATTCTCGTGTGATGTTAATGGGCAATTATTGACAAAGAGAGAACGATAAAGTTTCTGCTTACCAATTCAACTGATCCATAATGTCGTCGGCTGAAGACTCCCCTTCTTGCTGCTAAATCAACGGCTGAAGAACTGGAAAAAATAAAGCATAAGTACTCAATATTATCCTGATTATCTATCTTTGTCAAAGGTACGTTCTTAAAATGTCACCAATGATTCCTCAAAAGTGCCAATGATTTCTAAAAAGTTAATAATTCATCAAAAGCGCCAATAATTCCACAAGAGAGCCAGCGATTCTCAAAAGTGCTAACGATTCTTCATAACTGCAAATGGTTCCTCATCAGTGTCAATGACTCCACACGGTGCCCATGATTCCTCAAAAGTGCCAATAATTTCTTAAAACGCCGCTGATTCGTCAAAAGTACCAATGATTCTTCAAAAACACCAATGATTCACCCAAAGAGTCAATGACTCCTTAAAAAGTGCCAATGATTTTTTTTTCAAAATTACTAAGATTCGTCAAAAGAGCCAATAATTCCTCAAAAGTGCCAATGATAATTCCCCAAAGTGCCAATGATTCCTTACAAGAGCCAATAATTCCTCAAAAATGCCATTGATTCCCCAAAAGTGCCAATGATTTCACAAAGTGCCCACAATCATTCTTCAAAAATGCCAATGACTCCTCAAAAGTGCCAATGGCAATCTACCTCGCGAGCATTAAGAAACCCATAGATAGGATATAGCCTTGGCACAGCCTGGGTTGGATTCGAACCAAGATCACAAAAGTACCACTACGCCAACTTGTCTCCCACCATAAAACTAAGTCTTGTTTTGAATTTCAATTTTGCCAAATGCGACGGATATCGATATCTTTAATAGATACGATGTCTATACCAGAAAATATTAAACAGGAACAGCTTGACAAACACTTTACAAGCAAGCTATTAAAATGACAGCAACCATGATTATTAATACCTTTCTACACTTGTATAAAAATAGAAGCACCTAATCTAAAACGGGAAATCGGAAGAACTTTCTAATTTCAAAATTGTCCCTCTGTTTTGTCCAATTCTTCAGTTGTCAGTTTCAGCTTCATACAACAGATATAAAACTAAAAACACAATTAATCAGTCTGGCACAGTCGCATATTAAATTACATGTAATAAATTACCCCCGAAAACCATAAAAATACCAGTTTTATTTTATTTCAATTTGGCCCAAAATAGATCAACATCACTTGAATGTTTGACAGACTCTTAAGGGATTGGATGTCCATGGCATACAAATATGAAGACATGACGCCCGTTATAGGTGGATAATATAAATTAATTCCTTAAATGTGGACTCCGAAATTGAGTTTTGCAGACATTTCATGGCCTCTTTTTTTCTGGCAAACGATTGTAGAAGTATATTTTTCTATTCCTGAAAGAAATTCAATACATTATGAAAGGCTTTGCGTGAGCTGTGGAGCGGCGCTGGCCGAGTCGAGCTCGGGGAAAAGAAAATGTAAGAATGTCCGCTGTTGACAGATTTTATGCCAAGCTGAGGCACTCGAATTTCCCTGTCAGCTTTCACCTGTACCGTTGTTGAAGAAGCGAAGCTTAGTTGAGGGGACGTAGTGGGCCAAGCGGAAAGTTAAAGGCTTTCCTTTTACCTTCTAGATCATAGCTTATATCTCAAATACATTTTCGCACAATATCTCAGTCTGTTTCAATGTTCTAAAATGAATTTCACACTCCATGTGTATTTTTGTTTCAAGAATATATGCTTGTGAAATGTATGGAAATAACGTAACCATATTTGAGGTGTATTCTAAAATATCTTTTCCACTATTTTCAAAGTCTAATCTTGTTTATTCTGACAATTGGGGTGATATTGACGTTACGTCATCTTAGGCACTCACCTAATCAATTTAGGATTCTTCTGTAGAACTTATGACCTTATATCTCGTATCATTGTAGTAGTTGGTGTATAACATTTACTCACTGATTGGCGCTCGGTAAGTCAACAACAAAAATAATACCAAGAATTGACTAGCAAAACAAATATTTGCAATCTAGCAAAGTTTGTGCTCAAGCAGCAAGCTGCTGCTCATGACGTTACCCTTTCGCTAATGAAAATGGACATTCTCATTAACATGAATAAAATACAAAGCTAGGTCTGAATACCCTTAAAATGAGAATAAACAGGCTCAAACTTAATGGGGAAAAAAATTCGTGCATTCTGCAAATCGAGGATTCCATTACAAAGGTAATCTGTCTTCAATTGGCCCTTTAACGTTGCAAGGAGTACCGCAGTAAACTAGCTGGAATTTAAGTGTACTGAGACGGATATTTTGGTGTTACTAACCCCGAAAACATGAAATAAAAGTGGGGCAGAGCGACCTAACAGAGCCAGTATAGCTTCACCTGCGAAACGGCCAGAGGAATTTCAAAGGATTCAGTTACGAAAATTATTCCGTCTGCCGACCGGGCAAGGGTTTGTTTTCTTCCCCCGGAAGAGGCCGTTGCCTGAGCCCCCGCGGGTTCGGTTCGAAGTGAGGACCCGTCACCCAATCACTCGATATTGCTAAGTCCTCGCTAATTCAGCGGGGTGAGTCTTCGCTTAGAGTCCGAGGAATTAGCTGTATCGAACTTGCCTCAGATCAGAAGGAAAAGAGAAACTTTTTTTTAGAACCCCTGGCACCGGATAGCGATCTATTGGTCTGGTACCCCGAGGTCCCACGTGCTTTGCATCTAATACTACACAGGCTTAATGTAAGTCTTCTGATTAGTATGGTTGCTACAACCTGAGATTCGGACCCCTTTCTCCAACCGGAAAAGAAACACCTCCCTCGGGCATGAGCTCAACATAATGACGAGAGCATGAGAGAATGTTCCGTTGGGAGAAGAGATGAAAAGAAGAGATTGAATTCACCGGTAGTCCAGACTGTTCTCATATCGCGTCTGCATTTCGTCAGTTGGCAGTGATTGATTAAAAAACTGCGCCGGTGCTGCGTTCAAGACACAAACATTTATTCCGGGGACTCTCCTACAGATAGCGACCACACTCGTGCATTCCCTAATGGTATCAGGCATCTACTACGGTCCTAAAGCCCCCTCTAATCCGCAGACATATCAAACGAAAACCCTCACAAGATTTTCAATCATCAAGTACACCCACCAGGGAAATTGACAGGTTTCAATTTGAATATTTTTTTTATGTCGAACGAGGAAATGTTCTGAAGCGGTGTTTCAACCTACGACCTTTGGGTGATAAGGCCTATCCGCTCTTGGCTTCCTAAGATGCTGTATTGTGTTTTGGAGATCGCGAACCCGCTTCAGACGACATTTCTTTACTCTTCTAGAAACAGGCTTCAATAATTAACCACCTCCAACAAGACACAAACATTTATGTAATTAGCAAAAAGATATGCCATTGTCACAAAATCTCCCTTTTTCATCACATGTGCCTAAAACTGAAGAAAAGTTCTTCGAACGGTGGTAGCAATCCCTCAGTAGCTTAAAAAGCAACTCGGTTCTACCTTTCCCTCAACTTGAAAGCTGTCAAAAAATCCTCCCAAGCAGGTTCGGAATTTTGCCCGATCTGGGAGGGTTTAGGGTTAATTCTGATGGAACCGAGGAACCTATTATTCATCAGATGATATTGGCGTCGGGGTGATGTAAATCAATATTAGGTTTTGCCCTTTACCGACCGATCCCGCAAGCTCGGTGGTCGAGCGGTAAGACGCATCTGCACTAGAAAGTAGGAGGTCGTGGGTTCGAGTCCCTCCCGAGTGATTTTCCCCCAAACTTCACTCGGGAGGTAACACACTCAGTTATACAGTGTTTATACGTCGGTGAAGGGCAAAACCTAATATTGATGAACCTCGAATTGGTAACTTCCATTGCTAAATTGTAGACAATGTAGCGAAGAATCCTTCGCGAGGAAAAAAAATAAGGGGAAAACCAATTATAGACGAGAGAGGAAACTACTCAGTCTGTTCATTCTTCCGAGGAAAAAACCCACGCGATATCAAGTACTGGAAAGACCTTGCAACGGTCCCTGTAATCCACGACATGACAAGGCAGCAAAGGTCTCTGATGAAAATTGGTAATTTTCTGTTTTGTCCACCGGAACGGGAAGAGCATAGTAACCGGGGTAATAAAGGGAAAACAACCGAGAGAAAAGGGATCGAAATGACAGCACTGGGGCCTAGATCAACACAAACACGGCAGGCAGACTGTGTCGATGTTGCCCGGGGGCTACCGGGGAACTGAATACCGTCGCATCCATTACCGCCACGCTGTGTAAACTCTCTATTGGTGTCTCACGCGTTAAACCCTACGGGCGTTCATCCAAAACCTGCAGATCAGCAGTAGTGAGCTAAACCAACGAGACTTATCTGGGTGGTAATTGTAAATTAGCCCACTTCCGAAGTAGGAAGCTGTGAAGTTTGTTTTGTATTGTATTATCCGACCAAGTATATCAAATGTTGTACTTATTTTCTTTTCAGATTTTGCAATTACAACACAGTTTGAACGAAATCAGGAATCAGACTATAAAAGTCAAACTGCACAGGCCCTATGTCTCATTTTGTTCTTAATTACACATAATGAAATGATTATCTTTAGTTGGGCATTACAGATCAGTATTTTACCCGTTTTTGTCGAACCACGGAGGAACATGATCGGACTTACATGACTGCCTACCATTTTACTTCAATGATGTTTTTGAAACGGATATTATTTTTCCACCAGTTACATTTTTAGGAGTGTTATCTTCTCACAATAAATCTGCCTTTTCGAGACAACAACTAATTCTTTTCTATACCAGCATGAGAAAATTGTATAAAAATGTTAATTCTCGGGAGTCATGACATTCTTTTATTCTGATTTCCTTGGTGTTTTCCTAGAAAGATGTGGAGTAACACAACACGTACTGAACCTTAAAGGGGAAATACACCTTGCATAATTGACCCACCTTTAAGGGTGGGAGTGCACGCCGTGAGCGAACGTGACTAAAATCATCGACATGAACCGTGGATCACGTACAAACCTTTGAGTTATATATGATGTGCGATATTGATACACTGGTAGAGCTGCTTGGTATGTGGTGTTGCTTACCACGCTCACATCCGACATTCTACCGGCACATCCGGTAAAAAGGTATCGAAGAAAACCACTAGAGATTATTGGTATAAAATGCACAAAAAGGGTCTTGTTAAGCATGTTCTGCGCCTAATTACATATGGAGCTACATACCAGAGAATATTGCTCAACAAATTTATTTGCTTTGCAAAAATCAGATGGTAACCTGCCATATGCAATGAATCCTACGATGTCTTCGCTGGTGACGTGTTTTTTGTTTTTGTTTTTTTTAACATATTTTCAGAGATAGCAAAAATTAGCTTGGAATGCAATGTGAACCCCTTCACATTTTCGCTGGTATCTTGTTTTTGGTAAGCAGATATTTTAGATTTGCTTACCTCAAATAAGCTGTCAAAAGCAATGTGAATCCAATGGTATTTTCGTTGGTGACCTGTTTTGGTAAGCAAATTTTATAAATTTGCTGAACAGAAATTAGCTGGTAACCAGTCGCAAGCACTATGAATCCTATGATATTTTCACTGGTATCATGTTTAAATAAGTAAATATTTAAAATTTGCTCACCCAAAACATAGCTGGGAACCAGTGACAAGCAATGCGAATCCCATGACATTTTCGTTGGTGACCAAGTTTTGGTAAGCAAACATTTTCTGAGCTTAGCAACAAAAATTAGCTGGTAACCAGTCACAAGCAATATGAATCCTATGATATTTTGGCTGGTGACATGTTTTTAGTAAGCAAATATTTGCACAGCTTTCTGTACTTAGAAGCTCCATGACAAATGCCCCTGAACACTAAAGGCTCTGTGTCTCTATCCACCCACGCATAATCTCCTCCCCCCCCCCCCTATATTGCTATTAACTTTCCTCTTAAGACATGAAAGTCCTGATTGGACCAAATGAAATCATCCCCCTATGCCAATATTTGACAGCCCCGTTTCGGCAATCCATCCATTTACAAAAAAAAAAAATGACGAGGATACTTAAAGCGATCGTCATCAGCAGTTACCAAACAGCGTGTCAGCTATATGTGCTCACGATCCGTACCCATGCAAATAAGCGCTTCGCTCTACGCACTTCAACCATTAAACAAGATGCAGAAGAGAAAAGGAAAGAAAACAGAGGACAAAATTCCCCGTCTGAATGACTTGAGAGCCTCCAGAACGAACATGCAAATAAAACTCAATTTGCACGCAAATGGCGTGAATGTTTGATGTTACCGATTCGAGCGAATTCGTGGCTGGGCCGGAGCGTGTGTTAGCTTCAAGTACCGAGCCAAGGTTTTCTTACTGCGCGCAAGTGAACAGGTCTTCAACCGAAATGTCTTGAAATTCCAGCCACGCTGTCGCCACTGCGCACCTGGTCGACATTACAATGCCAAACGGTAGTACCAAATCTGTGATCTGTATATAAGTCTCCATATGCTCTTCTAAAATCTCCATATGGACACAGTCTAAGTGGTTTATCTTAAATGAAATTTGAAATTTGCATGTAAACTAGTGAGGGTTTGCGGTAATACCATGTGGACGAATCTCTGGTTTATTTTAGTTTTGGATTTCAGGCATAAAGGAGTCGTGGAAACCAATGGACAGTACTGTTGAATTTCGAAAATTAGGCTAAACTGGTAAGCTACGGTAAGACGTACTCAGTCTTTTATGAACGGTTCAAGTCCAATTTAGGCCAAGCTCCGCTCATCTTTGGTTTGTGTACAATGATCATAGTTCTTGTGAACGGGATTGGCCGAGCTACCGTGGTCACCTGACCACAAGTCGTGTTCTAATTGGTCAATGCGCATTGTTTGATTGACAGGTGGGAAGAGCTAAGCAATCAACTCGTTTCAATATGGCGAGTCCATTTTACGCAGACAATTAATACCATACAGAAGTCTTGTGCACTCAGGTAAAAAAAGCATGGGGTCAGTTTCCATTCCCGAAAACTAGCATACAGCTTACGTGGAATAGTCAGGTGCCCTATAGCTAGACCCTGTGACCCAGTTTTGCTTGATCCTCTGTCGTAGCCGTCCCGAGGCAACACAGTGACACTGATAGTTGTTTCGTGACTTGCTTCTGGTCATTGAAGCAATCTCAGGAAATGTCACAGTTTCACGGACTCAGGTTTCTCAGATTGAATAACAAATCACGCTCCCTTTATATTCGGTGACAAATATCGATGATTTTTCGTCAGTGACAGGACCCAGGCAGGAAAGTGTTCCATTTCAAGCCCAAGGCTGCATTGGTGTAACTGCACAAATGAGGGATAATTTTCATATCATTTCAGCGAGTATTTTTAAGTAACCTTTCCCAATCACACCGGATATGTTTACCTAAAATGTGAGGTCAACTGAATTCTGATCTTACCTTTACGGACAACTGACTGAGAAAACATAGTGTACAGTTAAAACCCTTTCATGTTCAATGTGCGTGATTCTCGTACGAGAAAATCAAGTCAAAGAAACCAAGTCTTCTGCTAGATTCAGAATCAGTTATGAATGGTAAATTGAGGGCAAAATGGAGAGTTTGTTTCTAAGCTATCCGATTCGATCTTTTCTTGTTGTGAGATTCTTTTTATTTCATTTTAGTGTTAGAGTTACTTCATATAGCTGATGGCCATGTCTATGTCAAATCTACTGTGGTCTTCTGCGAGGCAGGCAATTTAGTCGTTATAGCAAAAAACAAACTTGCATAAGGTCTCAAGCAAAGGCCTCAATTGGGCACACGACACGACAAGCTAGGGTGTTTTATTGGGCACTCCAGACTAACATGTTTCACGTAGACTTCGATTACTGCCGCCCGAATGAGTGTTCCCTCCAAGAAATTTCATTTCCTTTTTCGCATTATCGCCCCCTTTGCTCCCCCTTTACTCAGTCCCTAAATGAACGCCCAAAACGAACGCGGCATTTCCAGTCAATACAGCTAGCTAATTCCATTTCGTGGGGCGAGCTTTTCGTCCCGCGGAAAACACATTAGTACCGACCGATGGCCGGCTACATTTATGAAAGCTTTTTAAAAACACGCGCTCGGTGTTTTATTGCACGCGTTAAAAAGCTTTTTGTACCGGAACAAAATCAGCTCCTTTCGCACTGAAATACAAGTGAGAAAATGGTCATGGCACACAGCTTGCAGATGATGTTTCTGCACGTACTGTTGTAAAAAAGATAAATTAACTGGCAAATAAGTTGGTCTGGCTTAACGGGTTTTTCGTGCATTTGTTTTCTAATGAAAGTGTTTTTTGCTCGCTTGGTAACTCCAAGTTATCTTCCGATTTCATCAACGGGGAGGTCACCATTTTAATACCCTGTCACGTCTTATCAGAAAATATTTCTCATTACGTCCGGCAAATGGAAGGCCACTCTTGTGGTTAATTTCCCTCCAAATTTATCGGCAGGAAATTCCGAAAATGTTTTCAAGGCATCAGGAAAAACAACCGTTCCGGAACATGTGCCCTGTGCATTCTTGTTGCAGTGTTAACCTTATCAGAAACTCACGTTTGCGTTTGTAATGTTGTCAATGACATGTTGCGGATTAAGGCCGAACACGATGAGAATTTTCAATTCATTTTTTTCCCGTAAAGGGTACTATCTCCCTTCCTAATTAACTTGTCGCTCTGTGCTTATCCGTTTGCACGTGAATGGAAGAACATACCTTCTAGTTTAGTATCGAATGACCAACAGGAGATTCATAAATTTCTTAATTGAATAACAGGGCACGATGGCGTGTGCTTTAATAAGGAATTTTGTTCTTCGAAGGAATGCGCGAAGTGTGAATTAGATTAGTCGTAGAATTTCTTGTTGTTCTGGGGAAAAACCGCAGGTGCCTTCTTTTTAAGTAAACACTCTTCTGTTTTATAGAAAGCCTTGGACTTAGGCCTACAAAAAGGTGTTGGAGATAACATAGCAGTAACTGAAACTTTCTTTCAAACAATATTTCTTATTTACTGAGAAAAATAAACCATTTGGAACGTAGTTTCAGACTCCATACACCCTACATAATTTATTTTCTAAATCGGTTGATTCAAAGATTTTCCAAAATTCAGGACATTATTGTTACAAGACTTCCGAACAGGTACACAAAAACCCTATTTAAAAATGTACACCTACTCTGCTTTTTGAATGAAATATTTGTATTGTTTTCATATTAGCTCCCACCAGATGCCCCCAATCTTTTGACTGCAGAGTTTGTTTACTTTACTTCCACCAAGCCTGTTGATTTGTGACGTCAATAGCAATTTCGGCTCCTTCCCCCTGATTTATCGAATCGCAACCAGCGCCTAGGTTATAATTACGGTACCCAAACAACCCCAAATAGATCTGCAGGAGGTTTTGGTTGAGGGCCCAAAAGCTACCCCTTAGGTTTCATAGGGAGCGCGTGCATGCATCTAGCCAGCTAGCATGTCTAACCCCCTGGCTTTCACGTGGTGAATCTATTATGCACGCGCGGTGTATTGATCAGCAGAAAAGCCCTGCAGGTTACGGTGCATGCAGTGTATTGCAATCAACACAACCAAAAGTACTGTGCGAGGAATACGCGTTCCACGCGCGATAACACTCGCGCGCAAGCGGCGCCGCGGTTCGAGGCACGTACGAGAAAATCGCGTTTCACGCGACTGACTCGCGCAAGCTAGGCGACGCTGCGGGCGATCACGCGCCATACACTCCGTGAAAGGACAGCTGAAGGAATTGATCAATGATGGGCAATGTTTTGTCTTTCATACACTTCTCCAAACTACATGTATTCAAGACACTACACCCAGGCCAATATCGCTCATTTCATTCTACTTCAATCACAACAGACTTGCATAATTGTGGCTCGCGGCGAACGATATAGGCCTTAAATAATCTCTCGCTTCACTTCAAATGCTTAAAGTGCCGCTACAATGACAAATATCACACCCTGGATAAATACAACTTAAAAATTAATTTTGATGAAGGAAGTTGTTCTTTTTTTTACTTCATCTATCTAGTTTATTCCAAGCCTAAATTGCAGGTTTTGAAACGATAACAAGATGATTTTTTTTCGTCTTATCTTTACTTTTCCAAGGAACACAATTTACAGCATTATAAGAACTACAATCTGAAATCACCGCGATTTCCTATAGCTGAGTCTGATTTACGTGGCTACGGTTAGAAAGTTCACAAGTGCCTACAGGAGCGGCTGCAGCCATTTCCCTTAAGCATGTGTGTTATATCCAGCCGTAGTCATGAGATTCGGACGTGGTCCGAGTCCTGCTCTACCTCAATGCAATATTTCATACTTACACATGCTGAAAACAAACTCAGTTCGACCTTATATGACCCTAACTATCACCCACTATCCACTCAGCCTGTGTTTGTTTAGGGGCTTAGCTATGTTCCCAGAGCCCCCTAGCACCTTACTGATCGAATAAACTCCCCGTCTTCATGCACCAATCCTCCCCCTCAGCTTTCCCAACGGAACATCTCAGAGGCGGTACCGTAATGTTACTCCTACGAGACTGAACCTAATGCACTTAGCTCGTGGTTTCAAAGAGAGAAAACATGGAAGGGCTTTCAAAATGATAGTCCTCCCCTAATGAACGACACAAATCAAGCAGATTGCGGCGCGAACGGCGTGGGAAGGCCAATATAAGAACTCCCAACGGACCAATAAACTTATATCAAAGGAAGACATTGGCGTATTACGCGACGCCAATGGGCTTCATTAGGTAACCATATTCGGCAATTATATTAGACGCGGATTAGGATAATGCACTGAACTTTCCATTGGGTTCGCTTCGAATAATGAACCAGGACACTAGATTGGGTTGTACATGTACATGCTATTCGTAGTCACAAAACACGATGAATGGATATAAATATGGATGTTGGAATTCTTCGGTGTCAAATTACCAGGTCTGTTATGAAGGATCAAAGCGGAGTGTTTTCTCAAAATAACTACAAATTGACATATTTGTGTGTATTGATAGGCATAAGGAATTTTTTTTTTTTTTTTTTTTAAGAAAAAAATACTAGTTCGAGTGACAATTAAACAGGAAAAGCAAACATCAACTTGAGTAAACGGTACACGATCACGATTGGGCCTATATATAGTGTAAAACCTGTGCGTTGTTTCAGCAATGTCTACGGTTTTGTAGCAAACACAATAGTGTATCTCTATATGTTAAACGCTACATCACCAGGCTAACTCGATTTTGTGAATTATGTCATCGAAACAATGAAAGTATTTCGTTTTCAAAACAATTATTTAATTCAAACTTCAGTACGTTATTTACCTCAACGTCGTGTGCAGTAGGGGTGAACACATTATACCTAATTCGAAAAACTCATGAGATTATCTCCAACATGGGTGTTATTATGACTCAATCAATAAGAAAAGAATTTGTCATACAAAAAACAAAAGAATCCTTCAAGGGTACGTTGAAAAAACACCAGACTCTGTCATTTGAGAAAGAGAACGAGGCCTTCAAAGTGCATTTTCTCGGCCTAAACGGCCCTTACTCCCGTCTGAAATATTCCCATTGATCGTTCCAAGGCGGTATTGATTTTTGGTCCGTTCGTTTCGTTTCGCTGGACGTCGTTGAACCAAATTGAACGGCTTGCCGACCCATGCATGGATATGATTATCGACGTGGGTATACTACTCATTATTATTTGTCCTCGACAACAACCACATAAATCTCGACAACAACCACATAAACCAGTTTGGAACTCCAACTCGCGTGGGTACATCAAGATTTGCCTTTATTTTCCCTAGGAAATAACAATTTTTGCGAAACCAAAAAGACAAAACCACAGATATAAATTTGAAGTAGGAATACTGACATTTGAACACTTTGTACTACGAAACCCTTTTTTTTTTTTCAAGGTATTCCTTTTTTATATTTTATATTTTTTTTTAATAAAGTCGCCGACGTGCGAACGATTTTTCCTTCATTTTCATCACAATAAAACTTACAGATTGCGTTCCAACTGCCCCTTTAAACTTGTGTACAGTAATATTTGCTGCCTTGATCCCGAAGTGATAATCATCAAATTGTCTTACAGATATTAGATATGCAATATCGATGAAATGGCATCCATTGTCAACTGGGGGTACTTATATGATGCCCAAAAATAACAACAACCACATGTTCAATATGTTACTCAACGTACATTGTTCTGGCGTGTTGTGCCATTTAGGTTTGGAACATACTGTGTGTCCCAAAAAGTTGTGCAAACGGGTATATTTTTATTTGTTTTTCAAAAACTACTGAACATGAGTATTTCATCTTGATGGGGCATACTAGTTACACTCTTGTGAATATTCAGTAAAAATGCCACGGAAATCCGTTCGTGCAAACAAGGCATCTAAGAGACTTTAAAAGGCTATGGGTATTTCACCAATTCCAATGGGATAGGATTAACACTGTTAATTTAATACATCAGAGTGAAATGGCCAGGACAATCTGATGCGCACTGATATCACTAATTGTGTAAATCCCATTGGAATTGGTGAAAACCCATAGCCTTTTACAATCTGTTAGATCTCTGGTTTGCACGAACGCTTTTCCATGGCATTTTCACTTATTATACACAAGAGTATAATTAATATCCTGTATGAATATAAAATACTCATGTTAAGTAGTTTTGAGTGATTAAAGGATATCTGCTTGCACAACTTTTTGGGGTTCACCCTGTAGTTGAGTGAATATCCAGTTCGCATAAACATTCCCGGGGAAAACTCATACATTTTTAGGCCTATACACGGTATCTGTAATATGCCAGTTATCCAATACTTGAAACGAACAAAACGAAGAGTAATTTCGTTTCCGAGATCCACAATGCTTTCAGGTCACTGAATTCATTATGATATAAACATCAACACGCATGACAATGGCGGGTACCAGCGCTGTCGCTGTCAATACACGAAGCAATTTGTTCCAGTAATGGATTTAATATAACGACATTGGCGGAGAAAAAAAATGTCTCCATGGAAACCCAGATTCCCCCGGGATAAGATAATACCCACTTCTCATAAGAATCAATCCTTGTTATGCCTCTTGCCCATCTACGATTGAATTCGTCCGATAAAGCGTATCTGAAACCCAATTTACCGTATTCCTTGGGGCATTTTATAATCTATATAGAATTTTATTTCTATGAGCTTGTTTTTTTTTTCAATAACAATCTTGATTGGTGAACGAGTTATCAACCTTGACATTTTCTTAGTAAGGGAGAAATAATTCCACTGCATTCTAAAGGTAAAAAAACCCTGCATTTGTAATAAGATGGATAACAGGCTGTGACAATAAGTAAGCATTTGTCTTTTTATATCAACAAGTCTGCTTATTTAATTGATTGTTTCAGGTGTCACCAGTGTGTCCGAAGGAATGGGGAGATTTTCCTAATGTGAGAAAATACCATCAGTTCCTAACGTTTGTCCAAGAGTATAACGCTTCAAAAATGCAGAACATTGTTGAGGCGTTTTATAAGTCTACATTCAGCAGCTTAAAATTTTAAGTTGCTCTTTTTAAAATGCCTTTTTATTTTATATACTGTTCTGAGTCGGTTGAGAAAAAGATATACAATAAGCACCATTCTTAAGTCGAGATTTCCGACAATTTGGGGTAGGATTGTGGCCAAATAGGAGTGTGGCTTAGTAAGGATTCGTGACTCATGATCAGAGGTCATGGGTTTGAATCCAGCTGCTGGTCATATGTTGTGTCCTTGGGCAAGCTATTGCCTCTCTCCACCCAGGAGTATAAATGTGTACCAGCATTAGCTGGGGAGTAACCTGCGATGGACTGGCATCCTGTCCAAGGGGAATATAAATATTCTCAGTAGTGTCATGCCAAGGAAACCAGAGATAAACACCGGCCTGATGGGTCATATTGGCTGGTGACAGACTTTACTCACTACACGTGTGTATAGTAACTTGGCAAGTGCGTTTACAATGGAGCAGGCAAAATGGATCTTACTGATCCGTCGCAGGTTACTCCCCAGCTAATGCCGGTGGTACTCCGGGGTAGAGAGAGACAAGTGGGGGTGAAAGCGGCGTGCCCAAGGACACAACATACGACCAGCAGCTGGATTCGAACCCCTGACCCTCTGATCATGAGTCACAAACCCTATACCACTAGGCCACACTCCCCAACCAAAATTGATGACTGATATAATAAAGATGATTGACATGAGACAAAAAAGGCAAAAGCTTGTAGTTGTAGTCAGAAAAAAATGACGATGAAGTTGAAATACCTGAACGCCCGGCGCCTCACTAGTGGACTGAGCTGATCCAAAGCTTCTAATTCCACTTCCTTCAACCTCAGTGAACCCGCCGATCCCGAACAACCCTGCTTTCTAACTTCAGAAATTCTCTTATCCACACGAAAGATATCCATAGTATCCGAGTACGAGGTTTCTCACAAAATCCTTCGCACAGCGTTCCCGGTCAAGCCACACACGTATGAAGGGCCTGACACAAAACACTCTAACTGGCGTCGAAGTGTGCGTACACACTTATAACTGGCAATACGGTGTGGCACACGACCAATCACAGGGCCTGTTACATCGACGGCCTTTTTTTATGGGATCGCTTAGGGTGTTGTTCGTGTACTGGACGATTCAATGAGGGCTATGACGTCACAGATTCGTGAAAGTAAAAAGTCCGCGCGCCGTATGAATTATTTCCTTATTTGTTTTTATTTGAACAAACTAAAACAATCCATAAACAACGAATACATATTAATGAATCTGGATGCCAAATTAACGTCAAAGATATCTATTTTTAAAGATATGTGGAAAAAATAATGCGTGAAAACAACGTGTCTCGGGCTAAATTAAGCAAGGATAATCACAACAGCTGCAGAGCATTAATAATTTTGATACTAATATCCTTGGCAGGAATTTGATAAACAAAATCCTTAAAGCTGAGCTTATTGTATATTTATTTACTCATTTGTTTTTAATATGTTTGGTTTTACATCTCAAGTGCGTCATCAGCTTTTTTTTTTTAATTTTAAAAAGTAAACCAAAATGAAGTGTTTTTATTCGGCTTTGAAATAAGGGAAACATGACTGCCTCGAAACCAACATATTAAATTTGATTTTTGTGATGAAAAATCCAGGTGCAACATTTCATGCACAAATTTAATTCACAAGTTCATTTGGAAAGCACGTGTCAGACAGTCTGAGTTTCTGATTTGTAACTAAATCCAGAGCCAATTGGATTAAGTGCATGGGCGTACCATCTGTTAAAATATGCAATATGCCTGACGTGTTTTTTAGGACTACTTGAAGTCGAATCGGTACAATGCCATCTGCCAAGACAAATCTACTTGAAATGAAAACCTTTTTAATTGTCCAAAAGGATATTGAATAAGTGGAAGTCGAACGCATTACCTGCCATACTGTTTTATGGTTCCTTTTTTTCTCGCAACTTTGATATTCAACAAAAATTATGATAGTGTTGTCAATTATATTGACAATTATACGGCCACGAAAATACTGACAATATTATATTTTTGTTAATAGATTAAAAAAACAATATCGACAATAGAATGACAATATTGTTATCACACACAAAATGGGTCAAGATATATTCCAGCATAGAACCATGAAGATAAAATGTTCACTTAGATAAGTAAACAACCGAGTTAGCTAAAAAACAAATTTGCAATGTGTGCCTAGCGATAAAATAAACACACGCAAGTTGAATGTTCCTTTGTCGAGCCTTAATGGCTTTGATAGGATCCGCATATTCTTTATTTTTATTGAATTTGAACTTGACGTCATGTTAGCGGTCTGATTGTATCGCGGCAAAAGATAAAAAGCGTGATTGAGTTCTTGTTTTCTTCAAACAGAAAAAGCTATTTTAAAAGCGAGCGATCTAGTAGCCATAAAAGAGCAAACACAATTGCTCACGGGAGAACAGATGTGATTATTCACAGACGCACTCAAAAATTATTTCAACATTTTTGCCGGGGAAATTGGTAAATAAACGCCCACAGCCATCCTGGATCCATCACGAAACGACGGCGAAAATACCCGCTGGGCCAAGTCATCTCCGAATGAAATTCTCCCAATAAACCATAATAGCATGATTGCGTAAACAGGTACATACGCATTCTGTTTCCAAAGTAATAAATAAAAAATATTCGTCAGAAAAATTAGCATGTTTAATTATCTATTTTAAAGAGTTGATGTTGCCATTCGAAACATTTGATCGAGGTAAGGTAGCCGCCACTTGCCACAAGTCTACTATTTTAAGTACTGAATACTTATTAATTGACGATTGATGATAATTTGATTATCGGTAAATAATCAAACTATGCACGTTTTCTACATATTCACATTCTCAAAAGAACGTGACAAAATTCGCAAGTGCAGACGCGCGGTGCAGCGCCACCACAACTGAGGAACTCCAATTATTGTCACGTCCCTGAACGGTAGATGGCGCTCTTTGCAAAGCCGACAGCTGCATGATCATTAGTTTTCGAGATAACTTGGAGTAGATATATGACGCCCTCTATCAAAGCAGATTCTAAAGCCAAATGGATCCACTGAACTAATTCAAGCCCCATTGAAAACAGTGAAAAATTAACAAAGTTCAGGGCCAAATAACATGCAAGCCAACATCACTGGGGTTTCTAAAACAAAAATTTAATTATTGTCGTGTCCTTAATCTTTTCATTTCTTTTCAATTTTAGGTACCGGTAGATTAACCAATTACATTTTTAAATATTCACACCCAAAAACAAAATCACCTCCCGAAAAGTGATAGTTCTCAAACCTGCACGTAGCCATTTTACAAGTGTCAACCTTCCACTTTCACTGGCAAATAGGACCCATTTTTTTCGTCCGTAATTTTATCAAGCGGCCCCTCAGATGGAAGCCCAAAAACCAGGGCGTTGATCCTTGGATATATTTACACAATTCCACCGTTTTTAAAGCCAAATTCAAACGGTCTCCGCTTTCAAAAGAAGTTGTGGGGGCACTTTTTATGCTAATGAGCTGGCGTAAAAATTCTCACTCGAATTTAGTTCAGTTCACCCTATAGAACTGATCATAAATCTTAAAAAACAAATGCTCTCACAATTGGGGGGGGGGGCTTTCAGACGCTGAGGCTAGGAATCAAGGGTCCAGCTTCCCATGCTTAAAGACCCTTCCCTATGGGAGCTCCCGCTCAATCTATCGTCTGCTGAGGAAAACCAAATCATGTAAGATATGAGTCCGATCTTATAATTTGGCGAGGAACGGTTGAATCAGGAGCTAGAAATGAAACCAAAGCCGGAACACGTCCAAGATTTTACAAAATGGCAAACCATTAAAACAACTCGTCATTCGTCATCTCAATTATGCCTATCACCATTGCCAAGGAAACACAATCTATTTTATCTTCAGGAGGATACTTTCAAGGAAAACTAACAAAATTGAAAAACTAGTTTTCGGTAGCTTTGTTGACGATATGCACGTTAACTAGCTGTGCATGTACTCCGCTTCATGATGTGCTACCAATAGGGCGCCATCTATTGTCGCCTTTGATTTGGCGCAGCCAGCGCAGCAGGGTCGCAGGGCGCCATCTACTGTCCAATTTGTGACACGGCAATCTGGCCGAAAAGAGATAACGGTTGATTGGTAATTAGATTGAGTCTGCAGCAGGCTCGGTCGACTTGGTGACACGACAACACCGTTACCAAGCAACGTAAACGTGTGTGTACTAAATGTCATTTTGACCTTGCTGGATTAGCAATGATTCATTTATCATTCGCTAGTCTTGCATTCAGCCTGTGAATCGGCGGTACATTCAATGAGCGATAAAAACAAATGTTATGTGTGAATCGTATCTTAATTCGAAAAAAGTATCTAGAATCGAGAAAATGAAGAATATTGATTCCAGAAAAGAATTGAAATCTTCAAAATCACGGTTAAATAACACAACGCACGTCTGGTGTCGGAAACCAGGTTGGGTTTGAATTCACAGAGTAGGTTTGCATTTTTGTTTATTAGTAAAAAACTTGAAGACCACTCTATTCACCAAAAATCCGAGAGTCACGAAGCAATCCAGAGGTGCAATGGTCGAGCAAAAACTGGTTGTCATTCCATGTCACATGGGTTGGTCAAAAAATACCAAATTTGAATAAAAACATTTACAAAATTTTGGCTCGCTTCATTTCACAAAAATTACTCATATGGATAAAGTATATATTAATGTGTTAATTTATATGTTAATATGTTAATTTTCACGTAATTTGCGTACGGGTCCTTTCCCAAGATATGTCTATCTTAAGAAAAAAAAAGATTTCAAAAATTCAGCTTTCAACCACTGATCATTTTACCGTTAAAACCGGCCCATTAAATACAATGAAACATGGACGTTTTCCCACTTCCACGAATGAACTAAAACTTGCAAAGGAAAACAAACAAAAATCGACATCAATATTTCACAAAAAAAGAGTTGACTTGTTCCTCATAATCATTCAAAACACAAAATCCGGAGTGACAAATAATATTTCAGTCTTGATTCAATTGATTCAAATCTCACTTGTATTAGAATGACTGTGTGTAATTTGTAATTCTCACTCTGCTCAATAGCTTTTAATGGCATTCAATGGACAGCTATAAAAAAAAAAAACATTAAAAAAGGTCCTTTTAGCCAAACGTGCATTACTTCTGATCGCATGGTTCAATTTACGTAATTCGTTTTCTCAAATGAGTGAAAGAACATGCTCTTTTGAGACATACTTCATTGGTTTATTATATTAGATTGCTTTTTAAGAAGCAAATATCATTAATCCAGGTCACTTCCTTTTTGACTCACCCTGAATAAGTTGACTCGATCCTCATTACAAATCTATTGCCCTCAATAAAACGTTAGCGCTAAAAGTACTATGACTACTTTGTTTAACAAAGACAAGAAAAACATAATACGGACAAGAAAAACTTAATACGGAGAAACTACCAGCACATTTTACAGCACGAAACGGGTGATTGATTTTCCTACAACGTTGAAAGCAAATCAAAGTGAGGAGGCATCCATAATTTTTATGTCAGTCTCAAAAATGTTGAGAGTCTTCTTGTTTACATTTCGTGTTAATGCATGATATTGCAACTCTTCTATCCTCAACTCTTCTCTTACAGACGAACAACAAAGAGCAGTACAACATGACATTGTACCATTCGCGCCAACACTCTTCACAATTACCATGTGGGTCGACAAAGTCGATGCTTATGAGATAAAGGAAACCTTGCAAAAGGCAGTGTTTCTAGTTTCAAGCCAATATGTAGGTGTGACTTAATTATATTCGCTTGCATGCATTAAAGGAGATGGTGTCTTCAGTGTCTCTCACTGTAAGAACGGCCAGCGCGACTATGTCATTAATGACCTGAGACGTAGGTCAACTCATTACAATTGTACACACGCGCACGCGCACGCGCGCACTCTACAGCACGCGTGTATATGTTGAACCAGCTAATCAGAATACAGAGAAAGCAAAATGAATATAGCATCATTCTTTCATGGACCAATACAATTTGAGAAGCCATAATGTCCTTGCCTGTGCTCGTGATAAGACGTGGGAATAGGAGGTTTGTTATCGTACATTTTGGCCGAGACAGCCGCGAGAGCTCGACCGCGATTATTCGACTTACTGAAGCTTGATAGTTGTGTTTGCTCATTTTCGTTGCGCAATGAGGCGTTGGTGGCCATGTTTAGTCAATATATTTGACCTACGGTTGCAAGGCCTATTTCATTGAACCGTTGTACACAGTTAAAACAACAAATGCGAGTGCACAATACGCTCTAGCCGCCTTGCATTAAAGTCTTGCATGAAACTATTCGCGCGTACAAGCCCGGGCCGCCGTCCCACACGAAAATCACCGCAGAAAATTGACCAAAAGAAGCCCCTTAAAGTTTCCCATCCAAAAAACGCACTAAATACCACGCTACTGCATAATTTATTTCCTCCATAAACATTCATAAGAAACTTCACGAATTGTTACAAACAATTTTTATGAAGTCTTTAATTTCTTTTGTTTGCTTTTTTCTTTAAATAGAAATTTAATTGTCACATTTTATGGGAAACTTAGGGGGCTTGTTTTGGTCAATTTTTCCGGGACAGACATATGCCGAATCGGACGCGCATGCGCATCGATCGAGAAAAAGCCCGTTATCCGATAACTTTTGTCAAGATATGCATTGACTGACGACGGCATGATATTTGGCAAGTTTTTGGTCAAATACTTTAGGTAAATGCGCGGGGATCGACAGACAGACAGACCGACCACCAAGTGACATGAAGAAGCTCCTGTTTGAGCCTAAAATGATTAGCACATTTAGCTTTTACTTAAGTCAGTCAACGACCAGTCACAAGCACTCAATATCGTATAACACTTTCGCTGGTAACACAATTCGCTGAGAAACTAGTTCTTATGCTTAGCACATTTTCTGAGCTAAAAACCTCTATGAAAATGACCCCCGATCTTTCTGTTGTTCTCTGTTGGCAATAAATCTTTTTCTCTTCATTTGCATGAGAATCGGCTTTGTTTCTTGTGCAATTGAAACACAATGCAGGCTGGCAAACTAACTGCGTTTCAAAGATGTTACACATAACGAAAACCACCACCATTTGAAGGCTCCTCACTCGTCACCGATATAATTATCAGGCATATTACATTACAGTAATATAATATATAACGGTGCGACAGCACGTGGGCCCAGGGATTCGTCAAAAATAGCCGGAGGTGCTATGAATTTTTCAGCAGAGCGCTTTCTGCTTGAGGCAATTTTTTGTTTCGATAAAATCAAATTAGTTTTGCTTCGTTAATGCAATATTTTGCGGTTGAATCAATTAGCACAACAGTATCCTGTTGCAGTGATACTGCAGTCGTTCAACCGTGTATTTCCTCTGATGTTAAAACATTTTGAAGAAAGAAAATTTCTTCACTAGACCCTTATAGAATCGGACAAAATTTGGTCTTAAACAAACAAAATCTAATTCGCTAAAGTTTTTCTTGACTTAAAGGAAATAAGACATGTTTGGGGCAGAATCTTGAAATTGGAGAAACCAGTTCGGGATGATTTATAAGGACATAATGAATTATATAACACCCGAATGAAACCCCGTCTTTTGATTGGTGGGTCGTTGATCACATGTCAATGAATTGTTTGTCTCAACCCATGGCTAAGCCACACTGCAACAACAGAATTTCTATTCCACGGTAAATAGAGGTTCTATTGCACGGTCACATGATTGGTGGCTCTGACCAATCAGATGACGATGATTTAATAAGGTGTTAAAAAAAAACCCAATGTTTCACATTCGTGCAATGGATAGAATAATTTCATGAGGTGACGATGGAATGTTTTATTACTCGGCTTCGCCATCTGTCACAATCCATCTGCCAACTCACGAAATTATTCTTAACATTGCACTCATAAACACTCAATATCTGTATACTAAACGGTGAGTAAAAAAAAACCCCGAAAACAATGTCGGGACTTTTGTTTTAGTGACGTTTTTAAAATCTAGGATATGAAAACCAAATTCATAAGCCTTCTTTTAGTACAGGAATCATTCAAATCACTCATACACTTTTCAAGTTACGGAATTTTAAACACAACCACTGTTTTAAACAATTCCCACACATCCCTATGTGATTTGTTTTCGTTTCGCTGAAAGAACGCACACCGTTTTTGTGATCCGTGGACAGAACTTTAAAACGGTGATTGTGTTTAAAACTTAAAAAGTACATGAGTGATTTGAATGAGTCTTCTACTAAAAGAAAGCTACTGAATTGGGCTTTCATACCCTAGATTTTGAAAGTCCTGCAGACAGAACTTCACTAAAATAATGGTCCCGACATTTGGGTTTCGTTTTTTTACACGCCCTGTATTGCACAGAAAAGGTTTAATGTACTTCAGCTCAAAAAATGCTTTCATGAACAAGAAGATCAGAATGTTGTACAAACAGCTCTGAAAAATGAAATCATTTTAATTCAAACGTCATGATGAAAGTAATCATTCATCTTAAAATTGAAACTAAAATCCGTCTACACCTATTCAAATCTCCTCTTTATTGCATTTTCAGGCACCAAGCTCGTTGTTGGTATAGTGCGCCCCTGGATCTGTGCCCTAGATAACAATCTTTATTAAGAAAAGCCAATTACCGATTTTTCCACATCGCAAACAAAAAAGCCCAGAAGGTTAACAAAAAAACAGTACAGGATCCAATGTTCCTCGAGTGAAATAATAATAGGACGCGTGATGTGTCCTACAGCTTGCTGATCAAGATTAATGTTGTAATTAGCACGGCCGCCTAAACACCGAGACTTAATTACAAGGAACCTGGTTCATTAGACGGAATAAAATACCTCGTGAGATGGCCGCGACACTGAATGATTTATTACCGGCATCTCGGGTTGAGACTGTCCGGGGACGAAGATGAAGAGACTGTCCTGAGACGAAGAGGAAGGGTTGAAGGTTCTGAAGTCTGATTAAAACTATTATTTAAGCCTGAACTGGCTTCGCTTAACGGTGCAGATCTTTTCTTATTGAAGTCTTTAAGTTATTTTAGATTGTTATATTTCTGGTTCACAATTTAAGAAGCGTGTTTGTTTGGTTTCTTGTATATATTTGTTATTTCATTTCTGATATTGTGCATTAGGTTAAAATATTCTGACATAATAGAGAGTTCTGTTCCACTCCATACGGTGCTATGTTGATGTATAACTAGTTTTCATTCTTTTTATGTAATTGTAATGTAACTTTTGTAAGTATTTTTTAATCCGGTAAGTTCAAACCTTCTTGGTTTGACTTGTTTTTAGCTACCTTTTTATCTTTATCATGTTTTAAGCACTTATGCGCAATTGTATTGTCATCATTGTGAAGTGACCCTTTCAGCTGCTGCTGTTGGTCATTTTGTTGTTGCATACCAATGAAAGAAAAAAATCTGATTCAAATATTCAAATTTAACTGATTTCATATTAGACAGAATTTTGTTCTACAATACCGGTTGCGAACCATGTTTTTTCAATCTACAATAATAGGACCGTTTTTAATTCACAATTTATCTTATTTCATTTTAAGTTGCATTAACAACTTGTATTACAATTTAAGATGAACAACTGCTGGATATAAGTGGAGTTTCTTTCTAATAAGCCCCTGGACATTTTCGCAAATTTTTTTTAAGGTTGGGGTAAATTGAGCTTGATTTTCATTTTTGGAGGGAAATTACATTGTCACTAATGCCTACAACTACTGTATCGATTCACTGTTTAAATCAAATCGTTACCCCGGGCGTAAAATGTACACGCAGTAACAGTGCATACGGTGCCAGGTTTTGATATCAGAAACGAAATTGCACCTGAGATTATGACTTCATATTCTGACAGATTCTGACGGCTAGTATTACATTTAAATGTCAATCAATACAAAGCATAATACCATTAGAGTTTTAAAAGTGAATTTCTACCCGTTACAAAGACCGCATGTATCCAAGCTTCGACAAAACAGTTAACATCGAACTTATAAGTATATCTCAATTTTCGTTCTATACAAAATTATAGAAAGTCAGTAATATTTTTTGAGTGCCACGTTCCCAGAAAATCCAGTTTTACCTTAGGATGTACAAACTACATGTTTTATCATTTCGCAAAGTGGGAACGAACAATGAAATATCTTTTCCAATAATTAAGGTATTATGAAAGAAAGAAAGAAAGAAAGAACGAAAACAACACCGGCAAACGATAACTTAAAAACAAACTTAGCATTTATATTATGAATTAAAAGCGATCTACTTTATTTTCTGAGTATGAAATTAAATCTTTGCTCGAAGATATTAATACAAAAACGAAAATGGAATAACAGTGCAGGAATTAGGTGTCTCCAGGGACACTTTTCTATTAAATAAAATTGATCAGGAAAACAATCACCTCATGCATATTTTTTTTGTCACGAGGGAAAGATTAATATGTATTTAAACAGTGACAAGTTCATGATATGCACAATGCATGATTGCATTTCCATAGATCTATGAAAAGATGTTTTGGTTTGCCATTTATATTTGTAATTACTTAGCAGGGCATTATTAACATCTGACTGTTTCTTGTCATAATATCGCAGAACTAAAATTATTATCGCGTACTCGCTCTACGTCAATACACCAACACCCTCAGGAGCATCCAAACTAGATTTGATTGAAATGGCAAGGAAAACACATGGGTCTTTGGGAGTTCGCATCTTCCCCTGTGAAATGCTCTTTCAAAGCCTGTCAATTCTGGTGATTTGTAAAGATAGAGGCCATAGAAAAATATTATGACGTTGAAGCTTGCTGATATTTGCCGAATTATTCTGCTTGGTGGCGCTTGTCAAATGACTCCCGAGACGTGTGGATGGCATATCACCTTTTGACCAATGCATTTTAAGAGAAGAAACGGAACGAAAAGAAATAAAATGCATATACGAAAAGGTCACATGACATCGGCTTCTCTTCCACAAAATCGTGCATACATCTTTATAAAAGTGGGTTCTTTTTGCTTTGTTTTTATTTTCTATTTTAAATCTATTGTCTGCTAGTCTTTTGTACGATGTAGCTTTTTTACCATTCTTTATTAAATCACGAAATTTAATTAATTCAATAAAGCCCTATGGCTCAGCCACAACACCACTATATCTTTTATCTCTACACGTTTCCAAGCGCTGTATAAACAAATTCGATGTGAAAACAACTCTACCCTTTTTAAAGTTACCATAAAAAGAACACAGATAAAATATTCCATGAATTAAAAATATAGTCGAGAAATGAATGCCAAAAAATAAAGATAGCAATTGTAGCTACACATTTTACCCAACAAGAACATGATTAAAATTTCATCGAATAATCAATATAGAATCTGTGAACCGAGGCACAGAAATAGACTTTGATGAGCCACGCATAAAGGCCATGATTCAAACCGAAGTGCGCCAACAGTAAAGCGGTTATCAAAGATGGATGGATTAAACAGAGCAAGAGGACGAACAGAAAGCAAGAACAAAACATAATGCAGCTGCAGACATTTTGCATTTCGAATGAAGCAAGGTGTTTTTACTGTTGTCAACAGCAATCCAACGCATGTATTCATCCCCACTTCCGGCATACGACTTCTCAATTATCAGTACTGGTGCTATGTATCCAACAAGAACATGACCAACTCAACTTTACTCATATCTCATAGTTTTACTGTGTCATCCTCGTGTGTCGAGACTTTTTGCTTCTTCCATTATTTCCATGTATGTAATTGCTATGGTTACACAATTGTGATGATGTCTCTATCCGCCTATTGAATTAACTCAAATTTCTGTAAATCAAATATTTAAAATCGCTTGATATTTCAACCTTAGCAAGGCCTTCTTCAGAGGCAAATGACAGAGAAACATGACACAAACATGAAGAAGACACACAGGCATGCAGAGTTGGAAGGAGAAACACACGTCTAGGCTGAAATAATTTTTTTATGTAAATATATTTCAGGTCAATCCAGTCAGTGAGCAGTTTGCAGCACTTTAATTCATTTTTAAATATACGTAATTTAACGAGTTATGAATGACAGTTTATCTCATGGCTCATGTAATAGGACAACTCTTGTAAAGACCCAATAAATGAAATTGAATTGAATAGATTTAAATTGAATTGAATCGGGTTAAAACAGAGTCAGTACTCTGTTATTTCAAAAGAGTAAAAAAATCAGGCTATTCGAGTGAACATTCACATCATACAACGGAAGCCATGGACAAGAAGAATAACATTAGAATTCGTTCAATCGAATAGATTGAGTTTCGCTCGGACAACCGAAGTGATTCCTTTTCAGAGTATTTCAATCTAGAAATAGATTGATTTTTTTTCCACTCAAATCGTCTGGTCCGGTTGTCTCGCTCTTTGGAAATTATAGAGTAGACCTATAAGTGAATACAGCCGTGTCCACATTTTAAACAAACGGGAGTGTTTTTAACAATGTAATGATGTCGGGGGGAAAAAACAATACAATGGTAAGGCAGAATGCATCTTGGAAATTAGGTCGCACTATTCCACAAGGAGTATGTTCTTTGTCGCCTCGAACATGCCCTCTAAATGTACCCTGTTTGTCCACGATGTTGATCAAGTCTGTTGATGTCCCCCTCTCCCCATCAGGGAATGAGCCCTCCGTGTCACAACAAGTTCTCAGACAGGGGACTTATGCTCTCCGTTCTGCATGGGAGTGACCCACTTGTGACCGAGCTCCTTACGTGCTTCGACTGAATAATGTCCGGAAAACCCCAAAAGATTGAACGGTTTGACGTTGGGCAGCCCGAGATGGCATCATCTATCACACGACGTGCAGAACCCGGCTAAGTGGTAAAGCATGCTGGCTATAAATAAGAGGAATTCTATGAAGGAGGACAACCAAAATAGCAAAGCCACGAAACTTAGCTAACCGTCCCCATTATAATACACAATGCTTTACAAAATGAGTCAAAAGAAAGTGACCAAAAATGTATTATTTCCCCCCTCAAAAAAGCTATTACATGCATTAATGAAACAAGTTCAAACAGAACATTTTCGTCCATTAAATGTGAAAAACAATATTGAAAGTGAACCATGCTATCAGAAGTTATGCATGTTTTGCTAAAAGGATCTATATTTATAGCTGCCTATGCATGGAATGCATAATGTCATTGGAAGCTATTGAGCTGAGTGAGAATTACTGAGCACACACAAACATTCAAACTTCCTTTTTACTGTCAGTTTTGTGTTTTGTGTGTGAGGAAGAAATCAAGTCTTTTTTCTGAAAAGATGACGTGATTTTGTCTGTTTACCTTTCCAAATTTTATTTTAAAAACGCACTTTCACAGGTGTCCACGGAGTGCTTTTTTGAAGCTTTTCAGTTGAGTTAGAACAAGCGATTATGCACAGGCATTCAGATACAAATGACATTTGAATAATTTGAGTCAGGTTTGAAGCATTATTCTAAGCGTCAGATTTTGTGTATTGTATATGAAAACAAATCATGGTGATGTTTGTCTGTTTTATTTTTGCAAGGTTTCCTTCATTCATGGAAAGAGGAAACCCTCGAAGGTGTATTGCATTTAAAGGGTTTACATTCATGCGTATCGGTTAATGATCACTGGTGGACACCTACGTTTTGTGTTATTTCTATTAAAATATAAATATCTTGTGAAAAGAGTATCCTGCAAATTACGTGTAATTTTCACAGTTACTAGCCAATAACATGCACTATATTCCTATATAATTTTTATTAAATGCGAGCCACATATTTTTGTAATTTTTTTTCTAACTCCGTCGGTCACCAAGTTCTTTTGACTAATCCTGTCTAAAACACTGTACTGTTCCCTCCTTTTGTTCCCATTTTTTGGACATTTCGTGACATGTCCCATAAGGTTTGTGTACAAAACCTATCGAGGACTCTGCCTCAGGTCCTCGGATTATTCTTCTGTCATCTAACCTTTGATTAAAGTCCCTGTACACTCATCATTGAAATAATAAGCCATTGGCAATTTTACTCTACCCAACAACATACAAATGTCAAGGATTGAAACCGAGGCTCTCATTGGAAAGACAATGAAGAACACCGAGGACCTGTACTTTTTTTCAATCTACATAAAAAATGGAGCACTTAGAGCCTTGGTTTTGATGCTAATGTGAAATTCGCCCATCACTATGAATCAACGTCCTCACTTTTACCAATTTATGTGAGAAACAAATGCTCCGGATTTTTTTTTTTTAATTTACCAATATGAATGGGTTTTTTAGTGTCAGTGCACGATAGACTATTAAATATGCATCGAAAAATGTAACGTCATTGTGAATTTCAATCTCGTTCACAAATTATAACGATCTACTGGTCTAAAAACAAAGTATAACGAAATATACTAACGGTCATTATCCTTCAAACTTTTCAACACGACTTTCAGAGACGACAAACTTTTGACTTTATTCCATATTCAACTTTCTAGTACGATTGATGATAAATAGTCCGTTGACATTCATCATTCATGTATGTTATCGAGATGGAAATGTCACTTCGTACAATGAGCATATAAACTCAAACTTATCATGCGTCACTCCTACTAACGAGTAATAAACGCCATCTAAATAAAGCACTTAACTAGAGATTTGCTGACGATCCAAGGAAATACACAGATGATTATAAATCACATAAAGAGAGTAATTTTATTTCTATTTTAAGCACAATGAGCGGCACGACATTTCCGAATACAAGTTTTTGTAAAGGCGGACTGAAAATGTTTATTACTAAGGCTTTATTAATGAACAAAATAAACCCACTGCATTGCACTCTGATCATCAACACGTATTATTTTGCGATGATGGATGGGCAGCTTTTTTTTTAGCATACGTGACTGAGGGTGACTTAGTTAAGCTTGGTTTTACCAGAAAGCTTTTTTTTTAATTCATAGTGTAGAGTTATTAGAAATACACGCCTAAGGATATTCTGGCGCCTGTCAAAATAGTAGGAAACTAAAGGGCTCCCATACTCATTACATCCAGCCTAATAGTACAATATTGCAATAAACACCTATATATCAACCTCGTCCCCAGGGTGTCGAGCAGTACGCGCCCACCACTACCTGCTCTCTCACCCTGGTATTGGACCATTTGCATATCCATTTTTTTATACGTATGGAAACTAGGAATAGTCTGGTGCCTGACTGTGCTTTACATCAGCGTTTGTTTTTGTATGCAGTGTCTTGGGTAAAAACAGAATCAATTCGTCGTGGCGTGAGGTACGACTTTTCTTCGAACTTAAAATGTTACAATCTTATCCAGCCAATATGCAGAATCACATTCCATATTAACACAAGCCAACTGGAAAGGAAAGGATTTTTTTGAGAAGGTATAGACGTAATAATTACAATGAACGTGAAAAAGTAATGCAAGTTGGAAATAACACCACCAAGTACTCGATGTAAATGCATTTCTTGCGAATTGTGGTAACGAATCAGGATACAGGAAGAATGTTCCCATCTAGGGCTTACTCAATTCAATTCAATTCAATTCAATTCAATTCAATTAAAAACTCATTTTTTTTCATACCAGAATGGGAAATACAATCATAGAATACATGATAAAGAACAGAAATCAATAAAAAGAGTTTGTAAAACAAGGTGAAAAAGACGGAAATATAAATAGGTATGGAGGCATCTTCTGGAAGCCTAGGCTTGTGGCGAGATGCCTTGGACGGACAAATACAAAACAGAGACAAAAACAATAACACACAGACAGTTGGACAGAGACAGAACATAAACATGAAATGTATAAACTAGAACAGAACGTAAATGTAGCGAGGAAGAACAAGAAACAAACATTTGCTGAAAACCAAATGAGAAGCAAGCTATGTTACTGAGCGATGAGAGCTCTTTTATAGGCATGTTTGGCCAGATTTGGCCCATTTATTGACACAACATTTATATTGGAAACGAGGTTGAATATCGGAAACGAGGTTGAAAACAAAGTAAGCCCTGGGGATGAGTACAACAAGTACTTTTTACTCTTCTTACAGCAACTCTTCTTACTTGAAGAGCTCGCAATTCACACAGCAGAGACCTTTTAAGGGAAACGTTCCTCGGGTTTTAAAAGCAGCGCTCCTGGCAATGTATCATCACCTGCCGTCTGGATAACGGCAGCATGTGTGCTGGGAAAGACCGCAGAATCCTCGCCCATAGCACAACAGCTGGTGCAATGATCCTGCTGATCCACTCTTATGAGATAAATGTCTCAAGGCATTCACTACTTCATCTTGTTTGATATTGTCTCACTCGCGAGTGCTTGCGAACCACCGAGGTAGCGCGCATCAAGTTGAGATCGAATTGCAGTAGACGTTTCTGTACGTACGTCACAGTCGTAGTTTTTGGCCACAGACTGTATAGAACCATATCCAGTGTGGGCGCTGAGGCATGGGTCATTTTAAACTGGTCCCAAAACTCCACCCCTGTGTCGTCTTTGCACCTATCTCACCGACTAACTAACTGACTGACTGCTCTCTAAATTCCAAAGAGTAAACATTCACTCCATTCGAATGAAGATTCACTCCCACAGTCGGAAACTAGGGACTAGACGTTTTAGAGTGAAATTTCTTCAATCGTAAAGATCGAATTTTCACTCGAGCTTCGACTGAAGTGGTTCATTTTTCAGACTATTTCACTCAAACATGAGACTGATTTTCACTCTAAAACGTCTAGAGTGGTTACCGCTTTGCGTCGATAAATGGGCCAAATCTGGCCACACCAGATGCACGAAAAGATTTCAAGTGAATTTAATAGATTTTGTAAGCACCATAATAACAGTTTATTTACGATTTTGTAAATGAAATTATGGTCTGCCCCTTTTTAAATCCCTCTTTTGTGTTTTTCTTTCAACCCTGCGTGCTTGTGTGTCCCCTATACATGTTTGTTTCTTTTATCTCAGTCATTTGCCTCTGAAGAAGATATTGTTAAGGCCAAAATCTTAATTGCTTGAGTTACAAATATGCTTCATTTTGTGATTAGGGGAGTCTGGCTGGCATAGCGGTAATTTCCTTGCCATCCACCGCTGCCTGCCGCTGTGACCTGGGTTCGAATCCCGCCCGGGCAAATATGTGGATTGGGTTTTCAGTCCCCACTTGATTCCGTGGGTTTTTCCTCACAATATTCTTCTGGATTTTTCTCCCACCTCTAAAACTGTAACTTCTTCTCACTGTATTCTCTCTACAGGTTTCTTCAGGCTTGCGAGCTACAGTGCATAGGGCTATTTTGAGGAATCTTTGGTTCATTACCAGAAATAAATCATAATAACAATAATCACAATGGCGCTTCAAATAGCTTTCTTTGGATATTGTGGACACAACAGAAGTTTTTTTTTTCTTTGGGGATTTTCTTTTGGTAATTTAGGTAAGTACAAAGTTTACCACTCCAAATATTGCCCTTTTATTGTGTCCATCATATCTTTAAAAATGCTAATACACTTAACGACCTACGTCCAGTTAGCCTTACAAAATAATTCCAATAGGGAAATGTAAATGGACACTGTACACGTTGTTAAATTTTCCAGTAAAAACTCGCCATTTTGTCTCCAAAACAAATAATCCACATGACAGCTGGTTTGCAGCTCGTAAACACTGTATGCGTAACAGGTCAGTTCCATTAACGATAGGCTGTTAAGCAAGGTAGAAGGAGAACGGTTAAGCCTCCGTTCTCGGGTTCTAGCCTCGTATAATCTTAAGTGCTCACTGACCGACTTGCCGGCATCAGGCCCGGACCCATTCCGGTCTTTCCATTACTCTGTTGATTTCTTCTTCCTTCTTATTTTTTTTATGGAAGCAGAGACTACAGACTATATGTCGTTGGTGTATAATGTCAGGCAGCCATGACATTCGAGATAATCATCAAACTTTATTATAATCATTGATGACTGGATCTCACTAAATGAGTCTTAAAGGGAATAAACCACATTTGCAAACATCAAAAAACAAAACTACAAAATTTTTATGAAATACCTTATTACACACCTATGGATGGGTACAAGTCAGCTACACTGGTTCCCTGACCTTACAATTCCCCGTCTAGAAATTGCTCCCTTTCTTCTAACATGGGGTAAGGAAACCAGACTACAGGAACAAGATTGTTTTTCTTGGTTTTTCCGGCATCTACGAACACGAAACTTCAAACAAGTCAGTGTAACAATATTTTCTGCGAAATACTAACCCCCAAATCCATCCATTTCTGAAAATTACAGCAAAAGCATTTTTGTTCACTAGTAGTAGGAAGCACATACAGGGTGAACTGGATGAATGATTTTGTTTTCTTAAAAAGCAACCGAATTTCATACACCAATGAAGTACATGTATGTCTTAAAAGAGCATGTTCTTCCACTCTTCTAAAAAAAAAAAAAGAATTACTGAAATTGATCCATGCTATCAGAAGTTATGCATGTTTTACTAAAACAACCTATTTTGTATAGGTGTACATGGACTGGCATTGGAAGCTATTGAACAAGTGAGAATTACAGATTATGAGATTTTAATCATTTGAGTCAAGACTGAAACTTTATTTTTACTGATGTCATATTTTGTGTTTTGAATATGAGGAACAAGTCAACTTTTTTCTTAAATGTTGATGGCGATTTTTGTCTGTATTCCTTTGCAAGTTTTCGTGCATCCATAGAGGTGGGAAAACGTCCATGTTTCTTTGTATTTAATGGGTATTCATCAGTTAATTCACAGGTAAATGACCAGTGGTGGTGGACAGCTGAATTTTGTGATCTTTTCATTCAAATTGACATAAATTGGCAATAGAGTATGCAAATTACTTGACATTTGCAAAGTATAGTCAATAAAATGTACTTTATCCCAAGTATGTTATTTTTTTTATAAAAATGGAGCGAACCACATATTTAAAAACAAAATCTAATTCGGTCACTTTCTTTATGACCCACCCTGTATAGCTCTCCATCTTGGTATATCGCTTAGTTTGCCATCTTAATAAATACATATATTATGTTGCTAAACAAATGTTCTTCCTGGTTCAATATGAGAAAGCCTATCGCTGAAAAGTTGCTCTGGGGACTTTATGCCTCATTTTCTTGGGTTGGTCGAGATTGTCCGATCGGTTCGTACATTTTCGATAACCACTGCATGTAGTCTGTTGATCCGTACCATATCATGTTTTCCATTTTCCAGTACAGCCCAATCTACTTGAAAGCAGGATACCAAAAGACTACTTCATGTAATGAAGCACGCTCTGCAGATAATTAGAAACCCGCATTATGAAGATTGGTTCAGCTCAAATAAACAGCTCGAACATTTTAACAAAAATATTACCTGAGGGTATGCGTATCGTGACTTTCTGCTCAATTTGGGCTTAGGAAGTTGATGCTTGGTCTTACAAAATGATTAAACGGTTTCCAAAAATAATAAATTTCCGAGTGGCATTTGATGGGGTTAAACACATAAATGTCATGTACAATTTGGTATGAAGTTTATGTGCAGACATATACGTATCCAAGTTTTAAGTCACAGAAAGGTGGGCGTGGCTAGCTGGAACAGGGGCGGACCAAAAAGATAAAATAAGCCAACTCTTTTTAGGATGTTTATTCTGCTTGAAATAACACTCTTTCTATAACAATAACTTAGCCTAAATGAACAGGTGTTTCAGCAATTTGTAAACTTTAGGTTTAGCACCTCAACGACATAATGGTACAATTAAAAATCATATTTAAAATCTCCCCAACGTAAAATTCCACCAAAGGTGACCTTTTTAATGCAGATTGTCAGAATAAAGTGTGAATAATAAGTGTAAAATTTCATACTGTTGGCATGAATCGTGTAAGAATCCCCTCAAGCGATGTATAAACGCAGGCTTTGTTGTGTGCTAGCTGCACCGGCCCTCCAAATAGCCCTTTTTGATGCTGCCCTAAATCATGTAGCACAGGATTGCTTTACTGTTGTGGACCAAGTTTCGCTTATTTTCATTTGGCTTTGAAGGGACTCCTACCGGAAAATTACTACACCGCCCCGCTGACGATTCGGAACGGGCCACGCGGCGACCGGGTTGACTTAACCTGAGCAACTCGGTAATTAATGGTAAGGAAGCCCGCCAAAAAGGAACCGAAGACACGCGAAACCACTCGAGAGCGGACCTATAGCATTTACACTTGAGAAGGCTTTGCTTAAAGGTGCACACTCGTCCGGAGTTCGGGAAAAAGTAAGGGGTTTTAAGACTGTTTATACACCAACCAAGTTTCAAGATCCAGGTCACAGGGAATTCACACAATGTCTTGCACGGAGAAAATGTTGACAACCCTCTTTGTTAATTGACTCGGCAGCCATTTTTTACCTTGCCTAAGGTACTTCTCTCAAACAGGGAACACAACCAGCGGAATACTTCGAGTCCTAGCTAAGATTAACACCAGGGAGCAGACTGGTGCTAACTAAGCGACACATTACTTTGGACATCGGTATTCACAGTACACACATTCACGAACAAGTATACAGAACAATGTTCTTGAAATTTTAACGTGCGATTTAACACGACTAGCACTCAAGCGAATCGATTTTTGAGGACCACATTTTGTACCGCGAAATTCGCTAAACATTCGCTGTTTACGGGAGGGGCGAAAAAAACTCTTGAAAAACCCTTTTGGGAGAAAAAAAGGGAAAATTCCCGTTATTAACTCCGTAAGTCAGCTCATATTTATATTCGTATTATCAGTAAAGGTAGCGACAACACGAAATACTCACATAAATGCAATAATATTAACAGGCCAAATTCTTTACGTAGTTCAGATTGGAATGAGGTTAGAGAAGTCATGTTCCTCAACTGTATATGTACGTTATTCCATATGATTGTACCAGTTACAGCAAAGCTTGAGGCATAACATTCTTTGTTCGCAAAAGGAATCTTCAGTGTCATTTCAGTGGATTGTCTCGTTTGATATTTTCTACTTTGTAATGATCGTTCTAACTATTATCGTTCCGTGGGAATTCGTTGAGGAGCTCAACACGGCGCATTCCAGCCAAAGTGCCCCTTAAAACTTCGGCCCTTTGTCCCTCCGCCGAGCGAGGTCCAATTATGATATGGGCAAGTCAAGCATGGCATGATGAAACACCTGAATTTTTCATGGGCTTCCTTTTTACCTTCTCACTCTCTCTCCGATGGCCGATAACAAGCGAATCAGATACCTTCAAGCGTTGGCCGCACGAAGGACACCGCATGTACAGCGCTTCCGTACGGTCGGGATAAAAAATAATAAGGCAACCGTGACATTTTCAATTTTCTTTTCATTTCGCAGCGGCGGTTGCATCAGGGTCGACCATTATCTCACCGCTAACATTGGTTTTTCGCGGTAAGATTATTTCACACGGTTCATCGCTACCGCGAACATTGACAATAGGGAAATGATTTCGTTGAATCTCAACCCCAACGACACCATGTGTGATTGTGGCGCATGAGCCACAAACTATGGAGCACCTATTGAGATGCCCTCTACTACATGATCCTTGCACAGCTGCTGAACTTCCCATGTTTGGCTGAATCGAATTTGGCTTGTTATGTTGTGAAGTGGACTCGATAAGAGAAGGCCCCACGAGTCAATTTAATGAAAATCCACAAATTCATACAAAAAAGCTAAACATTATGTCGTGTCGTACGGGACGTGTCCCGTTAGATATGGAGAACCCAGTATTTACAATAGTTATATGTAAATTCATTAAAGAAAACATTCATGGCTTTCGATACTATAGTTACTTATAAACCAATGTCAGAGAATCTGCGTCTACAAGTTTGTGTCTTAGACAATAAGAGTGCGGGAGAATTGTTATGATTTCCCTATATGACCCAAAACCAATTGTCAAAAATTATCTTTTGTCCCAAAATAGATAACACGTTCTGGCCTATGACAATGGTGATGACAATTATGACTGAGGGTCACGTGAGGTGTCACGGTTCATGAATTATGCAACGGAATTTACTGCAACGTAAATTGTTTTGCCTGAGTATCACCATGTCTGGCACGGTTGTGCATAATAGCTATGTGTCTGCTATATACCCGCACAATTTCTCTATGTGTACACAGCAGTCAACTGCAATAAACGTGTCGACACATAACACTATCCGAAAGAAATCTAAGCCTTAATCTGAAAAATCTACTGAATAAACCGCCCCGACGGAAAGATAAATCCAATTTTACTGGCGTGGGGACGTGCGCTCGTAAGTAAATATAGAGCCGCCCGCTCGTGTTTTAATATACATCGGAGTATACTAGCAACGGTAACTGTAGTTTTATTTGGTAAAGTGAGGGGGGGGGCAACATTCACGGGACATTTGTCCTCCGATCGACAGATAATGCCAAGGTTGGCGGCAAATGTGCGTGAAAACGCCCACGCCATATCGAATAGGTTGGCACGATAGCATCAGATACAGACTTTACTCCACACAGTGGATACACTTCAAAACAAGATGTACACTAGAATATCAACATGCAAGCTTATTCACATTATGACCGATACTTTCGAAGGTTTTGTTTGAGACAAGGTTGTATTGCGGTTAAAGTCTTTGGTAATAAGGAAAGTCTACAGGTTCCCTGGAAAAACTATAACTTCAAGGAAACCCTGCGAAGTTTCTAAACAGTTACATTAATTTCTAGTAATCACCAGTTGCGAAACGATTGCAAGTAATGTGGGGCAAAGTACGATACATTTACAATGTAATCAAGTTTCATGCGAAGTAAAACTTGACTAGTTGGTGTATATGGTCAGATGGCTGCTAATGAAAAAATCAGTGGAGCTCACTGTGTTTGTGGTCAGGAGAATTAACTGGAACTTTGGTGAAGGCCCTTTCGAAGCGTAGATTTCTAGTTAAGTCCTTGACAAACTACGGTATTAGTGCTGTCCCAAATATACCGAGTATTCGAATATTCGATCATCAACCGAATAATGGAATGTTTTTTGGCCGCTTTGAATATTCGAAAACAAAAACATAACGTACGTACACACACGACTGATGATACTTTGCCATACAGTTGCGGCGTTTTATTGTCAGATGTTACTATTTGTGTCGATTTTTTGGACGGCCATTCATTGTTTCTATCTTTTTAGCAGGTTAATACCCATGAAGTACATACTCCAAAACACACCATATCGATCGCTGAACGCAAGTTTTAACTGGCCCACTCTGCATGCAACATTAACCAGTGCGTCACGCAGCTGCAGCTGGCAGTTTCGAATATCCGAATATTTGGTTAAAAACAGTTTCGAGTAATCGGATACTGAATTATTCGAAAATGGACAGCCCTAAACTATATAAGACAGAACTTTCTCTATTCTATATATAAATCTCAGATATACATTACACACACATCCTATGTTTAATGTTTCACCTGCACTACTTATAAAAGGGTAAATGTTACACCACACATGCAGTGCATGTGACATCAAGTACACGTTTTGTAAGCATTGTAAGTGGGTGGACTAAAATGAGGACGGAAATGAAACGATATCCATCGAAGCGACGCCGTGCACTGGCAATATACACTTAACAGTATTAGGCGAGGGGTTCTTTTTCTTGTGAGTACCACAGTCTATCGATCACATATAATGCTAGGCTAGGTCAACACCTGTGCGATTAGTGTTTCCAAAAAAACAAGCCGATATGGCGAGCTGAAAGTGACAACGAACCGATCTATAATACTACTCGGATATACAGGAACAACATCAGTTGGCTCTGTGGTACGTGGTAACTGGACATACAGGGACCTGTACAAGGTTACCATTGAAACAACTAGTCAATTCAGACTTAACATTTAACGATAATGACTTTGAATTACTACTATCAATCCAAAACCTGAGTGGACGTTTAACGGTAATTGGAGCTCACGCAAACCTCATTCCCGAATTTTCCGATGAAAATAGCATAGTTATCAAGATAATAAACTTCAAGCAATTGGACGCCAGGGGTTACAGCCTTAAACAAGTCTGTTATTCTATCATGATGATTTATTCTCGTAAATTGACTACTAGGAGGTTATCGGCTGAAAGCAAAAAGTAGGACACACAAGTATCAAACCTTGATTTTTAAGTAACGAATTGAAATTTACAAACGTGACAAAGGGATGAAAAAGTAGCTTTTTAAACTAATGTTTACATTGACCTCAATTTGCATGTTGACCCCAAATGGGCGTGGTGAAGCATTTTCGCCATAGTTTACATCATCAACGTTAAATGTCCCAAAAAGGCAAAGCAAAACAAATAAATCATTTTTTTCACGTGTAAACCGTGACTTCAGAGGACAGTGAAATCGGAGCATATACGACCATGAAGCTATAAGATAATAACTAAATCTCTCCATTAATTAACCCTTGAATTTTGTGTTAACGCACACTGCTGAGGTCTTTTAGAAAAAAACAACGTGACACACAGACATCAAACAGACAGACAGACATCAGACAGACAGCGTAGGATATTTTAATATAGGATAAGAACAGCAGTATTTCGAAAGGATATCTCGCAGGACTAAGCTTTGACACCAATGAAATTCATATTTTCAACAACAACAAAAATCCACTCAATACTTGTAAAAGCAAGGCACACATTACAAAGGTTGTCTCTGAATTATTTGATGAAATGGCATAAAAAACGCCGAATTTAGTCACAAAACAGTTTGGCTCGTGGAGCGGAGGTCATATACTTTTGATACCAGAAAGGCCAAATTAATCAGCGAACACCTTCGTCATGACATGAATTCATAAAGTAATCAGTGACGTTCTCATTAGAAACCCCGTACTAAATTAAATTCACTGAATTAAATGTCAAGACGCGAATTTAATCTGCAACAATCAACTTCTAAAAACAACTACATGAGCATGAAAGTACTGAAGACAAAACAAAAGGCGACTGTTACCTCCATCCTATAATGGCACACTAACACTTACATAAATATCAGACCAGAAATTATATACAAATCATGAAAGAAATACTCATAAATAGAAATACAATTAAAAACAGGTCTTGAAGAGGTAGTCATCACGCACCAAACAATAGTATTAAACAAACATCCAAAGGGAATTTAAAAACCAAACATCCATGTGCAATCATGATTCATGTGCATTTTTAAAATCCAATCAACCATTCTATCAAAACATTAAGTTGTTTTGTTTACTATATCAAGCAGACGAGATATGTTTGTGGAGAGTCTCACTGACAAGTTGACCACATATGGCATGGCAGGGGACAATTTGGATGTCCAATCAAGCGCGTAAATTGTGATCCTCGACTGGGCTTTATTCACAGTTAAGCGAATCGTGTCCGCGTAAGCAGTTTTGACATTAAGGCACTCGGCCGTCGGTCGTGCATCATAGCTTAAACCAACCAAAGCAGCCAATTTATCAAAATGATGTACATCATGATGTTGCATACAGAACTACGATAAAACTCAAAAGCATTTGTCTCCAATGAAGACTGGAGTTTCAATATTAAGATTGTCAGTTAAATATGCCCAAGCACGCCTCCTGTAAAATCTCTATAATAATTGTGACATCCACTGTAATGTCCCTGAACTATCGTTTGTGCTGACTTAGTTCATGTTTCTCATTGCTTATTGTGAGATTTTGAAAATTTCTCAAGCCATTCTTTTCTCGAAATGTTATGGGTGACGTGTAAATCTGTTCGCGTCATCGTGGAAGGTGTGACGTGTGCTCGGATGGTTTCAATGCCGTCAAGAACACATTCAACGCGGCGTAAAAGTAGCATTTCATCATGTAAAATACCTCAGATATGTTTTCAAGGTTACCACTATTTCAAAGTTGAATGTCACAAAGGCAAAAAAGTTATTCATTCACTGGAGATCTTGGATAGGCCTACATTTTGGAAGCTTCATGGTGTGAAAACATCTCTGAATTTCGTGAATGCGAATGCCAGAGAGTCATATTACCTGCTACTTTGATTACGTTTTGTCTACAAATGAAAAAAAAACCCAGAAACTGACAAGATATCTAACAAACAATCTTCATAATCGAACCCGTCCTTCTTGAATTAAAACATCAATTTTTGCAAAATAACAGTTAACTTTTGCAAACATTTGTGGAGAAAACACCACTGAGACACTAGTACAGAGCATCAGAAGATGACATCTCTTAGGATCCAGGTAATGTCTAGTAGTTACTCAGACGCATTAAGTTTGGACTATATCTGTACTGTAGTCGAGGTACCAGTGATGGATCACAAGCCATCACAAGCCCATCATAAGCCATCACAAGTCCATCATAAGTGATCCAGGCCCAAGTCTGTACTTACTAGCTGTTCAAATAGACTATGACAAAGGCACTACTTGACTGTGCTTGCGACTTTAATTATGATTTACTTGTGACCGAACATGTGATGTACTTGCGAGACATCACACGTGCATCCACAAGACTTACACCCATCAAAACAACACTATTGATGTTCATGTTACGGAGCATATTGTGGGTAATTTTGATACTCACCCACATCGACGCAACGCGTACGAGGTAGGGTCGGACAGAACGGGTCGAAGAGCTTCCTTGATAGTTGGAAGTCCCGTGTTTCGGTTGGAGGGCATCTTAAAGGACCCCGCCTTGCGAGTCAGGACCTGGCCCCGGGGGTCATAGTCCGCGTCCAGGAACCCCTTCTGGCGGCCCGGAGGGGTGAGCTGAGGCGGGGATGAGGCCGCCATGCCCGGTGACAGCAGTCAGTATATCTCCGCTAGTAGTAGGTTCTCCGCTTACTGGACTGGTCGATGGTTTAAGTGCGAGACCCACTTCAGTTACCTCCGCTGACAGGATGCGCATGTATTGAGCTGCCGTAATGTAAACCAAACATTATCCGGTCGTCCCACGGGTTTTTATCTCTCCTCTGCTGGTATAATTTTCTGTACTGCATGTGATTCTAGCCCATGCATGTGTCAGTAAAATAGCAATGATCCCAGTATCTAGTAAAGCGATGGAGCTCTTTCAGGACGATTGCTACACTGACCGCTACGGCAAGGCTTGACCTTAAGACTCTGTCTTAAATGAATTAGTGTGATTAGATTGCTGCCACATGAAGGTTGCAGGCCAGTTTTGTTGTCCCATTACCGCAGGGAAAAGTGTCTGACTTCAGTCTCACCAGAAATACACACACAAACATGCCATTCACATTAGTTGTTCAGTGATGCCACTTTTTCCATGTGAGAACACCACTCGTGCCGATAGCATATAAACTCCGTTGCTCTGATCTGTTTTTCCTTCTTTGTGTGTCATCAGTAGGTGGTTAACAGGAAACGTCCTTTTGTAGATAGATACCTTAGAGAATCCGGCTATTAATACGATGTCCCCATTGCCACCTGCAGCGATTGACTAGTGGGTCGGATGCACCACGCGTGCCCGCGTGCAAGCGCGACAAATTGAAACTAACAGTCGACTGGCGATAGCACCAACACGTGACTGCCGGTACTGTGAACATGTGTGTGTACACACTTCACATGCACACATCGTACCTATGGAGATTCTTTAATTAACATAATGTATTCCAGTATCGGCAAGACAGGCTGCAAACGTAGGCTACGGCCTTCCCTAGTTAACAAGGCAAAGGATCTCCCCCGCGTGGTGTCACGCACTGTTGCGGGCGCTAATAACTCATTTGCATATTTTCCCACGTGCGTGCAACACCTTGGGCTATCGTATTTACGCGCGCATCTGGGGTTTTGGCGCGAAGTTCCAAGTGATCGTGAAAACAAATTCCGTCTCTGGAATTCCACTCCGTCTGTTTGACGCCCCAAGAGGTTTCTCTATGTAACGAATAGAAAGACAACCACACATACCTCGCATTAATCAGAACATTTCAAGTCCTATGCCACGTGAGTGCTTTCTTTCATATTACTCATTGTAATAAATAAGACCTATATGCGACATGTGCATTGCGTAGCACGGCAACAAATTAAGATGAACAACTCGGTAACATGGCACCTGAGGCCCGCCGACTGGAGACTTCGACGGGGAGGCAGCTAGAATTCAATTTTGTTCTCAAGGCTTTGCTCAACAAAGTACCACAACTCTCCAACAGTCCCCAAAGCAAGATAGATCGCAATTCCATTCCAAAATTGAAATTGAATTTAAGCAAAACAGTGTGGATAAGGTATGCGCACAAACCCAGACGGCTGTTTTACGTATGACGATATACCACCGACGTATAGGTTGTCGTCACACGTAAGTGGCGGTGATGATTCCGGTCGTAAATTACTCGGGGGGGGGGGGGGGCTGCTCAAGTTGTGGTGTAGTTGACCTCGCGGAAATAGTTTCGGATGCATGAACACACTAATACAGAAGTCAGTGACCAGCACTTTATACAGACGCATTATACTTGTTTCAACGCTTCAAACCCAAGTCTATTTAGTGACTTTGGAATCAGGCATTCATTAGGGGACTAATTGCCGTCAATTCAATTTCGTTCACATGTAATTCTGAGAATCAATGTCGTGTGCAAATTAACAAGCACTTCATGGAATTGGTACAGGCAACTATAAGTTTTTTTCTGAGTTAAATAAAAAAAAGCACAATTGTGAGTTCAATCAAAATTCAGTGGAAAGTTTCATTTAAAAAACTGCTCTCAGTATAAAAGGTGTAGCTAAGACATTGATCAGGATAGTATTTACAACTACAAAAACATTACATGAGAATAATCGCACATAACGGTTACATTACGCGCTGGTTGATACACATGTTTATAGCCCGGAGAAGTACAGCACTAAACATATCGTCATCAAAAGTGCATGACATCTGTATCCCTCTAGAGAAAATCATTTTCATGATTGCATTAATTATTAACTATCTGTTCCTTTGTTATTCCTTTGACACATCCGTGCCCAAACGGCAATTTATTTTGATACGAAAGCGTCAGAGTTGATATTTAGCTTCACAGCGCTAGTGTTGCTATCAGCCTGAGATACACATTGTATTTCAAATAATGGCTTTCGTTTTTACAATGTTCAACCTTTTCCTCGGATTTTGTCTTGAATGGGGCATTTCAGTAATTCAATAGAAAACTGCGTTAATAGGATTATACGTTTCTTCCCGACATTATACAGGCACGCACACGTCAAAGTGACAAACGAAAACCGCTATGCTCCTCATGAATGTGCTCATGTGTTTGGAATAACAACATTGGGAAGGCAAGCTGGCTTTAGCTAATCACGCACTGCGCTTAACAGAAGGGCAACGAACCTGTATACGGTGTGTCTCGATCTACTTGCGCATAATCAGTCTAATCTTCCACATACGCATTTGGTGCCTCATACGCATTTGGTGCTTCAGAGATACATGATGAGGCTAGATTTAAATTTGAAATTGCGTACTTGTCCTGTTTTGCCATCGGCATAGGCCGAGTACGGGCATGGTCCCCTCTAGTAAAGCGGAATTACAATAACGTCAAACATGCAGATTTTTAAATATCCCATCAGTTGGTGTTTTATATATATACACACACGCAAGTGTGTATTTGCCTGCAATCAGGGACCCCCCATTGTCCCTCTTTTATTTGTACTAACTTTTTAGGAAGACCTCCCATATGATTTGTACACATCGCCAAATTGGGGACCCTTCGGCAATTGGGGACCCTATTGTCTTCTATTGTTCAACGTCTCCTATAGAATGCAGAACCAAACTCCCATACACAGTCTGGTTGTTGCGTTATTATGTTCCTATTGCTTGGACTTATTCTCAATGTTCCATAATTTTTGTACACGAAATCCTTCCGAGGACTTGGGCTCAGGTCCTCGGTTGACTGTTATCGCAGGTAACCCTTGTTCCACTCACACGTAAAGGATAACCAGGAACGCGTGCGTAAAAGCCTTTCATCATTGGCCTCTCATTGTCCTCGTATTGTTTATACTTTTTTAAGAACAACCCCCATTGGGTTTGTACACGTTTTCAAACCGTGGACCCGCAAACAATCGTGGACCCTTTTGTCCTTATTGCTCAATGTCCACTATTGAATGTGTATTGTCATACATACAAATGTGCGGGTCACAATGCTACTTTACAATCAGTGGTTCTCTTATGGGTAGTTTCATGATTCAATACACTTCCATTTCTACGTCATACATTAAATTAGAAGGTGAATTTGAAGCCAGCATGCACGCATCTGGTGAATACAATATTAGGGTAAGGGTTAGGGTTAGGGTCGCCTACTGAACCATCACTATCAGTTAATGAGATAAGGAAAGGAACCGAGAAGTCTGAGATGTCGCACGAGTCGAAATTTGAATTCTTTTTTCTACACTCTGTAAGAGCATTTAATCTTGCCACCTGTTAGTTCAGTCATGTGCGAAAAAATGGCGCATTTTGAAATAGTAGCATCGAAAAAAATATGGAATGGAAAACTCTGAACTATATGTAACTGATTTGTATTTTTTTTTATTATTATTTTTATCTTCATCACCTTGTAATTGTTTTGATATGATGTTTAACCTTTTTTTCTTATCGATCAGTGTATTTTTTAATGTGCGTTTTTACAGCAGACAGGTACATTTTCCAGTTTATTTTAGAATTGATCAATTGATTGTATTTACCATAATGCTAGTGATCGCTTAGAATTTGAAACGCAAGTTTTGTGTCTCTCTGAAATTGTTAAGTGAAACACAAAATGAGATGCATACAAACACGGTTGCTGAAGTCTCTTTCAATATTTATCATCATAAAAGCTACTTCATTTTTATGCACGCTATCTTAACATGCAAGCATTTTCTTATTTTAATGACATGCATGAGATATCTTTTCACACTCAAAAACCCTGTCGACATGTCAAATTCGCTCAAAACATTGTTGACGATTTGATAGACGATATGATTGATAAACGTCACTGAGGCAAAACATAACAGTTGGCCGATTCCCATCGAGAACCTGCACATGTACATTGTGATTGTGAGTTAACACGTATAGTTCAAGGCGATAACAAGTCAGTATACAGTAGAATGCCACAGCACAGCGAAAAGTCACTGATTAATTTGCCATTTTGTCAACAAAGATTTTTTTGTTTTACATTTTTTTTGTGCTGTCTTGAAAACGAACACGTTTATTTCAGGCAATATGACATGAAAATGAATTGGTTGTAATATGAATTGGTTGTAACCAATAAATGAAATGCTATCGGTTGTATACAATAATCAGTAAAGTACGGAGTATGTTGTCGTTTTTCGTCTTTTTAAAGGCTGTTTTTTTTGTAAAAATAAAAATGGTGTATTTTTCGGTATTTTTATTTAACTATAATAAACTTCTATAGAAGGTTATTAAATTTCAATCTCAAATTTATTTTAAAAATGACACGTATTGAATCGATATTATATAGAAATATACAAGTATATTGAAAAGGAAAAGATTTACATGGAAAATGTTCATGATATGAGACTTCACAAAACGCAGAGCTAATTTTCCAACATTACAAAAGACAACAATTTCCAATCGCATTAGAAATAAACTGGGAGTCTGTTTTTACCGTTACCAATGGCAGCCTATGACGTCGTACACGTTTTAACGGTCTTTGTACATATGCTTTACAAACATGCAATCTCTCTCGTGGAAAATTCCACTGGGCTCCAAATATAACTCATTTTTATGTAACCATCTGCACCATATGAGGCTCACGAACAATAAATTTGACATTAATTGGCAACTGAAGCGCACATGCCGACCAAACGGTTGATATTTTGTTCCGCCATTGCAAGAAATAATTGGGAGAATGTGAAACAGAGGTTTACGAACCGCAGCATCAGCCAAGGAAAAGCAGACAACACAGTTAATAAAAAAAGGAAAGAAAACTCGTAAGCAGTACTTTAGATTACTGAAACGAGGATCTTATCACATAAAACCCGCGGCAAACTCCACAAACTGCTGTCGAATATCAGAAGGCTTACGGCTTGTTAAATACGGATTGAGAAACACCTGCACTTTTCATCTGGAAAAAAATACTTTCAAATATTATCCAGCATTGTATCAGCGCGTCTTTCAAAGGCCCCCAACCGAAAGTGCACTTCCCAGTGGATTAAAAGGACATTTCTTGAGTTATTTTGTGACATTTCATCGTTGTCATCGTCTTCAACACCTTCGTGATAAGAGTAAGATAAGCATCCAAAAAAAAAAACACAGACGATAAATTCATTCGTGGAAAAGTTGTTTACGTTAGAGACCTTTTTTTTAAGATTAAAAACATGTGGTTTTTTTTGGAAAATTTGCCCACGTATCAGGGTGACTCGAAGGGCTAACTTAATTAAACAAACTAAGTTCGTGGCCGGGAGACCAAGATAAACCATCTTTGAACAAGAATGCACCCACAGAGAGCGCAAACCTCCGCCAAGGCTCAACAATTCCCCGCCATATTGTCAGTACACCCCAAAGAAATACTCGCATATCCACTTGACTTCCATAATTTACTGCTTATTTAAAATATCAACAGGACTGCTCATTATTCTGAATGTATCGAAAATGTTGGCCGCTTCATTAAAAAAAAACCAAGTCATTAAACTCAAACATCTTGTAGTCTGAATGTATACGCCTGTGTCGGTCTACCTCTCCACTTCCCCATTGTTAAGAATAGTCTAGTCCATTGACCTGTGTGGTTAGATCAGGTGGGTGATAAGGCATGCAGGGTCCTTGGGCCACTGCACACACATGAAGCTGCTCAGTTGTACACAGAGGTTCATGGTCTATACACATAGCATATTCGCACGTACAAAATGGTGAAGAATCCTTAAAAATGTCCTGCATCCGGACCCAGATCCGGATCACATCCAAAATCTAAGCGATTTGTACTTGTACCAAATACCACCCCTACAAAAAATAATGAAAATCCGTCCATAACTTTTAAAGTTATCCTGTTCACAGACAAACCAATAACCAACCAACCAACCAACAAACAAACACACAAACAAACCAACGCCGATGAAAACATAACCTCCTTGGCGGAAATAAAAAATTGACCAAACAAAACTCAGATAATACCATGACCTTCTTTCGCAGTGTGCCGTCATTGATGACAGGCTGTGTCATTTCAATTCAGTGACAATGACAGAACAACGTCTCTGCGCATGCGTTTCAAAGATTAGCCATGTCCTCAATTAACCCATTCCTACCTTTGGGACGATTCGGTTTGACCTCTCTACAACATTTTCAATCATATCTCACAGACTGTGTCGGACGACATGCAGTTTAATTTAGCTAAAACTGTCCACATACAAGTCACTGTACATCGATAATTTCTAAACGATGTCTTACTCCCTAAAGGTTCTACACACATTTTTTATTGTTGGAACAATCTTGAAAATCCGCTATCAATTCAACTCACGATGTGGAGAGTTCACTAAAGATTACTGACACCGCTTCTAATCAAGAGATAGACTTTGTTCCCACCGGCATACAGTAAACCTCTTAAGCCCATAAAACCGAATGCCGTCAGACAGTACCTAGCCACAAATTGAAAAGTACTTAAGTTATTAAACAACCTCGTGTAGATATCTGTCCGCAAAATCCCCGACTACTGGTCAAACCTGTTTTGACGATTTCGAAAAACTCCATGCCTGCTTCTTGTCAGATACAAAGCCCCGGGTGTAAAGTTGCATATGCGGATGATGGGTTTTCAGCAGCTTAGGTAATTCATTTTGTGCCTTGAAGATACGACAGTATCCAATTTTAGTTGCAACGTGGAACACCTTTTTGAACTTTATGGTTGAGATTTTCAATATTGTTCGGTGGACCTCATACAAATGATGACATCCAGATAAAACAGGGAGGGGGTGTTTCGTTGGGCTATTCTTAAATGCCAGTTAAGAAAAGACTGAGTTTTCGCTGATCACCACTGCTTCAATTTCCTAAGTCTGTCGATCGGTTGCTTCCAATTCTCGTATCAGCATCTGGCTCTCGAAACATATTATTCCGCAAATTTGCTGTGCCCAACGACGATAAAAAAAAAACCCAATCGCTTTTACGGTTGTGTGTGGGAGAAAGAAAAAGGACAATGACCGAAGATACACGAGAGATAAAACGCGTCGCACGCGAAAGAAACTCTTTAAGCCAACATATCTACTGACGATCAGGTATGCCGAGTGAGAATAGTGCAAGCACGGTCATCAGACGCTACGTAGGGATGTAACGAGAGAATTTGGTAACATTAAGTATCATGCACGCCTTCGTATCTATGCTGTCATCAGTTCTTACAGGAGAAAAATTGGCTTTAAGCCAATAAAACATAGCTCCTCAGAGACATATTCTTTGTACAATGTTACAGTATGTTACAGTACATGAACCAACATCTCCTGCATTGTTCAGGTGCGGATCCAGGAATTTTAGCATGGGGGGATCAGCCAAATGCAGACAGGTTTTTTTCTCCGGACACTTAGCCTCCGTGAAATCAAAAAGTGTGTGTGGGATGTGCGTTTGTTTATGGTGTAAATCGAGGACACACACGTGCAACATCATCGACGAATCGAGGACAGAATCCAAATTGAGGACTCCTCGGTTGGAAACATGTACAAAACCAATGAGAGCTGTTGCGAAACAAAGCAAAAGGAAAACAAAGGAAAAGGGAAGAGGAACAAAAGAAAATTCTCGTTTTACACCACAAACAAACGTGTGTGTGTGGGGGGGGGGGGGGGGGGGCTGGGGGCTGGTACCATTTTCCAATATGGGGGCGCTGTTCAAATATCCGATGATCATGCACTATGCAGCACAATAATGACCCCTACCTTCATCCGCGACTGATTGTTATGCATCATCACGCATCTACATTTTGTTCTGCAAGCGGAGACACTTCGCAGTAACAACCAATCCACAGATTTTCTTGGTCTCTTCCCACAATAATTGCGCTCCTTCCGATTGATATTCGGTCAAGTATGAAACAAAATAATCAACTTTCTATACTTGTGGATAAATTCTTCTGGACTTCATCAGATTTCCAACAATTTATATCTGTTTGTTTACATAGCAGTGTCTAACATTTCACGAAATTAGATTTAATTGGAGGATTTTTGTGTTGACATTTACAAGGGGATATCAGTCTGTTTTACTTAATACTTCGAAGTATACAAAATTATATCTCACATATCTGACAGCGAGATTTTCTCTATTAGCTTATTTTGCCTAACTTTGCAGATCATTTTAAATGCCATGTTTCTCAGACTGTTGGTGGACAACACAATAGCTCATTGCCTTCATGCACAACTGCTCTCCCAGTTCAGATCATATATACCCTTGCCCTGCATGCACAGTCACGCTTCGTGACGGGCACTTAGATAGCTATTTGCATATCGGCGAAAGAGCTTGGTAAATCACGAGGACTCGGTAGACTGGCTTCGCTGTCATTTTGCAAGTCTCAATGCACTCCGAATGAATGGAGTCAATAGAGGGCGTCAACAATATTCATCATCGTCTCAACCGCGGTCGGGACGAGCGAATTTTGTTGTACACAAAATGCAGATGAGTCAATAGAGGGCGTTATCAATAATAAACGCATCGATTCATGCGAATTCAGTAGGCAGCGTCGAATACAAAATGCATGCGAGTAAAACTCATACCAACCAGAAATATAGCTGTATGGAAAGAGGAAAAAACGAGTGCAAAGCCAGAACAATGTCTGCATTTGTTCTTACGATGGTATATATTATTTGTGCCTGAACAACCTAAAACCCGTATGCCGAGTATGGATAATGTGTGCGTTCGATTATGACAGTAGCAAGCCAGAAGAAATTGTCATACAAACAGAAACTGTAAGGGCGACCTCTTGTGTTCCGTAGGAGGTCCACACCACTGCGCACATAGGTTTAAATTGCGTAAATTCACATTAGTCTCAGCTTGTTAATGTTGACGTGAGATTTAGGACATCAGTGCTAGACAGCATAATCATTACGTGATTATTTTTATGCGGCAGCAACAAATAAACTCACAGAACAAATGGGCTACTCCACGCAAAATTGGACATGACTGAAAAGTTTATAAGGTCTTCAGAACATCAAGCCAAGGTAGTCACTTTGGCATCTTGTTCTCACATTCAAAATGCAAGTGTTATTGTGACTTTTTGTTTTTAGGGCAAGAGGAAGGTTCATATTTTATGAATATATAACACGGAACTCATGGTTCAGCGCCCTCTGTCGACACAGCTAGGCGTATCCTTCAGTATATCTATTTTTGAACTTATAAACTACACTATCACCGTACAGCTTGTTTAGGTTGGGTTTACTTGCCGATCAAGTGACTTTTAAGTATTTTGATCTTGAGATTGCTCTATATTATACCAATGTCTATTTAATATCTATATCAATATTTCACCATTGATGAATTTCGAATCGGCCATTATTACAAAATTGAGTACTTGGTAAACTCTTCATTTTTGGAACTTGCGAATAGAAACGAAAGCAATGAAATAACAATTCATTACAATAATGTAATACCAGTCTGCTCTGATGAATAATTTAAAATTTCTGATGTTTTAGGCACATTTGCAAGTGCATCATGTGAAACTTATTTTCTACGTTTTATCAGTGTCCATTAAAAAAAACTGCCTTAGGCTATATGGACAATCGGTGGATAAAAAAAAGATAATATAATAAATAATGCATTGTGCATGATTAAAGAGCAGATAAAAATAAACAAGTATTCTATATTTAAATCCATAAGGCCAGCAGTGAACAGATTATATTGTCTTATAAAATACGAGAATAAGAGTGTTTTGGAGTGGTGTTCGTGCCATAACACTCAATGTGCGAGTTTTCTCAATAATCTGTCAAAACAAGGAGTCAGAATTGTGTTGAAAAATAGGTGCCGTCTCCGAAAGTAACGATTTCGGTGTCCAATGTTGCCGAGGCCGTCCGTAGGGATGTGCGTAATCTAATGTGCATCTGCCTATTGAACACATGACAAACGGAAACCCTATGTTTCCGACGCCAGTACTAGACTTGTCTGTCGACTAGACATTCAGGTTCCTGCTCTTCACTGAACACATAGAAATGCACACATATAGAAACTAAATACAAAGATAGTATATTTTCTGCAGCACAGGCTAGCAATTCACTGCACTTGTCGTGCGCGCTTTTTAAGCACACATCTCTGGACATTTTAAATTGACTATCTGCCCGCCGGGTTCGGTCGGGAACACATTTTTGGTTGAAGCGAGAGCCAACGAGGGGATGCTTACAGGAAATGAAGACTCCAAACTACACCTCAATGATAAGGATCTTAAACCTCCTGTCTCCATGGCAACTCCCGCGTTAATATGATCCGAATCAGAATCGCGGCAGGCGATTTCTTTTTAAGATAACCAATCAGCGATCGGTATTGCACGGTAAACCATCCGGAAGTGTTGGGGGGGGTTAGGTATGGAAACGATTCGTCATATGACTATCTAAAAATGTTCTGTGTGTGTTTAACAAGTCGGCATTTCTCCTCAATGCAAACTTTTAACGTCCCCTCCTCCTGTTTTTTTGGGGGGACGCATATGTCTGCGAACCTCGGAAATAGACCGTAATTTTTGGTTTCTTTAATATGCAAATAGATCCAGGATGCGGGTAGACTGGTTCCCGGTCCTTACATTATTCGATTCTGATAGGAGACAGGTACTAGTCTACCCTGCAATAATTCGGGCGATTCGCAATGCAGTGCGCCACCAAGAGTTTGCCGGAGAGAGTTCATGTTTCCCAGTGCATTGTGGGAGATGGTCCACAAATTCGCAGCGCGGGACATTTGAAATTGTCAGTTTTTCCGGGCATTAGTTTCGTGAGCGTATAATTCGAATATTATGTTTGCGCTTTTCTTTTCTTTTTATCAATATGGTGTACTTTTCTAAGGCGGGAGAACACTATGCCCCAATCTATAGCAAAGTTGCCCACACTCGTTCAAATGGGCCATGTTTAGTTGTCAACCGTAAACTAGAAAATGGACTCTCCATGGCAAACTCTTGGTGGCCCACTGCATTGTGAATCGCCCGAAATAGACGCAAATAATTTTGGAATTTCAAATGCAACTACAACACAACTATTCTATGTAACAAACCATGGCGAAAGCCATGGTCTATAATATGTGAGCAGATTCGCTGATAATCATGCAAGACAACCGCCTCTTGACCTCTACAAGTTGACAAATCAGCGGGCGCTTTCTATATCGGGTCTTCTTGTCTAGATTTTATCGATAATGCCTGGCCGTAATTGTTGTATTACAAAACACTGCATTCAAAATGACCAATCAAACAGTTCGTCCTGATATTGGAATGAAATGATGTCACGATGTAGTAAAGTCGACTCCGAATGACTGAGGGCGCGAGATCGCATAAATCCGCATGCTTCGATATGTCAGGCGTTGTACGGAGACTGGCTCCGTGCATAACGGGTGATACTCAGACTACTCCATAACCAAACCCGGGCCGATATGTCGTAAAAACGTGAATAACTGTTACATCAATTGAACATTACACACATACTTTTTGGGGGTGAACTTGAAAAAAGTTTCGACAGTGAATCTTTACCTTTCGGTAAACTGACGCCCCATGAACTGATAGTTTGGAGAGTGCGTCTTTAATCTCAACAATGCGTTGCAGCACAAACGGTCAATGTACACATCCGTGTTGCGAGCGAATCTTGCTGGATAAGGTTACTGCAGCCTACCGGATTGGTTCCTTAAGTTGTTTTGGCGCTTTTTTATTTGGCGGGAAAATGACGTCACGGCTCCAGATCGAAAGTAATGGCCTCCCCTCCGGGGGACCCTGGAGTCCAGGATAAATCTTGGCTGATGCATCAGAGAAAAACACCTCATTGTCGGCTCTCGAAAGTCCGTTGAGAAAACGCGCGCTGGGAGGACTCTTGTCATAAAGCCAGGCTTACGGCCACCTTGCGCCAACACCTCAAGTGGGAAATCATTTTGCTGATCTCGGCTCCAGGATTTTTTGGCCAAAGAAAAAACTGTGTTTGGATGTTTTCACGCCGCTCGCCAGATTTTCGATTGTGTCGGCTCGGACTCCTTTGAGACCGTTGAGGTATAAGAGCCGCGGCTTAACGCCAGAAAAGAACACGTTGGTTAGCTAGCTCTGCCGGCCCAAGGCACCAGAAATACACTCAATATTACATTCAAGTTTGACAAAATATTCATACGTTTGTTCACGATATTCTGAATTAGTCATAGAGTTTGGTATACCTGGCAATATTATTCCGCCGGTAATGCAAATTTTAATGCAAAATAAGCATATAAATGCACAACTTCTAATGCAAATTCAATACAAACACATCAAAGGAGGCTTTTAGGCACAAGAGAGTTTTGGCCGTATTCTTGTAATTTTTGACTATCTGCGCTTGCCATTTGAAGAGTCTGGTTTTCATTATTTATGGCAGTAGAACCGCGAGGAGTTTTTTGATGGGATACAGTAAAAAAAGAAAAGAAAAATGGCTACTGCTTATTTGAAAGGGCATTACTTGACGCTTGGGGGCGCTGTCCATAATTTAAACCCTTCCTACCAATTGTGTTAACTTTGCAAAAACAAATCGCACATGAACATTAACATAAGACCAAGTTTATTTGTTCTTTTTAACAAAACATCATGTCTTTTTTTCTTTTTCCATGCAAGATGAACGCCAGTAACCCCCTCCATGTTTATACGCCACTTACACACGATGAATAGTCCACAAACGCGGTTCAAAGGCATTTATAGTGATTAATATTGACCTGGAAAAAACTCAAGTGCTTGCAAGCCCGAAACGAAAACCAGCAAAAAGGCGAGCGAAGCCGTTAGAGCAAATTAAAATCTTCCCCCGGATATTCATTCACAAGTCATTACCGATGTGTTACCAAATACATCGGCGGTATTGCCTATCCGTTTTTTTGTTTTTTGAAGGCGCGTGCACGACTATGCCCTCGGGCCGACCTTGCGATGCTTTTAACCCGTCAGAAGGAGACAACCGGTGATTGCCTGGCTGTGTGACAAACCCGTCCTTTGGTGTATACACAATACTTCATAAATCTCAATGTAAATAATGCATGGATGAGTAGCATGAGACATGAACTGACTTTGAATGTAACGAAAATATCCAGTAGCATGTCTACATTTAGCCAACAGTAAGACATTGTAACATGTCGAGAAAAAAATAGTGCGCCTATCAATATTTTATTCACACAGGCGTATTTTCTTTGCGCTGCATATAACTTATCTCCGCGAAATTAGCATAAATTGTAATTCAAATTGACCACAAATAACAACTGCGGCTCACAGGAAGTAATTTTATTTTTTGACAAAAGCCTGAAGCACTGTGAAAAGACAAATATTATTTGTCTGTCGAAGGAGTCTTCTCTAATGTTTATTTTATTTCCTCGGAGAGTGCACTGACTAGGTGAACGTCATTCCGTGATCATTACAGACAATCGTTGATAACCACAATGTTTTTACAAGCTTTTCTGAACAATCGATTACAAAAATCACGACGAAGCTTTGTCTGCACCCTCATGCGTCAAAACACTTTTTTTACAGTAATAACTACTCGTCGCTGGCGATTTTTTGAGTTCATGAAACGGTGGCTGCGGAGTGAAATTTGAGAAGTTTGGCAATAATTTCTGGCGGGAGCACTGATTACAAAATACGGCGACTGTGAGATGTTCTTCGGTCGAGAGGACAGAGGTATAATACGCTTTGGTAAATTCATATAAGTGAGGGGTAAACGGTGATGAAGCTCTCGTACTAATGAAGCCGGCGGGCGAGAGGTGCCGTGTTTATTACGCAGACCGTGTGGGGTTACCTTGGAAAGTGTCGAGTGCGCACGGCGGCCAAAAAGCCCAGAATTCACCTCATCGGAAGTCATTTGCGGCGATTGTCCCGTGCACGTATTAATGAATTCCTCGATGTGTGTACCGTGTCCCATTTATGCCCCTTGTTTGACTTAACGATTTCCCGCAGAAGCTCATTTTCCCGTGGCGATTCAAGCTTGCTTGATGATCTCGTAAGTCAAATTAAATCATTCGGATAGGAGGTTAAGGAGTCCTATTTAACAAGGGGCGATGCGCCGTTTAGCCTTTCAGAAATGGCCTTAACGATTTCGTCCATGAATTAATTTTGTTTTACCGGAGTGGTATAGGCTGCCCTTGTTACCTGGAACACGCTGAACTTAAGCCTCCTGAAGTCTTTAAAGGGGTACTCTCGACCCTTTTGGAATAAAAAATACGTGTACCATGCTATAAAAGTGGAAAGATCTCTAAAACGTAGGATATTAAAGCCCAAACAACAAGGCATACACCTTGAAAATGCATGGTTATACTTAATAGATTTTATTCACGAGACGGCCATATTAAATTGAAAAGCGAGGTAAACGTTTCATTTTTGAAACTTGCGAATCAAAAGGACAGCAATGAAATGAAATCCAATTACAAAATAACACTAGTGTGCTCTGTTGAACAATCGAAAAGTTGTGATTAAACATACCCTAATGTTTTAAGCCAATAAACAAAATCAAAGTGAGGCTCAGTACGCATTCCAATCATAAAATAGTCTGGCACCATCCAATTTAACGGTTTATAATTTATAAAATAGATTCAGGTAACAAGATCGAAAATAGCTTCCTTATTAATAAGGCCTATGTAATATTGCGCAAAGGACTTAAGGGGTGAAAATGTTAAACTCAATATCAAGCCTTTAGAATGCTAGTCTTGAATCCAGCCACACACTGTTGTGGAACCTGGTTTCCGAAATTGAATTATCAGTCACATGCTGACAGCTGTGGTTCGATTTTCAAATTCACACCTGGAAATACGTTTAGGGCAAATAGGCAAAGTGAAAACAATGACTGTCACGTACATCTCTCCGAAAAGTAAACATTACGTGGGATGCTGGTGACCTAGACCTTTGAAATTATTTAGTCAACAATACAGAAATAAACACCACAGAATTTTGGCAGTCCCAAGACGAACGTAACTGCACCTTTAAAGCCTTTAAAGCGCACGCTTCGCGGCTGAAAATAATTACTGAGTGTTCAAGGCTAGCCATAACCCTAAATGGCCAGTCCCGTAGAGGATGAGAGTGGTTTAGCTATACCTTCATAGGGGAAGGTCATAATACGCCAATACGATCCCTCGCGCTCTTGTTTTTTTTTTTGCAAAATCTGTAATCCAGTGGCTAGATGCAAAGACGGATAATCAGGCGTTGTAAGCGGAGAACATTCCTTCTTAAATTTCAAATCACAGTTGCAGTTTAGGGTTTATTAAATAACAGTTCGGAGAAGCTTACACACTTATGGGGTGTAACATGACCAACCGTTAGGTGTTCTACAAAAATTACAACTATCAAATGATCAAACAAACCGAATAACAGGAAGTACAAGAGACATTCTACACGAAATATCTTTTTAAACTTTAATCAAGCACTGAAACAATCAACCCAGCGCACAGAATCAACTACGTAAGGCACGCTTAGTACATTTTGTAAAGCTGGTCCAAAAGCGCACAGAATTCTGTTCAATTCGGGCGATTCACAATGCAGTGCGCCACCAAGAGTTTGTCATGGAGGGTCCATTTTTCAAGTTTACGGTCGACAAAACATGGCCCATTTGAATGAGTGTAAGTAGACAATTTGAGCTCTTTTGTTAAAGATTGGGGCATAGCGTTCTGCCGCCTTACAGAAAAAAAACACCATATTGATAAAAAGAAAAAAAAGGGCATACATAAACTCGAATCTTACACTTAAGAAACTACTGACCGGAAAAACTAACTATTTCAAATGTCCCGCGCTGCTGGGAAAAATGAACTCTCCGTGTCAAACTCTTGGTGGCGCACTGCATTGTGTATCACCCGAATTGATTCACAATGGCTATTCATTGGTAGTCTTTTCATGCATCTGGTCTACACAATGGGCCGGATTATCCCATGCACTGGCGTTGTGGGGTAATCCTATACGATTGCACTGCTCGGCAGTCTACAACCAATCTCAAGCCATAACTGACGGTCCGTGAGTCAGTCAGTCAGTGACATAGACGCAAAGACGGCACTTAGCTGGCCTCTGGGGCGAGCGCAAGTTACATGCATTGTTTACAAGATTATCTACCACTTTCTAACTTAAGATATCATATCGTCTCAGTCTATCCAATACTTAGAGCTGTAAGTTATCCCCTCATCCAAAAATGAGGAAAAGCCAAACCATGTCTCTCTGATAAAAAAAAGAAGTTTTGGGGGTAAAAAAATTCGAAACTTGCATATTCACTGTACGTTCCATCCTGCTACTGTTACTTTTATCTAACGCTATTGGAGCTAAATAGTTGTTTTAGATATCGACGTGTTAATTGGGATTTTTTTCTTTCTTTTCACATTGAAGCACTTGCTCCTTCAACGGACAGGAAAGGAGAGTCGGGGGACCTAGACTGGTTCCTGGTCCATCCACTGCGTACTTGATCCAAAGTTATTGGGGTGGCGATTAGTCTGGGAGTCGAGTCCATCGCAAGTTAAATTCGCCGTGGCTAATAGCTAATTTTGGCACATTCCGGATAGGAAGTCGTGCGTACTTCGCGCGCGAACCAGTACAGTACAGTACTCACACGTTGTGCGTCCCGTCCATGGGACTCTCAAAAGTGGTACAAACGCGCCCTCTTTTTTTTGGAGCTCGTAGGAGCTCATTTCACAGGAAAACAAAAAATGCTGCATCCCCAATTTGGCACAATTTGGTAATATCGCATTTTATCGGTAATAATTTTTTACAATTTGGTAATTATCTGCAGCCTATGAAACATAACGACTCATAATACCGGGCTGATACAAGCGTGTTAGATGCACTGACTGATAAGAAAAACCTGCCCTCAATAATCGTCATTAACTACAAATCACATAGCGATGTGTGTGAATTGTTTTGGTTTTGCTGAACGAACGCACACCTTTTGTGTGATTCGTGGACAGAACTTTAAAACGGTGGTTATGTTTAAAACTCCGTAACTTAAAAAGTACACAGGTGATTTGAATGATTTTTGCACTAAAATAAAGCTTATGAATTGGGCTTTCATATCCTAGATTTTGAAAGTGCTACATGCAGAACTACACTAAAACAATAGTCCCGAAATTTGGGTTTCGTTTTTTTGACTCACCCTGTATTAAGAAAGTTTAAACTAATCCAGCGTGAAAAAGGCTTGCAACACAGACTGACAGAACTGTGACAGAATTTTGGCGGGCGCAACAGGATGTCGCAAATAGATTACCGGTCACGAACCGCCTGCCTTATAGCGAACTCTTTGTGCAAACACCGGGTGATTTGCGCCGATCAATACTACGAGTTTGGGGCAAGGACATGCAGTGCCATCGAAACAAAAATAAACAGCGGGGAAAAACGTGAACCTAATTGACATATTGATTAATTAAAGGCAAGCCCTCGAGACTGTATTGTTTGCTTTACGGGTTTAGTGCATGAACGCGTCAATTTCAGAACTAAGGCCTGTTCTCTGAAATATCGATTCTGATATCTAGGAATAGCTTAGACAATTTGAAAAACAATCTTTAAATCATATTTTACCATTACAATTATATAAAAATATTCCATCATGTATTTCGGTTAATCACGTTACGGGTAACTCACATTAATTTTTTGTCCGCCCATCCTTGGTACAAGTTTAAACATTTAAGAAACTACTAATAAAACAGAAAATGTTTGACATAGATGATGAACCTTTTTCTCTCTGTTAACAAAAACCCTTACAACTAAATCTGGATTAGACATGTAAAAACATTAGGCCAAATACCAGTTTTGACACCAAAATGAAATACGTTTAATCATATTTCATGTGACTTGCCCATCATTTATTTTAAACGAAAGGTATTTTGTCCCTTTTCATTTGATACTACATTCATTGTGAGCTTATGGTGCTTATTATTATGAAGAATTCATCATTTTCCCTTTCTTTTAGCCGTGGCCCTTCTGCAGTTTTGCTGAAGTCTTTCAGTGCCAACCCAGGATTTACAACGTTGAGGAGACCTGACCGTATTAGTTCAGGGCCAATCGTATCTGTGTCTTGTCCTATGTTTGTCGTACATCCACTTAAGAGCAGGTAACTGAAAGCTCTGAGTCCCAAGGGTTTAAAAGACAAGCAGTTCGTTCATATAAATCATCTAAAAGCTTCTCCTGAAGAACGGAAACCATAAAGGCCTTTTCCATCCAAATCATAAAATCCTCGAAGTGGATCGGGTTATACAAAGTACCTGAAGGTTTTTATATTTTTGATAAATGGTATGTAATATTACTACACACCTTCCAAAGTAAGGCCGAAGTCTAATTTGATTTGTAACGGACGCAGTACATCTACCCTTCCATATTTATAATAAATTAATGGTACTTTTTACTTGCACTTCAATAACGTCGTAAGAAGAACAAGTTGAATAATGGCGATTTGTTATTCTAAAACGTGGGTTTCATTACAAAAAAGGTACTTTATTAAACAAAAACACTAGTACCTTTTAGACTTGCATTTCAAAAACGTCGTCCGAAAAACAAGTTCAAAAACTACGTTTTTAATTTATAAAGGTACGTTTTATTGCCAAAAAAGGTACGATTATAA